>NC_091625.1:73189600-73814600 GCF_027580195.1 Bos mutus
GCCTTGAACCTGCCTCAGGGGGAAGAGAAACCCGGCTGTGGGCTCGAAGCCGTTTCTTGCAAGGCGAGCATCGACTCGGCAGGGATTATTAACCAGGTCAGCGAAATGAGTCTGAACCCTTTTTCTAGAATCACAGTAGCGGCCACAAGGCACTTCCTCCCGCTCCCCTCCCTTTTTCCCAACCCCCAACACTTTTTTTTCTTTTTCGTTTCTTTGCACGGTTTGTTTCCTTGACAGAATGTAACATTCATAGTCGTACTCTTGTAACCACACCAGGTCTAGCAGGTGGGGAGCCGGGGTGCATCAAGCTTGAAATCAGCCTTTGAAAGTCTTCTGACTGTTGGGTCTGAGATCTTGTCAGAGCAGATAAAGGAAAAGTTATTTCAGGTCCTTAGTAGAAATTAATCATCCTACTTAGACGACCGGGACTGTTCAGAGCGAGGAAATCGCATGCAAAGCTCAAAGGCAACACCCGTGCCTCGCGTGCTAATGGACCCTGGAGCTGATAGTTTGACCAGCCCTGGGCTAGTAGCCCTGCTCCCCTCTTCAGTGGCCTCTTCAGGACCTGCGGAAGTCACACACCAAGTTTCCCCCAAGACTTTGCTTGTGCACATCTCTGATTTTGCACGTTTCTGCTTAATTTTTAGACTCAACGAAAGATCTGGAATTATCCTTTATTAGCACTGCAAAGTACCTTAGAAGTAGAATCCAAGCCCTTCTGTATAGGCGAGGAACTGAGGTCTTGAGAGAGGGGAAGTGATTTGTCCAAGTCACGCAGCTAGGTTGAGGCAAAACTAGGATTGGCACCTTTACCTCCAGAAGCCTAGTCCTATTTAGTGTCTATGCGCTCTCCCCTGATGTAGGCTGCCCCCTATGGGCGGCCGAATTTGTTGCTTATTCCTGAGTGTTCAGCTGTTGCCAAGACAGTGGTGTCGGATTACTGGTTTGGAACGAGTAGTTCTCAGTTCTGAAAACGTGATCTCCAGATCTATCGAGACCCCCAAAGTTAAATTCAGCTGAACCTGTGACTCCACTTGCAGATGACTCAGGCTTTCTTGGAATCCCGGATATTTCACAAGGGTGCCACTTCATCTGGGGGGCTTTCCAAGGAGTTCTCTATGAACCTTTCAAAATTCCTGGGATTATAATAACATTTTTTTCACCTTATGATGCTTGTGTTTTTTATTAAAGGAAAGCTACTGTAATTATTAATCAGAAGTTGTTTAGAACCCTTTGTTGATAGTGTGAAATGGGATCAGGCTCTCCTTTAAAAGGATAGCCCTTAAGTGAAAGATGGTTATAGATTATAAATATAGTTCAGTGGTCTTTTTTTGTGTGATGGCGTTTTAAATTTGGATCACATCCTGCTTGCTCACCATGAATCCTGAACCTTCGCGTTGTTTCCCAGAATAATAGTTTTAAACTATAAGAACCTCAAATTCAGGATTTGGGGGAAGTAATTTTGCTGGTTTGTAAGGGATGGGTAATATATACTTGTAAGTTGCTTCTGGAAGACCAGATATGAATATACATTTTATTTTTTAGAATAATGATTTGCATTATGATATTACTTTATATAATTATTTTTATTGTTCTTAATTTGATGGAATTCTCAATATTGCAATGATAAATTTTTAGTAACTCTTTAAAGATAGTATAATTTTTCCTTGTAACTTAAGTTTTATATAAGTAAAATAATAACTAAAAGTAAACTGGCTGTAAAAGGACTCATATCTATTATAGGGATACATTCATCATTATATGATTAATAAATATTAAGTATAGAGTTAGTTCAAAAGACATCAAAATTTATAGTTTTGGTCAAGTAGGTAAAAGGAAAAGTTCTTTTGAAAACAGTAATGAGTTCCTTTTAAACTCATCTGGGGAAATCCCTCAGTTTTGAATTAGGTACATTTTAAGATCTTTCAAATACCATTCAGTCTGAGGTAGAAAAAACATGAGTAAGTAAGATTCTGACTACCATGTGGCCTAAATTATTCACTTGGTTACTCTGGAAACTGAGGATTGTAAACATGGCCACAAGTTGGATCGACCTGGTCTGGAGTTTTTAACTGTTTGATATAAATGTTATTTACAGTGCAGTTTGATCACTTGATCCCTTATCCTTTCTCAGGTTTTTAAATCCTTTCCCTGTTAGATTCTCTTAATCTTCTAATCTTTAAGAGATGACTATAATTGTATTGTTGGGTGTATTACTTCTTGAATTTTTTCCTCCTAATAAAACACCAGCCCCATGAAGATAACGCAATTGAGTTGTTTATTGTATTTGGGAAATATTATTTAAACCATGTGACGTATGCCAAAGATTTTGAGTGTACTTATATAAAGGATGTGGGCTCTCGTTCTTTTTATTGTCTTTAACATTAAGTTTTAAACCTAAACCTTCATTGGTTGGAAGGTTGCCAATTGTGTAATTTGTCACTGGTCTAACATTAACAGCAGGTTTAAACATGCAGTGCAATAGAAAGTGCCAGGTCCTTTGCCGTATCTGTGGATACCAAAAACAGCAAAACTCGTTTACAATCCCAGAGCAACAAAGTGCCAAAAACACTCTTGTTGTGCAACTTTTCCAAGTTTTATCTTTGTAACCTTTGAAGAGATTGTTGAGGAGTTTTGGTGTGAGTTTTGCTTGCTGTAGTTTGGATCCTCTTGTTTCAGTCCACATCTGCCCACTTTTTATTTCTGCAGCATCTACAGTAGTGACGAGGATGATGAAGACATTGAGATGTGTGACCATGATTATGATGGATTGCTTCCCAAGTCTGGAAAGCGTCACTTGGGGAAAACTAGGTGGACCAGGGAAGAGGTAACTAATTATGTAATCAAAACATGAGGAAAAAGCATGGAGTGCTTCCATTTGTGAAAAACAAAATTTCAGCTAAACTACAGGTGTTCAAACCTATTAGCAGGCTCTCTGATTTCTTACCCTAGCCTGCCTGTGCAGTGTGCTTACCCCTCACCACTCCCCTACATGGACACTGTACCATCCTTTTTCAAACTTTTTGCAGCTGTTTGAATGTTCTTGTCTTCTCACTTTATTGTTTTTTCCTCTGCCTATTCTGTTCTTGTCATTTTACTCCACAACTACTTCTTCATCACTTGTGAGACATTGCTTCTTCTGTGACGCTGTCCCTGGTTTCCCTAGACACGTTGGATGCATCCTCCAACCACTGGGGACACGTTCGTATTTATTGTTCCTGTAACATATATGCCTCTGCCTGTAGACTGTGAGTCTGCTGAGGGCAGGGCTAAATATCTATTCATTTTTGTGTTCCTGAACCCAGAATTGATCGCCACAAAGTGGAATATTAATAAATGTTCCCTGAACCAATGAATGAATTGCTATTTCCAAAAACAAAACAAAAGAATAAAGCAACACCCATAAAACTTGTTGTAACAGGTTCATTTAACATTCTTGGCATATAATGTTACACAGAGAAATATACCTGGGTGTCTGTTCTGAAAGTGTTAGTTGCTCAGTCTGCTCTGAGAGCATTCAGAATGGATGGAGATGTGTCTGCTTCTCACCTCTCTTTTTCTGCGAGCTTATCAAAAGCTTGATCTTTGTAGGAATGGAAAAATGCTTAGGGGGCAAAATTATTAATGTAAGAGAAAAGTTGCTTTTTTCTTTAAAGTCCTCAAAATTTGCAACTGATTGTAGACGATTTCGTGTTAGAATAAATAATATTGACCCTTGTTCAGTTTCATTCTGCCCTCCTTTACTTAAACCAGATCTCTCATTGACAGGCAGGCAGGATTTCCAATGAGGTCCATGGGAAATGTATATTTTACCTGTGGAACTTGTGCACATGGATTATTCTTAGAGATTCAGAAGTTCTGATGGTAACCCTGGTTTCCTAATTCCTGTGTCTGTGTTGTACCATGGGAGTCACATCATGTGTGAAAGTTACCTTGGCAGCAACATGGGGGTTCTCTTTTGCTTGAATATGTTTAGAAAAACAGTTGTGAACTGAAAGATTTCACCCTGATGTTTAGTGTCTTCTGTGTTCTAATAAATTTGGTCTCATTTAAATTGTGACTATATTGATACAAAAACTAAATGATTTTCTTACATCATACCTTCAAGTTTAATTAAGAAAAGTGATCCTCCACTTTTTTAAATGAAGATATTGAACTTAGTAAATATTAGAGTAGAACTTGAACTGTTTCTTATTGAGATCCTGTCTAATGCCATAATTCAATGTCTATTAAATCAAACAGTGGAGTTCATATTTTTCCCATGAAGTAGAACTTTTAAAAGTCACCAAGTGTTAAACATTTTGTATCAGACATTATGCTAAATGTTTTGCATAATTAACTCATATAATTCTCAAATAATCCTGTTGACAGACACTATCATTCCCATTGTACAGATGACAATATTAAGGCCCAGAAAAGCTAAATGATGTACCCAAGCTTATATAACTCATCAGTAGTTGAATCAAGATTCAAACTCTGATCTGAGTTTACAGTAAATGACTAATATCCTAGGATTACCTTTAAATATCTTAGGATGAAAAACTAAAGAAGCTGGTGGAACAGAATGGAACAGATGACTGGAAAGTTATTGCTAATTATCTCCCGGTAAGTTAGTAATTTTTTCTTTCTGTAAAAGGAAATCCTCTCCCAAAGATTTAAATAAGATATCCTAGGAGATGATATTAAAACATTACACATGTGCTTTTATGTAAGAAGTAAGGGAGAAATGCCTATCCATAACTTATATTTCTATTGTAATGCATATAATTAAATTTCTAAAGATATTATTAATGGATTTTTTATAGCATATCTTAAATGCTTCCTTCTTTATCTTTTCATTTTTAGGATAATATATATTAGCAATTTGATTAAATTTGTTGTATGGTGGATGACTAAACTCATGATATTTCCCCCAAGTCTGCTTTTCTTCAATTTCATATCTTTTCAATAGCCATAATTTTGGTATCCTGGTTTAAAACTTTGGAGCTCCTTTAGACTTACCCGCCCCCCACCCCCACCCCATCCCCTACACAAAGCCAGGATTAAGGAATCTGGGATGCCTTTGTTCATTCTCCTCACTGTTTTACATGTTTGGCCCCTTTCCTCTTCTCTGGACAACTGCATTGCCTTCATAACTGGTTTTCCAGCTTGTAGCTTTTCACTTTCTCACATGTCCTAGACACCATTGGTAGATGGAGCTTCATAAAATGCAGCTTTACCTTACATCTCAAAACTAGCGACAGTGACTTCAAGTCTCACACATTAAGTAAACTGCCTAGACCTGGCACATGGAGCTCTTCCATATGCCTCGACTTAATAGCTCCAGTTCTGTTTCCTGCTTCCTCTCTGTAAGCAGGTTTGGTTGAATTCACTTCTGCTTTCCCTCCTGAGAACTTGTGTCCCTGGTGATGCCACCTCTTAAAATGTTGCATCCATCCTTCACAGTCTATGCCAAGACCTTTTCCAGACTATTTCTAAGGAAACATAATTTCTCCTTCTCAGGAGACACTCCTTTTTTCCACCCCAATATCATTTTGCTGTGGTCTCTTCTTGCCTATGAATCAAATTTCACCTTCTTAGTTAACTATATGTTTGTCTTTTACTACTTACATGATTATAAGCTCTTATAAAATAGGGCCCATTTTTTTTTCATCTTTGTTTTTTCTGCAATATTAACACTTTAGTCCTAAATTGAAGCACATCTCTTAGCGTGAATGAGAATCAAACTTATGTCATTTAGAGTGGTCCAACATCAACATAAAGGTCCAACATCAATATAAAATCTCTAAGAAGTCTTAATCCATATGGGTACTTCCAAAGCAACACACTGAGATTAAGGTTAAGTTAAATTGACAGCCAAGTATGCTGTATGACGATCCTTTAGATCACGTAGAAGAACTGTTTCCCTCAGGATGGAGAACTTCTAATTTTAGATACAACTTTGATGTATTCTTTTGTATGTTCTTTAGCTATAAGAAATGGGCTTTCCAAACATGCCCTAAAATGTTCTTGAATGTTTTCATGGTATATTGCCCACATGTGATTTATATGACAACAGTATTCATGTGTTATCACATCATGTCTTATGTGACAGTGCTTGCTTCATCTTATTTGCCTAGAATCGAACAGATGTCCAGTGCCAGCACCGATGGCAGAAAGTACTAAACCCTGAGCTCATCAAGGGTCCTTGGACCAAAGAGGAAGATCAGAGAGTAAGTTCTTTATTCGTTGGTGTGAATCACAATTACGAATAGCCCCCAATATTGTTGAATATTTCCCAGCTTGAAGAAACAGGTAAAGTATACAAACAGGAAGTTGAGGTCTCTATTCCCATATTTCCCATGAATGAAAGAAGATTTTTAGAAATTTTCTAAAGATAACATGAAGAATGATTACACTGACTCATTACATAACATTAAAACATAGGTTATTTTTGTGTGTTTATCTGAAGGTGATAGAGCTTGTACAGAAATACGGTCCGAAACGTTGGTCTGTTATTGCCAAGCACTTAAAGGGGAGAATTGGAAAACAATGTAGGGAGAGGTGGCATAACCACTTGAATCCAGAAGTTAAGAAAACCTCCTGGACAGAAGAGGAAGACAGAATTATTTACCAGGCACACAAGAGACTGGGGAACAGATGGGCAGAAATCGCAAAGCTACTGCCTGGACGGTAATAATATGTCAAAAAATATATTGATTGGGAAGAATGAGGGAACGGGTATGGAACATTCTGTTTTAAAATGTATGGTGAGTGAATTACATTTTGTTGTGGTGTATGTTTCATTAGATAAACCAGATCCATAGCTTTTAAAACTGGAAGAGACTTTAGAGGTTATCTGGTTCAGGACTTCCAGAATCTACCCAATGGTGAGCTTGAGCCAACTTTCTCAGCCTCAATTGCCCCATTTGCAAAACAGGTTATAACCCACTTCTCAGGGCCAATGTTAGTACCAAATAAAATATATCGGAGCACTCTGTAAACTTCAAAACTCTAAACATGTAGAAGGAAACCAAGGATTAATAGTTTGGTATGAGTTCATACAGCTAGTTGTGACCAGAAGGAGTTCAGGTACCATTTTCCTGATACCATGTTCATTTCATTATACCACTTGGCTTAATTTTTTTCTTTTGAATAAAGAAAGGCTGTATCTCTAGAATTATCATACTTCTTCCAGGTTTTTAAATAATGTTGTTGTTATGCTTTCTTTTTCATGAACAAGGCATGAAAATGACCTCATTTTGAGGGATATCTTTGGAAGCTCATTTTTGTCCCACTTTCACCATTTAAACAGTTTATAACAGATGTTTAATTGGGGAGATACTATTTATTATAAATCTTCATAAAAATATCATAAGATAGGAAATAGTTTAAATACTTTTATTCTTCAGCTTCATGACCCAAAGTGGAGAAAGAGTCGTTTCAAAGAAGGCCGTGCTTCTGATGGTCTATTCAGTATTCCCTTGTGATGTTCTGAAGCATTTCCTCTCTCTTGGTCCAGAATAAGCTCAGAGAATTCAAGAGGTTGATAAAGGGAGGCCTTTTCTCCCATATGGTCTGAGAGGATATGTTGTTGATTCTTTTAAAGTTTTAAGGGGCGATTGAACTTCCTCTTTCTTTAGCATGCATTCCCCCACCCCCACAGAAATAGTAAAAGAGAGGCTTAAAACGGTTTTGTTCTTTTTTTTTGAATTGAGAAACTGTTTTCCTGAGAATTGAAAAACTTTAGTAAAAATGCTTTGCAGTTTAAAAATATATAGGAAGTTAGCCTCTTTCCTTTCTGGATGCCATTTTACATTTTCATCTCTGCCCGCTTTGGAACAGTTTTAGGTGGTTTCTGAAATGTGGGAGGATTTTTTACTCAAAATCTCTAGCTAGTACTGTTCTAGATAAAGAGTAGACATTGAGGCAGCAGCAACATCATTATTGCTCACCAAACTTCAGTGAGTGCCTATTGTGATGTGTATGTCAGTCCACAACTCAAAGGAGTAATCTTCTAGAACAACCAGGACTTTAAGTTGTATTAGAGTCTTGTACCACAGTCAGAATAAACATTGTATTGAAATTGTATTGTATTGAAAATACACTTAACAAGGAAAGACAAATGTCTAAAAGATTTCAAAATTTGTATAAAACTATATAATTTCCATATTATGTAATTTAGAGAAATCTATGGATTTTTAATTAGTTGATTGGGGTAGCATGCTTTTAAGGACGTAGAGAAGACAGAAGCGAAAAAAAACACTAGTACTGGACCGAAAGAAAAGTCTCTGTTAGAAATAGTTTTCTGTCAATTAACTGTAATCTGAGTTGAAATTGTTGTTTGTAAAATGAATATGTGATATATTTCTGTGCAGAACTGATAATGCTATCAAGAACCACTGGAATTCTACAATGCGTCGTAAGGTCGAGCAGGAAGGTTATCTGCAGGAGTCTTCTAAAGCCAGCCAGCCACCAGTGACCACAAGCTTTCAGAAGAACAGCCATTTGATGGGCTTTACGCATGCTCCACCTTCAGCTCAACTCCCTCCAGCTGGCCAACCCTCCGTTAACAGTGACTATCCCTATTACCACATTTCTGAAGCACAAAACGTAAGTTGTTCCTGAGCATTCAGTTTAATGAAAGAGATGGTTATTTTATTACTAGTTCCAGGTAATAATGATAATTTCTAGTGAATACTTAGTTTTCACAGACATGATCATGATCAACTGAGAAGGGTAGGTGGTGTTATCCCTAATATGAATCCAGAAATGAGGATGTTAAGTGATTTGTCCAGGGTTACACAGCTCATAGAGATTGTCCAGACTAGAATCCAGGTTGTTTGGTTTTAACTTGCTGCTTCAAATCTAATTTGAAGTTAGCTTTTGAATGT
This sequence comes from Bos mutus, assembly GCF_027580195.1. Classification (NCBI taxonomy): domain Eukaryota; kingdom Metazoa; phylum Chordata; class Mammalia; order Artiodactyla; family Bovidae; genus Bos; species Bos mutus. Next base: position 73,198,474 of record NC_091625.1, read on the forward strand.
AAATTTACTTAACAAGGTATTGCTGAAGAAGAATGAGGGCATGGAGGTGCAGTTGTATCTAGTACTTTTCTCTGCCAAAATAAAAAGTGAATGTAATATTACATTTACAGGGAAATAGTTTGACACTGAAATTTAACAGGTGATTGTAAGTTCAGCTCTGGTAGTGATCTAGCTGAAAGGTCTTAATTTATTCATTCACTAAGTAAGTGTTTGCCTTCTTACTGAGAAACAAGAGCAGTTTTATGACTGACATCTGATGTTTTTTATCCTCCTTTGAATCAGTGTGATTCTTTCTTCATTTCTTGATATTTATATTTATGGAAAGAAATTTTCACAATGGATTAGAAAAGAATAAAGAGAAAAAAAATCAAGATTGCAAGATTTGAATCTTAAAATTAACAATAATAAATGATGAAATTTATCCAAGAATTCAGAGCTCATAAGCAAATTCTATGCAAAACATACTCCCAAGTAGTTTTTACTTTCTCTGTCTATTCTGTAAATTTGACTGCAGACTTTCCTAAAAAGTCTTAGATGAATGAACTATCCTAAGAGCTGCTGTACTCTTTACTAAAAAAACTCATAATAATTCACAGAAAAATATTTTTATTTATAAACAGCTAGTGCCAGCTGTTTTTGGCATCAAAACTTCGTTCATACACTCATGAATGTGTTTCAGATTATATTTTTCTTTCTAGTTTTCTCTAAGGAATACTTCCTGTCATAATGAATGAGCATTTAAATTTTTTTTCACTACGTTGCTTTAATATTATTAAATGTTTGGCTAAAATTTCAAATTAGAATTGGATTTTATTTATTTTGCTTTGTGAATTTTATCAGAAAAGTGCTTTTTTTTTCCTTAGTCTTAGAGTGAAACTTGAGGAAGCCAACAAGTCCCCTGAAGCATGTGTAACCATGAATGACTCGGCCTTTGTTTTGCATTTTTGATGTAGGTCTCCAGTCACGTCCCATATCCTGTAGCATTACATGTAAATATAGTCAATGTCCCTCAGCCAGCTGCTGCAGCTATTCAGGTAAGTCCACTGTAAAGATCATTTCATAAAGAAGCTCATTAGTTGCTCAAGGCACAGCTCTGGTTCTTTCATCCAAACACTTATTTCCACCTGATCCATTGAAGTTAAAAAAATGGGGGACAGTGAAAAAATGGGCGGAGTTCTGGCCAGCAGTCTCCACTTCCGGATTGAATTAGCACGGGACTCTCTGGTTCTCGGATGTTGAAAGTTGAAACAACCCCTCTGTCAGCATCTCCTTGAGCCTCACGTTTCACATCCCTCCCTTATGTCTGGGATAACATTCACAGAGATTTCTGTAGTGGCCAGATTCGGTTGGCGTTGGTTCCATGCCAGGGTTCTTTGGGTTCTGTGTGGTCTCTTGTGAACCACAGGCCATGACCATTGTATTTACAGCTACCAACCAGGCCTTTGTGTTTTCTTCTTGCTTAACTTTTCATTTCAGAGACACTATAATGATGAAGACCCTGAGAAAGAAAAGCGAATAAAGGAGTTAGAGTTGCTTCTAATGTCAACTGAGAACGAACTCAAAGGACAGCAGGCACTTCCAGTAAGCTGTCACTGCGTGCTTGATCCAAGCGGTGGATAATGGCTTGACCCCAGTGTTCTTCTATATCTTTTCCGTTATCTTCTAACAATCACACTAATCAAGACTCCATATATCCACTAACAATGTTTAAACACTAGAGGTTGCTTGTAATAAAATGCAATTGGTATCACAGTGTGTGTTGACTAACTTGGAAGTCGTCCTTTTGTGTTGCCATAGAACCTCAATATCCATCTATGAGTCTCTTCCTCAATTTTTTTTTCTTCAGAAGGACTATAATCAATTTAGTGAGTAGCAGAGAAAAAACTGAAAATTTGCAATTTTTTTTTACAAAGCTGTGTGTCTGGTGCCTATTCATTGAATTTTTTTCTATTACTTTTCTTAAGCTAGATTTTCATATTTATCATTTCAAACATAATTTAATGTATGCCCAGTATATCCATGTAAAAATTATATATATATCAAATCTCTCCATAAATAAGTGACCCTCTTTTGTTTGCATGCACAAAAGCCGTGTGGACCATTATTGAATTTTGACATCTTTTCTAGTGACTGGACGACAAACTGGGAAAGCAGCTTGTACTTTGTAACATATGTAGTTAACCAACAAAGAGAATAAAAGATACGATACCCAGTAGGTATCCTCAGGAGTAGATTTCTTTTTGGTTAAATAATAAAATGATTATGTGCCTTTGATAGTTCGACCACTTTTTAACTTTAGTTAATGTTTTGCAATTTCTCCTGTTGCGTGGTCATGCTGAAAGGAGACTTCTGTTAATTTGCTCTTCTGCTTTTGTAACCACGTTGATTTGGCAGCTCTTTACTGCATCAGTGCAATCTGTAGCATTAAAAAGGAATAGAAGACACAAGAATATACACAGATAAAAGAAACTCTAACTTTTGAATCTTCCAGCCCTTGTGTAGGTTAGGGTGAGAATAACAGCCCACTTAATTCACAATAAACATTTATGGTCCTTTTGGAAATTATGTTCAAGTAGATCTTTAAGACATTCCATGTGAGAGTTGTTCCTTGTAACAGAGTTCCTCTGTTTGCAGTTTTAACAAAATGATGGCAGTGAAGGTCATCCATAGATGACAGGCTATATACCACTACTAAAAAGTGGGGTCTTGCATTGATAAAAGGAAACATCTTGACAACTGTTTCATAGGCGCAAGTTCTGGATGATGCAATGGCTTTTATCTTTCCTCTAACAGCATCTGATACCTTATGCAACTTCATTGCTAAGTTCCTTCTCCCTTTCTTCTCCCTGCTCTTTCTTTATTCCCCCACCCCCCTCCTTAGACACAGAACCACACATGCAGCTACCCCGGGTGGCACAGCACCACCATTGCCGACCACACCAGACCTCATGGAGACAGTGCACCTGTTTCCTGTTTGGAAGAGCACCACTCCACTCCATCTCTGCCCGCGGATCCCGGCTCCCTACCTGAAGAAAGTGCCTCTCCTGCCAGGTGCATGATCTTCCACCAAAGCACCATCCTGGACAATGTTAAGAACCTCTTAGAATTTGCAGAAACACTTCAATTTATAGATTCTGTAAGTAGAATTTTTAAGGCAAGTTAACGTTTTGGGAAGAGGAATTAGGAAACCCACTTCTCAAATCGTGGCCATTTTCTGTAGTGAATATTGTATTATTAGCATATAGTAATGTAAACATATAAGTGTGACTTTAGTTTTCGTGTGTTTCTTCAATATCTGATTTCTTAGGCTACCCACATAAAAGGTAGCTTTTCACACATTTCCTTCAAAATGCATATTTATAAAAATAGTAGAGTCAATGACCTTTAAGTAGAGCTTGGGCTATAGGAATATTTGGATTATTTTAAACCTTTTTTTTTTAACTTTGTTTATTCCTTTGTGTTTTCCCAGAACTGTGCTTTGCTTTTGGATAGCTCATTAAGAATTATGTTAAGAAATACTTAGAACTTAAAGCAGTCTTCCAATGTATTTGAAGTGGTAATAAGTTCATTGGCGGACATGGCTTTCTCCACAAACATTGATTATTGATTGCTGGTCCCAACTAGTTCACTGACACAAACCATCTCCGGTGAAACAAACTTGAATTCAGCATCAGAAAAGCTGACAATTCATTTTCTTTGTTTCCCAGTTGATTAAAAAGCATTTATTGCATCCCCATCAGACAGAGGATGAACATTGCCAAGATGTGCCAGCCAAGAGCTTTTCTTTTTGCTTTGAACTGCATGCAAATGATAGAGTACTGGGAGCTTCCTGCAGCTCCCAGGAGGGCCAGCCTCGAGGCAGGATGGGAGACACACCGTGCCCTGTGCCAGAATAACTGTTTCAGTCTCCAGGCTGTTTCACAGGAAGTCTAGCAAGGGGGCCAGGTGTTTTCTTTGCATTCAGCATCTTTCTCAGTGCTGTGTTACAGGTGATGGCACACACCATGCACACACTGTCTCAAAGTTCTGTGCCTCCCACATTGTTTCAGGATGCTTCATCGTGGGGTGATCTCAGCAGTTTTGAATTCTTTGAAGAAGCAGATTTTTCACCTAGCCAACACGATGCAGGCAAAGCCCTCCAGCTTCAGCAGAGAGAGGGCAGTGTGAATAGACCTGCAGGAGAGCCTAGCACGAGGGCGAACAGACGCAAGTTGAGTGAGGGTTCACTTGACCTGCCCAAGCCCTTCCCTCCTGTGAGGCTCAGCACAATTCCACGGGTCATCCTTCGAAAAAAGCGGGGCCAGGCCAGCCCCGTAGCCACCGGACACTCTAGTTCCTTGATACTTGCTGACGTCAGCAGTTCAACTCCCAAGCGTTCCCCTGTCAAAAGCCTACCATTCTCCCCCTCGCAGGTAGAGCGCAATTTTTGCACAGCTGTTACTAATTTTCAACAGACACCTGAGCCTTAATAATCTAGAAACTAATCCTTTGGAACAAATGACTAATTACTGTTGTCTTCACTGATTTCGTTCCATTGTTGCCTCTAGCTATTGCTAAGTCATACTGCCTCCGAGAGTTTAGGCTGTCTGTAGACTGACTGATGATTTTGTCATAATCTCTCTCTGACCTTCTGGTGATTTGAAGGATGGTTAGTTGCATGGGATGTGCATTTATTTCCTTCCACACTGGAGTTTAACATTTCTATTTCTTCCTTGTCTCCCATCCCTTCCCTCCCTTTAAAAACTTTAACAGATTTTCTATCTCTTTGTTCACTTATTATTACATGATTCACTGACCCAGGGGAGAAGGGGACCAAATGTTTAGATAACATTTGAAGTGCAACTAGACAATTTAAAGGTTCCAATCCATCTTTAAGTGAAAAAATTTTGGAAGAAAATGAGGAACAAATGCTTAAGAAAAATAACGTACGTTTTAATTTCACTTTCTCAACATTGGCTCTTCTGAGTCATGCCATAAGATTTTATTAGCACTTTTTTTTTTTTGCCAATGAATGTTCTTACTTCATATAGATTTTTAAGGCATAGAAATTATCATTCTTATCAAAGATTTGTTCCTTAATTATGTAAACATTTGAAGTTAATTTGGCACTTTAAAACATTTTTCCAGTTATGTCTGTTGAGTCTGTTTTAAGAACAACTCTAAGTGTGAGCAAATGATATGCCCACTAAAAAACCAATCTTATTTTTCACTTGTATTTTCCAAATTCTGTTCTGGAGTATATTAGTTCTGTAAGACTTTTATGATATTCCAGAAAAATACCTCAATATACAAGTATATAAGTTTGGGAAACACTGAATTGAACAAAATTAAGGCAGTTTCTTTACTGCAGGATCTCTCAAAGTTTTAAATACACTAATGTGCATTGTGAATTTCCAAGAGATTGAAATATGTTTTCCAAATTTGTTTTACCTTGAAACCATTTGAGGAACACCTATTACTTTCCCAGAACATCAGTGTTTTGAGAGATACAGGTTATTACTCAAGAATTTTCCACATAATGTCAATTTTATACAATGATGTTTCCTAGATGACTAAAGAGAAAAAAAAGTATGAAAGAAAAACAATGATTACTTTCCAAAAGATGTCACTTCCACACTTTTAACATTAATAAAAAGTGCATCTCATTCTTTTAATGACAGGTGTCATTTATTGAGAATGTTTTCTTAGGATTTTGCAAGTTTTTTTTGGAAATCATATTCCAAATCTTGGGTGCAAAATTGAAATAAAACACTGTGTGCTTGTTAACATCATTATTTCATATAGTGGGTCAGTAAAACATACCTATTTGTTAACATCAATTTTTAAATTGGGCTGAGTAAAGAATCACTGTTTAACTCAAGTATTTTTTTCTTTCTTCTCATATTTAGTTCTTAAATACTTCCAATAACCATGAAAACTTAGACTTGGAAATGCCTTCTTTAACTTCCACCCCACTAAATGGTCACAAATTGACTGTTACAACTCCATTTCATAGAGACCAGACTGTGAAAATTCAAAAGGAAAATACTATGTAAGTCCTTGTTTCAAGAAAAAAATTATTTATTTTATTTACTTATAGTTAATTAATAGAAAATAGTCCCCAAGTGTCTGATCTACTTATATGTGTATAATTTTACTGATCCACTTTTATGTACATAATCATGTGTATTTCCACATTGAATATGTCTGTCCTGGGCCTGTTAGAGCTACCTAGAGGTGGAAGTGGGGGAGAATAAACTATCTTTTGTAGTTCACTTCACAATTTCCTATATATCTAGAGGAAGGTTTAACATAACTTTTCCATTCAGTTTTTCTGTTTGTTCAGTAAGTCTTTTTCATTGAAAACAAGATTTTCAACATCCTTTCCTCTCTAATTATAAACTTTGGAATACGAATAAGTATGGTTCTTTACTTAGTTTATATTTTTAAATCTTATTTTTTCTTTCTGAAATTTATCTATCGATTGGACCTGTTTTGCCATCCCCAGGAAAAGTATATGATTAAAAGCCAAGGAATGATTAAGCTATTTTTTATATTCAATAAAAGCTTAACCAATTCAAAAAAAATGCCAGAGAACATCAATATGAATTGTAATAAGCCTTTTAAAAATGCAATTTTATTATTTCTTATACCATAAATACATTTTAAAAACAGTTTTAAAAACCTTTTAGTTTTCAGAGGTTAGCATGTTTTCTGTTGTGGATAGATAAAAGATAATAGATAAACTTGATTTGTAAATGACATCAGATCTTCATAATGCTTGTGTTCATTTTAAAGGCTTAGAGTCACTACATGTATTTTCAGAATGGTTAAAGAAAGATGAGAACTATTTTAATGCTCTTAGTTTTGGGGTATGGTAGTTTGAAATATTTGGAAATACACGATAGACATATTATCTTTTCCTTAATAATACATACCTGATCCATCAGCATACCCTATTCTATATCAGTAAGAGTTTATTGTATTTAGTAGAAGAATATTACATTTAATAGGTAGAGAAACATAAGGGACATATGATCTTTCATATTGAACCAATTCTTGTTTTCTTTTTAAAGCTTCAGAACTCCAGCTATCAAAAGGTCAATTCTAGAAAGCTCTCCAAGAACTCCTACACCATTCAAACATGCACTCACAGCTCAAGAAATTAAATATGGTCCCCTGAAGATGCTAGTAAGTTCTAGTAAATTTCTTGGGTTTAGTTGGTGTATTAATACAGATAGAAAATTTCCTCTAATGCAAATGTACCCAATTTTTCCTTCAGCCTCAGACACCATCTCATCTAGTAGAAGACCTACAGGATGTGATCAAACAGGAATCTGATGAATCTGGGATTGTTGCTGAATTTCAAGAAAATGGACAACCTTTACTGAAGAAGATTAAACAAGAGGTAAACATGGGATCCTTTGAAAAGAACAACGCTGCTGCCTTTGTTCCTTGTGGGCAGCTTGATTGTCTGACGTGGGCACTGTGTAATACCATGTTTCATACAATATTTTCATACAAGATGCTGTTAAGAGATACAGCCAGGCTTGGCAGCATATGCATGCCACCTTGTAATTGGGAAGCCAGGCCACTTCTATTTCCTTCCTGTTTGAACAGAGAAGATGCTAAAAAGTATAGAGGAAAGAGAAGGAAGCAGCTTTGTATTGTACTTTTTAAAATTACTGATACAAACATGGATAGATGACTGACTGATACATAGATGTTTAATTGTTGGATATCATGGAGAAATGAAACTAATAAAATAACGGTTTCTTTAATTCATGGTGTAAAAGAAAGGAAATCTAACTTGCCAAGATCAAAGTTTTAGCTTGGTGTCAAGAAGCATTTCCAGCAGCTTAGATACCGGGCCTTTTGAATTTATTTTCATATCAGGATAAGAGGTTGAGAGATTGGCCAGAGACTGACTTTTTCTTCAGCTTTACTGAGATATAATTGACAAATAAAATGATAAGACATTTAAAGTATACAATGTGATGTGTTGATATACATGTACTTTGTGAAAGGTTTCTTCCCCATTGAATTAGTTAACATACATCTATTACCTCACATAGTTACCTTTTTTCCAGTGATAACATTTAATTAAGTTCTACTCTTAGCAAATGTCAACTATACAATATTGTATTATCAGCTATACTCACCACCTTACGCATTAGATCCTCAGACTTTATTCATCTTAGGGAAATTGACTCTTGAATGTAACTGTTTCTTGGGAAGTTCTAGCTCTAGAAACAACAAAGCACTTCCTGTTTGCTTTTAGGTGGAATCTCCAACTGATAAAGCAGGAAACTTCTTCTGCTCAAACCACTGGGAAGGGGATAGTCTGAACACTCAGCTGTTCACACAGGCATCACCTGTGGCAGACATGCCAGTAAGTACACGCCCGTGTTATAAGATGTTGGTGGCTCACAGAATTCTGTGTGTGGCATGTGGGGCCATTGTGGTTTTGGCACTCTTTTGTGCATCATACTTCTCAATATTCTCTCACATGATTATTTTCTTATGATCATTAATGTTGAATATATGGTGAGATTTTGTTCATGTGTTGGAAATTGATTCTGTTCTGCTGCAGACTTGCTTGTTGTTTATTCACTCATGAGTTGAGAGTCCTGGCCACTTAAAAAATCTACGGCATGGAAATACATATTTTCATGAAAACAATGCTGATTTTTACATTATCTTTTAATTTACTTATTTTTCTTCTAAAAGTAGTACAAGTTTCTCCTACTATCTGAAAGTAGAGCATTCCTGTGAAACCTTTGGTGGTGGTTCAGTCACAAAGTCATGTCTGACTCTGGTGACCATATGGACTTTAGTCCTCCAGGCTCCTCTATCTATGGGATTTCCCAGCCAAGAATACTGGAGTGGGTGGCCATTTCCTTCTCCAAGGGATCTTCCCAACCCAGGGACTGAACCCAGGTCTCCTGCATGGCATGCGGATTCTTTACCACTGAGCCACCATAAAGCAAAGAAGTAGTTTACCTTAGGACTTATCTTACTAACAGGTGCAAAAAATAAATCGAATTTTAGAAAACAAAACAAAGAAACAAATAGAAACAGACTCACAGATACAGAGTACAAGCTAGTGGTTGCCAGAGGGAAAAGGGGTGGGGAAAAGGATGAAATAGGTGAAGAGGTTTAAGAGGTACAGACTCCCAGTTATAAATATTACAGGGATAAAATGTATAGTACCTGGAGAATCCCATGGACAGAGGAACCTGGTGGGCTATAGTCCACGGGGTCACTAAGAGTTGGACATGACTGAGTGACTAACACTTTCATTTTTCACTTTCAATGTGTAGCACAAGAAAGATAGTATTTTATAATAACTGTGTATGATGTATAATGTATAAAAATATCTAGTGTTATACATGTTGTACATCAGAAACTAATATAATATTTTAAAGCAACTATGCTTCAGTAAAAAAATGAATAAAAATAAATAAATTGAGATGAAGATGCTCGTACCAGTTCTAAACTGTAGCACTTGGTGCTGAGATGCTGAGTGTACTGCCTGGGGAAGGAGCTTGGTGGTGCCACTCTAACTACTCAGGGTATGTGCTGCCTTTATAATAGTTGGCTGCAAAACAAAAGCAAAAATTCTCTTTGGATTTCTATTGGTTAGCCGTTCATGAAAATAACTACTAATGTAGGATTTTAATGAAAGTGAAGTGGTGTGAAGTGAACTTTTGAATAGCAGGGGATACCTCTATTTCCTCCTTGGTAAATTGTCTCCTGTTTGGTTTTATGTAGCATCTGAGTATGTGCATGCATGCTCAGTCCTGTCCTACTCTTTGTATGTAGTAAACGCCCTTTATCATACACAATGTTGCATTGCTTTGGTTACAACCATTTTTTATTTTATTCTATTTTTTAACCATTTTTTAAAACAGATTATTTTTCAGAGCAGTCTTAAGTTAGTAGCAAAGTTGAACAAAAGATACAGAGATTTTCCATGTATCCTCACCCTCACATATGCACAGCCTCTCCCTTAGCAACATCACCCACCAGGGAGTTACATTTGTTACAACTGATGAGCCCACATTGACACATAGTCACCCTAAACCCATAGTTTACCTTAGAGTTCACTCTTGGTGTCATACATTCTATGTATTTGGACAAATTTATACTGACGTTTCGGAGAAGGCAATGGCACCCGACTCCAGTACTCTTGCCTGGAAAATCCCATGGACAGAGGAGCCTGGTGGGCTGCAGTCCATGGGGTCGCTAAGGGTCGGACATGACTGAGCAACTTCACTTTCACTTTTCACTTTCATGCACTGGAGAAGGAAATGGCAACCCACTCCAGTATTCTTGCCTGGAGAATCCCATGGATAGAAGAACCTGGCAGGCTACAGTCCATAGGGTCGCACAGAATTGGACACGACTGAAATGACGGAGAAGGCGATGGCACTCCACTCCAGTACTTTTGCCTGGAAAACCCCATGGACGGAGGAGCCTGGTGGGCTGCAGTCCATGGGGTCGCTAAGAGTCGGACACGACTGAGCGACTTCCCTTTCACTTTTCACTTTCATGCATTGGAGAAGGAAATGGCAACCCACTCCAGCGTTCTTGCCTGGAGAATCCCGGGGACGGGGTAGCCTGCTGGGCTTCTGTCTGTGGGCTTTCATCTATGGGATCGCACAGAGTTGGACACGACTGAAATGACTTAGCAGCAGCAGCAGCAGCATACTGACGTTTATTCACCATTATAGTATAATAGAACGTAGTTTCACAGCCCTGAAGGTCCTCCATGTTCTGTCTAGTTATCCTTCCCTCCCCCTCAGCTCTGGCACCCACTGGTCTTTTTAGTCTACAGTTTTGCATCTTGCATAATATTATATAATTGGAATCATACAGTATGAAGCTTCCTGACTAGCTTCTTTCATTTAGTAATATGCTCTTAAATGTTTTCTGTGTCTTTTCATAGCTTGGTAGTTGTTGTTTTGTTTTCCTTTTTTGTTTTCCTCTTAGTTAACCATTATTTTAAAAGTTTGTAATTTGTGAATGATTACCCTTTTCTCTTATGAAGAATCAGAGGTAATAGCAATTGCTAATATTTTTTCAGTGTGTACAAAGTGGTGATTAATATTCTCAGAGCTTTAGATGCATTAACTCAGATATCTAACCCTGACAAGTACCCTACAAGGTTGGTAACATTGTCATTTCCATTATACTAGTAGGGAAACTGAGGCATGAGGAGGCTTAGTCACTTGTTCAAAATTGTATAGCCTATAAGTATTGGTTCTGGGTTAGAACTTTGGTTCTAAATTCCATTTTTTCACCTTTAAACTATACTACCATTAATCTGTAACTCAAAATGATTTCTTACCATTATATGAAATGAACAGTTCTCTCACCAGAGCTTAGTAAATCTTTCATTTTAAAGATGTGTCTTTATTAACTCATTTAGCAGATGTTCTGCTCATCAATGAGCAGAATGCCCTGCCTCATTCCTGGAACTGTGTGGGACCTCGAAGCTTTTTGTTTTAGTAATGTTTGCCAGTGGGATTAGGGTTAGTGCAGTTGAGTTCTCCATTTAGCTCATTGGGAAGAGAATTTCTGGCAGATACCTGCATTTTTTTTCCTGCTAATGTGTGTCAACTCATAGTAATCTACTCTTTCAAGTGTTAGAATTCTGTCAGTCCCCTTATTATCCTACCTCATTTCAATTTCAAATTATTCTCTTTTCCTTTAGAATATTCTTACAAGTTCCATTTTAATGACGCCAGTATCAGAAGATGAAGACAATGTTCTCAAAGCATTTACAGTACCTAAAAGCAGGTCCCTGGCAAGTCCCTTGCAGGTAATTACTATTCCAGCATTGGTATCTAAAAAGTTATTCACTATAAAACTTTAAAAAACAAACAAACATTTTAGATGTAGTGGAGTGATGCTTTTAAATAATTCCCAATGTCTGAAAGACTCCTAAGACTCCTTGTTGTCACTCATATGAGACTCACTGAAAATTTTTTTATTAGAGCAAGCTTCCAAAGAATGATGAAGTGAAGCATTTCTTACTGTGACTGAGACTAAGATTGTTAATCACATGTAACAGTATCTCTTTCTTCTGCTTTTAAAGGTTTTATTAAATAATTGATACAGTTTACTTTTAGTTTCAAAATTTTTACTTTTTTGTTCCCTCATAAGCCATCAAAGCTCAGACCTTGTTTAGATTTTCAAAGAAGTTTGAAATTAGATAGCTAGAAAAGAATTACAATGTATTTGACTATCAGAATGAGAAAGTCAACTGTCAGTGTTACGTCGCTAATCTCTAGCTGAACATCTGCTCTCGGGTTTTAATATCAAAAGAGATTTCCCTTTTTCTGAAGTAGGTGTATGTTGATGAAATACAACAAATTCCAAATTAATCCTGAACCAAATGTAAATAAGAATGCAAATTTGCTCCCTTAAATTATTTACAGCGGTTCCCAACATTAAATAATACAATACCCAGTCACCTGCAGAGCCCTCCCCTTCATCCCCCCCTTGCCACACTGAGGGAAAAACCATAAACCCTGGAGCATATAGAGAACCTGGATTTGGAAGTGAAAAGTCATATTTGTCCTGTGAGGGAAGGCACCACGTGAGACGGTATGATCTGAAAGAATGTCCTGTTCCTGGATGGGCTTTCTTGTCACTGTGGTAGGCCTGCACTCTCCAAATTATGAGAATCTTAACACTCCCCCCTTGAAAGCATTTGTGATACTTCGCATTATTTTTAAGAAATGCAAATACAGCTGGAAGGGCTGTAGGCACACTTTGTGTCTTAATTCCATCAGATTGCTCTCCTTGTGGCTTCTGTCTGATCCAACTGCTTTGATGAAAGGTGACCACTGACTGGAGTGTGGGCTAGGGAAAGACGGTCCTTGAGGGGATCCAGAGTCTTTCCTGAGTCGATCAGGCCTGGGTAGAAGTGTGAAGAAGTCTCAGAATATGGCACAGAATTGGGAGATGAGGAAAAGAACAAACTCTGCATAAGGGGGGACCCAGAAAGGAGATTAGAAGAATGCAAAGGTCACCCATTACAAAATTTTACCTACAGCTGCTCCTAGATCCAGAATGAAAACGCTTTTTTTGTTTGTTTTTCTTGCTTTCTTCCTCCCTGAATTTTTTGGCCCTGGGTTTCCAGAGGATAAGGATTTGGCTAGTGCTATTAGTGCATTAATTAAGCTGTTTTATGTAATTTTGTAACCTAGGCTAGGATCTGACTTATATTTATAGTAGTAAGAAAAAGTGCATTCTGAGTGCTAAATTGCAACATGTAAATATATTTGGAGACAGTTATCATTATGAAGTTGAAAACCCCTGGTTCTTTCCCTAAAACTAAATGCTAAAGCTTTTGGCCTAACCAGATAGTGTTCAGCAAAACCTAAATCTAAACTTTTATGCAAATATAAAATATATTGAGTCAAACACAGTACAGATATCAAATATGTATTATATAAAAATTTGGCAACAATATCAGTGTTTATAAAAATAGGTTGGCTAATTCTTACCTTAAATGTTTTAATGCTATTGAATTAACAAAATAATCAATATGGAACTTTATTATCATTATATTTTATTTAATGAAAATATTGGGTTGGCCAAAAGGTTTATTCAGGTTTTTCCATAACATATTATAAGCAAACTTCTTGGCCAACCCAATATTCCTCATCCTTGAAGCTCAGTATTAAGTAGTAGCTCTGTTTTTATTAATCTATATTTTCTAGCATATCAAATGAGTCATATTTGGTACTCTTCAGATTCTATCATTGTATACTGAGATTAAGCCACCTACATACATCAAATGGTGAAGGTAACAGTTGTCAACTCCACCCACCTAAAGAATTGACACCACAAGCTGATTTTGGAGTCAGTGCTTTCATATACACTATATGGTTTTACTGATGTACACCACTCAAATATATTTTAATAACTTGCTATAATAGATAACTAATTCATTTTAAGAGTGAACGGCACCTACCAAGTATCTCCTTCATTTTGTGTCATGGAAACCTAGCTTCTAATACCATAGAAATATATGATTTCTAAAATGTTTCAAATTAGAAAATGCATCAGGTCATTCTAAATATTTAAGCATATATTGCCTATATTTCATATAAACCTGACTCAATAATATTTATATAGATTTTTAAGCAATTTGGTAATCTTTTTGTTAAAACCATTATGATCTATCATATATTTCCATTGATAATTCAATTTGACCTAATTGGACAGATTTTTCATGCATGGTACTATTGAACATATTGTGCATTTGTTAAATGACCTGGCTATTCAACTTGAGTACTTTATATAATCTAGAAACTTTATAATTTGTACCTTTAATAAATATATCAAATGTTAAATGGGATTTTATCCAAACAACCTAGACATTTTGTTAGAGTGCATTTAATTAAAACAACTAAATTTGACTCTTAAAATATTTTAAAATTCTGGTACTTCTAAAATATGAAATGTTTGTCAGTTGAATACTGCAAATGATTATCCATCTAACTGTCTAAATACATTTGCTTAGGCACAAGAAAAGTTTATTGAAGACTACACTAACAGTGCAGTTCTGTGTTCTGTCATTTCAGTGTTAATGATCCCTGGCTTAATTATACCCACAACACCTTAAATAGAGCAGTTATTGTTTTGAGGCCCCAAATATTGGGATTTTATAGTTAAGATTCTAATGCACATGTAAATGCATACGCTTATACATATGTGCCTGCATGCATGTCCGACTAGCTCACTTCAGCCATGTCCGACTCTTTGTGACCTCATGGACTGTAACCTTCCAGGCTCCTCTGTCTGTGGAATTCTCCAGGCAAGAATACTGAAGGGGGTTGCAAGGCTGTCTTCCAGGGGATCTTCCTTACCCAGGGATTGAACCTGTGTCTCTTATGTCTCTTGCATTGGCAGGAGGGTTCTTTACCACTAGCGCCACCTGGGAAGCCCTGCTTATACATGAATACATGTAATAGCTACATTTCCTTCCTCTCCATTTTCCCAAGGTGCTGTGATCTTTTAGTGGGAAATGGTATGTAGAGACCAAACTCAGGCTGCTAGATATGCCCGTGTGTTATGTGGCATATTATGTGTTATGCCACATAACACACGGGCATTAACATATGTTAATAGCTTGAGCTTTCCATGTATTCCCTAGTCCATAAGCTATAATGTTTAGAGGCAAGTATAAGCCATTATACACAAATAATGTTATATTTGTTTTTGAAATTATTTATGCTTGATCTTTTTTTAAAAGGAATTTGCAGCAGCTGCAAAATAGTATAGTTGGATTTCTTCTTCTTTTTTTTAGTTTCCTTAACTTTAAAAACAAACAGGGACAGGACTCATAATAAAAATGTTCTGAGACTTTTTTGATATTTGTGTCTTTCAGGTAGCTCAGAATATGTGAGATTTCAGAATATGTGCCATTTTCTCCATGTTGTATGGTAGTAGAGAATGGAGTCTAGAAGCTTATACAATGATCACAAATGAGGAAATAGATATTCAGCTTAGAATACTTGCAGTTTGGGATGGAAAAGGCAGGTTCACTGTGGAACCCTTCTGGATCCTGCTGTTTGAAAGTTACTCTGAAAGAGCCCAAGACTGGCATACAGACAGACAGACAGACAGACACAGACGCACACACACGCACGCACGCGCCATGCACAGAACTCCCTCAGTAAGGAGAAAAGAGCTGCCTGTGCTTTCAATTTGCTTTACATTTTGAAATAAATACATTTTGCTAATAAACATTTCCTAAGGTAAACATTTTCATTGGTAGATCTGAAACTACACTTAAGTTAAAAGCCTCTGAACTTGTGTATTTTTCTCTTAAATTATAATTTTCTTTTATTCCTGTTTAAAACCCAAATGTAAAAGATGTGTTCATATGCTTTTTACTCACTCTCTTTCCTCTTTTTTGTAACCACAGAGTGACAGCCTTAAATTTTAATTTCCTGACTTGGCTTGTCTTCGCCTTACTTTTTTAAAAGTGAATTTAAGTAAATTTCTCAAGCTATTAATACTTAAACACATTTGCACAGTATCAAAGAATCTTAGAGTATTATTGCAAGCAGCTGAAACTCACTTTTCCAGTTCCATGTGCTTTGGATTGCTCCTAACTTCATATGAATTGTTTATGAATTTTTCAGTGAGGCAAACCCTTTTGCTTGATTGGCATGGCTAAGAAGTATAATGCACTAGCATGCACACAACAGGCTCTTGGGTTCTAATCCAGACTTCCCCAATTTCTAATTGCATGTTTTTAATTCACTAACTTCTTAAAAAAAATGCTCATCTGTATATTGGGGACTGTAGTTTGTCCTCCATGTATATCATACAGGGTTGCTGTGAAGATCAAGTGGATAGAGTGTTACTTTCAAAATGACAGCACACTTGCCAGTATACATTGGTGGTACCTACTTTAGATAGTCCCTATCCTTAGAAACGTACGCAAGGAGGCTTCACCAACAGCAGGTCCACTTGCACTGAGGTGTATTATTTCCTCTCACATGTTCTTTCTCATTCCTTCTTCCACTCTGGCAGAACTGTGTCAGTGGGTCACCAAAAGAGATTGCTGATTCAGCTGATTCCTGAAAAAAAGTTAGTCAGATCTCTTCGGTATTATGGAGATCAAACAACTGATTTACTGGTCTTCTCTATTTTTCTGCTGCCCTTGTTGGCATGTCAACAGACAGAGAAACAGTCCGTCTCCGTGTGACATCGATCTTTCCAGGCATTTCTTAGTGTTGGTATGCTATTGTTGACCTGCTTCCCTGGATACCTCTGTGTTCACTTAGTTCTCCCTTGGGTCACTTTTTTTCCACTTGCCCTGGCAAGGTTTCATATAGCTGTTAGTAATATTTCAGCAGCCTGCTTTCAATATATCTTATAAAATAACTTTGCCACGTAGAGTTTTGGGATGAACTGGAAAGGCTAAATGAGTGAGGAAGGAAAGTTGAGCTCAAATTCAGAGTGCCCTACCCCAGAGAGTACAAGACCTGGATTTTTTTTGTTTGGTTGGGTTTGGTAAACACTGTGATATTGGATTTTCCTTGGGCTAACAAAGGTATAATTGCTTTAATTGGCATTTGCTTTAATCTTAATAGTTAAAACGAATACGTTACTAAGGAAAGAGGTTTTCTTCCAAAAAATTGTGACACCTGAGGTTATGTGATTAAAACTGTTGGAAAATCTATCAACAAGTAAGATGAAAAGATCCCTAGAGACACTGGGGACGAACTCCAAATTTGGAGAAAGACCATTCTTTGTAGTAATTGTTAACTTAGGTCTGGGTGGCATGTGGAAGCATGTGGATGGGGCACCCCCCAGCACCATCTGCACCTTTGATCCTTTAACTTTTAGGGCTCTTTTCTATGAAAAATTATCAATCCTGGAGTTGGGCACATTTGATTGTTTTGGCAGCATTTATGCATAGGAAAAGTTTGATAAACTAACCTTACCTCAGTGACCCTTCGTCTCAGGTTTATTCTTGACTTTCAAGATACAACTAAAGATTTCTACATTATCTCTTATAACGAATACATTTTAAAAGATGCCTCTTTGAGAATGAGTTCTGATTTTTAGAATTTTAATTCTGTGGCTTCCATGATAGCTCAGTTGGTAAAGAATCCTCCTGCAAGGCAAGAGACCTAGGTTTGATCCCTGGTTGGAAAGATCCCCTGGAGAAGGGAAAGGCTGCCCACTCCAGTATCCTGGCCTAGAGAATTCCATGGACTGTATAGTCCATGGAGTCGCAAAGAGTCAGACACAACTGAGTGACTTTCACTTCACTTTCATTTTAAAAGTCTTTTCTATGGGTAGATTAAATGGAAAAATCAAATAATTCTTAAGTCTTTTGGACACCATCTATGTCTGCTATTATTTAAAAAAATGAAACAGAGAAATGTAAAACCATCTCATAAGTTGCTTTGGTTTTACAAAATCATTCTTTTATGACTTCCACAAGTTTCTTAAGGGCTTTGTAAATTGAACAGCGCATACCCTGCCACGGCTGTTGATATCAGCAGTTATTGTGTGAAGTTGCTCTATGAATGTCACAATAGTGGTTCTTGTTTAGCGTGATGAAAAAAACCATTCATATTCTTAGTGAAAAATATGAAGATAATCTAATTCCGACAGAAAATCACCTGTGGACATGGTTTTATCTCATTTGATTTCTTCTGTTTTCTGCTGAGGATCAGAGTATTTATTTAAAGTGCTTCAGTAGGATATCCCAGTTAGAGCTCTGACAGTCTGTTTACAGTTCATCTCTGCCCAGGGGCGATCAAAGGTACATTGTGGATAAGTAAGATGACTCGCGGGCAAGAGGAGGAGGATGTGTGGCAAGATTATTAACTTTGAAATGAATTAGGGTAGAGTGACATGTCTGCAACAGCACCATGGGTTAGTCATTTAACAAGGATTCATGTGCAGAAATTCTTACCAATTCTTTAGTGTAAGTGAAACTAACATTTAAGGAGAGGGAATAAGGAGGATGCACAAGGATCTATTTGACAGTATTAAAAAAAAAATCCTTCTAGCATGAAGACATTTAATCTTCCTTTGTCAAAACTATTCTGTCTGCTTGAAAAGTTGGCCTAGGACCCCAAGGCTTCAAGGTAAGGAGGGAGAAAGAAATCGCAAGAAGGGGCAGCTGCCCTTTTGGGTGGTGGACTTCAACATTTCTTTTCTTACCCAGTACTTGACCTTCTGCTCTTACTTTGCTTTCGTGAAGTAGGTTTGTGATTGCTCTGACCAGTTTTTCCATTCATGGTTGCAAAAAGTATTAGCTTTATACTTTCATGATGCAGAAAAGGAGCTGTCCACTGAATGTGCTCGCCTTTTTGTTCCGGTCTGTTTTTCTTGCACAGAGTGGGTACTGTGTCCTGGTGTCTGTCTACACTGGGAGATTTAGGTGTTGCAAGTCATCTTGTCTGCTCTAGGCTATGAGCCTCAGGACTTAGGTGCCCCTGAAATGCTCTGCTTTCTGAAATTTGGATATTTCAGTTAACTTGATTTATTTCTTCATAAATTTCATCTCTACTTGGGAGAGGCTGATTGAATTTTTTTCAAAAAATTAATTTAAAATATAGGGTACATTCTTTGTATTGATCTTGTTTTAAATATCTGGTCCTGGAGGAAGAGCCAAACATGAATAAAATGATGAGCCATCTGGGAGATCCAACAAAACACGACATTCAAGTTGAAAATGTACTAGGGGGTGATAATTGTATTAGATTTTCCTGAACAGACATTGGGAATTCTGAATTAAGTATCAGATTGTCAAAGGTCAGAACTTGACTTTTACTAAGAGACATTGTAAAAGCAAGCATGTTGTTATTTAGTCGCTAAGTCATATCCAACTCTTTGCCAGCCCATGGACTGTAGCCTGCCAGGCTTCTCTGTCCACTGGATTTCCCAGGCAAGAATATTGGAGTGGGTTGCCATTTCCGTCTACAGGGGATCTTCCCAACCCAAGGATTGAACCCATGTCTCCTGCATTGGCAGGCAGATTCTTTACCATGCAGCCAACCTGGAAAGTCCAAAAGCAAGCATAAGATTCTTTTAATATGGTACTTTAAGATACTTAATTTCATTTAATGTAGAAACTTATTCTGTATTAATTGAAGCATAGCTAAGTAGAAAAATTTTTAGCTAGAGAAAAACATGAACAATCCTTTCTTCCTTGCTCCTCACTTTTACCTCCATTTTCACTTTTATTCTCCTTTCCCTCTCATTTGTTTGTCTGTATTCTTTCAAAAGGGACTTCCCTGTAGCTCAAATGGTAAAGAATCTGCCTGTGAGGGAGGAGACCAGGGTTCAGTCCCTGGGTTGGGAAGTTCCTCTGGAGAAGGGAATGGCAATCCACTCCAGTATTCTTGCCTGGAGAATTCCATGGACAGAGAAGCCTGGCGGGCTACAGTCTGTGGGGTCACAAAGAGTCGGACACGACTGAGTGACTAATACAACAACAACAACATTCTTTCAAAACATACATTTTTGAGTTTTGTGTGTATCTTTATTTTATGTTTACATATAAGATTAGTATATTAAAATATTCTGCATCATTTTTAGTCATCTGATTTTATGATCAATGTTCTTTGTTCTGTGTACATCATCGATTCTAAGCCCTGCATAATACTCATGGTGGACAGCCATCATCTTTAATTATTCACTCTCAAATGGTAGTCATTATATGTCATGTTGTTATTTTATGTCACATTGTCATATGTTATGATGTCACGTTGTTATATGTCACATTATCATATATGTTCTATGCGTGTCACTACAAACACAAGCTCAATAATTACAATGATTCCATTAAATTTTATTTTGTTAATTGGGTTTCTTGTGTCATTTTGGTGTTCCAGTACTGCACTGAAAAATGTTAGCAACAACATGTGAGCAGTCAGCTAAACTAAAATATGGGATTTGAATGGACAGATTTACACCAGAGAGATATGTATATTTAATCCACTTCCTTCAAACTAGAGTTCCTTGTTGTTTAGTCACTAAGTCATGTCCGACTCTTTGCAGCCCCACTGACTGCAGCACACCAGGCTCCTCTGTCCTTCACTGTCTCCTGGAGTTTGCTCAAATTCATGTCCATTGAGTCAGTGATGCTATCTAACCATCTCATCCTCTGTTGCCCGCTTCTTTTGCCTTCGGTCTTTCCTAGCATCAGGGTCTTTTCCAATGAGTCAAACTACAGAAACACCATTTATTCAGAACTGTATCATAGAATGCTTAAATTACCCTGGTGATTTTATTTAGAAAACATTAAATGTGACTCAGTATCAGAAGTCAGTTCAGAACAGATGTCATCTTTGTCCTGTCGTTTTGTGATTCACAGTTACAGGAAAATATTATGATAATCAGTCTTGCTTATGTAGTATTTCAAGTTATGTATTCAGCCTCTGAGCCTTGAGAGTAAACATGTGTAAACTTGGATGGTGCCTTTATGTTGGCAGTGAGGTGGCACAACAGATTGGGCAGAAACTGGGAAATCTAGTTTGTGTCCTGTGAAAGTTTACAAGTTAGAAACATGGCACTGTAAATCTTATGTCGCTGAAACTTTGTTCCAGACCCTAGGCAAAGAAGTCCCATCACCATACAAATACCATGTTCATTCAGAATTATCCTACCTCTCTGTTAAATAGTCTGATGACTTTAACACCTCCTCTCAGTGTTTCTTCCTGCATTCCCTGCTGACCAGACCACACAATTCCCACTCATAAGAACTCTAAAGGAAACAGCAACTTATACTCATTAGAGCCTGGATTCGCATTCCTACTTCATCACTTCTTAGCTGGATGACTTTAAGGATGTTGCCTAAGTTCTCTCTTCCTGGAAAATTGCCTGCTCTGTAAAACAGATGTAATGAGCCTTACCTAATCCACAGGTGTTTTTGAGAATTAAATGAGATGATACATGCAAAATACTTAGAAACATGAGTGGTACTCATGTTTAATCCACTTATTCCTTCCTCTCCATCTCCCAGTCCCTCCCACAAGCAATGTACAAATTGCAGCTTCCTGACTCTTTCATGTTATTTTGCCACCTGGGTTATCCTCTTCACCACCTGTCGATCTCAATCCTGCCTATTCATGCCCTTTGCCTAGAGCATGGCCCTGGCTGTTCCTTGGCGTCCTATCTCCTCTTCATCTGGCTGTGGCACCACAGACCTTTCATCTGCCTGTCATCACTTCACTGGTGTCAGGTGTTTGTTTTGTCTCTTAAGCAGGGGTCTCTACCTCCGGGATCTCGTGCTTGATGACCTCAGGTGGAGCTGTTGTAATAATAGAAGTAAAGTGCACATTAAATGTTAGGCGCTTGAATTATCCCTAAACCATCCCCCCGCCCATGGTCCATGGAAAATTGTCTTCCACGAAACCAATCCCTGGTGCCAAAAAGGCTAGGGACCACTGTCCTGAGGGACACTTGAGGCTCTAAAGAGCAGAGGGCTTTCTTTTCTTATTCTTCTTCTGTCCATGAGACACATCCCACTTGGATATAAATACTAGGAATAGCTGCGCTTTTTCTAAACCACACTTTTGAGCTTATAGACAGCAAATCTTACAACTGCTTATGTTTCTGTTTCCCTCTTTGGATTGACTGCTAGAGAGCTCAGAGTTAGTTTTGAGATTTACATCTTGGTGCATTTTGGTTCATGGCAAGTATTTTGAATCGAAATCTCACCTCATCTTTGTATTGTTTATTTTTTCCACATTTCTTGGTGACCTACCCTTATCTATGTTTTAAATTCTTTTCATTTATATTCATTTTGTAAGCATCTTCAATACTCTTGGGAGCTAAGTAGGGCAAACTTAATGCTGTAAAGAGCAGGCCTTGTACAAATATTACATATTTTGGTTTGAAGCAACATGGAGGGCGGGTGGCTTCCTTGGTGGCTCAGCAGTAAAGAATCTGCCTAGGATGCAGGAGACGCAGGAGACCGGGGTTAGATCCCTAGGTCAGAAAGATCCTCTGGAGGAGGAAATGGCAATCCACTACAGTATTCTTGCTGGAAAAGTCCCATGGATAGAGGACCCCTGTGGGCTACAGTCCATGGGGTGAAAAGGAGTCGGACATGACTAAACACTCACGCATGGAGGGCAGGTAGGAGCTGGGGCTAGGCAGAAGACAGACACAGGTTCAAAACCATTCCACAACTTCCCCATAGATTGGCTTTGGGCAAGTTTTCTGCACTTTCTGAGTCTCCATTTCCTGCTCAATTAAAGAGAGAATGAACCCCCACCCAGGGTGGCTGTGCTGTGTAAATGAGATCATATGTGTGAAGAATCTGGATCCGGATGCTGCCTGTGAGATATTAGTTCCATCCTGTATCTTTCAATGCATCTTTAAAAAGTAAGCTATTCTAATAAATAGATATTAATTAATTGGTATTGATCAATATCCATTTTAGTTGATACATTTAAATGTTCATAACTAAATTTAAATGTAATTAACTTGATTAAAAATATGTACAATGTTTAGTAAGTGTTGATCAATTCTAGCACCTATGGGAGCTTATTCAGTGGGCAGCTCAAGTACTCACCAGTTCGCTCAAAGAGTAAATGCCCACAGCTCACCTTAGGTATGTGGGGGACTGGACTCATTCCTGTCTTCAAGTCTGTAAAATCTGCTAATAGACAAAAGGCACTCAAACATGAAGATACAGCTGGATCTTATCATACTGCTTGGAGTGGGTTTTCTCTCTTCACGACAAACAATTTCTGATAATTAATATCACTTAAGAATGCTGAATTCCTGGTTATCAGAGTGAAGATTTTATCTGACAAAGGCTCCCCTGTGTCTCCTACTTGCTGTCTGGAGGTCAGCATTTTTTTCTGCTGGGCCAGGTGGGGTTGGGAGTCCATCCGTGGGCTAAAGCATGTGCTTCCCGGTCTGACCTTGCCCTTACCCTCTCTCTCCCCTCCCCTGTTAGCCTTGTAACGGTGCCTGGGAATCTGCATCCTGTGGGAAGACAGACGATCAGATGACAGCTTCCGGTCAGTCTCGGAAATATGTGAATGCCTTCTCAACCCGGACTCTGGTCATGTGAGACGTTTGCAGACAAGCATTATGGTTTTCAGAACACTTCAAGTTGACTTGGGATATAGCATTCCTCTACATGAGACTTTTCATGAATGGGAGAAGAGCCTATTTTTGTTGTGGTACAACAGTTGAGAGCAGCACCAAGTGCATTTAGGTGGGTGAAATCGTATGAGATTTCACCCAACTAAACGGATTTTTTAAAAAATTAATGTTTAACAGTTTTACCTAAATTATTAGGTCATGGATTGTAGTCAGGGGTTAAGTATCTTAAGGCAGATTTTTAAAAAAAAAAAACATAAAATGATTTATCTGTATTTTAAGAGGATCCAACAGACCAGTATTTTTTCTGTGATAAGGTTTTTGAAATTTAACACACAAAAAGGTACTCCAATATTTCACTTTTTTCAATCACTAAACACAATGCATTATTATAAATGTTGGCTTCACACCGTGGAATAAGTAATCAATATTGTAAATGCTCATTTATGGTCAATAACATTGGAGGTACGTTTATTGTACCAAACCATTTTATGAGAGTTTTTTTGTTGTTGTTAGCTTGCTTTAAAAATTATTACTGTATGAAATAGTTTTATAAAAAATTATATTTTTATTCAGTAATTTAATTTTGTACATGCCAAATGAAAAAAAAAATGTGTTTTGCTGCTATGGACTTAGCCTGTAGACATGCTGCTAGTATCAGAAGGGCTGTAGTGCTTGGGAGGGAGAGAAAAGAAACTTGGTGTTAGGTAATTGACTATGCACTAGTATTGTCAAACTTTTTATTTTATATATATATATATACATATATATATATACTTTTTTCCTTTTGTAATACATTGGAAAACTTATTTGGGAGACTTTGCATTTGTGGTTGTTTCTTGTTTTTTTTTTTTGTTCTTGTTGGTTTATAAGAGGATGCATTGCACTTCTTTATTGGGAGATCTGTGTTGTTGATGTCCTGTGTTTTGTTTTGAGTTCAGCCTGACTGTTCTTTAATTCAGGGCTTATGTGTTAATCAGCATTCCCCCGAGTCCTTAACTATATGGTCTCAGAACTGCCACACACAACCTATGTGTTTGCAGCTGGAGTCCATAGCCAGTTGCTGCCTTAAGAACCTTTGGTGCAAGATGGCTGGTACTGAACTTTTGATATGACAGTGTACTTACTGCCTTGTAGTGAAATAAAGCTGTGCCCTTATTTTACTTACTTTTGACTTCTGTCTTACTTTTGATTGTGGACAGTAGTTACACTTTTAGGAAAATGAAGTGAACGCAGAGCACTTTCCTCTGTTAATAATTGGCATACCCTCTGAACTTGAAGAATTCAAGAATTGTAACTTTGGAGAAAGAACAGGCAAGCCAAGTTAGTTCACAGATAATCATGTGCAGAATGACAGCTAGGAGGAATCTTCCAGAATCTAGTTCAGAATCTTCTAGAATCAGTCAAGGTTCCAGAAGCATTTAAATTGGGATAAGGCAAAGAGAGTTCATTTACAAAGGTACCAATACCATGGATGTGGGCAGTGGGTAGGAGGACAGCAAGGGTAGGGCCTGCACACAAATGCAGGCCTGAAGGATGATGTCATGTGGGGGGGAGAGTCACGGAAAACAGGAGCCCTTTTTAAAAAATGTATTACTTATTTATTTGGCCATATTACATGGCATGTGGTATCTTGGTTCCCCAACCAGAGATCAAACCCAGGCCCTTGGCAGTGAAAAAACAAAGTCCTAACCACTGGACCACCAGGGAATTTCTGTAAGCAGGAACCTTTAAGAGGAGCAGTGACCTCTGGAATCCTCACAGGAGGAGAGCCAAGGGTAAGCCTTAACTTTACATCCCCATATCCCTCCCATCAGACTTCCCTGGTAGCTCAGCGGATAAAGAATCCACCTGCAGTGCAGGAGACCCTGGTTCAGTTCCTGGGTCAGGAAGTTCCCCTGGAGAAGGGATAGGCTACCCACTCCAGTATTCCTGGGCTTTCCTGGTGGCTCAGACGGTAAAGAATCTGCCTGCAATGCAGGAGACCTGGGTTCAATCCCTGGGTTGGGAAGATCCCCTGGAGGAGGACATGGAAACCCACTCCAGTATTCTTGCCTGGAGAATCCCCGTGGATAGAGGAGCCTGGCAGACTATAGTCCATGAAGGCAGACATGACTGAGTGACTAAGCACAGCACAGCGCATCCCTCCCTTCTCTACCAAGGGTCCCCATTGGTAGAACCAGCCAGAAGCAAGAAGGCATGGGAGCACCTGGATGTAAAAGCTGGTCAGTCACTTAGGGCAGAACCAGAGGACATTTTTCTGTTGGGGTAAGGACAAGGCAAGCCAACTGAGTCATCCATTCTGGGCAACTTCCTGTTTTATGGATGAATTTCCACTGGCTTCCATCTCTCAGCTCAGTGTTCTCACTGTGGTACAATATCCCTTTTATACAGATTCCTTACAGTTTTCTTTAGTCACTCCTTTTCAGCTCAGATTTTGAATTTTCATAGGAAGTGATGCTGGAGAAGGCGACAGCACCCCACTCCAGTACTCTTGCCTGGAAAATCCCATGGATGGAGGAGCCTGGTGGGCTGCAGTCCATGGGGTCGTGAAGAGTCGGACACGACTGAGCGACTTCACTTTCACTTTTCACCTTCATGCATTGGAGAAGGACGTGGCAACCCACTCCAGTGTTCTTGCCTGAAGAATCCCAGGGATGGGGGAGCCTGGTGGGCTGCCATCTATGGGGTCGCACAGAGTTGGACACGACTGAAGCGACTTAGCAGCAATAGCAGTAGCGGGAAGTGATGCAGTTGGTATTCCTAGAGCCAAGGATTTGTTGCCCCTAATTACTAGTCTTTAAGACTACTTAGTATTCTTTGGTTCTCTTTCTAATACATGGTAACACATCATCCCAGGAAGATTATTATAGTCATGCACCCTCAGAGTATTTTCAGGTGCTAACTCTGCCACTTACTAGGAGCTTGACATTGACAAGTCACTAACCTCTCTGAGATTTTTTTCTCCATCTGTAAAATGAGTTCATTCCTACATGCACTCTTGTTAAACGTGCACTATATAAAAGTTTGTTATTACATAAGCTTTCCATAATTAAGTGATGCATGCTGTGTGATGTGTCAGATGTTCATCTGGTCCATAATGTGAATTAGCAGTTGTAGAGTTCAACTTAGGGGTCATTGGATATCAGTTGAAATAAATTAGTGGCAAGATTGAACTCAGCATTATATAGAACTAAAATAAATATTTACTTTTGCAGTAAGTACATAACTTAATAACTAGAGACTAAAAATCTAAACTAATGAAAAGAAGTGTAAATTCAGGTTTTATGAACAAATAATACACATTTTGCAAGTATCTCTAAAACCTTTATCTAT
Organism: Bos mutus; assembly: GCF_027580195.1. Taxonomy (NCBI): domain Eukaryota; kingdom Metazoa; phylum Chordata; class Mammalia; order Artiodactyla; family Bovidae; genus Bos; species Bos mutus. The sequence goes on from NC_091625.1 coordinate 73,225,405, forward strand.
CCTGGACATTTTTGAAATCCTCTTGTTCTCTATAGCAGAGATTCCAGTAGTTAAAATAAATGGAAGCAGCATTACTTACTCTCCAAAAAATGGTTGTCCCTTTGAGCCACTACATGTAAAGCTTGGATCCACATCTGGAGAGTAGGAAAAACATTGAGAATATTTTAAACTATCTCCCAGCCACTAATGGGGCTGCTAATTCAAAGTAAGTAAGATGTACAAGAGAAACTTCTTTTTCTCTTTAGAAGTTATGCAAAATTAGAACTGCAAGCAACCTTTAACATCATAAGGGGCATCCAATAAGGGATTCTCCACATTATATTTTTGAACAAAAATCAGTTTTGGAGCCAACCAATCTTGGCTTAAGTTCAGACTCTGCCCTTTAGCAGCTCTGTGACTTGGTAAGAGTTTTACTGTAGCTCTCTAAACTTCATTTTACATATACTGAAAATAACAATACATCTCAAGGTTGAGGAGTATTGTGAAGATTTTGTGAGATAGTACATGCATTCTTGCATCTTTGTAAAATATTGCCATTCTTATTGATGAGGTACCAGTGAGGCCCACATCCTTGATTGTGTGTTGAATCTGTCCTTTGCATTAAGTGAAAGTGAAACTCCTTCAGTCATGTCTGACTCTGCGACCCCATGGATTGTGCAGTTCATGGAATTCTCTAGGCCAGAATACTGTATTGGATAGCCTTTCCCTTTTCCAGGGGATCTTCCCAACCCAGGGATCAAACCCAGGTCTCCCACACTGCAAGTGGTTTCTTTACCAGCTAAGCCACAAGGGAAATATAAGTTATATTTAAAGGGAAACTTTAAATGTATATTATGACTCGATGGGAAATATAAGTTATATTTAAAGGGAAACTTTAAATGTATATTATGACTCAGATGTGAGTCTGAGTGAACTCCGGGAGTTGGTGAGGGACAGGGAGGCCTGGCGTGCTGCGATTCATGGGGTCGCAAAGAGTCGCACATGACTGAGCGACTGATCTGATCTGATCTGATACTCTTTTCAAAATATTCCTAATCATTCAAAATATTCCTAAATATATTTAAATATATGTTTATCCTCTTGTACAAATTATGTGGGGAATATAAGATGTATTCTCCTTAAACAGGTAGGTTTCTAATTTGAAAAAGAAAAGTGTCTAGAAGATAAAATGTGATGGGCAGATCTGTTATACTACACTGAAAATATAAGTTTGGTGCTTATTTTTCACCTTTCATCTTGCTATTATAAAATTAAGTCTTCCTTATTCACCATTTTAGAAGGCAAAGGAAAGCAATCAGCTAAAAGGCAAAACTTATGGGAAATAAACTTGTATACAATTATATATACTAATTTTGGAAACAAGCAAGAAAAAGCTGAACTGTAAATCTTAGGAAACTTGTCACTGTTTTAGCAATAAATAGGTTAAAATTCTTTTTAATCAACACTCAACACAAATGTTCTTGGTGCTAATGTGGAAACTGCAGAGACTGATATCTGTCTTACGGACTATATTTCTCTTATTCAGCTAGTATATGTTCAGCACTTATTGTGTGCTAAGTGCTGTGTTTGAAGTTGAGGTTAGAACAACATAGGTTAAAAAATATCTGCCTTCTGTGAGCTAATGTTCAGATGGGAGGTAAAGATGCATAAATATGTTCATCAGTTCAGTCCAGTTCAGTCTCTCAGTCATGTCCGACTCTTCGCGACCCCATGAATCACAGCACACCAGGCCTCCCTGTCCATCACCAACTCCCGGAGTTCACTGAAACTCATGTCCATCGAGTCGGTGATGCCATCCAGCCATCTCATCCTCTGTCATCCCCTTCTCCTCTTGCCCCCAATCCCTCCCAGCATCAGAGTCTTTTCCAATGAGTCAGCTGTTCGCATGACATGGCCAAATTACTGGAGCTTCAGCTTTTAGCATCATTCGGTCTAAAGAACACCCAGGGCTGATCTTCAGAATGGACTGGTTGGATCTCCTTGCAGTCCAAGGGACACTCAGGAGTCTTCTCCAACACCACAGTTCAAAAGCATCACTTCTTCAGTGCTCAGCTTTCTTCACAGTCCAACTCTCGCATCCATACATGACCACTGGAAAAACCATAGTCTTGACTAGACTGACCTTTGTTAGCAAAGTAATGTCTCTGCTTTTGAATATGCTATCTAGGTTGGTCATAACTTTTCTTCCAAGAAGTAAGCATCTTTTAATTTCATAGCTGTAGTCACCATCTATAGTGATTTTGGAGCCCAAAAAAATAAAATCTGACACTGTTTCCACTGTTTCCCCATCTATTTGCCATGAAGTGATGGGACCAGATGCCATGATCTTCGTTTTCTGAATGTTGAGCTTCAAGCCAACTTTTTCACTCTCCTCTTTCACTTTCATCAAGAGGCTTTTTAGTTTCTCTTCACTTTCTGCCATAAGGGTGGTGTCATCTGCATATCTGAGGTTATTGATATTTCTCCCAGAAATCTTGATTCCAGCCTGTGCTTCTTCCAGCCCAGCGTTTCTTATGATGTACTCTGCATAGAAGTTAAATAAGCAGGGTGACAATATACAGCCTTGACGAACTCCTTTTCTTATTTGGAACCAGTCTGTTGTTCTGTGTCCAGTTCTAACTGTTGCTTCCTGACCTGCATACAGGTTTCTCAAGAGGCAGGTCAGGTGGTCTGGTATTCCCATCTCTTTCAGAATTTTCCACAGTTTATTGTGATCCACAAAGTCAAAGGCTTTGGCATGGTCAATAAAGCAGAAATAGATGTTTTTCTGGAACTCTCTTTCTTTTTCCATGATCCAGTGGATGTTGGCAATTTTACCTCTGGTTCCTGTGCCTTTTCTAAAACCAACTTGAACATCTGGAAGTTCATGGTTCACATATTGCTGAAGCCTGGCTTGGAGAATGTTGAGCATTACTTTACTAGCGTGTGAGATGAGTGCAATTGTGTGGTAGTTTGAGCATTCTTTGGCATTGCCTTTCTTTGGGATTGGAATGAAAACTGACCTTTTCCAGTCCTGTGGCCACTGCTGAGTTTTCCAAATTTGCTGACATATTGAGTGCAACCCTTTCACAGCATCATCTTTCAGGATTTGGAATAGCTCAACTGGAATTCCATCACCTCCACTAGCTTCGTTCGTAGTAATGCTTTCTAAGGCCCACTTGACTTCACATTCCAGGATGTCTGGCTCTAGGTCAGTGATCACACCATCCTGATTATCTTGATCATGAAGATCTTTTTTGTGCAATTCTTCTGTGTATTCTTGCCACCTCTTCTTAATATCTTCTACCTCTGTTAGGTCCATACCATTTCTGTCCTTTATCGAGCTCATCTTTGCATGAAATGTTCCCTTGGTATCTCTAATTTTCTTGAAGAGATCCCTAGTCTTCCCCATTCTGTTGTTTTCCTCTATTTCTTTGCATTGATCGCTGAGAAAGGCTTTCTTATCTCTTCTTGCTATTCTTTGTTCATAGTAGAGGTAAATAACAGAGACCATTAGAGAGCACCTGATCTGGACTTGGAGGAGCCACATGGATTTCCACAGAAGAATCTAGCAGGACTGACAAAGCCAAACTAAGGAGGGGCAGCAGGGTGAGGGTAGCATCTGAAGACTACATCTGAAGATTGGGTGTTTTGGGGAGAAAAACACCCAAATACATGACTTGTCTTACTTTAAAATTCGTGATGACAAATTGCAGATGGGCACTTAGGCAGTGGTACTGCCTGAGGATATTCTCTAGTATATGTTTTTCCCTTCCTCTGGACAACCATTTGATACCACTTTCTTGCAGACCTCTGCATCTATCACGTCTCCATCCAGTTCCCAGCTGATACCTTGACTCATACATCAGTGACAAAATAGAAGTGTTCTTCCCACACCAAAGCCATCCACAGACCTGCTCATATCCTTCCTTCCTTGTTAGCATGGATGAACACTCCTGGCTGCAAACATGGCCTGGTCCTTCTATTTGGTCTCTGTAACTCTTGTATCCTCCAGATCTCATCCTGCAGATACTGTCTTTCACCTATATGCGAGTGTCTTCCTCGCTCCTGAATCATTCTTATCATGTTAACATGGTGTATATCTACTAGCAGTAAAAAAATAACACTCCTTTTATCCTGCATCATCATCACACAGCCCCGTTTATCTGCTCCTCTTCTCAGCAAAACTGCTTCAGTTCAGTTCAGTCGCTCAGTCATGTCCTACTCTTTGTGACCTCATGGAGCACGCCGGCCTCCCTGTCCATCACCAACTCCCAGAGCCTACTCAAACTCATTTCCATTCAATTGGCGATGCCATCCAACCATCTCATCCTCTGTCGTCCCCTTCTCCTCCTGCCCCCAATCCCTCCCAGCATCAGTCTTTTCCAATGAGTCAACTCTTCACATGAGGTGGCCAAAGTATTGGAGTTTAAGCTTTAGCATCATTCCTTCCAAAGAACTCCCAGGGCTGATCTCCTTCAGAATGGACTGGTTGGATCTCCTTGCAGTCCAAGGACTCTCAAAGAGTCTTCTCCAACACCACAGTTCAAAAGCATCAATTCTTTGGTGCTCAGCTTTCTTCACAGACCACCTCTCACATCCATACATGACCAATGGAAAAACCATAGCTTTGACAAGACAGAGCTTTGTTGGCAAAGTAATGTCTCTGCTTTTCAATATGCCATCTAGGTTGGTCTAGACAAAGTCTAGATAAGTTTTCTTCCAAGGAGCAAGCAAAACAGCTTAAGGGATCTTATACGGTTTTGGTTACCACTTCCTCTTGTTGCCTTTTCCTGTAGCCCAGGCAGCATGAATTTCCATCACTCCTACTCCGCTACTCCTTTTCATTGTCACCAGTGGCCTGCATGTAGCCGAATCCAGAGGTCACTTCTTAAGCCTCGTTTTACTTTGCTTACTGGCAGTCTTCAACAGAATTGACACCCCCCACGCTCTTGAACCACCTGCCTCTCCTCACTCTAGGGTACCACTCTTCTAGCTTTCTTCCTTCCCCACTGGCTTCCTCTGCTGCTATTCCTCCTCCCCTTGGGCCTGAAGTGGCCCTTCCCACCTCTCTCTACATCATTCTCTCCAAGGGTTTTCTTTGTTGCTGTTGCTTTTTTTTTTTTTTTTTTTTGGATCTTCTGTGTGGCATGCAGGATACAAGATCTTAGTTCCCTTATCAGGGATCAAACACATGCCCTCTACATGGGGAGCATGGAGTCCTAACCACTAGCCTGCCAGGGAAGTCCCATTACTGCTGTTGCTTTAAATACCTTTAAATATATCTTTAAATACATCTCATTACTGCTGTTGCTTTAAATATATTTAAATATATCTTTAAATACATCCCATTACTGCTCTTGCTTTAACTATATCTCTATCTTCAACTCTTACCTGCTTCTGGAAGTCCAGACTCCTGATTTCTATTCCATGTTAACATCTCTCCCCCCCAACCCATAAGCATCTTAAATTTAGCATGAATAAAACAAAATGTGTAATCACTTAGGGCTTCTTTGTTTTCTCATATGCAGTAATTAGCCCTAACTTTTAAATTAATTTCTTCATTTCTCAAGGTAAACATTTAAGCATCATCCTAGATGTCTCTCTATACCTTCTCACCCCTCTTAAACCCATGGGCTCAGAAAGACCAGTTTACCTTGAAAATATATCTTAATGTGCACTTTTCTTCATTGTCAGTAATGTAATTAGTAATAATTAGTAATTAGTAATAATACAATATGTGTTAAATGCTCACTACGTGCTAGAGAAGAAGGGAGAAAAAGGGAATGTTGCTGGCAGCAAGAAGAAGAATGGCGGTCTGAGAAGGAGAAGATCTGAAAGGTCAAAATGAGCAGAAACTAAAAGGGAAACCTGGGGGAAAGACATAAGACTGGAGAAGGAATACTGTGAATATTGTTCAAGGCTTTGAACCTTGTCCTTAGAGATATGGGGGGGGGATCATCAAATGATTTTAGTCAGGGAAATAAGGTGATTAATTTACACCTGATTTACAGAAATCATTCTGTGCAAATCCCTTTTTCATACATGGTATAAACTTAAACCTCAGGTTTGCAGGGGCCAAATGATAGCAGAGTCTGAATTTTATACCCCGTTAATTGGATTTTACATAGTACCTTTCCTAGTGCTTCTTAATTTCAAAGGAATGTGCTTTAATCCCAGAAAATCTTATTGAAAAATATCCTTTGATCTGAGTATATAAACGGGGTTTACATATTTTATCATATAAAAAGTAGTTCAAAAGAATTGTTTGCATAAAACACCTTTCTCCTTTAAGAGCAGAATATTTTCAACCAACAATTTATCTAAATGTTTCCCTGCTGTTTTCAAACATCAAAACTTCAATTGACTTAAAAAAATATACTTATTTTATTTATTTATCCACTTGGCTGTGCCGGGTCTTAGTTGTGGCACGTGGGGTCTTCGATCTTCGTTTCAGCATGCCAGGTCTTGTGGTTGCAGCATGAGGGATCTTCAGCTGTGGCATATGAACCCCCAGTTGCAGCATGTGTGATCTAGTTCCCTACTGCTGCTGCTGCTAAGTCACTTCAGTCGTGTCCGACTCTGTGCGACCCCATAGATGGCAGCCCACCAGGCTCCGCCGTCCCTGGAATTCTCTAGGCAAGAATACTGGAGTGGATTGCCCTTTCTTTCTCCAATGCATGAAGGTAAAAAGTGAAAGTGAAGTCGCTCAGTTGTGTCCGATTCCTAGCAACCCCATGGACTGCAGCCTACCAGGCTCCTCCATGCATGGGATTTTTCCAGGCAAGAGTACTGGAGTGGGTGCCATTGCTTTCTCTGCTAGTTCCCTGACCAGGGATCAAACTGGGCCCCCCTGCACTGGGAGTGTGGAGTCCCAGCCACTGGACCACCAGCAAAGTCCCCAAGTGACTTTTAAAAATAAGGCATAATCCTTGACTTGCCCAAGATTTTTGCCCTTTCAGGAATCCTGCCAATATTCTCTTGAGGGCATCTTCAGTTCACTTTTACAATTCTTTTATTACAGTCTTTAATCTAGAACATATTCTTTTTTTTTTTAAGTTTATTTATTTATGTCCCACCACACACTTTACAGGATCCTTAGTTCCCCAACCAGGGATTGAACCCGGGTCCTCAGCAGTGAGAGTGCTGAGTCCTAACTACTGGACCACCAGAGAATTCCCTATTCTTGCAATCCAGTGGTTTTCAAACTGGAGGTTTCAGAAACACACTGAGAACTTATTTAAAATAAAGATTCTTGACCTCACCCAAAGGGATTCTGATTCATGAGTGAGGTGTAGGCCTAGAAATATTTCAACAAGCTTCCAGGTGATTCTAAGGCAGGTAGTCTGAGGGGTTCACACTAAAAACCCCACCTTAGGAAAAGCCTTCTACTCCCCCAAACCTGTGCTTTCCTTCTAACCCTCCCCATAGCTTTCAATTCCAGTGGAATCCATAATTCTTCATTAAGATGCCCACTGGTCTATAGAATATTAGAAAAATACTAAGCCCATAACTATAAGAGTTTCTTAAATCTGGAGAATTACTATGTGATAGATACTGTTAATTAAGGCTAACTTTGGCCTTCAAGAGCCATCTTTTGTTTGATTTTTACAACATGTAGGAAAGCATATTTTATACACAGTGTATCTGAATCTCTTTAATAATATGATTCTATTGCACATAATCTATCAAAAGGGATTTTATAGCTCAAGAAGTTTAGCATATTAATAAAACAAAACAACAACACTATTTTAATCCAGAAGCCCCTGCTTCTAAACCAGTCTCCAATCAAGTTACCGAAAATTCTTGTTCAAATCACTTTATACCTCTGTGCTTTAGGATTTCTATATAAATGGAGGAAGTATTTAATCCTGTATATAGTTACAAAGCACACAGAGGTCCTCAGATCAAAGACAAATACAATTCAAAGAACGCTTTAGTAACCCAAAGACTCTGGAGCACGTGGATAGAATTGTTAGGCTTTCCTGCTAGAAAACACCCTCTGAATTGAATCTGAAAGTTAATGAATCACCTTTAACCTGTTTCTGGGAGCGGATGTTAAGGACAGAGCTAAGACTTTTTTCACTTACCTAAAGAATGTAAATTCATTCACCTATTTCTTAATGGTCCCAAGGACCTAACAAAAGGAAGACTGTCTTGCCTTCCCTTCGTTGGACAGTTTCTGAGTCAGTGCAAGCACTGACTGATGAACAGCCTGAAGCACAGCGTAAAAATAGTTATTATGTAAGGTAGTAGCCACTTGGCTTTACTCAGATCATCCCAAACCCATTTCCCTCCCCTGTTTCAAATCTTCCAGAATAAAAAGACACTAGAAACATGTGTTCTGGTTAAATATAGTGCACTGAAGACATGAATTAATGACTCCCCACCAGGAAACTCCACCAAATGACAGGGGAAATGACAGGGAAAACAGGGGCATTAAATATAAGTGTCAGAAAGGATAAAAAACAACAGGTATGAGACATTCACCGATAATCTAAGTCACTCATTCAACAAATATTTATGGAACTTCTCAGGTAATACAGAGTTCAAAACTATACATAATTTGATATATATAATTTTCAAATTACTGGCAAAGCAATATTATCTTGGATATCCCCAAAGTACTAAGAAAATGGCCTGTTTCAGACTCTTCTCTAAATCTTCATAACCATAATCTTATTTCTCTAAATCTAAAATGTCCTTTTTTCATGTTTTAACATTTTACATCAGGATGTATCTTTCACATTGTCTGATTGTTTTCTTTCTTTGCAAATTGCTAGTAAATCCATATAGCCATATAGCTGATGATATCATAAAACAAAGGAAGAAAGCAAAAGTTTCAGAAAGAACTCCCTAGCTTTAGAGTTGAAATTAGAGATGAAACAACAGATGTTCAACATCCTCACAAACTTAGTCCACTTTTCCCAGGCACATCAACACTGCATGCTTAACTATGGCTCATGGGTGGGTACATGTCTAAACCACTCCATGACGGGAACTCCCTTTATCTCTAGCATCTAACCCAATGCCCAGCATTGGGTTAGATGTGGTAAGTGCTCAAGAAATATTTGGAAAATCCATGTAAGAACATGAATCAGCATCCTGACACCATCTTACCTCTGGCCTATTGGTATGACTATGGTCACCCACTGCATCTCTCTGGGTCTGTTTGCTTAGCTACAAAATGAGTTTGGATAAGCTCAGCTGCAGGCTCCTTCCAGCTGTAACTATCCCTGAGTAAGACAAGTCATTGCTGCTGCTGCTACTGCTGCTGCTAAGTCGCTTCAGTCGTGTCCGACTCTGTGCGATCCCCTAGACGGCAGCCCACCAGGCTTCCAGGTCCCTGGGATTCTCCAGGCAAGAACACTGGAGTGGGTTGCCATTTCCTTCTCCAGTGCATGAAAGTGAAAAGTGAAAATGAAGTTGCTCAGTCCTGTCCTACTCTTCTCAACCCCATGGACTGCAGTCTACCAGGTTCCTCCGTCCACGGGATTTTCCAGGCAAAAGTACTGGAGTGGGGTGCCATTGCCTTCTCCGAGACAAGTCATTAGGATGTGGCAAATGGGAAACTACAGTGATTTTTTTTTAATTTTTTATTTTTTATTGATACATAGCCAATTAACGATGTTGTGATAGTTTCAGGTGAACAGAGAAGGGACTCAGCCATACGTATACATGTAGCCATTCTCCCACAAACCCCCCTTCCGATCCAGCCTGCCATATAACATTGAGCAGAGTTCCATGTACTGTACAATAGGTTGTTTATCCATTTAAAATATAGCAGTGTGTATATGACCATCCCAAGCTCCCTAACTATCCCCTCCCCCCCTGGCAACCATAAGTTCATTTTCTAAGCCTGTGAGTCTCTTTTTGTTTTGTAAGTAAGTTCATTTGTATCATTTCTTTCCGGATTCCACACATAAGAGATGTCATATGATGTTTCTCCTTCTCTGACTTACTTCTCTCAGTATGACACTGTCTAGAGTTGGACACGACTGAAGTGACTTAGCAGCAGCAGCGGCAACAGAAACTACAGTGATTTTAGAGGAGAACTTACTTGACATGTGTATTGGTCATGAAGGTAATGCATTTGATAAATGTTATGGGCTGAATATATGCCTCCACCCCATTTATGTGCTGAAGTTCTAACTCTCAGTACCTCAGGATGTGTCTATATCTGTAAACAGAAACTTTAAAGGGATAATTAAGGTTAAATGAGGTCATACCAGTAGATCCTAATCCAATCGGACCTGTGTCTCTATAAGATAAAGAAGAGATGAACACACCGCACAGAGAGATCAGAAGATGGCCAGTGACAAGCCAAGGTCTTAGAAGGAACCAACCTTGTCAATACCCGGTTCTCAGACTTCCAGCCTCCAGAATTGTGAGAAAATGAATTTTTGCTGTTTAGCACAATCTGTGGTTCTTTGTTACGATGACCCTAGCAAACTAAGACAGTCAGATCAGATCAGTCGCTCAGTCGTGTCTGACTCTTTGTGACCCATGAATCGCAGCACACCAGGCCTCCCTGTCCATCACCAACTCCCAGAGTTCACTCAGACTCACGTCCATCGAGTCAGTGATGCCATCCAGCCATCTCATCCTCTGTCGTCCCCTTCTCCTCCTGCCCCCAATCCCTCCCAGCATCAGAGTCTTTTCCAATGAGTCAACTCTTCGCATGAGGTGGCCAAAGTACTGGAGTTTCAGCTTTAGCATCATTCCTTCCAAAGAAATCACAGGGCTGACCTCCTCCAGAATGGACTGGTTGCATCTTCTTGCAGTCCAAGGGACTCTCAAGTGTCTTCTCCAACACCACAGTTCAAAAGCATCAATTCTTCGGCGCTCAGCTTTCTTCACAGTCCAACTCTCACATCCATACATGACCACAGGAAAAACCATAGCCTTGACTAGATGAACCTTTGTTGGCAAAGTAATGTCTCTGCTTTTCAATATGCTATCTAGGTTGGACATAACTTTCCTTCCAAGGAGTAAGCGTCTTTTAATTTCATGGCTGCAGTCACCATCTATAGTGATTTTGGAGCCCCCAAAAATAAAGTCTGACACTGTTTCCACTGTTTCCCCATCTATTTCCCAAAAGTGGTGGGACCAGATGCCATGATCTTCATTTTCTGAATGTTGAGCTTTAAACCAACTTTTTCACTCTCCTCTTTCATTTTCATCAAGAGGCTTTTGAGTTCCTCTTCACATTCTGCCATAAGTGTGGTGTCATCTGCATATCTGAGGTTATTGATATTTCTCCTGGCAATCTTGATTCCAGCTTGTGTTTCTTCCAGCCCAGCGTTTCTCATGATGTACTCTGCATAGAAGTTAAATAAACAGGGTGACAACATACAGCCTTGACGAACTCCTTTTCCTATTTGGAACCAGTCTGTTGTTCCATGTCCAGTTCTAACTGTTGCTTCCTGACCTGCATACAAATTTCTCAAGAGGCAGATCAGATGGTCTGGTATTCCCATCTCTTGAAGACTTTTCTACAGTTTATTGTGATCCACACAGTCAAAGGCTTTGGCATAGTCAATAAAGCAGAAATAGATGTTTTTCTGGAACTCTCTTGCTTTTTCCATGATCCAGCGGATGTTGGCAATTTGATCTCTGGTTCCTCTGCCTTTTCTAAAACCAGCTTGAACATCAGGAAGTTCACGGTTCACATATTGCTGAAGCCTAACTTGGAGAATTTTGAGCATTACTTTACTAGCGTGTGAGATGAGTGCAATTGTGCCGTAGTTTGAGCATTCTTTGGCATTGCCTTTCTTTGGGATTGGAATGAAAACTGACCTTTTCCAGTCCTGTGGCCACTGCTGAGTTTTCCAAATTTGCTGACATATTGAGTGCAACCCTTTCACAGCATCATCTTTCAGGATTTGGAATAGCTCAACTGGAATTCCATCACCTCCACTAGCTTTGTTCGTAGTGATGCTTTCTAAGGCCCACTTGACTTCACATTCCAGGATATCTGGCTCTAGGTCAGTGATCACACCATCATGATTATCTGGGTCGTGAAGATCTTTTTTGTACAGTTCTTCTGTGTATTCTTGACATCTCTTCTTAATATCTTCTGCTTCTGTTAGGTCCATACCATTTCTGTCCTTTATCGAGCTCATCTTTGCATGAAATGTTCCTTTGGTATCTCTGATTTTCTTAAAGAGATCCCTAGTCTTTCCCATTCTGTTGTTTTCCTCTATTTCTTTTCATTGATCGCTGAAGAAGGCTTTTTTATCTCTTCTTGCTATTCTTTGGAACTCTGCATTCAGATGTTTATATCTTTCCTTTTCTTCTTTGCTTTTCACTTCTCTTCTTTTCACAGCTATTTGTAAGGCCTCCCCAGACAGCCATTTTGCTTTTTTGCATTTCTTTTCTATGGGAATGGTCTTGATCCCTGTCTCCTATACAATGTCACGAACCTCATTCCATAGTTCATCAGGCACTCTATCTATCAGATCTAGGCCCTTAAATCTATTTCTCACTTCCACTGTATAATCATAAGGGATTTGATTTAGGTCATACCTGAATGGTCTAGTGGTTTTCCCTACTTTCTTTAATTTCAGTCTGAATTTGGCAATAAGGAGTTCATGGTCTGAGCCACAGTCAGCTCCTGGTCTTGTTTTTGCTGACTGTATAGAGCTTCTCCATCTTTGGCTACAAAGAACATAATCAATCTGATTTCGGTGTTGACCATCTGGTGATGGTCACAAGAGTCTTCTCTTGTGTTGTTGGAAGAGGGTGTTTGTTATGACCAGTGCATTTTCTTGGCAAAACTCTATTAGTCTTTGCCCTGCTTCATTCCATATTCCAAGGCCAAATTTGCCTGTTACTCCAGGTGTTTCTTGACTTCCTACTTTTGCATTCCAGTCCCCTATAATGAAAAGGACAGCTTTTTTGGGTGTTAGTTCTAAAAGGTCTTGTAGGTCTTCATAGAACCATTCAACTTCAGCTTCTTCAGCGTTACTGATTGGGGCATAGACTTGGATTACTGTGATATTGAATGGTTTGCCTTGGAAACGAACAGAGATCATTCTGTCATTTTTGAGATTGCATCCAAGTACTGCATTTTGGACTCTTTTGTTGACCATGATGGCTACTCCATTTCTTCTGAGGGATTCCTGCCCGCAGTAGTAGATATAATGGTCATCTGAGTTAAATTCACCCATTCCAGTCCATTTTAGTTCGCTGATTCCTAGAATGTCGACATTCACTCTTGCCATCTCTTGTTTGACCACTTCCAATTTGCCTTGATTCATGGACCTGACATTCCAGGTTCCTATGCAATATTGCTCTTTACAGCATCAGACCTTGCTTCTATCACCAGTCACATCCACAGCTGGGCCTAGAGGAGCTATCCCACATTGAAGGTCAGGAAGGGCGGCGGTGAGGAGATACTCCTCGTCCAAGGTAAGGAGCAATGGCTGCACTTTGCTGGAGCAGCCGTGAAGAGATACCCCACGCCCAAGGTAAGAGAAACCCCCCCCAAAAAAAAGAGAAACCCAAGTAAGACGGTAGGTGTTGCAAGAGGGCATCAGAGGGCAAACACACTGAAACCATACTCACAGAAAACTAGTCAATCTAATCACACTAGGACCACAGCCTTGTCTAACTCAGTGAAACTAAGCCATGCCCGTGGGGCAACCCAAGACGGGCGGGTCATGGTGGAGAGATTTGACAGAATGTGGTCCACTGGAGAAGGGAATGGCAAACCCCTTCAGTATTCTTGCCTTGAGAACCCCATGAACAGTATGAAAAGGCAAAATGATAGGATACTGAAAGAGAAATTCCCCAGGTCAGTAGGTGCCCAATATGCTACTGGAGATCAGTGGAGAAATAACTCCAGAAAGAATGAAGGGATGGAGCCAAAGCAAAAACAATACCCAGCTGTGGATGTGACTGGTGATAGACGCAAGGTCCAATGCTGTAAAGAACTAAGACAGTAATAGTTGCTAAACATTAATTGTATAGGAAGGGAAAAGTACTTCCCACACTTTGGGACTTCTCCCATCTCTGTCCCCACACCTCACAACTGTTGCTTAAATGGGAGTCCTTCTATTCCAAGGAACTCAACAACACTACACTGAGCACTTGAAAACTGCTTGACATATGGAGGCTCTCTTTGTGTCTTACAGCTAATTTGTGTAACTTTACTTAAGTCAATAGGCAGCTGTTTCATCATGCAAAAGTCTTAACTTTTATCTGACACTGTTATAGAAAATTCGTAACACAGAACTGGAGGTGGCAAATTATGGCCCCTGGTCAAATCTGCCTGTTTTAGTAAATACAGTTTTCCTGGAACACAGCTGTGCCCTTTTGTTTACATGTTGTCTCTGGCTGATTTCCTACAACAGTGGCAGAGTTTAGGGAAGGTACGAGACACCGTGTGGCCTGCAAATCCTAAAATATTTATTATTAGGTCCTTTGCAGAAAAGTTGGTGACCCCAGCTCTTGGGAAAAGTAATCAAAAATCACAGTAGCAGTTCCTTTTTTTTTTTTTTTTTTTGCTGTGCCACACGGCTTGTAGAATTTAGTTCCTCTGACCAGGGATCGAATCCAGGCCCCAGCAGGGAAAATACAGAGTCACTGCTGCCGGACCAGCAGGGAATTCTCAGCAATTCTATTATTAATGGTGAAGATAATGGATTTTGCTTCAGTTGAACAAATTGAGTTTATAATAATTTCTTTATTTCTGAGCCCTTTGATTGGGTGTGTTGACTGCTTTTTGGGGGGAGTTGAGAACATTCAATACATTAAACTACATATAATTACCAATATTTGACAGAGTTTGACCTGTAACTATGGCAGCTTCATGTGACTCAATCTAAAACTTCAACCTTCTTCAGCATGCTCAGTTTCAATTCCTCTTCCAACTATCTCAGTGGTTCTCAAGCTTGACTACATATTACAATCACCTGGAGAACTTTTAAAACATTATTGCCCAGGTCACGGGCAGAACTAATTGAAGCAGAGCTTCTAAAAGAGGAGCCCGGTGTTCAGTACATTTGGGAAACACCCCAGCGTGACTCCAGTGTGCCTGAGCACACTGAGTTAGACTTCAGCAGCTCAGAGTTACTAAGGGCTGTTGGCAATACTCAGGTGCTGGGCATTAAGGACTTCTTCCACCGAGATAGAAAAATGGGGGCAATGGAATGAACGACTGACGTAATCACTACTACAGACCTGAACCCGAGCTAAAGCACCTGGAGGGCTTGTGAAAAAACAGACTCTATGCCCAACACCCAGAGTTTCTGATTTCTAGGTCTGGGGCCAGGCCCAAGAACTTGTATTTCTAACAAGGTCCCAGGTGATATTGATGCTTTTGGTTCAGGATCCACACTTTCAGAACCACTATACCACTATAGGGGCTTCCTTGGTGGCTCAGCGGTAAAGAACTCGACTGCCGACTCAGGAGATGCAGGTTTGATCCCTGAGTTGGGAAGATCCCCTGCAGAAGGAAATGGCAACCCACTGCAGTATTCTTGCCCGGAAAATCACACAGACAGAGGAGCCTGGAGGGCTACAGTCCATAGGGTCACAAAGAGTCAGACGTGACTGAGATGACTGAGCACATACTGTTACTATCTACAACCTTACTAGGTTGTAGTAAGTCCTTTGTTAATGCTTGCTAAACCAGATAAATGGGAGAATTGTGACAGAAGGTACAGTTGATGATTTTTCTCTGTGCTAGAGGCTAAAGATATAGCAATGAACAAGTTAAAAAGCCTCTGTCCTCATGGAGCTTCTACTCTAGGGAAAGAGCAAACATGAGTACTACAAAGAAAAACATGGACTACTGTAGCAGCACACAGAAATTCTCTGCATAATGGTTCCTAGACCTCTGAAAACCCCTTTTAAATTCCATGTTACCAAGTTCTGTCATCCTGAGGTCAGCTGGAAGAGATACAAGAACACAACACTCACTTGGGAAAACAGATGGAGAGAGGGGGAAAGTCCAAGAAAGAGAACAAAAATGAAAGAGAACTGGTGGATAAATTTTTAAAAATAGCAAAAAAATGTATTTGACCAGGAGTCAGATCTAGGCTCCTCCTTTGGTCTTGTTCCCACTGTATTAGTCAGCTCAGTCTGCCATAACAAATGCCACAGACTAGATGGCTTAACAGAAATTTATTTTGTTTGAAGTCTGGAGGCTCCTCACAGTCTGGAGGCTGAAAGTCTGAGATCAGGGTGCCAGCATGGTCAGGATTTGGAGGTCCCCTTCCCATCTTGTCAATGGCCACCTTCTCATGGATCCTTCCAAGGCCTTTCAGTGTGTGCACAGGGAGAGGACAAGAGGTCTCTTTATCTTCCTCTTCTGAAAAGGCCACCAATCCTGTCAGATTAGGACCCTATTCTGAAGACTTCATTTAACCTTAATTAACTTCTAAGAACCCTGTCTGCAAATACAGTCACAAGGGGGCTTAGGGTTTCAACAGATACATTTTATATAAACTTTGAGTGGACATGATACAGTCCATAGCAACCACTGACTACAAATACAGGTTTATAATAAACCATAAAATTACATTGTCTCTAATATATCTGAGATCCTAATACGAAAAACACAGAGGTATGAGTGATACAGCTCATTCTCTGCTCCTCTCACACACATAGAGCTTCTGGGATGCTTAGAATGAGAGGTGGTCATCATTTTTCAGTTGTCTGAGCTGCTTAAGACTATAAAGACCAGAGACTTACTTCCCTGGTGGTGCAGTAGCTAAGACTCTGCACTTCCAATGCAGGGGGCCTGGGTCTGATCCCTGGTCAGGAAACTAGATCCCCCAAGCTACAACTAAGACCTGTATAGCCAAATAAATAAATAAATATTTTTAAAAGACACATTCAGACTCAGATGCTTCAGAGAGCTAGATGGTTATGGGACATCAAGGCAGTTGTGATCGTCCAATTGCCCTAAGTAGCCTTCCATTTCCAAGGTTCAGTGGCTGTTCTCTCCCAGTCACTCTGGTTCCATAGCCCTTCCTAATACGAATGTCTCTCCAAGCCCTGGTCCACTTTTCTTATAACAGATAGAGCCTCATATTATCTCTGTAACAATAAAATGACATGATTTTTTTGTCTTAGGCTTTATTTTTGAATTATTTTCTGCTGTTATCAGAAACACTCATTTTACAAGCCAGGGTCCAAGTAATCTTGTGCTTGGTGAAATCCATAAATAACAACCACATCTATAATAACCTTAGGTCAAGAAGGATTTTTCCTTACTCTTCATACTGTAAGACAGTTGATCAAGTTCCTCCAGATCCTTCTTTCTAGTCCTCTAAACACTCCAGTCTGAGTGCTCTCTTGGTAAGCAGTGACATTTGTTTATCTGTTTATCCCCCCCAAAGGATGGTTGTGGTTTTAGTCGTGGGGGCAGTCAGTGGGCTTCACTTACTGGAGAAGTTCCCAGAAGCCAGGGTCACGCAGCCACAAAACTTCCCACAAGATTTATAAAAACTCTCTGCATACACTGGAATTTCTGGGCCTCCCAAAGCATAGCTATATTTGAAATCTATAAGATTTCAAATCCATTTGTAAGACTGGTTCCCTTTGGTTCAATACTTGTATTTAGTGAATAGAACAAAGTATAAAGTAGCATGGTCCAGGGACAAAAAAATAATCATTTACCAGCCTATGTGGGCATTATGGTTTGAAAACAATAGTGGATGGAGTATTTCTAGGCCCTTCTTCCAGACTCCTGGCAGCACATATTGACCACTTTTCCTTAACCTCCAGCTATGTCACTCTTCTGGAGTTGCCTCTCCTCTTTTCTCCAACACTGTGCATGTTTTTTTTTTTTTCAGCTTTCTGTGTTCGGTGATCTTTACCCTTAATCTCAGGGATCTGGCCCATTTGGCAGAGTCGGGTGTTCTCCTGTCCTTCTATATCCTGTGATTCCATGATTCCTTCCATGGTTTTTTATTTTTGTTTCTATCACTCTTGAGAAGAAAGCCCAAACTTTCTCTAAGAAAGTCCCTTCTTAGAGAAAAGTCTTTCTCTAAGAAGAAAGAAAGATAAAAAAGAAGGAAAGAAGGAAATGAAGGGAAAGAGCCAACATATGACTCAGGATTAGAGCTGCAGGAAAAAACATCCTCTAGGCCAGTGGGTAGGAGTTGCATTCTTGCCAAGCCTTCCTATTAGTGGCAGGCAATGCCTCCTTCAGACCACGTAACTCATTTTGAAACTGATTGCAGTTGGCTCTTTTATTGGCATCCTTCCTTCGAAGTTGGCTTTCAGATCATCAGTGGTTTTGTCTGCAGCTCTTGGTGCCAAGGTGAGATGACAAACCTTTGCTCACAAAGCAATGTTCTTAACAGTGTTTTGTCTTGGACTATAGAACCATCCTTTTAAAGGGGAATACACAAAAATTGGTTGGAGGATGGGTAAGAAAGGATAACTGAGTAGATGATGTGGTAAAGCAAGTATTATAAAATATAAATTATAGAATCAAAATGGGTGATTGCTTTAAAATTTTTTCAACTTTTCTGAATGTCTAAAATATTCACAAACCAAAAGTTGGGGGTGCGGAGATGAACACAATTTTAGCAGTGAGGTTAGCCTGAAAGATTATTGTAGAGGTGGTTTTTAAATTAAATGTTATATTGTTATAATAATTATTTCTCTATTCAATATTTTCCAAATTAAAAAATGGATGTTATGGAAGAAGAAAAGTTATTAACATTTTAAAGATCTTAAGTGAAACATACTGTTAAATTTCAAACCACTCATTATTTATTGGGTTTCCTAAGTGGCTCAGTGGTAAAGAATCCAATGCAGGAGATCCAGGTTCTATCCCTGGGTCAGGAAGATCCCCTGGAGAAGGAAATGGAGATCTCCACTCCAGTATTCTTGCCTAGAAATCCCATGGACAGAGGAGCCTGGTAAGCTACAGTACATGGGTTGCAAAAGAGTTAGACGTGACTGAAGCAACTAAACAACAAACAGCAGCGATTATTCATTAACATGTGGGAAAAGCCTGGGTTTGGGTGTCAGATGGCAATGGGAAAATGACATACCAGTATCATTAAGCCAAGTGACTTAATTTCTCCGAGCCTTGTATCCGTATGCATAGAATGAGCTCGGAGGGCAAGAGTGAAGAATAATGCCCACATCTTACAATTTGAAAGTTATAAATGTTACTTAGAAAAAGAAATCCACTATTAGCATCACAAAAACTAAAGTGACATTTATGTTTTTCAGATGTTTTAGACACCATCCCTCCTCTAAGCGGCCCCCACCCCCCCGCCCCCTAGTTTGGCCAATGCTATGTAATGTAATAGCACTGCTGGAGGCTTTGGGAAGCTTAGACATTCAGGAGACTTTTAATTAAACACTTCATTTTTCTTCTGAAGTACCTGGAGCTTACTACACATTTAATGTGGTGGTTTTTTTTTTTTTTCACTTTTAGAGAAAAAAAGAGGGAAATAAAATATTGTGATGTTTAGCTGTAGTTCTTAAGTAAATTACCCAGAATCTATGTGTATCTATCACAGAAAGAAAATTTGCACATTATTGAAACAAATGAAATATTTTTGCAAAGCTCCTGAAAGAAATCTTTGTCCCAGATCCCTATGTAATACTACTAGAACAGGGAGTGACTTGCCCTTTTAACCTGCCTCAGAAGAGAAAGGGAATTATGATAGAATAACAAAGCAATTCCAAACTTAGTGTCTTTAAATAACAGCCACTATTTTTTTTTCTTGGGAACCGACACTTCTGCTGATCTCAGCTGTGCTTCCTCAAGCACCTAAAATCCAGCTCTGTTTCTGGATTTGGCTGCACGGGGTACAGGACTTGTTCACTTGTGGTTCCAGAAAGTTCCAAAAGAGCAGGCCAGCAGGCACAGTCTCTGGAGACCAGGCATGATGTCACCTCTTTCACATTCTATTGATTAAAGCAAGTCACAAGTTCAGCTGAGAATCAGGGAGAGGGAAAATAGGCCCCCCATCTTGATGGGAAGAGCTACAAAGTCACATTGCAAAGGGAGCCAAATAATTGTAGCCACATTTGCAATCTATCAAAGCAACCAACACATCCATCACTTTTACCATGAGAGATGCTGCTGAAAAAGGATCAGCATATCTTCCTCTTTAAAGAGGATGTGCAGTCATGAACCAAATCCTCTGCTTCAGGACTGACGATCAAAAGATGAGAGCCCTGAGCTATGAAAAATCAATGTGCTCACATCTGCCAGAATGGCTACTGTCAGAAAGACAAGGAATAAGTGTTGGCAAGAATGTGGAGAATAGAGAACTCAAGTGCACTGTTGATGGGAATGTAAATTGGTGAAACCACTGTAAAAAAAAAACAAAAACAAAAACCCAGCATGAAAGTTCCTCAAAAAATTAAAAATAGAGCTGTCATATGATCCAGCAATTCTACTCTTGGATATAAATCCCAAGAAAATGAAAACACTGATTTGAAGATACATGAACTCCAATATTCACAGCAGCATAACTTGCAGTTATCAAGATATGACAGAAAGTTAACTGTCCATGAACCAATGAATGGATAAAGAAGATGTGATATGTGTGTGTGTGTATATATATAATGGAATTTTACTCAACCATAAAAGAGAATGAAATTTTACCATTTGTGACAATGTGGATAGACCTGGAGAGTATTATGTTTAGTGGAACAAGTCAGACAGAAAAAGACAAATACTGTGTGTTTTTCTCTTATATGTAAAATCTGAAAAATAAAACAAATGAACAAATATAGCAAAACAGAAGCAGACACAAAGAACAAACTAGCTGTTACCAGAGTAGAGAGGACTAGAGGGACAGGCAAGACTGGTGAAGGGGATTAAGAGATACAAGCTACTTTGTATAAAATAAGTAAGATACAAGGACATAATGTATACCCCAGGGACTATAGACAATATTTTATAATTACATTATATGGAATACAATCTATAGAAATATCAAATCACTATGTTGTAGACCTAAAACTATGATACTATTGAAAGTCAACTATACTTCAATTAAAAAACAATGCGATGATATCTGGATATTTTGTATTACTTTAAACAGAGATTAATAAACAATAGATAGCCTTATGGCTAGTCTCTTGAGTCTCCTGATGTCATGAAATTGATGTCTTGATGTCATGGTTTACCTTTTAATAATCAAAATTAGATCTAATGCAGAAAATAGGCTTATACCTACATTAGACACAGAAGTTATCTTTAATAGTTTGCCAGCACATTAACACACATGTTACAGGGGGTACTCCATCAAGGTCTTGAAAAATGTTTTTTCCCTAGGTGAGATTGTGAAAGGCCTGGGATGCCTGTTTTCCTCAGGCCTCATCTCATGAGCAGTATTCTCATGGAATTTTCTGGATTGCTTAGCTAGAAACAATCTTTCTCCCCTCCCATGCAAAACATTTTATTTTTATCTCTTTTAACACAAATTTTTCTATTATCTTTTACATACATAGCTCTTCTTCCTCATAAGACTTGTCACATCTTTTTGTATTCATCATTGAGTCTCTCATAGCACTTTATAACATACCTCCTTGATATTAGAGCATACACGTGTATTCAATTGCTTCAGTCATGTCTGACTCTGCGACCCTATGTAGCATGCCAGGTTCCTCTGTCCATGGGATTCTCCAGTCAAGAATACTGGAGTGGATTGCCCTGCCCTTCTCCAGGGGGTCTTCCTGCCCCTGGGATTGAACCCATGTCTCCTGTGTTGCCTGGATTGCAGGCGAGTTCTTCACCCACTGAGCCACCATGCTGCTGCTGCTGCTAAGTCACTTCAGTCGTGTCTGACTCTGTGCGACCCCGACGGCAGCCCACCAGGCTCCTCCGTCCCTGGGATTCTCCAGGCAAGAACACTGGAGTGGGTTGCCATTTCCTTCTCCAACGCATGAAAGTGAAAAGTGAAAGTGAAATCGCTCAGTTGTGTCCGACTCTTAGCGACCCCATGGACTGAGCCACCATAGCAAGGCTGTTATTTAGTTGTACTGGGCATTCATGGCTGGAATCCATTCTGAATGCTCAGTAACCATGCTGTATCATTGATAAGTACACACACACATATTTAATTAAAGAATCTGTGGCCACTTAATGCATCATCATAAGGGTTATCTACTCCAAAATGCCTTTCTATTAAAACATAACTAGATCCTATATAAATTTATACAAACATAATTTTTAAAGAACTTTTTAGCCTCACAAGAAAGTAAATGAAATCTCTAAACCTTCCACAAAACTCGAAGAAGACATAAATAAGATGAAGAAGCGTAGCAGACAAAAATCCAAACAGTGAGCTGCAAATAACTCCAAAAGCTGAACTTGCCCTAGGAGAAACCACACATCCCAGCTGTGAAGGTTTCCACATTAATCCAAGACCCTCAAAGAGGCTGAGGTGCTTCTAAGTTGGTAGCCATGGTGGACAGAATTCCAAAGATGGCCTCTCCCTCAGGATGTCTGTGCCCTAGATGTTCAATCTCACGTTCACCTAGGTGTTGCTCTGAAAGGATTTTGCAGCTGCCATTAAAACCCCAAGTCAGAGATTCTATTGGTGGGCTGGACAGACAGATAAGCCCTTTAAAAGCAGAGAATTTTCTCCAGAAAGTGGCAAAAGAAGAAGTCAGAAAATGTGATGGGGATTTACACTCCTTGTTGGCTTTGCAGATAGAGCAGGGCCTCATGCCAGGGCCAGAGAGAAGTTGCTAGAAGCTGAGAAAGGCCTCCACCTGACAGCCAGCAAGGAAATGAGAACCCCCAAGCAACTGAATTCTGCCAACAGCCTCGATCTGCTTGGAAGCAGATTCTTCCCCAGAACCCCCAGATAAAGCTGACTTGGGCCAACACCTTGACTTCAGCCTGTGAGGCCCTAAGCAAAGAACCCAGTCAGAACCTCCTAAACTGCTGACCGCATAACTGTGAGCTAATAATTAGGCGTTGCTTGAGATTGCTAAGCTTGTGGTAATCTGTTGTGCAGCAGCGTATGACTCTGTAGTTTAAAGGTGTGAAGTTTAAAGAGGAGAGGGAATATGAGTACTCTATTCTTGAAAACTGGTTATAAGGAACACTGTCATCAGGCAAAACCAAGTTTCAGTTAAGGCGTAGAGGTGGAGGCAGCCTTAACGTTTGCCATATGCCTGTCAAAATGAGAAGATGATGTGTTCAACAGAAAGATGCTGACAGGCACCATTATCAAGTGTAGGGTATGACTTGTCCTCCTTTCTTTTTTTTCTCTTTCTTTTTTTTTTTTGTAAAATCAAGGGATAGGCAAATATAAGTTTACTTATTATAAAGATAGGTTTTCTGTTGATTCCTTTCAGTTTTATTGAGATATAATTGACACACAGCACTTCGGCATAGCAATTTGACTTCCATACATCATGAAATGATACCTCAAAAAGTTCAGTGAACATCCATTATCTCATACAGATATATAAAAGAAAACTAAAAAAATATTTTTTTCTTATGGTAAGAATGCCTAGGATTTACTCTCAACAATTTTCCCACATAAAATACAGCATATTATAACATTTAATATGTTGTACATGACATCCTTAGTAACTATTTATCTCCTAACTGGAAGTCTGTACGTTTTGGCTGCCTTCATCCAATTCACCCTCTCCACCACTCCAAAGATGGGTTTTCATAAAGCAGAAGATAACACAGTCAGAGGGAAATAAAGTTTCCCAGATCCCCAAAAGTTTCCCAACTTTTGTTGGGAAACAATTTAGGGACATTTACCTACAACTGTAGAAGATGATTACCATCTTAGAGTGACAATTCTGCCAGGCATGAAGAACTCCTTTGTCCCCTCTGCCTAGCCCTGCTTTCCAAGGTCAAGGAACTAGTGCAAAATGATCCCAGAACATTCTTGAGTGTTTTCTGTAAGATGATGGGATTTCAAGGTAAATGTCCCAAGGGAACCCCTCGTAGACTCAGCTTCCGGCTACTCTGACATCCACACCCAGAGGGGCTTCTGTGACAGAGGGGCACCTTAAGGGGCTCAGAGAATAGAGTATGAGGTGCATCTGAGCACAGGTCCAGGACTAAAACAAACCTGTAGATATTTACTGGATGCTGCCACTATGGGCCTGAGAATATTAGGCTACTTAATCTTCCTAACACAATATACTGTGTGTAGCATGGGGACAGGGCTGCTGAAGGGTGCAGAGCAGGGAGAAGACAGGAGCTTGCCCAGCTGTCCTGAGAAGAATTTTTTTTTCATTTGGACACATGGCAGAACTGATAAAATATGCAAAATCAGGTAAGTGAATTATGGAGCATACGTTGTAATTTCACTGATCTTGCAGCAGCATAAAATTCTATCAGAGAAGTACTACTACTTAGGTAATGCTCAGGGTCAGATGATAGTTCAAGGATACCATCTTTCTCTGTTTTGCCCACTTGTTTTCATGACCTCTCTGTTCATAGGGACATTTGCACAGCTACAAGTAGGTGCTCCACTTGGCATGTACTATTTTTTTTTTCTTCCTTATTTATTGACTTTATGAGCTGTGATTTCTATATTTGTATATGTGTTTACTTGGGAAAAATCCAAACAGAAGAGTCCTGGTTATTGTTTTTCTCATACATGTCTAAAGGATTATCAATCAAGGCAAGCACTATTGCCAGGATGAGTAATAAACAACCTGTGAGCATTTAACTTTCACAAACTCAGAAGTGCTGGGATGACGCTAATAGGAGGTGGGGTTGAGCCGTAAAGAATTCATGACTGTGGCTGTGAACCCCTGAAATTATGTATGACGTTTGGAGTAACTGTTGCTTCCCATGGAGAGGGACTTTAGCCTTTGAGGGTTCTTCTGTCTGGATGATATTAGTTGAGATTTTCTTTATGCAAATGGTAAGGGTGGAATAAACTATCTGAACCACAGCTTCTATCTCAAGCACACCTTGGAAGTTTCTGAGATGCCTCCAGGATACCTGAAGGTGGAGACTGGCCTTTCAGGGTTGTCTTCCCAGCTTCCTGTGGGTCAGCTTCAGGCTCATCCTAACAAGCTTGCTACCTCCCAACCCCATGTGTGAAAATCTCAGAGAGAAACTCATGGACCCCAGGGGAGTCCATGCTGGCTTGGGCCAGGTTCGCTAGGAGCAGAGCCTGTGAAGGGGCTCTATGTTCAAGTCATTTATAATGAAAGTGCCCTTAGGAGAAAAGGAAGGAGGAGCAGGACATGGAAGAGGAAGGAAGCCAAACAAGGATTCAATTTCAGACAAAATTCCAGCTTTAGTTGGATCCTACGGGGAACCTCTGGAGTGCAAATGGCATTCAAGGTTTGTCCAGATATAGGGCAAGTTTCTCGCACTTTTAAACTCGCACAACAGCTGGTCATTGGCTAAAGGCCACACCATTCCAGATGCTTCTGACTCTCTGCACTTGCTTGCAGATGTATGAAAGCAAAGTACCTCCAGTAGCCCCATACAGGCCTCAGAAGAGAATCACAGATGCAAGCTCTTAGAGGCAAAGTGCACCAAAGCCAGGAAATGGGCACACAAAAATAGATACCGGAGAGGATCGGTGCAAAGTTCCAAGAATTTCTGTTACATGAGGCTTTCCCAGGATGAAATGCTGCACTCAGTGTCTTGGGAGTCGATGCATCTTCATTTGATTCAGGGACTTTCTCTTAAGCAATCTCTGTGGCCAAGTGTATAAGGTTACATAAATGCTGTCTGCTGCTATTTAGAGCTTGCGAGCAGAGACGGGGAAAGAACGTGTGTGCATGCTAAGTTGCTTCAGTCATGTCCAACTCTTTCTGACCCCATGGACTGTAGCCCACCAGGCTCCTCTGTCCATGGGGATTCTCCAGGCAAGAATACTGGAGTGGGTTGCCATGCCCTCCTCCAGGGGATATTTCCAACCCAAGGATCGAATCCAGGTCTCCCGCATTGCAGGCAGATTCTTTATGTGTGAGCCACCAGGTAAGACCGAGAAGATGGTATTGTAAAGGATGCAACAATCTCTTCTTTATAATACTTGTTCCTTTAAATAATAATTACTTATAGAGATGTCATTTAGAATGAAGAGTTTCTAATGGAAAGAAAAAGCTCTGGAAATTGTCAAAAACATTCATAAATAAAATGTATTTAAACTCATAGAGATGTTTGAATAAAGACAGATTTCTGTAGAACTGATCTGGCATATTATTTTCATTATCTTGATCAACGTATCAGGAAATAAAACATGCCTGAAATTTGTTGCTGAGGGTATTTTATTTCTTAGAAAATGATGTTTGTAGCTAAGAGGGTATCACACGCCTTTCTGATTTTAAAAAAAGGCAATTTTGAAGTTGGAAAATAAAGGCCACTATTATGACTTACTATCGATTTCAAGAGTATACATTTCAAAACAAAATATTGCAAAATATCACAAAGTAAATGGTTCTTCAGTTTATTTAAAAATCTGTACTAAGAGAGTTCAGTCAGTTCAGTCGCTCAGTCATGTCTGACACTTTGCGACCCCATGAACCGCAGCAAGCCAGGCCTCTCTGTCCATCACCAACTCCCAGAATCCACCCAAACCCATGTCCATCGAGTTGATGATGCCATCCAACCATCTCATCCTCTGTTGTCTTCTTCTCCTCCTGCCCTCAATCTTTCCCAGCATCAGGGTCTTTTCAAATGAGTCAGCTCTTCACATCAGGTGGCCAAAATATTGGAGTTTCAGCTTCAACATCAGCCCTTTCAATGAACACCCAGGACTGATCTCCTTTAGAATGGACTGGTTGGATCTCCTTGCAGTCCAAGGAACTCTCAAGAGTCTTCTCCAACACCACAGTTCAAAAGCATCAATTCTTCAGTGCTCAGCTTTCTTCACAGTCCAACTCTCACATTCATACATGACTACTGGAAAAACCATAGCCTTGACTAGATGGACCTTTGTTGGCAAAGTAATGTCTCTGCTTTTGAATATACTATCTAGGTTGGTCATAACTTTCCTTCCAAGGAGTAAGCGTCTTTTAATTTCATTGCTGCAACTGCCATCTGCAGTGATTTTGAAGCCCCCAAAAATAAAGTCAGCCACTGTTTCCACTGTTTCCCCATCCATCTGCCATGAAGTGATGGGACCAGATGCCATGATCTTAGTTTTCTGAATGTTGAGCTTTAAGCCAACTTTTTCACTCTCCTCTTTCACTTTCATCAAGAGGCTTTTTAGTTCCTCTTTACTTTCTGCCATAAGGGTGGTGTCATCTGCATATCTGAGGTTATTGATATTTCTCCCAGCAATCTTGATTCCAGCTTGTGTTTCTTCCAGCCCAGCATTTCTCATGATGTACTTTGCATATAAGTTAAATAAGCAGAGTGACAATATACAGCCTTGATGTACTCCTTTTCCTGTTTGGAACCTGCAATGAAAGATTCATTGAGAATTTGTGTAAGATTCCTGCAGAACACATCAAACATTCTAGAAATCTGACAGATGCCTGGATTTTATTGACAGTTCACAGGAGTATATAAGCTTCTTTCTAGTTTATAAAATGCATGGTCAGGCTCACAATGACACTGCTGACACAAGGGAAACTCAATGAACTTGTAGAAAAATACCAAGAACCAAGAGTCTGGTTAGATACCCATGGTTCGGCTAAGTCTGTTTACTGGTTTATTCTTGCTCTCCTGGATCCTAGATTTCTCAGTGCCAGATGCCACTTTTCGACTTTTCAAGGCTAACTCAGTCCCCTTGGACCTGATTCTTTACATTTTCCTTGAATATGGATCTGGAATCCTCTCCTTAGCTATACTTTCTATCGGCTTCTTAGTTCATGTCTTCTTCAGGTTGTTCAGAGTGAAAATATTCACTTAACCCAGTTTAATTCAGGACATCTGTTACTAAAATACCCCAGTCGTCACATGCCGCTTTATCTCAAGTATTGCAAGAAAGAATTTCTCAGGTGTAAAGAAATTCCAGTATGACGATTTTAAGTCTGATAATATAATTTTATTTTTGGTTGTCCTGGGCCTTCATTGCTATGAAGGCTTTTCCCTAGTTACTGCGAGCTGGGGCTACTCTCTAATTGTAATGCACAGGCTTCTCCTTGTGGTGGCTTCTTTTGTTGCCGAGAATGGGCTCTAGGGCGCACAGGCTTTCATAGTTGCAGCTCCTGGGTTCTAGAGCACAGGCTCAATAATTGTGACACAGGGCTTTAGTTGCCCCACGGCATGTGGATTCTTCCTGGACCAGGGATCGAACTTGAGTCTCCTATATTGGCAGGCAGATTCTCTGCCACTAAGCCACCAGAGAAGTCCTGATAATATATTTTAAACTTTTCTTTCAAAGAAGGGCCAGGTAAAAGTATCAGAGAATATTATACAAAAGAAAAAGACTAAGAAATGGAGCAGCACTGCCCCATATTAGCCACAATAAATACATGTGTAATAGCTTCATGGCGGTAAGAATTTAATATGTCACAAGGCAGGTCTCATGAAGTGACCAGGAAGGAAACAGATAGTGGTTAGTGGGTAGTGATTGGAGCATAAAATCCTTTTGTATCTGAATCGTGCACTCTATAATACAGTAAAAAACTAAATATTTTAATTTATGGAGAAAGAGTTTAATATTTATCAAATATCTAAATGTTGGATTGCTTTTGAAAAATATTTATTTATTTAGCTACTCTGGGTCTTAGTTGCAGCATGCAAATCTTAGCTATGGCATGTGGGATCTAGTTCCCTGACCAGGGATCGAACCCAGGCCCCTTGCATCTTAGCCAATAGACTACTAGGAAAGTCCCTGGATTGCTTTTGATTACCTTCGAAGTAAAAGATGGAATCGAAAAACTGGAAGTCTATAGATTAAGCTAAAGAGACTTTGCAAATCTTTACATCTTCATTAAAAACACCTTCCTCAACAAAGAGCTGGTATAGAGCACATGTGATAAATACAGCATCTTCTTTATGATTGAAAGACTTTATACAAATTGGCAAGAAAAGCAAGCAAAAACTCCCAATAGCTAAATAAATTATTTGAACAAGAGGAAACATAATTAGCAAGCAAAAAGACTTAAATTTTGAACCTTGCTAAAAATTTTAAAATATACATAAAAATAACAATTAGGATTTTTGAACAATTTAAACATACTGTCAAGAGAGGCTTATGGAATTTGATACACTTATCTACCACTGCTGGCAGTGTGAATTGCTACAATCATCTTGGAAAACAAGTTAGCACTATATATAAAGAACCATAAAAATTATCATTTGCCTTCACATAGTAATCACATTTCTGGAAACTCGGTGTAAAAAAAGACTAAACAAATAAGAAACGATGGGACTTGCGATAGGTAGAAAAGAAAGAGGAAAAGAGAGTAGGAAGTTAAGTTGGAAAGAAGAAGGAAAGGAAGAAAACACTAGGGCCTTAATTAAATTGTAGAACAATGTGGCCTATGAAGTTCTATGTAACCTACAAAAGATAAGTAAAACGCTTACTACACAATGTTCAGTAAAAGAAAGTAGCGCATATTCTTTGGCACGTATTAAACTAATGCTAAGTCGCTTCAGTCGTGTCGGACTCTGTGCGACCCCAGAGACGGCAGCCCACCAGGCTCCGCCGTCCCTGGGATTCTCCAGGCAAGAACACTGGAGTGGGTTGCCATTTCCTTCTCCAATGCATGAAAGTGAAAAGTGAAAGTGAAGTCGCTCAGTCGTGCCCGACTCCTAGCGACCCCATGGACCACAGCCTACCAGGCTCCTTCATCCATGGGATTTCCCAGGCAAGAGTACTGGAGTGGGGTGCCATTGCCTTCTCCACGAATTAAACTAACTACCATGCAAAAACAGAGCATGCATATCATTAGCATTAGAAGGGAATTTTAAAAAGGGAAAATAGTTGGGATTTGCTCTTTCAAATTTTCTTTACTGTTAATTTTTATTTCCTTAACAATAGTACTAAAGCATAGGTAATGTTGAGGAGAAAGCTGATGCA
This sequence comes from Bos mutus, assembly GCF_027580195.1. Lineage (NCBI taxonomy): Eukaryota > Metazoa > Chordata > Mammalia > Artiodactyla > Bovidae > Bos > Bos mutus. The sequence goes on from NC_091625.1 coordinate 73,255,296, forward strand.
ATCACCAACACTTCATTGTTCATAGAACAGCTTTTAATTGATCCTAGAAGTTTCTGGAATAGGGATAACAAAGAAAAAAATAGGAAAAAATAAAAAGAAATAGATTATTTTATTTACTTATTTTTTTTAAGCCAGGAGATGCCTAAGTGCATGGACTTTCTATATACATATGAAAGAAAAGGTAAATAATTGTTCACATCTCTCTGCAAGCTTCAGGAAAGCACTTGATAAAATCTTCCGAATAGAGACTGAGAATTGAGTCACTTATTGGCACTTTGTTGTATTAATCATCACCATCAAATAATAAACTATTTCTTAGTCACTCCATTGTACATGTTGCTTCACTGGCCTTTATCTGATAACAATGTACTTCACCCTAGTTACAAAGACACTTTTTCTAGAGTATGGGAAAATCTGGCCTTTTGGACAGACTTCCTTCCACCTCTCATCCATCTTAGATGCCTCTGACTGCTTTGGTTCCCCAGTGTGGTCAGAGGGGAGCGTGCAAAGGGAATGACTGCCCTGTTGTAGGTTTTTCCAGCTGGTATCAGGGAACCGGCTTTCCTTTTTAATGATTAATAGCAACATGGTGGAATTTTTCTATTGTTCAGTTGTCATTTCTAAGCTTTCCATTGCTGTCAGCCTGGCAGCCAAAAAAAACCCCCTCAAACAACCCCAGAAACCGCTGCTCTGGCTTGGGATCAATGGGCTGCAGTGTTTCTGAGCTGACAACTTTAGATGGAAGAGATGTCATTCACAACCATGTCTGCTTTTGCCTCCTCCACTGTGAAAACTACAAGTGCCTGTTTCCTTTTAATACCTAAGTCCAAAACTACAGCACAAGAAAGAGATTTCTATTTCCTGCCTCCCACTCCCACAGTCGCAAAACTGTCTTTTTGACGGCTTATTACAATCTTTATAATTGAGAGGTGGGTTGTTTTTCTAAACACTCACATTCATGGTTTTAGAATACCTTGAAAGGCCAGGTACAGTTTAGCTTTCTGAGGACAGCAAAGCTCCAGCTCTGATGTCCCAGAATGTGCTGGGCTCTGAGGGAGTGATTCTGGAAAGGAACCCTGGGGAAAGTAGTGGTTGCTTTGCTAGCAAGGTGTTAGTGCAGGAAGACTTTCATATAAATAACTACCTATGGGCCTTATGGGCTTCCCTGGTGGCTCAGAGGATAAAGCATCTGCCGGCAATGCCGGAGACCCAGGTTCGATCCCTGGGTTGGGAAGATCCCCTGGAGAAGGAGATGGCAATACACTCCAGTATTCTAGCCTGAAGAATCCCATGGAGAGAGGAGCCTGGCGGGCTACAGTCCATGGGGTCACAAAGAGTCGGACACGACTGAGTGACTTACACACACACACACACACACACACACACACACATACACGCCTTATACTTTCAGTGCAGCTCTTACCGAGACTGACAGATTATTTGCTGTTCTGTACTAAAGAGCTGATATGATTTGGCTCTTGGTAAAGAATTCACTCCCTTAATGAAACTGATATGGATAATAAACTTAGGGCAAGAATCCTGACTGTACATACAGTGCTGCACCCAGGATTGATTAAAATCCATGTAGGCAATCAGTCAAAAAAGATAAAAAGTTGTGTTTCATGTATGGAATATTGAATGCAATTTCTTGCCTGCCTCACCAGGGCAGTTTTTTTGTGTGTGTGTGTGATAAAAGTGCTTTCTTTCCCTTATTCTAGTTTTTTACTTTATTTTATTTGTAAACATATCATAACATACCAAGTATTATAGGAAACAAGAAAAAATGCCAAATGGAATCATGACACTAAAGAGAATTAAAAGCAGTTTTAAGAAATCTTAATATTAAAAAAATCTTAATATTGCTGCAATTTTATGATGATTAAAAATTTTTTTTTCATGTGGACCATTTTTAAAGTCTGTTGAGTTTGTTACGATATTATTTCTGTTTTCTGTTTTGGTTTTTTGGCTACAAGGTATGTGGGATCTTAGTCTCCCCATCAGGGATCGAATCCTCACCTCCTACATTAGAAGGCGAAGTCTTAACCACTGGACAGCCAGGGAAGTCCCTATTGTGGCAATTTTAGAAAAAAAAGAAGTTCAGTTTGTAGGGACTGATGGCAGGATGTGCCTATGACGTCTTGGCAGGTTTTACTGGTGGACTCTTCGGCAAGGGCTGATGAGGCTCATCTTCGTTTGAGACTCTGATAGTTGATATGTGGGCTTTCCATTCTCCAAACTCCTGTGCTCAGAGTGGTCATACTCCCACCAAACTCTCCTTAAGAGAACATTAGAGAAGAGGCCACAAAAGGCAAGGATCCCCAGGATCTGCTCAATGTTAGGGCCCATTTCATGATGGATTTATTTCCTTTCTTGTTTATGCTTTTTCCTTGATGTAGCTGGGCCTCAGTTTCCAATTCTGTAAAATGGAAATCATTACCCCTCATGTGATTGCTTGGAGAAATAAAGAGCTTCCAATGAATGAATAAAGTACCTGGCACAGTTTATGGCCAGTGCAGAGGACCAAACAGATGACAGATAAAACATAATGAAAGAGTTAAGATATCATAATCTGGTTGTAATGAAACTGTGCAATGAGAAAATCTGCTTATTTCCTACATGTGATAGATACCCTTTTAGAAATCTTGAATCTATTGTAGTAGGTTCTAATACATGAATTTATTTTTACTTCATCTACCTAAATCTAAGAGCCCTTGAAATAATATGAAAAATATTGAACTATATTTTATTACCAGAGCCCAAATCTTTTTTTCTTTTTTAAAACTAAAATGACAGATTCCAGGAAAGCTTAAAAATACACAGAATCCTATTCATTTACTCATACATACATTCTATTTCTTCCAGTTCTATCCCACAATAGTCATACTACTTTTTTGTGACTGAAGAAATAAGCCATCATCTTCCCTGATAATCTCCCTCATATATGGTCTTGGCTCTGAATTAGAACTCTTTGCCAGTAATTTTGACCTTTTTCCCCCAATCTCGTTCTGCTAACCAAAACTTAGTCTGTATCCTCACTCATGATTTGCAAATTTCACAAAGCCTCTGACATTTAGAATATCTGATTCTTTGATGATCATCTTGATATCAAGGCTAGTTTAGATTTAAAGTAAATAACATTTGTAATTAGTGATTCTGTGTTTTATTTTCTCCTAAAAAATGTTCTTTGGTTCACTGTCTTTACATCTGACTTTATATTCAAATTCTCTCAACAGTTAAAACTTAACAGATGAAACTGGTATAGCCACTAGGGGGAATAGTACGGAGAGTTCTTAAAAAAACTAGGAGTAAAACCTCCATGTGACCCAGCAATGCCACTATGGGGCATATACCCTCAGGAAATCACAATTGAAAAAGACACGTGTACCCCAGTGTTCACTGCAGCACTATTTACAATAGCTAGGACACAGCCACCATTCACTGGATCATCGAAAAAGCAAGAGAGTTCCAGAAAAACATCTATTTCTACTTTATTGACTATGCCAAAGCCTTTGACTGTATGGATCACAATAAACTGTGGAAAATTCTGAAAGAAATGGGAATACCAGACCACCTGACCTGCCTCTTGAAAAACCTGTATGCAGGTCAGGAAGCAACAGTTAGAACTGGATATGGAACAACAGACTGGTTCCAAATAGGAAAAGGAGTACATCAAGGCTGTATATTGTCACCCTGCTTATTTAACTTCTATGCAGAGTACATCATGAGAAACGCTGGGCTGGAAAAAGCACAAGCTGGAATCAAGATTGCTGGGAGAAATATCAATAACCTCAGATATGCAGATGACACCACCCTTATGGCAGAAAGTGAAGAGGAACTAGAAAGCCTCTTGATGAAAGTGAAAGAGGAGAGTGAAAAAGTTGGCTTAAAGCTCAACATTCAGAAAACTAAGATCATGGCATCCGGTCTCATCACTTCATGGGAAATAGATGGGGAAACAGTGGAAACAGTGTCAGACTTTATTTTGGGGGGCTCCAAAATCACTGTAGATGGTGACTGCAGCCATGAAATTAAGAGATGCTTACTCCTTGGAAGGAAAGTTATGACCAACCTAGATAGCATATTGAAAAGCAGAGACATTACTTTGCCAACAAAGGTCTGTCTAGTCAAGGCTATGGTTTTTCCAGTGGTCATGTATGGATGTGAGAGTTGGACTGTGAAGAAAGCTGAGCTCCAAAGAACTGATGCTTTTGAACTGTGAAGTTGGAGGACTCTTGAGAGTTCCTTGGACTGCAAGGAGATCCAACCAGTCCATCCCAAAGGAGATCAGTCCTAGGTGTTCATTGGAAGGGCTGATGTTGAAGCTGAAACTCCAATACTTTGGCCACCTCATGTGAAGAGTTGACTTATTGGAAAAGACCCTGATGCTGGGAGGGATTGGGGGCAGGAGGAGAAGGGGACAACAGAGGATGAGATGGCTGGATGGCATCACTGACTCGATGGACGTGAGTCTCAGTGAACTCCAGGAGTTGGTGATGGACAGGGAGGCCTGGGGTGCTGCGATTCATGGGGTCGCAAAGAGTCGGACACGACTGAGTGACTGAACTGAACTGAACTGAGGACACAGAAGCAACCTAGATGTCCACGGACAGATGAATGGATAAAGAAGCTGTGGTATGTATACACAATGGAATATTACTCAGCTATAAAAGGGATGCATTTGAGTCAGTTCTAATGAGGTGGATAAACCTAGAGCCTATTATACAGAATGAAGTCAGTCAGAAAGAGTAAGACAAATATCATATATTAACACATATATATGGAATTTAGAAAGATGGTACTAATGATCCTATTTGCAGGGCAGCAAAGGAGATGCAGATATAAAGAACATACTTTAGGTCACAGTCAGGGAGGGAGAGGGTGGGATGACTTGAGAGAGTAGTACTGAAACATGTATGTTACCATATGTAAAATAGATAGCCAGTGGGAATTTGCTGTATGATGTTGGGAACCCAAAGTCAAGTCCAGTGCTCTGTGACAACCTAGAGGGGATGACCTCCTGCGATGAGGAGAAGGTGGGAGGGAGGTTTAAGAGGGAGGGGACATGTGTATACCTATGGCAGATTCATGTTGATGTATGGCAGAAACCATCTCAATATTGTAAAGTAATTATCCCCCAATTACAAATAAAATAAAATTAAAAACTTAGCAGAGGGTAGGATAACAACATACAGAATGTTGAGAAGTAATTATTAAACCAAAATTCTTTCACTGAGCTAGTTCTAGAAAGGAAAAAGGTGTTAATTTGTGTTCCCTCACATGTATGCAGGACCCACTGTAGGCAGACTTCTATTTTGGTGACTGTGGGAAATCACCAAAAATGTGGAAAAAATGACCCCTGCACACTGAGTGACTCATGTAAAATTTAAAAGGTGGGGACTTTCAAGAGATCTATTTGTCCAGGTTCCCTATTTCTAGGTATGTCTCCGGTTGTGTCAATAAAGAAGCAAATGCAGCTCAGTTTTCTGTCTGTGGATGGGGAATGCTTATATTCAGTCACCACAGAGGGTTGTTCTGGAGTAAATGAAGAGTAACCATGTGTTTGAGTGTGTGTGTGTGTGTCTATGTGAGAGAGAGAGTGAGAAAGAGAGAGAGTGAGAAAGAGAGAGAGACACGACAGACACTTGACCTTGGAGCTACATAACTTCCAGCATCTTTCCCTACCTCTCTGGCCTCTGGCCTTAGAATTACCTGTGGACTGCAAGGAGATCAAACCCGTCACTCCTAAAGGAAGTCAGTCCTGAATATTCAGGACTGATGCTGAAGCTGAAGCTCCAATACTTTGGCCACCTGAGGAGACTGACTCATTGAAAAAGACCCTGATGCTGGGAAAGATTGAAGGCAGGAGAAGGGGATGACAGAGGATGAGATGGTTGGATGGCATCACTGACTCAATGGACACAGGTTTGAGCAAGCTCTAGGAGTTGGTGAAGGAAAGGGAAGCCTGGAGTGCTGTAGTCCTTGGGGTCGCAAAGTCAAACATGACTGAGCGACTGAACTGAACTGATCCTGCCTTGAATCCGGGGTAGACACACAAGGGAATTAAAGGATAGGTTTGCCAATGTATGACATATTGCAAAGAAATGTGTCAGCTGGTGAAAAGGGTTTGGTCTTCTCCCAGCAGCTTAGTGGGCCTGGCAGAACCTCGGGAATGGAGCCAGCAGCAGGTTCTGCCCATCAGGCCTGAGAACGTGGTGGGGACACTCCCAGGAAACCAGCGAGGCCTCCCATAATGAAATGTGACAGTGTTCCCACTGGTGGGAGGCCCTAGGGAGAGGACGGGAGAGTGCTGGTAGTTAGGGAAGGATTTGCATAATTACATTCACCTGAGGGGCTCCATTTACCCAACAATGGGTCCCATTGTGGTAAAGCCAGCAGCTGGCCACACTGTTAGAACAATGTGAGCTGTGGCCTTGTTCTTCCAAGACAAGTGCTTGGTCTCTGAAAAATGACAGTTAGCATTTGGAATGGTATATAGTTATTAATAGTACAAATCTTAGCATGGTGTGTAACAACTCCATATTATGGGGCATGTATTCATATGTGATACATGTATTACTTCATCCTATAGCTGAAGGATTATATAACACTAATAATACCATATCTATACTTACACTGTATACAGCTTCCTAGTATATATATAAACATATTTGAGACATATGTGTTTAAGTCCCCATGAGCACAGTGAGATGACTCTTAAAGTAGAAGTTTTCTCCTGATGTTTGCAAAAGAACGATTTATTTAAGAATTTTCCTGTGTGAGACACGTATTGTTTTAAGTTTTGGGACAGTCTCTTTAGTTCTTTGACTCAGAAAGTGTGTCGTGGATTTGAGAGATGTTAATCAGAACTTACAGGGGAGGTGCCTGATGTCCAAGGCTGTGTGCTCACCATCAGTGGAACTCTGCGGCTGGGGGCATGTTTACCCAAGACTCCAAAGAGACAGAGTGGAGATATGAAGACAGCAAATACAGTGCCAGCTCGTTTCCTGGTATTGCCCACATTTACATTAGAAAGGAAGGTGCGGGGTGGGGCGGGGGTTGGGAGGGGGGGAGGGTGGAGGGAGGAGGCTGGGTAGGTTTAGGGGTCATTCCTTTTATTATGCCCGGTAATTGTTCTGTCCCTCACATTTAGAGCTCAGGATGCATTTCTAAGGGGAAAAGGACCCCCACAAGGGTTTGCTTCCCCAGTGTGAGTGCGTGCATACCTGCTCAGTCAAGTTCGACTTAAGACCTGCCTTAGCTAAGGACAAGTTTAAAGTATCATTTTGTAAGAAGAGCAACATCTTGAATTTCTTTTTAGTGCTCTACGAAAAAGTAGGGAAATAAGGAGGAGGCAGGCTCCCTCTTTTGAAACCCATCTGCTACTGCTGCTGCTAAGTCACTTCAGTCGTGTCCGACTCTGTGTGACCCCATAGACGGCAGCCCACCAGGCTCCCCCGTCCCTGGGATTCTCCAGGCAAGAACACTGGAGTGGGTTGCCATTTCCTTCTCCAATGCATGAAAGTGAAAAGTGAAAGTGAAGTCGCTCAGTCGTATCCGACTCTTAGCAACCCCATGGATTGCAGCCTACCAGGCTCCTCCATCCATGGGATTTTCCAGGCAAGAGTACTGGAGTGGGGTGCCATTGCCTTCTCCGTTGAAACCCATCTACACTCAGCTTAATGCAAAAGGCAGGTACTAGCTTTAGCAATTTCCTCCTGATTTGCTGATCAGATACAGAAGCAAGAAGCTAACAAGATCCCAAAGCCAGGAGTAGGTCCAAGTGGCCCTGGTTCTGCCCCTGTCTTTCAGAGATGGCATCCTGATGAATGACAAACACATGACAAAGATGCTTTTTATCCTCCTTCCACAACAGACACTGGAATTCAAGTGAAGATACCTTGCTGCCAGGGAGAATGCTCCTTCCCAGGGAGATGATGGGAATGCAAACTGGCAGGCTGCATGGTGGGGGCACGTACAAGAAACCTCAGGAGGGCCCATCTCTCAGGCTACCTCTAGGTCTCATGACCCAGCAGGCTGAGCTGTCTAAAATACACAAAAAAAGTTTTAGAAACTTTTTTAGCTTTCTAAAAAACACACTTCCTTGAAACACTCCTGGTCCCCATAGTCTATGGTGTGTGTTCCTGCTCAATTGTGTCTGACTCTTCGCGACTCCATGGACTGTGGCCCACCAGGTTCCTCTGGATTTTCCAGGCAAGAATACTAGAATGAGTTGCTGTTTCCTCCTACAGGGGATCTTCCCCACCCAGGGACTGAATGTGTGTCTCCTGCATTGGTTGGCGGATTCTTTACCTCGGAGCCACCCACCTAGGAAGCCCCTGTCTATGGCGGTGGTCCCTAAACCTGGTGGTGTATCAGGGCCATCTGGGCACAACCCCACCCCCAAACCTTCAGAAACAGAATTTTTGGGGGCAGACAGACATAGAAAGGAAATCTTTATTTACACTTTACTTTTATTTTAGCTTTGAAAGAACTCAAGCTTCCATGATATATGTTTCCACGGAAATTTCATTTTCCTCCTACATGTGTCTGAGGATTCCTACGTTAAAGGGAAGGAGATTCAGAGATTTTCCTTGTTTTTTCTTTCACCTATTATCCCAGCTTTTTCCTTTTTTAAAAAAATATTTATGTGTGTGTGTATATATATATACACACACACATATATTTCAGTGGAATATAATTGCTTTAAATGTTAATTTCTGAAGTACAATGAAGTGAATCAACTATATGTATACTTTTTCCCTGGTCAGTTTGGTGGTCTCCCTATCCTGTATTTGTTTCAAAAGATCACCCACTCCCTGCTTTCCCCAGGGTTATCACCACCACTAGGCGGACACTAATTAGTGGATAATAAAGCTTAACTAATGAGTGGGGAGGGCTTCCCTGGTGACTCCAACTGTAAAGAATCTACCTGCAATGCAAAAGACCCGGGTTCAATCCGAGTTGGGAAGATCCCTGGAGAAGTGAATGGCAACCCACTCCCGTATTCTTGCCTGAGAAAATCCATGGACAGAGGGGCCTGGTGGGCTACAGTCCATAGGGCTGCAAAGGAGTCAGACATGGCTTAGTAACTAAAAAATAACAAAAGCTAAATGGGGAAGACTAAAGGTAGAACAGGAAACAAGGCACTATTCACTATCAGGCACCACTGCTGCTAGGACTTGGCCTTTCCCACCATTAGAGGAGTAACAGGATGTCACTGCCATCTTTTGAAGAAGGAGATGGCAGCCCGCTCCAGGGCTCTTGCCTGGACTTTATGCCCTGACCTTACCTGCTCCCTGCCCCCAGAGTGCCCTCTTCCCATCTTCTCTCCTTCCCTCTCCCCCACTTTCAGGTTCCTTCCTGCTGTCAAATGAATGTTTGTATTCCCTCCAAATTCATGTGTTGAAGCCCTAACCTCCAAATGTGAGGAATATCTATTTGGAGGTGGGGGCCTTGGGAGGTGATTAGATTTAAATGAGGTCATGAGGATGGAGCCCCAAGATAAGATTAGTGACCTTATAAGGAGAGAAGAGACCAGAGTTCTCCGTGTGGGAACACAGCAAGAAGGTGGCTGTCTACAAACCAGGGTGGGAGCCCCCACCAGGAACTGAATCCACTGGCAGTTTAGACTTTCAGCTTCCGAAACTGTGACAAATAACCTTTGTTGTTTAAGCCACCCATGTGCATGCTAAGTCACTTCAGTCGTGTCCGACTCTGTGGGACCCATGTGTGTGCGTACTAAGTCATTCTGCTGCTGCTGCTGCTTCTGCTAAGTCACTTCAGTCGTGTCCGACTCTGTGCGACCCCAGAGACGGCAGCCCACCAGGATGCCCCGTCCCTGGGATTCTCCAGGCAAGAACACTGGAGTGGGTTGCCATTTCTTTCTCCAATGCATGAAAGTGAAAAGTGAAAGTGAAGTCGCTCAGTCGTGTCTGACTCTTCTCAACCCCATGGACTGCAGCCCACCAGGCTCCTCCATCCATGGGATTTTCCAGGCAAGAGTACTGGAGTGGGGTGCCATCACCTTCTCCGTCATTTCAGTCGTGTCCAATTCTGTGCGACCCTATGGACTGTAGCCTGCCAGGTTCTTCTATCCATGGGATTCTCCAGGCAAGAATACTGGAGTGGGTTGCCATTTCCTTCTCCAGGGGATCTTCCCCTCCCAGGGTTTGAATGCAAGTCTCTTATGTCTCCTGCATTGGCAGGCAGGTCTCTTACCACTAGTGCCACCTTGGAGTCTACAGGAATTTGTAAAAGATGCCCAAACCGATAGGTCACTGCCTCTCCTCTCCAGCCTTCCAGTATCATCTCCTATTTGAGGTGTTTCTCTGGGAACAATCTGGAAGATGCAAGAATTGGAGGCATCTTCCTCAAACTCTGAGAGGCTCCCCCTTTGGTTTGCAGACAAGGTTAGCCCTTTTTGCATTAGTCTTCCCCTCCACCCAAGTTCCTGGGCCTTGCACTTAAAAAGACAAGATTATTATGTTTCTATCCCAAATAACAAAGAGCAGTGCTCTCCACGGATAAATTCTTTAATTTTTCTGTACACCATCAGGTTTTTAAATTGCAAATATCTCCTTTGCTGATATCCTAAAAAGCTCTCCAGATGATTCTCCTGATCATGTCTGGGAACCAACAGCCTTCCCCTCTGTGGAAGATCCTTCTGGGAATCTTGTCTGTCTTGGGGATTCCCACTAACCCTGGAAGATTCTCACTGACTTTTGCTCCCTGAAGCTTCCTGTAACTCTGCCCCAAAGAGCTTTTCCTTTTCTCATACGGCTATACTTTGCACCAATCAGTTTGAAATCATTCATCATGTGATAGTGGGATTTGGGGGTTGTCACTTCAGACTCCCACACTTGTCTGAGAGCAACTTGAGGGCAAGTCTTGCTCATGATGGTGTTCCTGGTGTCCAATGGGCTTGGCCCAGAGTGGAGTATTGTGTGCTTACTGAATAAAATAAGAGGTGGATTGATAAGTATCTGTTGGATTAGGCAATTAACTGAGAGAGTAGCATTGACATACATACACTACCATGTGTGAAATAGAAAGCTAGTGGGAAGCTGCTGCATATCACAGGGAACTCAGCTCGGAGCTCTGTAATGACTGAGAGAGAGATGGGATGCCGGATGGGGTAGGGGGGAGGCTTGAGAGGGTGGGGATATATGTATACTTAAATAGCTGATTCATGGTGTTGTACAGCAGAAACTAACACAACATTGTGAAGCAATTACACTACAATTAAAAATAATTTTTTTAAAGAAGAGGTCTCTGATGACCGTGGGCTACTGCCTATGGCTGTGCAGGCTGGGACCTGTACACAAGTGCCTGACTGATGAGGGTAGCCTGGTGGAATCTTATCCACAGTCCACTCTTCTAGCCATGGCTTCTCCATGTGTGCCTCAGCCCAGTGGATGGATGCTGTTTACTGACTGATCTACCCAGAGGTCATGATTTTGCAGATTGTCTGCTAGAGGAAGCATCTGTGAGTTCACTTAGGGGCACTGAGTGTGCAGTCCCTGGGGCTGTGTGGCTCCCACCTCCTGACACTGGAGTCTGTGGTTGCAACCCTACTGAGTCATTTCATTCCTCTTTCTCTGTGAAGGGGGAAAACCTATCACAAAGTTAAATGAAATATTTTAGAAGGGCCATCACTGCTACGTATTTGGAAAATGTTCAGAGCCCAAGATGTTTCCACACGCACCTCAAATTCAACATGTACAAAACGGAAGTTATCACCCTTCCTGGGCAGAACTGCCCTCCACTGTGCTTCCTTCAATGGGTATATCTGATTGCCCAAGCTAAAAAGCAATCCTGCACCACCACTCTCCAGTCCACCCACAGGCTCTACTGCTGCTGCTGCTGCTGCTGCTTCAGTCGTGTCCGACTTTGTGTGACCCCATAGACAACAGCCCACTAGGCTCCTCCGTCCATGGGATTTGCAGGCAAGAGTACTGGAGTGGGGTGCCACTGCCTTCTCCCAAGCCCTACTGGGTCAACCTCAAAAAACAAATCTGATCCTCTTCCCTCCCTTCTTGGCCACTGGCCCACCTCAGTCCCTAATCCTCTTGACTAGATTTTGTCAATAGCTTCTTGCCATCCGCTGTTATATCTGGTCTTTCTTCACAAGTTAACCTGCCAGGTATCATTTTTAACTGTAATATTTTATCTTTGATGTACTTATTTCATATGCAAATTATAGAATCTCAAACTACTTTTTCTTTCCATTGCCAAGCCTCTTTACAACTGCTATTATCAGGATTTATTAATAGAAGATAAAACCCATTGCTCCACAACTTCCCACCACCAGGTATCTTAAATGACTAAAACCAGGATCTTATTCTCAGGCTAAGATCCCGGAATGCCCTTCCTTTACTCTCAGCCCCCACTGGATGTGTCCAGATTGTCTCGCTTGGTATACAAGTCCATTCACTTCTGTGCCAACCTACCATTCTGCCCTTTCCAGCTGCTCCATACTGTGCATTAGGCAGTTTCTTGGGGGTCCCATGTTCCATCAAACTTCCTTGGCTTTGCACATGCTGTTCCCTAAACCTGTGCCTTCCCCGCTTGTCTGTTAGTTTCTCCCTAGATGAATCTAAATCTCCTTCTGTTTCTCTGTCTTTTCTCTGTATAACAGTAAACCTCTCATTGTAGCACTTCATGTTCTCATGAAATCATTTGTTTAGTTTCTTCCACGGAACCTTGACTTCATCAAAAGTGATGTGCTATTCATTTTTCTCTCCCTAGCATTTACTGAAGTGTCTAGCATTTATTGTGTGTGAAGTAAATCTTTGTTGGATTGACAGTCTATCAACAGAGACACCAAGAGCGCTACCATGAAATATACAAGAAGAAGGAGTTATATGCATGCATATTGATTATAATTTCATAGTGATATGTATGGAACACCTCTATTCTTTGTAAAAGGCAAGGAAAAAAATAACTCTTTACATTTGTTTTTGCCTATCTGAATATAGTGAAGTGGATGAAAGAAATCCTAGATGCAATCCTGGGTTAACCTGGCAAGTGAGGTTGAAGAAAGGAGGGGAAGGGTGGTTTTTCTTTATAACTGTCACAAAGAGTGAATGTTGCTTTTGTAAAAATCAGTTAAGAAAAATAAAGTAAATGGTTGACGAATGAGTAAATAGGCTTCAGGAGACACATTTTCAGAAAAGAAGGGATATCGTGGCTGTCATGCAAATACTAAAAAGAAGAAAACAAAAATCCCCAGAACATACAGTTACAGTATTACTATTTACTCTCTTAAGGATTTTTCTCTCTCCTGAAAGAATTTCTACAGGCTTCTTTTTAAAAGGCAGTTCTTTTAAAACTCTTATGCATTTGTTAATATTGATAGATCATTAACTGCAGTGCAGGACACAGAGGTGGAGCCTAGAAGGAGAAAGTTTTAGGAGTCAGTGCCAACTGAAGATCAATCAGAAATAAAGATAAGCTCTGGCGGTATTATAATTATCAGGAGACTTATTACTTTGAAAAAATTCAAAGTTCACACAGTTTTTCTGGAGAAAGGTCACCGGGTAGCTCAGGTTGAAGAGAAAGGTGCCTGACTTCTGGGAATGGGGAATGTTCAAGGTCCAGGCTATCGGGAAAGCACTGTACCAAGAAAGCAAATATTGGACTTGCCTGGTAGTACGGTGGATAGGAATCTGCCTGCCAATGCAGGGGACACGGGTTTGATCCCTGGTCTGGGAAGATTCCACAAGCCACAGAGCAACTAAGCCCATGCGCCACAACTACTGAGCCTTCACTCTAGAGCCCATGAGCCACAGCTACCGAGGCTGAGTGCTGCAGTTACTGAAGCCCACAGGCCTAGAGCCTGTGCTCAGCAAGAAGAGAAGCCACCATAATGATAAGCCTGTGCACTGCAACTGGAGACACCCCACGGGCAGCAACAAAGACCCAGTGCAGCCAAAAATAAAATAATTTATAAGAAGCAAATACTTTTCAAGTGTCTGTAATTAGTCAGAGAGGAGACGTGGGTGGTAGTGGGCAAAGTCTAAGAAAGTTTTTTTTTTTTTTTTTAAATAAAAGCATAAAAGTTAGATAGTTTGATAAAGGAAGTTAGATAAAATAGATCTGGCAGGCCCCATGAAAGTAGAAGCAGCAGTAAGAATGTTTCATCGTGAGAATGCTGTGGAGCTCTCTTATACTTTAGTCAACATAGAAGACAGTGAGAGCCACCAACTCATTTTAAGTATTTGATAAAAACCAAAGGCAAACCAAATACTTGACATGAATAATTTTACAAGAAATTTTCTACCAAAAGAAAGAGAATCCATAGGACTCTTGGGCTCCTACCCACAGTACTAGTACAAGAAAATCAAGTTTAAAATAATAAGCACATACAAATGAGTCTACATACAAAACAGAAACAGACTTATAGACACAGAAAACAACTTCTGTTTACCAAAGGGGAAAGGGAGGAGAGGAAGGATAAACTAGGAGTATGGGATTAATGGATAGAAATTACTTTACATAAAATAGATAAGCAACAGGATTTACTGTATAGCACAGGAAACAATGGGCTTCCCAAGTCATGCTAGTGGTAAAGAACTCACCTGCCAGTGCAATGGACATAGGAGACATGGGCTCAATCCCTGGATCAGGAAGATCCCCTAGAAAAGGACACTCTACTATTCTGGCCTGGAGAATCCCATGGACAGAGAAAACTGGTGGGCTATAGTCCATAGGGTAGCAAAGAGACAGACATGACTGAAGTGACTTAGTACACATGGACAGGAAACTATTTTCAATATTTTATTATAACCTGTAATGGAAAATTATCTGAAAAGAACATGTATATATTGTGTAGTTTGCTGTACACCTGAAACTAACACAATGTTGTAAATCAACTGTACTCCAGTTAAAAAAGTAGGAACAGCCTTGAGGGTGAGAGGAAGAGAAGGCACATTGTGGGAATACACTGGGCTCCTCTGGATCAGGTAAAATAGGGGCGGCAGGCCCTTTTTCTGTAAAGGGCCAGATAGTAAATATTTTAGACTTTCTGAGCCAAAAGAAAATTTCAGAATCTTTATGACAAGAATGAATAATTTTCCGCCACTTTTTTTATAGACCAAATTCAAAACTATTTATGGACAGTGAAATCTGAATTTCATATCATTTTAATGCCCTATAAAATAGTATTTTTTTTTTTAGCTTTTAAGAAAGTGTAGTTATTCTTAATTGGAGGATACTTGCTTTACAATGTTGTGTTGGTTTCTGCCATGCATCAGCAAGAATCAGCCATAGGTATATACGTGTCCCCTCCCTCTTGATCTTCCCTTCTACCTCCCACCCCTCCCCACCATTTTTTCAACCATTTGAAAAACATTCTCCGCTCATGGGTCATAAAAAACATGTGGTAGGATGACCTTGGCCTATAGTTTGATGATCCCAGACATAGAGTATTTCCAGGTCATGACAAGGATCCTTAATTGGTTAAGGACCTACCAATTCAAGCTGAGTTTGGGCATGACTTCAGAATCCTTCTCAACATGGTGGCACTGCCTGTACAACCCAGAAATGGGGAAGGGCCTGCTTGCCTGCCTGCAATGCAATGGCCATCTCCCTAGTGAATGTGCAAAGAACTGTTCAGGTATCAGCTGGATTCATCCCGCCCTTTCAGGCGTGGGTGCAGTTGACTCAGTCGTCCATCCCCAGTCTCAGGATTTCAGTTATTCCCCAAGGAGCTAGCAAGCTCTTGCCAAAGAGCAATTGCTTCTCCTGCATTAGGTCAGTTTATGAATTTGCTTGCCTTTGTTTTCATTATTACTTCAACCAGAATGGGAAATTCAGCAATTATTATTTTAAAATCAAATCCACAGAATTAATAAAGATTTAGGGATATAATGATGACTTACATGGCAGCAGTAACAGCATCTGTTCAGCATTATCGTTAACATCATCATAGCAACACTCCCAGACAACTGGCTTGTTTTTTCAGACACTTTTCTTATATTAGCTTACTTAATCCTTCAGTGAAAGTGAAAAGTGTGAAGTCGCTCAGTCGTATCCGACTCTTAGCGACCCCATGGACTGCAGCCTACCAGGCTCCTCCGCCCATGGGATTTTCCAGGCAAGAGTACTGGAGTGGGGTGCCATTGCCTTCTCCGGTCCTTCAGTAGTCATTGCAAATAGGCTTTTTAAGGAACAATTCTTATCCTACTTTACAAAAAAAAAAAAAAATCAAAAGCAAAAGAGATTAAGGAACTTGCTAATTGCAGAGCTAGTTAGCAATAGAACTGAATTTTGAACACAGTCAGCAACCTGGAGCTGGAGTTACTCCTCCATACGAGGTCCATCTACAAAGTTTAGTTGAACCTTAGACATTTTTGTTCTTTTTAAAAAATATTTATTTAGTCAGTTATTTTTGGCTCTACTGGGTCTTCTTTGCTGCACACGGGTTTCCTCTAGTTGAGATGTATGGTTTTCTCACTGCAGCCACTTCTCTGTTGTGGAGCCCAGGCTCTATGGGCTTCAGTAGTTGTGGCCCACAGGTTTAGCTGCCCCGTGGCATGTGGGATCTTCCTGGACCAGGGACTGAATCTGTGCCTCCTGCATTGGCAGACAGATTCTTTCCCACTGAGACACCAGGGAAGTGCCCTGGCCTTTAACAACAACAACAAAAATTTTATTTGGCCGCACTGGGTCTTAATTGTGGCACACAAGATCTTCAGTTTTTGTTGTCAGGAGCTGCAGTCACTGTAAGTAGTGGCTCTAGAACTTTGCTGTGCTCACTCCATCTTCAGCAGAAAAAGGTACATGCCCTAGCCCACACTTTGCAACCCTCATTAAAGCAAGTGATGGCATGCTGGAACACAGGCTTGACCAGCATAGAAAGAGATCTTCCACCTCATTTCTGCCTTTCAGATATCACGAGTGCATCTCACTGATGGAACCTAATCATGTTAAGAACCGAGTGCTATGCCAAACCATACTGGAAACAAAAACAAAAAACTCAGAAATGTTGCATTATATGCTAATTTTAAAAATACTTCACTAACACTGTTTATCTCAATTACTGAGTGTTTCAATAATCCCTTAAATTTTGTGCCCGAGCTGCCCTACCTAGCTGCAAGGGAGTCTTAGAAATATAATTTTATCTTTCTATCCTCTGCTGGAGGAGGTTGGGATGGAGGCAGAAGGGCATCCTTGACAGTTAATTTCATGTGTCAACAGGGTGAGGCTACGGTGCCCACCTGTCTGGTCAAACACCAGTCTGTGGTGGTATTTTTTTAGATGGGACTAGCTTTGGGGGAGCCTGCTGGGCTGCCATCTATGGGGTCTCACAGAGTTGGACACGACTGAAGCAACTTAGCAGCAGCAGCATTTAAGCTGGAGAAGGCAATGGCACCCCACTCCAGTACTTTTGCCTGGAGAATCCCATGGACAGAGGAGCCTGGTGGGCTGCCATCTATGGGGCTGCACAGAGTCGGACACGACTGACACGACTTAGCAGCAGTAGCAGCAGCAGCATTTAAGCCTTTGACTAAAGGAGATTATCATCCATACGCTGAGAGGTCTCATCCAATCAGTTGAAAGTTTTGAGAGAAAAACTGAGGTCCCCAGAAGAGGAAGGAATTCTACTTCAATTTTGTGAGCGAATCCTTATATATATTTATCAGTTCAGTTCAGTTGCTCAGTCATGTCCGACTCTTTGGGACCCCATGGACTGCAGCATGCCAAGCCTCCCTGTCCATCACCAACTCCCTGAGTTTACTCAAATCCATGTCCATTGAGCTGGTGATGCCGTCTAATCATCTCATCCTCTGTCATCCCTTCTCCTCCTTCAATCTTTCCCAGTATCAGGGTCTCTTCAAATGAATCAGTTCTTCGTATCAGGTGGCCAAAGTATTGGAGTTTCAGGTCAGCATCAGTCCTTCCAATGAACATTCAGGACTGATTTCCTTTAGGACAAACTGGTTGGATGCCCTTGCTGTCCAAGGGGCTCTCAAGAGTCTTCAACACCACAGTTCAAAAGCATCAATTCTTTGGCACTCAGCTTTCTTTGTAGTCCAACCCTTATATCCTTACATGACTACTGGAAAAACCATAGCTTTGACTAGATGGACCTTTGTTGGCAAAATAATGTCTCTGCTTTTTAATGTGCTGTCTAGGTTGGAAATAACTTTTCTTCCAAGGGCAAGCATCTTTTAATTTCATGGCTGCAGTTACCACCTGCACCGATTTTGGAGCCCCCTAAAAAAAGTTTTTCATGGTTTCCATTGTTTCCCCATCTGTTTGCCATAAAGTGATGGGACCAGATGCCATGTTCTTAGTTTTCTGAATGTTGAGTTTTAAGCCAACTTTTTCACTCTCCTTTTTCACTTTCATCAAGAAGCTCTTTAGTTCCTCTTCACTTTCTGCTGTAAGGGTGGTGTCATCTGCATATCTGAGGTTATTGATATTTCTCCCAGCAATCTTGATTCCAGCTTGTGCTTCCTCCAGTCCAGCATTTCTCATGATGTATTCTGCATATAAGCAGGGTGACAATATACAGCCTTGATGTACTTCTTTCCCGATTTGGAACCAGTCTGTTGTTCCATATCCAGTTCTACTGTTGCTTCCTGACCTGCATACAGGTTTCTCAGGAGGCAGGTCAGGTGGTCTGGTATTCCCATCTCTTTCAGAATTTTCCACACAGTTTGTTTGTTGTGATCCACACAGTCAAAGGCTTTGGCATAGTCAATAAAGCAGAAGTAGTTGTTTTTCTGGAACTCTCTTGCTTTTTTGATGATCCAGTGGATGTTGGCAATTTTATCTCTGGTTCCTCTGCCTTTTCTAAATCCAGCTTGAACATCTGGAAGTTCATGGTTCACATACTGTTGAAGCCAAGCTTGGAGAATTTTGAGCATTGCTTTGCTAGCCTGTGAAATGAGTGCAATTGTGTGGTAGTTTGAGCATTCTTTGGCATTGTCTTTCTTTGGGATTGGAATGAAAACTGACCTTTTCCAGTCCTGTGGCCACTGCTGAGTTTTCCAGATTTGCTGGCATATTGACTGCAGCACTTTCATAGCATCATCTTTTAGGATTTGAAATAGCTCAACTGGAATTCCACCACCTCCACTAGCTTTGTTTGTAGTAATGCTTTCTAAGGCCCACTTGACTTCACATTCCAGGATGTCTGGCTCTAGGTGAGTAATCACACCATTATGGATATCTGGGTCATTAAGGTCTTTTCTATATAGTTCTTTTGTGTATTTTTGCCACCTTTTCTTAATATCTTCTGCTTCTGTTAGGTCCATACTATTTCTGTTCTTTATCGTGCCCATCTTTGCCAAAAAGTTTCCTTGGTATCTCAAAATTTCTTCAAGACACCTTTAGTCTTTCCCATTCTATTGTTTTCCTCTATTTCTTTGCACTGATCACTAAGGAAGGCTTTGTTATCTCTCCTTGCTATTCTTTGGAACTCTGCATTCAAATGGGTATAGCTTTCTTTTTCTCCTTTGCCTTTCACTTCTCTTCTTTTTACAGCTATTTGTAAGGCCTCCTCAGACAAACATTTTGCCTTTTTGTGTTTCTTTTTGTTGGGGATGGTCTTGATCAATGTCACAAACCTCCATTCATAGTTCTTCAGGCACTCTGTCTATCAGATCTAATCCCTTGGATCTATTTGTCAATTCTACTATATAAGCATAAGGGGTTTGATTCAGGTCATACCTGAATGGTTTAGTGGTTTTCCCTACTTTCTGCAATTTAATTCTGAATTTGGCAATAAGGAGTTCATTATCTGAGCCACAGTCAGCTCCCAGTTTTGTTTTTGCTGACTGTATAGAGCTTCTCCATCTTTGGCTGCAAAGAATATAATCAGTCTGAGTTTGGTGTTGACCATCTGGTGATGTCCATGTGTAGAGTCTTCTCTTGTGTTGTTGGAAGAGGGTGTTTGCTATGACCAGTGTGTTCTCTTGATAAAACTCTATTAGCCTTTGCCCTGCTTCTTTCTGTATTCCAAGGCCAAATTTGCCTGTTACTCCAGGTGTTTCCTGACTTCCTACTTTTGCATTCCAGTCCCCTATAAAGAAAAGGACATCTTTTTTGGGTGTTAGTTCTAGAAGGTCTTGTAGGTCTTCATAGAACTGTTCAACCTCAGCTTCTTCTGCATTACTGGTCAGGGCATAGACTTAGATTAGTGTGATATTGAATGGTTTGCATTCAAGTATTGCATTTCAGACTCTTTTGTTGGCTATGATGGCTACTCCATTTTTTCTAAGGGATTCTTGCCTACAATAGTAGATATAATGGTCATCTGAGTTAACACCCATTTCAGTCCATTTTAGTTTGCTGATTCCTAAAATGTCGACATTCACTCTTGCCATCTCCAGTTTGACCAATTCCAATTTGCCTTAATCATGGACCTAACATTCCAGGTTCCGATGCAGTATTGCTCTTTATAGTATTGAACCTTGCTTCTATCACCAGTCACATCCACAACTGGGTGCTGTTTTTGCTTTGGCTCCATCTCTTCGTTCTTTCTGGAGTTATTTCTCCACTGATCTCCAGCAGTATATTGGGCACCTACCAACCTGGGGAGTTCATCTCTCAGTGTTTATCTTTTTGCCTTTTCATACTGTTCATGGGGTTCTCAAGGCAAGAATCCTGAAGTAGTTTGCCTTTCCCTTCTCCAGTGGACCATGTTTTGTCAGAATTCTCCACCATGACCCCTCCATCTTGGGTGGCCCTACATGGCATGGCTCATAATTTCATTGAGTTAGACAAGGCTGTGGTCCATGTGATCAGATTATATATATATTTATAATATAATATAAAACACATTTATGTACATATACATATGCAACAGTGATTAATCTAGATATTTCAACCAGGAAAGGACATGATATAGGGAGTTGGGTTCTTTCAACTGTTTCTGGAATGGCAAAAGAAGCAGACTTACACCACAATATTATAAAGTAATTAGCCTCCAATTAAAACAAATGAATTAGTTTAAAAAAACGAGAGAGAGAAATAAAGAGACTTATATATATGTACAACACTCCTAGTGATCCTCTTAGTTCTGTTTCTCTGGAGAACCATGGCTAGCACACTGGGAGGAGGTGGGAAGGGGAGGCAGAGAGCAGGTTCACTAACTCTACCACTACTGAAGTTTTAGTTGTACTGGATTGTAGTTTCACTGTAGAGGTAGGAAAAGAGAGGAGGAGGAGATTGTATTGATTCTAGTTTCCCAGCCTGGGTGACCAGCTGATAGCCCCGACCATGATAAGGAAGACAGATTCAGCCCCAGATAACCCCATAAGAAAACATAGCACATGCTTATCCTTGGAAGACACAGTTTAATATATTCTACATGCAGCCTTGTCCCAGTGCATGAGACCCTCTGCATGCATGACACAGGTGACCTGGAACAGGTAATTGGCTGTTTGTTCACTCATTCATTCAGTTTCTCATCCCTTCAATAGACTTTTGTGTCCACCAGTATCAGATACTATTCTGAGTTTTGGAGGTACATTGGTGAATGAGAGGTAAATTTGCTTCTTTCAAAATGTGTTCTTTCTAGTTTAGGAAGAGGTGTTAAAAAGTACACAAATGAACCAAGAAAACAATTCCAGAGAGTGACACATGCAGTGAGGACCATGAAACAGGGCAATGTGATGGAGTAGGGAGTGAGGTCTACCCCAGATGTGATTATCAACTTGCACACATCTGGAACCCATTTAAATGTAGGGACCAGACAGACAGCCTTAGGGTGAGGGGCAAGCTGAGCTGTTGTGTTTGGCTCCAAGCGAAAATGAAAGTAAAGAGCTCCAAAGCCATGTGATGAGTTATTACAGGGACCCCAAGCACAGTGCGAGCGCCTGTGATGCACTCCTGGATTCCTCATGCTGAAGAGGAGTAGACTGTAACCAAATGAGCTTGTGTAATGGAGATGCGAGCTGGATGGCCAGGCCGGGCCAGGGCTGAGTTTATGAACAGGAGCATGAATATCTTCCCTTTAAGACCAGAGGCTCCCTGGAGTGAGTGTGATGCCTGGGGTAGTTATATTCCCAGCCCTAGCACAGTGGTTGGCCCACAGGGTGGATCCTCTGTAAGTATTGGTTGATGACTCAAGGAATCCCTCAGCTGAAGGGGAGGGAGTGGCTACTGCAGAACCAGGGAGCCTTAGCATTCTGCCAGATTTCTCCACACTTGGGAGCAATACTTGCCTCCCTCCATAAAACAAGTCCCGGAGACTCCCAGGTGGGACTGGCCAATTGACTGCAATTTTGTCTCCTTGATTTCAGCACTTGCTGTTCCTGGGGGGACTTGCTTTTAATGCTCTTGCCAAGTATGGGTCCAAGTTCTTTCCTTAAGTTTGTAACTTTGACAGAGCTGGGAATTCGCAGGCCTAAGGATTCTTGAAGATGCATTGCACGCTGAGGGAGTATAAAGAGAATTCAATAGAACAAGCTGTTACGTTTATGCTGTATAGTTTTCTTATCTTCCCATCCTTGCTGGTTCTGGTGCCACGTATGATGCAGAAAGGCTACTCAGTTCCAATCTAGAAAGATGCTCGTCATTTCACAGATGACATGACCCAGGTCTAGGCCCAGTTCCCCAAACAGAGATGACTAAATTTTACTTCCTTTCCACACTGAAGCTAGTACCTGCCACTAAAACAGCATTGCTGGATCTAGCAAGTAGAATACATATGCCCAGTTAAATTTGACTTTCAGAGAAATAACAGAATTTTTTAGTTTGTTTCAAATATTGCATCAGACATCCTTACAATACTTCAAATAAAAATTATTTTTGTGGTTCATGGGAAATTCAAATTTGACTGGCAGGTCCTATTTTGTTTGGCAACCCTACTTAAGACCAAGAAAGAGATTTTAACTCTGTCACCTGCCTAAGATTTTTCCATCAGATCCTTATTTTGGGTTCCAACCTGAGGTCTCCATACCACCCTCAGGGTTGAGTGGTATTTTTATAACTGTCCCAGTGTGTTCATCCTTTATCTGAGACCCTCTGCGGCAAGTGCTCTATCGCTTAATTGTGTCCAACTCTTTGAGACCCCATGGACTGTATGTAGCCCACCAGGCTCCTCTGTCTATGGGGTTTTCCAGGCAAGAATACTAGCATGTGTTGCCATTTCTTCCTCCAGGGGATCTTCCCGACCTAGGGATCAAACCAATGTTTCCTGCATCTCCTGCTCTGCAGGTAGATTCAACACCACTGAGCCACCTGGGAAGCCCCAGTATTGTGATTCTGCCCAAACAGTCATGGACCTCTGTGTGTATAGAATTGGAATCTGGGACCCTACCTAATTCCAATTCTACACATGCAGGGCTTCTTTTCTGTCTGAACGGGATCACAATATCTGAACATACAAGGTGTGTCTCATCCACAAACAGAAAGTACACATTCTGCCACAGGTTTTGTCCATCAGCAGAGGAGAACTTTGTAATTTTCACCAGCTTAGTAAACTCAATTTCCCCATGACCATGTCCTCAAAAATCCCGAGGACAGTAAAGTTTCATGGACAGTTGGTAGATATGCAGATAAAAGAAGGCTTCCATGTCTCATACTTATCAGAGGATTAAATAGTCAGCCAACCATATGACATGCCTAGAAGCTATTTTCAGCTCTGTTTTAACCTGTTGAACTCCGGAGAGCAGCTTCTGTATTTTTATCTCATGTTATGCTTCCTTTGAGGCAACAAGTACAGGGCAGTGAGGTAAAAAAAAAAAAAAGAATAACTAACAGCTTTCAAGAAAACAATCTAAAATAAGCACCTGTGTAGTGATTATAAAAATATACAGATTTCCTTTCCTTCTACTGGTAATGTCAAAGCCCACACAATTTGTGATGTGTCTGCATGTGATGCTCATCTAGCCACATGCTTCTTTTCCACTTAACCTTTTAGGTCAGATCTGTTCGGTTTTCTCCCTCCCCCACCACATGATCAGGGCAGGATTTGTTGCTTTCTTATGTTAGAAGCCAATGATAATTCTGTTTGCCCTTAATTCAAATGCAAAGGGTAATGACCATAGGTGCCATAACAAAATATGTCCAAAGATTAGCTGGAATTCCTGGTCCCGGTTCATTTACCAAGTTTAGCTTGCTAGGCCATGTTTAAAAGCACCCCTCATCACTTTGCTCAATAAGCATGAGATGGTGAGCTCTTCAGTTGATTGTTAGATCATTGGACCTGGCTTTACTCACTGCTGTCATCATCTACTCAGGGTACTGTAAAAAATCACCACAGACTGAGTGGCTTACGTAACAGAAATGTGTTTTCCCAGAGTTCAGGGAGACTGGAAGTCCAAGGTCAAGATGGTGGCGGATTGAGTTTCGACTGAGGTCTTCCTGCTTGGTGAGCAGATGGCCACCCGCCTGCTTTCTGTGTCCTCATCTGGCCTTTCCTGTGCCTGAGCCCGGGGTGTCTCCTTGCATGTCCAAATTTCTTCTTCATATGAAGACATCAGTCAGATTGGATTAGCGCACACCCTAATGGCCTCATTTTAACCTAATTATCTCTCCCAGATGGTTCAGTTGGTAAAGAATCTGCCTGCAATGCAGGAGATGCAGGAGACAAAGGTTCGATCCCTGGGTTGGGAAGATCCCCTGGAGGAGGAAATGGCAACCTACTCCAGTATTCTTGCCTGAAAAACCCCAGGGACAGAGGAGCATGATGGGCTCCAGTCCAAAGTGTTGCAAAGAGTTGGACATGACTAGGTATACAGGCACTTTGAAGGTACCTCTTTATAAGCTCTCCCTCTAAATACAGCACCAGGGGTGAGGGTGAGGTTAGGACTTCAATATATGAATTTTGGGTAGACATACTTCAGCTCATAACCACTGTGTGTCCAGTAACTAATTTAGCACCTGACACATGGCAGCAATAAATGTTTGTAGAATTAATGGGAGAACTTTGAGAACATCATTGGTGAGGCATGTCACTTACAGTTTCTTGCATGGGTTAGTCCAAGGCATTCGATTTTTAAGCTTCTTCTCTATCTACACATTTTTCTGGCCACTGATTGTGGAACAGAAAGTAATCTGACCCATATGAGGTTTGTGACACCCCAATTCCATAGAGATGAGGCTGCCGGGAAGCACATCTCTCTCACTGCAGGCACCGAGCCTGTCACTTCCATGTCATATCTGGCTGCTCCCCATTAGGCTCACGATGGTGGCCGGTGTAACGAGGTTCCCCCAGCTGTCACTCCCCAGCTCTCTTCTCAGCAGATGCTTGACCTCACCCTGTGGAGGCATGCATCTCCTGCTTCTATTATTTTCTTCAAACTGGGAAGGAAAAAAAAAATAACCCACCAAAGATCTGCTACTTCTCAGGGGAGAGTGGGCTTCTCAACAACATATCCATTGTCTGATCTGAGCTTTGCTCTACTAGTCTTTCAGGGAAAGGAAAAAAAAAAAGAGCCCCAAAACTTTGATCCCTGGGGAGGTGAAGCGGAAGTTGATCTTCACCATTAAATTTTTTTATAGATAGCAAAGTCCATGCTTCCACCTGCATCCAGAGCAGAGGCAGCTGGCAGAACAAAGCAGCAGAGAAAAATAGCTGACCAGAATCTCTTAAATTGCCCATGTACAGGTGCAGTTGTTTTTCTTCTTGGTGGCAGTCACTAGTGATTGACAATGTTTTACCCAAAGGACTTAACCCTTTTTCTCCTAAATGAACCAGAGTCAAGTCTCATGGTTTAGAAAACAATTCCTACCCCTCTGTCTGTTCTAAAGAAATGCAACACAAATGGATGGCAATAGTACTTCGAACCAATGTTAAGAAACAAAGAACAGAACACTTTCAGACAGAAGTGTTGAAAGATTATACTTAGGTATTTCCAGCTTTGATGCCAAGGCTGAGAGATATTCCTTTTGTATTGATAGACCCTCAGAGACAGTGCTTGATGGATGCTCCTCTAGAATGAAGGTGACATTGTGTGTTGAATTCTCTAGGTGTTCAGTAAGTCTTAGAGTACCTGACCTAGAAAACCAATTCCTGTTTGCCCTCAGGTTTTTTCCATCACCATCAAACAAGTTATTTTAGAGGCTATGCAGCAGAGAGAAGAGACACTGTCACGCAGCCCAGCTTTAAAATTTCCAAAGATGGTGAACGAGGCTGCCTGGCCTCATCGGCTCTGTGCGGGTGTGTGTTTCCCCCACAACAACTACCAGTGTATCTCGCACAGAGTTACTTTTCACACTTGTGCACAAGAACATTAGTCACTTGGGGAGTCCCCCACAACAACTACCAGTGTACCTCGCACGGAGTTACTTTTCACACTTATGCACAAGAGCATTAGTCACTTGGGGAGTCCCCCTGGAAGGGCTGAATTTGTGTAGAGTCCAGACAGCCAGCCATCTGCATGGTGTTCTCTCCAGCAGTCTCTGGAACTTGCACGGTGGATGGATTGAGGGGTTGTGTGGGGACGAGGGCAGTCTTTAACAAACAAAAGAGCAAACATTGGGAAGGCTGCACAAATAGCTTTCAGAACCTCCACAAGAGGTTCTGAACATGTGGAAAGAGGCCAAGTGCAAAAGAGGAATTACCTCCTAAACATCAAGCCCGCCTAGTGAGAAGGGAAGTTTGTTACTGCTGATTACAAGCTAGCCCTTGGGGAGAAGGCTCCAGAGCCCACAAGTGGACACTTCTGGATCTTCAGCTGGTCCCGAGCCAAGGGACAACTGTTAAAGAAGTGATGCTATTACGGATCAGATAGCTTCATTTTCTGATAAGTATATTATAAACCACTTTCTCTTAGCACAAGAAACCTCACTGATGAATCTTCTTGATCATTTAAATGCCCAAAATACACCATAACATGAGCACAGAGCATGACCTCAATAACTCTTATAGCCATGGAGAAATGGTTTGACTTCTGAATGGAAAAAATGACATGCAGACAACTCTGACACTTCCTTTGAGAGTCTTTGTAAATTTCCAACTATTACACATGCCCAAAAAGCTTCCCACTCTGTGTCTTTGGTCTTGACATGCCTTTGAAAAGAGTGCATGCTAAGTTGAGGGCATCTGTCCAGATGTTCAGGTCTCCACACTCAAACCAGTTAATCTGGAAGTAAAATAATCAAAGAAACCCTGTGACCTGGAAACCAATCTATCTCACTCATAAATCAAACCTTTTGTATAAGTCTGGATATATCTGTGTAGCCAAAAACTAGTGAGTTTAAACTTTTTGAATTTTCATTAATTGTTTTGATCTTAGATGTGGATAACAGCTGCAAGTTAGTGATTGTGCATGAAATAAAATCCCAAGATTATGTAGAAATTATAGCCTCAGTGCCATAGTGATAATCTAATGAGGCAAAAGCTTGGATGCATGTCAACTTCATTAGAACAATAGGTGCTGTCGAGCAGACAGGGACACTGTAAGAAGTGATGCCTTGGAAATAGCACAGTCTAGAATTAGGCGGCCTTACTCTTCTCCATCTGAGTTTATAGTGGGCATATGGAACACGCTTCTGTTCAAGCTGGTTCACAAAAACGTTTTCTGCGTCAGCAGTGAAAATCAACACTAAATTCTCCTTCAATATTTACTCCCTTCATTTGGACTTATGTCACCATTACAATCTGGAAGCAGAGAACACATGGGCCCAGAGTGATCCATGGGGCAGCTGAGAACCGATAGTCTTTTCCCTCTGGTCATTCATTCCAAGAGGGAGAAACTCTTCCTAATCACCACACAGATTCTAGCAGATTTACACACAAGGGGTTGTACAGAATGGCCTAGACTTTGGAATATTCTTGGCCTTGGGAAAAAAAAAATTTTTTTTAAGTTTGTAAAGGTAATTACCATTATTTACAGTACTGAGGGCAAAGCCCCACCCTGGGCTTGAGGCCAGGGGATCTCAGACTAGAGTGTATTGAGGTGAGCCAACTCCAAGACAAAAGCGCAATTATGCTCACATAAAACCAACAGTGGTGGCAGTGGGTGAAGGGAACACCCACGTAAGGGGGAGGTGTGTGCAGGGAGGGGCTTGCTTTGAAGTTTTGCATAAATCTTGTAAAATTTTTTTCCCCATAGTCCTGAGAATGAAGATTCTGCAGAGGTTGCCATCCTGGGTCTCTTGTTAAGCTGTGCCATAAGGAAATAGACTTCCTTCTTATTCGATTTGCCAATTTAAAAAACTGAACTCTAAATAAAAGCATTTTGGTAGAATGAAGAAAACGGGAAATGTTGTGTAAGGTGTTCTGAAGCTTTCTTCATTTCTTGGCAGAAAGGAACTAAAGCCAAACACAAAAAGAGGTCTTTATGTTTCAAGCCCACTTCACTTGACTCCTCTTTCTGATTCACATCCACTTGTCCACCTAGGAAAGTGGCTAGGCCGTGGTGTTAGAAATAGTGTTGCCGCAGTCCATCTGGTTCTCCAGTCAGAAAATAATTAGCTAATCCCGAAATACTCACACACATTACCTTTTTGACAACCATCCCATGTCTTTTTATTCTTGCTAGGATGAAGACCAGATGATTATTCATGCTGATACTATAAATCAGCAACAAGAAAAACTTGTAATGGCAATGTAGACATGTCTCAAGAATCCACAGGCACTGCAAGGGGAGGAGTGACAGGGAGATCGGGGCCCACCGAGCACCCCAGCCTGGCCTGGAATGACTGAGCGCACTGGTTCCCAGAGAGCAGTCTCCCTAGCAGTAGGTGTACTGCCAGGCTCCTCTGTCCATGGAATTCTCCAGGCAAGAACACTGGAGCGGGTTGCCATTCCCCTGTCTAGGGGATCTTCCTGATCCCAAGATCTCCTGCATTGCAGGTGGATTCTTCACTGAGCCACCAGGAAGCCCCTACTGCACACTACTTTAGGAGAAAAACCATAGGAAGTTGGATTTTCCCCTTCAGTCCAGGAGGAAAATGCTCTTTGAGAAATGGATGTGGACACATGAGGTCCTGGGGCTGTGACCTCAGTGAAGTGCAGGCTGAAGACAGTTTGTAGCATCAGCCTGTCTCTCACCACTGCACATGCCAGAGGCCGACACCTGATAGGACTCGAGCCACCAGCTCTGCACACCCAGTTCTTGCCTGCCTGGCAGCCAAGAGGAAAGGGGAATTACAGACAGGCTGGACTTGAAACACTGCTATGGCCCCACCTGAGTTGCAGGTGCCCCAGGGAGTCCTTTCAACCACCTGGAATCGAGGTTGTTTCAAGGTACAGATGCAACCTGTGTTTGTCTTGCTTTTGTTTGCCCCTGAATACAAGTACCAGCTGGAAGCCAGAAGGTGTGGGGCACTGCAAACAATTTGAACTTAAATAAAGAACTGAAGAGTTTAAAAGACAGGATACATGCAGAGGCGAGGGAGTGAGAGGGGAAAAAGAGGGGAAAGGAAATACATTTATTAGAGGAAATAGAAAAATACACAGAAATTTGGGTAGGTGTGATACTTGATCTGTATTTTCCATGATCTGTTAATATACCTACCTACATTTCACCCCCAACTTAATGATATACAGAAAATAAGCCTTTGGTCCTGTGATCCACCTTGTTGAGTACTGAATGTGCCTATTATGCACCAAGTACTAAACACTGGGAATAAATGATGAAAAGATATTGTCATCCTATAGTCAGATGGCAAGTTATCACTTATGAGATGGCTGCCATGATGAAGTACATGGGCCATGATGACCTAAAGGGCCAGCTATTTCCCCTTAGAATGGCGAAGGGAGACTAAAGAGGAAACACAAGAGGGAAGACCTTACACAAACCTCTTCTTCACCCCAAAAGCAACACCAAAAGACAAAAGTGTGAAATGCACTGGTGATGGTCTTTTCCTACTCATTCCTTTTGGACTAGGGTAACATCTCTGTTGCTTCCATGTCTTAGCTATAGTAAACAGTGCTGCCGGGAACATAAACATTGGGAAGAAAACATTTTTCTTAAATGCTAAAGGTTGATGTGAATATTTCCAAGGCAACATGCAACTTTGAGATTTTTTTAAAATTTTATTTAAAAGGATGTGTATTTTATATCAGAGTATAGCTGACTTACAATGTTGGGTTAGTTTCAGGTGTACAGCACAGTGATTCAGTTATACATACATATATATGTGTGTGTATGTATATATGTCTCCACTCTTTTTTGAATTCTTTCCCCCATATAGATTATTTCAGAATATTGAGTAGGGTTCCTTGTGCTATACACTAGGTCCTGTTGGTTATCTATTTTATATATGTTGTTGTTTGGTCACTAACTTGTGTCCAACTCTGCGACACCATGGACTGTCACCCATATAGTAGGGCTATAACCCCAATTTATCCTAATTATCCAAATTATCCTAATTTATCCCTCCCTTCCCATCTTTCCCCTTTGGTAACCCTAAGTTTGTTTTCTATATCTGTGAGTCTGTTTCTGTTCTGCAAATAAAGTTATTTGTATCATTTTTTTACATGCCACATGTAAGTGATGGCATATGATATTTGTCTTTGTCTGATTTACTTCACTTAGTATAATCTCAGGTCCATCTGTCTGGCTGCAAATGGCATTATTTCATTCTTTTTTATGGTTGAGTAGCAGCAGCAGTATTCCATTGTATATATGTACCACATCTTCTTTATTCATGCATCTGTCAATGGACATTTAGGTGGCTCCCATGTCTTAGCTATAGTAAATACTGCTGCTGTGAACATTAGGGTGCATTAGATTAATTTTTGATTAACCTATTTTTTTAAAGATTTTTCTGCAAAAGGCAGTAGACATTTGGAAAATATTATCCTGCTTAACTTTTTCATTTTTTAAGTAACAGAATGTCACTTTTCGTCAACTGTGAGGGGGAAAAGCATTCTAAAAAGAAGCCATTTCACTTAAAAATAAAATACAACCTGTAGTTCGGCAAACTCAAGGGCAGTAGTATAATAATTAAGAGGGAAATTTTGGATTCAGACAAACCAGAGATCTAAATCCTGACATCCCAATTTATAAGCTGTGTGATCTCTGACACATAGTGTTACTTTTCTGAACTTGAGTTTTTGTTTTTATTAAAAAAATTTTTTTTGGCTATGCTGCATGGCATGTGAGATCTTAGTTTTCTGACAAGGAATTGGATCCACACACCCTTGCATTGGAAGTGCAGAGTCTTAACCACTGAACCATCAGGGAAGTCCCTGTTTTGTTTTTTTAATGGGAGTAATAATAATTATATCTAATTTGTAAACTTATTTTAAAAATTAAATAAGATAATTATGCATATAAAGTCCCTGACAAGGAGCCTAGTATCTAGCCTGTGCTCAGCAAATGGTGGCTATTATTAAAATTGGTCTATTCATGAATAATTCTAGTAATAAATACTTTTCCTTTCCCTGTTAAATTATGACTCTACACAGGACAAAGTGAACTGGAATAATGATCATTTTTTGTGTGGGCACATTTAATACAGTCTACTAAAAAGGTTAAATAAGTTTTGAGTGGAATGATCTGATAGTGCTGAAGAATGATTTATTTAAGAGGATAAATGTCAAAATCACATTTCCCTGGCTGTGCAGATAGCGTGAGTGTCACAGCGGGGTTACCCACAATGGCTTGTATTCTCAAGAAGCTGACCAGACTAATGTTTATATTCAGGAGTAGCTCCACTAATCCTAAGGAGAAATGGAAGGTCCAAACTTGAAAGCACATCAGGAGTAAAAGGTAAGGATGTTCAATAGCATCTCTAACATCAATCATTTAGAAATCTGAATGCAAATTGTCATGACCATCAGCAGACCTGAATTCACTGAACCCAAGCCAAGAAACGTCAAGCCAATCCATCTACCCCAGGCAGCCAGGTCTGTGTGTGATTCCTACACCTCTGCCTTGGGGCACTGGGGGCTCCTGGAACTTTCTAATGTAAACACGGCTGGGCTGGATATTGGTCTTACTTGTTGAACAAAGAGCTGTTTGAAACTTTTAGATATGCTTTAGATGATAAAAATATAGGGAATGAAAATGCCTAGATTCACTTCCTGGCATAAACATACATAACATGAAGCAGTGAATTCTTAAAATTGATGCTTAGACTCAGGCATAGTGATACCATGGACTTTATGAATCTAGGAAACTTTTCTACAGGAAACTACTGAAATTATAAGAACAGAGTGGTAAAGATATCAGATTCACAGGCAACGGGGTTCAGATAGGCCGATTTTAGAAGGCTTTTGGAGGATTTTTTTTCCCCCTCAGGTGAATGGGAATGCAAAATATGATGCAAATCAGATTTAATCTTCTGGATAATTTGCCTCAATAAAAAAGCTAAAGACATGAAAAGAAGACTACATTCACATTTAAAGACTGTGTTTTCATGTAAATAAAGTGTTGCTCACAGTGCACTGGGGCTTGAGAAGAGGTAGCCAAAGCTACCACCAGGAGGGGTCCTCCATCTTGGATTCCCAGTTTCAGCAGCAGACTTGAGATGGTGACCAGTTATGGTTCTAATGGTTTAATGCTGAATTCAGTGAATGCCACTGCTGATGTCAGGCAGGGAAGAAGGAAAAAGGGAGCCAGAAAAAAAAAAAAGAAGAAAAAGGAAGAGTATGAGAAAGAGAGGGCTTCCCCAAAGGCTCAGTGGTAAAGAATTCGCTTGCAGTACAGGAGACGCAGGAGACACATGTTGGATCCCTGGGTCAGGAAGATCCCTTGGAGGAGGAAATGGCAGCCCACTCCAGTATTCTTGCCTGAAAAATCTCATGGACCGAAGAGCCTGGTGGGTTGCAAAGAGTTGGACACGACTAGTGACTGAGCGCACACTCAGCGAGAAAGAGAAAAAAAAAAAAAAAAAAACAGATAAAGACAGCTGTGACTGTGGAAGAATGACTAGTGAACTGTTAGTTGCTCTTGTGACCCCATGGAGGTAGCCTGCCAATCTCCTCTGTCCATGGGATTTTCCAGACAAGAATACTGGAGAGGGTTGCCATTAACTTCTCCAGGGGATCTTCCTGACCCAAGGATCAAACCTGGGTCTCCTACATTGCAGGCAGACTCTACCACTTGGGCTACCTTCTTAGATTCCTTCCTAAATTGCCAAGTCTTACTGGGCATTTAAGATCTTTAAAAAGATTAAATTCCACTTGAGAATATCCTGTGATATTGAGCACAAGCACAGATTTATAAGAATATATATATATATACACACAAAACTATATATACATATATGTTAAATATATACATAAAACCACTATCAGTCAGTTCAGTCGCTCAGTCGTGTCCCACTCTTTGCAGCCCCATGAACTGCAGCACATCAGGCCTTCCTGTCCATCACCAACTCCCAGATTTCACTCAAACTCATGTCCATTGAGTCGGTGATGCCATCCAGCCATCTCATCCTCTGTCGTCCCCTTCTACTCCTCCCCAAAATACCTCCCAGCATCAGGGTCTTTTCAAATGAGTCAGCTCTTCGCATCAGGTGGCCAAAGTATTGGAGTTTCAGCTTCAGCATCAGTCCTTCCAATGAATATTCAGGACTGACTTCTTTTAGGATGGACTTGTTGGATCTCCTTGCAGTCCAAGGCACTCTCAAGAGTCTTCTCCAACACCACAGTTTAAAAGCATCAGTTCTTTGGCGCTCAGCTTTCTTCACAGTCCAACTCTCACATCCATACATGACCACTGGAAAAACCATAGCCTTGACTAGACAGACCTTTGTTGGCAAAGTAATGTCTCTGCTTTTCAATATACTATCTAGGTTGGTCATAACTTTCCTTCCAAGGAGTAAGCATCTTTGAATTTCATGGCTGCAATCACCATCTTCAGTGATTCTGGAGCCCCCCAAAATAAAGTCAGCCACTGTTTCCACTGTTTCCCCATCTATTTCCCATGAAGTTATGGGACCAGATGCCATGATCTTAGTTTTCTGAATGTTGAGCTTTAAGCCAACTTTTTCACTCTCCTCTTTCACTTTCACCAAGAGGCTTTTTAGTTCCTCTTCACTTTACTTCAATTTAAAAAAGCATTATCTGAGGCACATAAGAAATGTTAAATACTACATTGGTTGATATATTATGTATTAATTAATGTCAAATAGTACACTGATCAATAGATTATCAGTTTCCATGTCATGTGCTAAGTGTTTTATAGACAATAGATATAGGACACTGCAAGGATTACTAATTACCATACCAACTCATACACTAAGATTCCTTTCCTAATTACTAACAATTACCATTGTAGGAAAGGAATCTTAGTGTATGAGTTGAGATGAAACTTGAGTGGAAACATATATATACTCAGCAGAGGCTTTGGGAAAAAGGGTTTTCAAGTCAAGAACAAGTCAAGGGTTTGAGGAAGCTATGGTCCTTGGGGGACAGTAGTATGGTCTCACTGCAGTATGAACTGAGGGCGTCCACTTGCAGTCATGACATGAATGACTAAGGGTAAGGGGGGTCTTTGCTATGCTCAGTTGTCTGGACTTTCAGATATCAACCATGCTTCTAACTTTTGCTGTCACTTCCAAGGTGACTGAATTTCATTTGAGAGTTTCCTGTGATATCAGAGAGCACAGGACTGAATTTATGGGAATAATTTTTAAGCGAACAGGAAAAGGTGGGGTCCTTCCCCTGGATTTTGTGACCCTGGACAAGTATGTGAAAGAACGATCTTTCTTCTTATGTTTTGATCTCTCTTTCTTCCATTTGCAGAGCTCTACACAGAAGAGCTCTGAAGGGAGTTTTTCTCATGGAGAGGAGAGTGGAAGGATACGGAAGCATTCCTGCATGGTCTCTTGTTCACTTTCCCCTTCCGGTTATTCAGTTTGGGGTTCTATGGTTGCTCTTCTCTAAAACTTGGCCCAGGAAACAGACTTCTCAGGTCCTCTGAATAGGGTATGTTTTCAGTTGCACGGATAAAGGGAAAGACAATCACTGGAGAAGATCCAAAGGCCACCGTGTTGACAGGGAGCGTTTGGCAACTGGGTTGGAACCACTGCCCCTTACCTGCCTGAGAGGTGAGAACACCTCTCCACCAAGCAAGACACAGCCTATTCATTACCACCTGGAACTTTTCCTTTCTCATGAAAACTTCCAGATTCAAGGTTCCCAGACTTCCTTGGGTTCTCTTGTTTGTAGTCTGAGAAACTCTGACCTTCCAAAGGAAATGGGCAGGACTGTGGACACTGATACACTGTTGATTTCGTTTTTGTAGGTGCAAAATCTCCACTCCCTCAAAAGAAGGACCTTGTTTGCTAAGGGTCCATCCTTAACACCAATCACTTAACACCTGAATCAAATTAGACACATCAAGTAGAGAGGAAATTCTTTCACACCAATATGAACACAGAATTTATTGTTACACAGGAAAATCTATTTTGGTAAAAAAAAATTACATTTTTTTTCTTTCTCTAGGTTCGAGCAGGGATAATTTCTGTATTTGTGCTCTAAGTTTGCAGAATGGCAGGAGTGTGGCCATCAGAAGAGGATGACACACAGATGGAGAAGGAGTTCTTGTGAGTCTTGTTTATAGGCAGAGGATGAGTTCGAGACAGAACTGACCTCAAACTTCCCAGGAGAGAATCCTGTCATATCTACTCCAGACATGCATGCCAAGGGTGACCTGACTGTATCGTTCCCCTACCCAGGGCTGTGTCTTCAGAAAAAGACCACACAACTCAGAGAACAGGCCAATCTCTCAGCTCAGGATCTTTTCTATATTCTAGATCTTCTTTATTTTAAAACTAAAAAGTGACGTCTGTCCTTGGCCGCAGAACACTATGTCTACATTCATGTTCGAAAGAAGAAACTACGTTCACTTCATGGAACTGTAGGATTTGCAGCAACCATAGTCTAACAGTCTGTCGCAAGTGTATTGGATGTTTCAGTTTGCCAGACCTGTCATGAGAAATTAATTACAGGATGTTGCAGAAATGGCAAAGCTCCAGCAGCATCTTGCATAGTTTAATATAGCCCCATTTCCCCATTTCAATGTATTTGTGGTTAGATAAATCCTCAGAAATTTACAGCTGCTATAGACTAGTTTATTATGTACTCTGCCTGCACACATGATAAGTATAATAAGAATTTGATGTTCTTAAAGTACATAGATTTCACTGACATTTCTTTACCACTGTGGAAATATTTAGTTGCTAAAAGTAGCATCTGCAGAAACTTCTGAACATTAACTTCTGTAAAACAAGCAGAGATGGTTAAAAACATCACAGTGCTTAGCCACCTTCCATTTATTTGAAACTGAAGAACTGCATCTCTGTAAAAGTTATGTGGAGTGTTTCTATAAAATGGTCCCATGAACAAATAGAAAAAAAAAAATTAACTATTGATTCTCAGTTGAAAACACTGAACAACTGAAGCGACCACATTTTTCTCCAGGGAACCTTCTTCCTTTGGTTTCGAGACTGCTTTTTCACAAGCTTCAGTTGTTCATTTTTAACATGGCAACAATCTATTTTCCTCACCTGCTTACTTTTTCCTCCTTTTGACTTTCTTTTTTCCTTAACTATGATTGTCCCCTCTCAAGTCATCTCATTTCAAGCAGCTTGAAAGACTGGCAATGTAGGTCTACTTATATAATACTGTTGCATTAAAAAAAAAAATTCCTGTATTTTCCTCTACAAAATTCTTTCACAATTCTTCACAAGGAACCAAGTGATGATTTAAGAAAAAGTGAACTATCATGAGTAAAAATCAAACTGTTTAGTACTTTTAGATAGAAACGACATTGAAGTATATAAAGTTGGACCATTTTGTAATAGAGGGAGAACGTGTTATGCATGGTTCTTATATATGTACTTTAGATTGTGAGTAGAGGGTAAAATTGTACATTCTTGGCAGCTTTATCCTCCCTGTTCTGAGACCATCAAAATAACCCATCCAAAATCAGAATGAATTTGAGGTGTTAGAAGAGCAACTTTCGAAAAGAGGGGGCTCACAACATTTGCCTGATGTAGATTTGAAGAGGATCATTAGAAAAAAGCATTCTTTGTGTTTACAAAACAGATGTTTTTATGTTATCCAGTTCCCGCCTTAACTTAAAAG
Source organism: Bos mutus (assembly GCF_027580195.1). Classification (NCBI taxonomy): domain Eukaryota; kingdom Metazoa; phylum Chordata; class Mammalia; order Artiodactyla; family Bovidae; genus Bos; species Bos mutus. Next base: position 73,292,248 of record NC_091625.1, read on the forward strand.
TATTTCCTATTCATTTTAATAACTAGAGCAGAAAGATATGATGAATGCAGTACCTCATTACCAAGTTCGCTTTCTGGGTCTCTGAAGAGAGGAGCTGTCTACTTTTGCCTAGTAGATCCATTGTTAACCCTAAATGATGCTGACATCCAATTCTCCTGCAGATAATTGGGTCCATCCATAGACTGAGTTTGCCACTCAACAGAGCCTTTTGATTGACGTGACTCTTGATGTTTTTATTTTCTCTTATGTGACTGGGATGGCGCCTTTTCTGTTTTCTTGAATAACATGTTACTGTGCATGTAGAAGTTTGATTCTATAGAATTGATTTCTTAGAAAAAAGTAAGAATTATAGTACAGAGTAAAGATCTTGCAAAACAGTTATGGGATAAAGACATTATCAGGGCTTTTTTTTTTTCTTAATTTTACTCAAAGATGGTATTTCACTTTATGTAGGTCACTGCTGCATGAAAGACACAGGAGACGTTTCTAGTCCCCAAGTGTGGTTGTAGGTGCATCAGGTTGCTTCCTTAATCTTGTGTGGGCTGGAGACAGACTCTAGGTGTGACTGCCTCATTTTACCCAGCACCTGAGGTGGGTGGTGCCCTTCAAGACCTCCCAGTGGAGTCTGACAAACCTCCATGGACAGTGAGCATTTACTGACCGTGTGTACTTGGACAAGTTACTTAACCTTCAAAGCCCTGGTTTCCTTATCTGCAGCATGGAAGATTTTTATCTTCCTCCTAGGTTTAAAGTGAAGAGTAAATGAGGTCACGTACATGAAGTGCAGATCTGGGGACTCTCTTCTTTAGTCAAGTTCAACGAGGTAGAAATCAGTAAATACAAGCTTTAAAAAGTTGGACTGGTGAAAAATGTTCACATAATTTACTTAACAGATATGGACCTCAGGTGGAAATCACTGAAATTATGTATAAAAGTGTAAGGTCATGACTTTTTATTATAGTTTCTAGAACTTTCTAACCCTCTGAACAGTATTTGTCATTTAAATATGACTAAAATAACATGTCATTTATAGTTACAAAATGGTAAATTATTTCCCAGATAGTCTTGCTGAACTTCCTAAAGAGAAAGATATCTTTCTTTGATAAAACATTTCTATAACAGAAATAAAATTAAGGTCAAGTATTCATTTTTTTTTGAAAGAAACCTTACACAATGTTTCAAAAGTATGAAGTGTTTGCCATTTAAAAACACTATTTTAATATTTAAAAAGTGCATTTTAAACATGAATTTGCATTCATAAGTATAAAATATTTCATGTTTTAAATCTTTATAAAACTTGCTTTTTATTCTAGTTTTACAAATCCTACTCAGTATAGTTTTGGTACTGAAGAAACTTGAATCTTCAACATATAGTGGAATGAATAATTAGGAAATAAATTTAAAGAATGACATTATTTATATCTAGAAAAGATAGTGTCAAATTGTTACTTATTTGGAGAAAAGAGACTATAAAATGGGATAAAATTTAGTAATTTTAGAATAAAAATAAAACTAATTTATTACTAAGTAAATATGTAGTATTATAAATCTTCAAATTGATTCTTTTTTAATAAATGTTTTTTATTTTTGGTTGCGCTGGGTTTTCATTGCTGTGTGGGCTCTTCTCGGGCTGTGGTGAGCAGGGCTACTCTCTAGCTGCAGTGTAAGGGCTTCTCACTGCGGTGGCTTCTCTTGTTGCAGAGCATGGGCTCTAAAGCATGTGGGCTTCAGTAGCTGTGGCTCCCAGGCTCTGGAGAGCAGGCTCAATAGTTGTGGTGTATGGGCTTAGTTGCGCTGTGGCATGTGGGATCTTCCCAGATCAGGGATCAAACCCATGTCTCCAGCATTGGCAGGTGGACTTTTTACCACTGAGCCACCAGGGAAGCCCTTCAAATGGATTCCTTTGTCTGATTTTTCTGCTTAGTTATAATCTGGACTTATTACTTGGAGGGCACTTTTATTATCTCCCCCACCCTACTCTCTCTCACATTGGCAAGGGTGGTGAAGACTTTTTGTTATGTATTCATGGATAACCCAAGTTTTGTCAATAGGACAGAAAAGAAAAGAAATGGGCTTTGAGCAGAAACAACTTTTCCTGGTGTTTGTCATAATTGTTAGTTTGTCTTCAGACATTGCAATATAAAAATAATCCTTTAGTTTTCATATGAATGTTGGGATCTCAGCAAATGTTAGGTCCTCTGACATATTATTTTATTATCATCTTGATTTAGAATCTTTTTGCAACTTGTTGAAATTCTTTTAATTAAAGCCCAAATCAGAAAACCAACACATATCTCAAAACTATGAGCTAAAACTCCACAGAGCCACATGTTTTTAATTATCAAGTACATTCACAAGACAGAAAAAACAGGCTGCTGCAAGGGTGACTCAGGCTGCCTGCGTCCAGCTGTACCTGGAGCAGAGACACACACATCCAGAACAGGGGAGCTTGGTGCTATCAGAACACACTTCTGTGCTTATCGCCGAGGGCCCGAGCAGTTATCACCGCCACTCATCACTTCACCAGTGAACCCCCTGCCCAAAGTTCTACACAGCGGGGGCACGTTTACCAATTTTCATACTCCTACAATATGTGCAGGGGAAGAGTCAAATATATTTTTACTAGAAGATTCTTCACATTGGGTATACATCTGGGCAAAATTTACACCTCAGTGCCCAACACTGTTTTTCTCACTTCTTATTTTAATGGAATCAGTTGTCCAATTTGGTAAATAAGTTTTCTAATTTTATATTAGTCTTGACCTTCTTGAGGTTATATATTTATTGACAGACTTACAGTCACACAGTTGAAAAAGAAGAGCCAAGTAAAACACAAAGAGATGGAATTTCCTATTTTATAACCTCACACTTCAAAATACATAGTCAAATATGACACTGTTACTCTGGAACGAAAGGAATAAATAATCCAATGTAAAAATTTAAAAACAAGTGTTAAGACTAAAATAAATATTAAAACAATTTAAGTCTACAAATCACTTACATGCTTCAACATGAAATGCCTTTTTTTTTAAAGTAAAAAATATATTTGGAAAACTGTTGCCAGTCTAGCCAAAAGTCACTTCTAGTTTATGTGTATCAAGTTATACATACAATTCATCAAAACAAACACATTTGTTACCTTTTAATGCCTTTCTTATTTGGAACATTTTGAATACACAAAATCCTGAAGCTGCTTATCTTTATTTTAAATAAAGTTAAGTTTCAATAGCATATATTTCAATTCTGAGCATAACATCACACATATAACCACACTACAGATATAATAATATTAAATGATTACTTAACAGACATTCTAGCAATACCAACACTTTTTCTTCGTACTTGCTGAGTAGCAATTATAATTTTTCTTTATTGATTTTCCAACAGCAGTAATGTAATTTTGATGCAATTACTAATAAGCACAAGTGCCATTATTTTGATCAACAACAAACCCGATGGTTTATAACCAGCTCAAAGGGCCACATTTATTTTCCACCCATACCTTGCTTCTGATTTTTCTAGATTCTTTCATAAGGCTAAAACGTAGTAGATCCTTTCTTCCTGGCCATCTGAAATTTCTGAACTCTGAAGAGAAATTCCATTTGGTTTAATTCGTCATTTCCTTTCTGTATATTTGGTTCTTTCCCTCTTCATTCTTCAGCTCTTTACTAGGAGAAAATGACACACGATGTACTAAGTGAGCTTAACGTCTTCTGCTCACAATCACCTTGGCATGCCCAGGCAACAGCACAGGTGATAAAACAGCGTGCCGCACACATACACGCGCACACACAACCAGAGGCCAAAACACGGACTTGTCTTCTTGAACAGACTCCCAGTCTAACTTTTAGAATGAAAGTCTAGCTTGCCTCTTGAACAAACTGTGAAAGTCTTTCAGTATCACCAGCAGTTGCTTAAGGCCTGCTGCAGCACTGATCAGTGAATTTCAGCAAGAAAGAAATACATTTCTCAAATATATACAATAAGCATTGCAAACCCTGGGTAACTTCTAAAATTAAGTGCAGGCAATCGGAGTTGATGAAATTCTTCATTCACTGGAAAAAAACTGTCCTGGATGCTGCTTCAGGGTTAGTGACTGGAAAGCATATAGGCCATTTTATTAAACAGCACTCTTTCATTTAGTTTATGACGATGTCTACTTTTAGAAGTGGGTTAACTATGATAGTTTTTCCAATAAATCCCCAAAATGGCATGTGTCATTTTTGATTGAGCAAGAGAGTGATGGTTAACTATATATCTAGATGCAGCTTTGAACTAAAACAAATTATACTATTAATAAAAATCAAGAACCAACAGGCAGATGAAACAAGAAGTTGTTTCTTTAGAGGCCATGTGGTAAGTATACCACGATTATAGGTTGATAAACGAGGGACTGAACCTGAATTTTTTTAATGCAGTTGTTCATGTATCGGTGATGAGTATCTGGACATACACAAAATTGTTTTGTCTTCCCTCTAAGCAGAAACGATGAGAGTTGGACTGTGAAGAAAGCTGAGCACCGAAGAATTGATGCTTTTGAACTGTGGTGTTGGAGAAGACTCTTGAGAGTCCCTTGGACTGCAAGGAGATCCAACCAGTCCATTCTGAAGGAGATCAGCCCTGGGATTTCTTTGGAAGGAAGGAATGATACTAAAGCCGAAACTCCAGTACTTTGGCCACCTCATGCGAAGAGTTGACTCATTGGAAAAGACCCTGATGCTGGGAGGTATTCTGGGGAGGAGGAGAAGGGGACGACAGAGGATGAGATGGCTGGATGGCATCACTGACTCGATGGACGTGAGTCTGAGTGAACTATGGGAGTTGGTGATGGACAGGGAGGCCTGGCGTGCTGTGGTTCATGGGGTCGCAAAGAGTCAGACATGACTGAGTGACTGAACTGAACTGAACTGAAGCAGAAACGGCTTAACATTTGGTTGCTCTCACGAAACAAACTTCAATCTAAGGATAATGGCCAACTGCTTAGGTGCGGTCAATTCCACTGATCACTCCTGAGAAAAGCAGAGGCTAGAGCATTACGTTGGAAAGAAGGATGCGCTAATAACCATTGCTGAACCCTAACCAGAAGGGTGAGGGAACATCTGTGCCTTTAAGGTCAGGCCCAATCTTTTATTTTTATTTTTTTTGATTTATTTTATTGAAACATAGTTGATTTACTATGTTGTGTTAATTTCTGCTATACAGTAAAGTGATTCAGTTATACACACACACACACACACACACACATATATATATATATATATATATATTCTTTTCATATTCTTTTCCATTACAGTTTATGGCCCAATCTTAAATAAATGAAAAACATGTACACGAGGGGGAAAAATCCTTTGTCAGTCCTTGTTTCCTGATTTTAAATTTGCTAAATTAGCACTATGTATAGAAGCCCTGAAATGTTTCCAGTGAACATGCTAACAAACGCAACTGAGGTAGAGTTTAAAATGGTGCAGGTATGGTGTGCCAAGGTACAGTCTCACCAGGGGCGAAAAAGGGCATCATTCTGTCCTGGTGGGTATACAGGTACAGTATGTAAGGTTTGCCTCAGATTAGGGTCTGATAACAAGGGGAAAGAGGCTCAAATCACCCAGGGAGCCTATAAACATCTGTAAGAAACAGTGGGAGAGGTAAAGAATCTCAGAGGATCTAACAAGGCAAAACAGAGTGAGAGGAGGAGTTTATGATACTGGCAGGACAAAAACGAGGAAGAAAAACAGAAAAGGGAAGTGGAGAGGAGAACAGCTGGAAATGAGTGAGCTGGATGCTGCATAAGATGGGGCAAGACTGAACGGTGAGAAATTATAAACAGATGAGCCAGGAAGACCCTCAGGAGATGGAACCTGAGGAGAAACTGAACTAGAATAAGCTAAAGTAGGCAGTGAAGACAGCACATTTATGTGAAATGACTCAGATTAAGAAGAGGAAGGAACACTGAATACAGAATATCAAAGACTGTCTATGAAAGGGAGCAAGGGGACAAAATAAAAGGAAAAAGAGAAGACAGAGTCAGGTGCACACCCTGGACAAATAACAGGGCACCAGCAAGGGGGCCTCAGCAGCATGATGCTGGCTGCTGACGGCACAGGGACTGAGCGCCTGGGAGACGGCGGAGGCCTGCTGCCAAGGGGTTAGATGCCATCTCACCAAGACACTGGAATGAATGCGAACCCGGGCTTTCTCTGCGCATCTCCTCATTAAGGAACCCCATAATGTAACAAAGGGAGAGCAACAAAGTGAGGGCCTTTTAAAGGCAAATCATATGAAAAGAGAAAGGAAGATTTCATAGCAGGGTTTTAAAAATGAATAGGAAACCAGGTCAGTGTTTGTGTGTATGGTATGAAAAATAAGATTCATAAAAATACTGCGCCTTATTCCACAAGAAACTCAATCCAGTGAGTATTCCCCAAAGGTTTGCTGTGTGGCTAGACACCAGGAGAATTACTGGGGGGAGAAAATGTGAGCATATTATAGCCCCTGCCTTAAAGTACTGGGTTAAACCCAAACAGACTCTTTGGCCAACCCAATATTACCATTTAATCAGAGTTAAAAGGCAAAGCATTGTGTAGCAGAAATAACTCTGAACTCAGAGCCAGAAGATCGAGTCCTAGTTTAAGCACTTTTAAACTCTGGGTCTGAGACCTTAATTTCTTTATATGTAGAAAGAAAGGGCTGTATTAGAAAATTTCTGAAATTATTCTTGTTTTAAAAGAAATGATCAAGTAGTATATATAACAAAATATGCTGAGTAGAAAAATCAGAAAATACACACTGTAAAATGAAGGATAAAAAATCACTACAGTTCCATCATTTAGAGATAACCACTCACATTTGTTGATGTATATTGTTCCATATTTTATGTATGTTATATAAAAATTATTTTATAATCATTTTTAACTTACAAATTTATCACCTTTCATTTTTAACTTACAAATTTATCATCAATCTTTCTATGTCTATGAAAATACTTCTATAATATTTTTACTATTGTAATAGTCACATGGTATTCTATTTAATAATCAATCCTTTATTCATAGAAATTGATTTTTTCCCTTCCATTTTGAAAACTTGAAGGAGTAGCCTTTTAATTAAATCTCTACATATACACTTAAATACTTTCCTACAGTAAATTCTTGGAGGTAGAACTGTCAGGTCAAAACATATGAACAATTTGAAAACTTAAGAAAAAGCTATACCCTACAAAGGATTATTTTAATATTATTACCAGCAGTATATGAGAAAACCCACTTCCCCACACTCTCATCAACACAAGGCTGTGTAAGTCTGAAGCTTGCTGCCATTTCATGAAGGAAAAATACCATCTCATTTACTGATTTAATTTCTATTACTTTGATCACTGGAATTGGACATATTTCAGATTTTCACTGATATATATATATATATATATATCCCTTTAAGAATGTTCTATGTATCCTGTGGGTCAGTTCTCCTATTGATAATCTTTTCCCTCTTGATTTTTTACAGCTTTTTATATGCTGAGGGTACTAACCCTTTGTCATATATTTTGTGAAATTCTTCCTGATCCCAGGTCACTGGGATCTTCTTTACAGCTTCTGCTTACACATTTTTTTCTCTTTGACATAAATGATTTTAAAGGTTCTATTATTTAGATCTAAAAACCTGTTTCAAAATATGTTTTCTAATTCTGATATCAATAATAAAAAGTCATTCCTTAACACTCATGATCCTACAATTATTGACTTATAAGCTTTCTGTATGATGAGAATAATGTGATAGAGCTTAACATTTCACTTTTAATAGCCAAACTTCTCTTCTGCTAATAGAGAAAACAGAGGTCACCTTCTTTAGAAAGTCCTTTCCTGTCCTTCTTCATCTCTCACCAGAAAACATCATCATGTCCCACTCACCTCTCTCAGTGGAAAAAGTAGTCCTGAATTTGAATTTGTCTCAAATTCTCCTCTTTAGTTATTCCCCTTATACTGTACATTGACCGGCTCTTCTCAAGGGGCTCTTGGCTTATAAATATTCTTGTAATTCCCTCCGATATAAAGATTTTCTTTATATCCTGTGTTTTCTACTACCTACTGCTCAGCCTTTTCTTTCAAGTCCAATGTTTGGGAGAAGTGGCCTCTTCTGACAGGTCTTCTCCCCGTGGGCTGGAGACAATCTGACTCACGTTCCAGGATTCTCATTCAAAACCTTCCTCTCCCAGGCCACAGCCTCTTGGCTGCCAAACCCAAAGGCATTTTTCAGTCCCTATTTGCTTTTGCTCTCTTTGACATGTGGCCTTGTTGACTATGCTTTTCCTAAACCTTCCTGTGGACTCCGTGACATGACTCTCTCCTGGTTTTTCCTAAACCTTCCCGTGGACTCCGTGACGTGACTCTCTCCTGGTTTCCTCTCACCTCAATGAGGGTGACTTTCCGGCTGGTTTGCTCCATCTTCTTCCCCTTTGTGTCCATGACATGTCCTCGGTCCTCCTGGCTCTGTTCTCTGCCCCGCTCAGAACTGCAGGAGGGGAAGAGTGGAGACAAGAAGCTAGTGAGAAAGCTTCTGCAACAGCTCAAATGGGGCTCTGATTCAGCGAAGTGGCAATGGGAATAAAAAGGGGAGATAAATGGGAGGATCTGAGAGAAAAATATTCAACAGACTACATGAGTGATTATATATGTGTCTGGGAAGCAGGGAGTTGCTGAGAATAATGTAGAGATTACAAACCTTAGCTGGTTGGGCTCCTTTTTCTACTGTATGAAGGGACAAGAATAAAATAAAACCTACTTATCCCAGAAAAATATTAGCTCCCTTGGAAAAACCAGAAAATTTATCAAATTGTGTGTGTGTGTGTGTGTGTGTGTGTGTAAAAGTGCAGGAGATCCCTTAGTGACAAAGAAGGGATGAAGAAGTTTACGTAAAGAAAACAGTGATATCCCAGCCTGTGAGATGGGAATGCAGTGTTTCAAATGGTTTCCTATTAACAGTAACATAGAAGACAAACATTTTATGGATGTATATATAGTAATGCAAATTATGTTAGAGAAAAGAAAATACAGAAATCATGAAAAAAGGGAAATTCAAAGAATGGAAGGCAGTGTCTCCTCTCTATGATGTCCAGGAATGGTGGTAGACATCGTGAAAGAAAGTGAAGATGAAAGTCACTCAGTCGTGTCTGACTCTTTGCAATCCCATGGGATGTAGTCCGTGGAATTCTCCAGGCCAGAATATCAGAGTGGGCAGCCTTTCCCTTCTCCAGGGGATATTCCCAACCCAGGGATCGAACCCAGGTCTCCTGCATTGCAGGTGGATTCTTTACCAGCTGTGCCACAAGGGAACTGCAAGAATACTGGCGTGGGTAGCCTATCCCTTCTCTAGTGGATCTTCCCAACCCAGGGATCAAACCAGATGCATTGCAGACAGATTCTTTACCAACTGAGCTATCAGGGAAGACATCATGACAGAGCCCAAAAAACAGTATGAGAATTTAAAAATGAAGCAATAAAGAGGACTGAACAGTGACTGCTGTGGACTGAATTGTGTCTTTCACAGGTTGAAACCCCCAAAGTTAATACATCTTACAAAGGAGGTCGGGCCTTTAAAGAAGTAATTAAAGTTATATGAGGTCATAAGGGTGAGGCCCTAAGCCACAGGATGGTGTCCTCATAAAAAGAGGAAGAGACACCAGAGAGCTCTTTCTCTCCATACACACACACAGACAGGAAAGGCCATGTGAGGACATGGCAAGGAGGTGGCCGCCTGCAAGCCAGGAAGAGAGGACTCACCAGCACTCAGCCCTATTGGAACCTTGATCTTGAATTCCCAGCCTTCAGAACTATGAGAAAATACATTTACATTGTTTAAGCCACCAAGTCTCTGGTATTGTTACAGCAGCTAGAGCAGTCTATAGGGAGACGTGTAAGTAAAGGGCTTCTCAGCAGGCACAGTGGTAAAGAATCCGCCTGCCAATGCAGGAGGATGTGGGTTTGTTCCCTGGGTCAGGAAGACCCCTTGGAGGAGGGCATAGTGACCAGTCCAGTACTCTTGCCTGGAAAATTCCATGGACAGATGAACCTGGTGGGGTCACAAAGAGTCAGACATGACTGAGCACACACATATGTAAATGAAGGGAAGTCAGAAGACTGAGAAGGAAAAGATGAGAAGTCACAAAGATGAAAGAACAAATAGAGCACATTTAGAAAGTAGGAAAACGAGGAGACAGAAAGGAAAGGTGGAGCTCTGACCCAAAAAGCACTGATAGCTCACTATCTTCAGGGAACCCACACGCTAGCGTCACAGAAAAAACTCAAATGTCTGTGATGCCAGGGTGATAAGGAGAACGAGGGAAGCAGCCCAGGAATGACACAACAGGACTCGGTAAAGTGGAGAGTGGATGACTCAGCTCAGGGAGGCAACCACTATCCCAGTACCAGGGGAGGGAAGCCCTGGAAGAAGTGGGGCTGTGGTCCAGAGATTCAAAAGAAATATGACACATACATTTTTGTGAAACACGGTGGACCTGCACTGTATCTTGCTAGCAGTTGTTTTTCTGTTTTTTAAATATTATTTTAAAAACTGTTTAAAACATTTTTTTTTAGTATTGTTGCTCTGTGCATTTCCCTACCCCACTTTGTTCCAGTCATAGGGTGCCCTGCTGGCTTCCGGGTATTCCAGGCACCTCCATGCAATTGTGCCTTAGCTCCTGCCCCTCTTCTGATTTCGAGGTCCTTTTCTTTTTTGTTCACCTTGTCTCTACATGGTTTTTAAGACTTAAATGCTCTTACATCTTTGGCTTTTCCTAACCACTGCAGAAAAATCAGACTGAGTGATCCTTTCCACTTTTTTTCCCTTATAATGTACATACAATCTAACAGAAAGCTGCCCTGAAAAATACAACATTTGGACTTCTGCTTGCCTCCAAGATAGAGTAACATGGACCAAGTAAACTGCTCACCTAAAACAACCAAAATTTTGGATAACACATATGAAACCATTTTCAAGACATTGAACCACAGGCAACAAAAGAAAGTGATAACAAAGAAATGGAAAATAAATGAGATCAGCCCTATGATCGCCTAGCTTACTGCCTTGAGAGTTTACAGGCTATAGCACAGGGAGATGAAAATGGTGTGGAACGTGGTGGACTCCCTGAACGAGGGCTAGGAGTCTGAGGAGCCCAGGAAGGCTATAGTTCACAGACCGCCAGAGAGGAGAGAGTGGGAGAACGTGAAGACTTGCAAGGGTCCCGTACGAATATTCAGCAGAGTATAGGTGAACGTACACATCTGAGGACATGTCCTGAGGCCAGGGACAGTACCTACTTCCATCAGCCAGGACGGAAAACCTCACAACTCAGAAAGCATTAGGTAGAATATCTAAAAGGGATTTTCATCAGTGGTGAGGAATAAACAGTCCAAGACTAAACATTGTTCAAGTCCCACCTAACAAATCTAGCTAAAAAGTACAACTTAAAATTATCAGAAATAGATTCGTGTTGGCTGTCTGGCTCTGCAGGGCAGGGGGCAACTTTATTGGTTTGGGGTGGTTTTTAGTTTAATTTTTCTTTTCTAGCTTGGCATCGCGGGCCAGTTTGTAATTCTAATCGGCTGAGGCCATGTCAGGAGACGGAGCCACGGAACAGGCAGCTGAGTATGTCCCAGAGAAGGTGAAGAAAGCCGAAAAGAAATTAGAAGAGAATCCTTATGACCTTGACACTTGGAGCATTCTCATTCGAGAGGCACAGAATCAACCTATAGACAAAGCACGGAAGACTTATGAACGCCTTGTTGCCCAGTTCCCCAGTTCTGGCAGATTCTGGAAACTGTACATTGAAGCAGAGGTTAATATTTTATTTTATTTTTTCTTATATAGCATTTGATGGGAATTGCAACATACACTGTAGTGATAGAAAACAAATTAGGAACATAAATAGCACAAGTAGGACAAGGAGGATTTAAAATGTCTTCTGCCTTTATTTTGTAAAATAGGTATGAAGGAGTAATTAAAATGAATTTTTGAAATTTGGGTCTTTACAAGCTGATGATTGTTGCATTTTGGAGTTGCAACAACATTAAAACAATTTCAATGGTAAAAAAAAACAAAAAAAAAAACACACAAATACCTAGGCAGTGAGTACCTTGTAGGATGCTGTGCAGTTCAACTCCCCCAGTTAAGCCATTGCTTACCAACAGTTGTTCGTGTTTGATACCAAATGTGTTTATTCCAATTGTATGTGTTATCGTTGTTCGTAATTAAACTGATGAACTAAGAGTGTGGAAAAAAACACACACACACACACACAAAAAAACAAAAAAAAATTATCAGAAATAAAGATCAGAGTGGAAATCAGTGAAACAGAAAATAGATAAACAATAAAGAGAAATCAATGGAAAAAAGCTTGTTATTTTCAAAAAAATTCATAAATCATTTGCCAGGCCGACCGGGGAAACCAGGGTAAAGAAATAAATTATCAACACCAGGAATTAAAGAGGCAACATTATTACAGATTCTATTCATATTAAAAAGATAATAAGGGGATATTATGAATACTTTATGTCAATAAATTCAACCACTTGCATGAAATGGAAAAGTTCTGTGTAAGACACAGATTATGAATGCCTATATAAGAAGAAAAGAAAAGGCAGAGGAACCAGAGATCAAATTGCCAACATTCGTTGGATTATAGAGAAAGCAAGGGAATTTCAGAAAAACATCTACTTTTGCTTCATTGACTACACTAAAGCCTCTGACTGTGTGGATCACAACAAATTTTGGAAAATCTTAAAGACATGGAAATACTAGACCACCTTGTCTCCTGAGAAACCTGTATGCAGGTCAAGAAGCAACAGTTAGAACTGGACATGGAACAATGGACTGGTTCAAAATTGGGAAAGGAGTACGTCAAGGCTGTATATTGTCACCCTGCTTATTTACTTTGTATGCAGAGTACATCATGTGAATTGCCAGGCTGGATGAATCACAAACTGGAATCAAGATTGCTGGGAGAAGACATGCAGATGGTATCACTCTAATGGCAGAAAGTGAAGAGGAACTAAAGAGTCTCTTGATGAGGGTGAAAGAGGAGAGTGAAAAAACTGGCTTAAAACTCAGCATGCAAAAAACTAAGATCATGGCATCCAGTCCCATCACTTCATGGCAAATAGAAAGGGAAAAAGTGGAAGCAGTGACAGATTTTATCTTTTTGGGCTCCAAAATCACTGTGGATGGTGACTGCAGTCATGAAATTAAAAGATGTTTGCTTCTTAGAAGAAAAGCTATGACAAACCTAGACAGTGTATTAAAAAGCAGAGATATCACTTTGCTGATAAAGGTCCATACAGTCAAAGCTATGGTTTTTCCAGTAGTCATGTATGGATGTAAGAGTTGAGTTGGACCATATGGAAGGATGAGCACCATAGAACTGATGCATTTGAATTGTGGTGCTGCAACTCTTGAGAGTCCCTTGGACTGCAAGGAGATCAAACCAGTCAATCCTAAGGGATATCAACCCTGAATATTCATTGGAAGGACTGGTGTTGTAGCTGAAGCTCCAATACCTTGACCACTTGATGTGAAGAGCCTACTCACTGGAAAAGATATTGATGCTGGGAAAGACTGAGGGCAGGAGAAGAGGGCAACAGAAGATGAGATGGTTGGACAGCATCACTGACTCAAAGGACATGAGTGTGAACAAACTCTAGGAGACAGGGAAGGACAGGGAAGCCTGGAGTGTTGCAGTCCATGCATTCGCAAAGAGTTGGACGTGACTTAGCAACTAAACAACAACAATATAAGAAATATATAACCTTAATGGCCGTACTTGCATTAGACTCATTGAACTTGTAGTTAAAAATCTTCTACTCCAGGCCCTGATAGCTTTACTAGTAAGTCTACTCAACATCTGAGTTACATCAGCAAAAACAGTGGTGGAAGGACTTCTGAAAAATTTCTCCTTCAAATAAGCTATGGGAAAACTGGAAAAAATGGTTTTTTAAAATTTAACTTCAAAAAATTTTTCAAATTAGCCAATAGCTTGTAGTAACCTGGAGATTGTTTATTCAAGAATGGTTGACACTTGGTAAGAATTAATTTCTTCTCATGAAAAGAAGAAGAAATTGAAGGAGTTTGGAATGGGGTGATCATAAAGATGGAAAAATATATAGTGGAGGAGAGATTGGATAATCAGAGTTAACACTTATGACTATGTTATATTAAGAAGAGATTTCATTTATTCATTCAGTTCACATATGAGTGTTGACAAATAAAGGCCTTTAATATTACTGATCATCTGAATTAAATTCTCTCTGATCAAAGCTGTTAATGAAGTAAAGTAGTCTATGTTTCAAAATAAACCCCCAAACTCAATGTAAGATACATTAGCAACTAGGGAACACTAATATTATTTAAGGATTAAAACATATTTGTAGAAGCTTCATAAAAAACTCTGACTTGGGCAGCAGATAAACACATCATAGACGCATGAGATACAAAAGGTAAAAGTTTAAGACTTTCAAGAAAAAGGCTTAAAATTAACCTATACAATTTCTTCTTAGTATCAAGAGTGTAGCTTTAACTAAAATGTGAAAAGATTGTTTGCACAGAAGTGACTGACATTTCTTTAAAAAAAAATTCAAAGTATAAATGAGACAAGAAATTCAAGTAGAAAGTGGTGAGAGGCAGTCGTATGTGGCTCATTTACATAGCCTGGTCAATCAGCTAATAAACACATGTTAGGAACTGAATGGCAACACTGCAAAGAAACAACAAAAAAAAATGGGATGGTATGGGGAGGGAGGAGGGAGGAGGGTTCAGGATGGGGAACACATGTATACCTGTGGCGGATTCATTTTGATATTTGGCAAAACTAATACAATTATGTAAAGTTTAAAAATAAAATAAAATTAGAAAAAAAAATAGCTTCTACCCATTTACTTGGGCACAATGGACTCATTTAAGTAAATTAGAGAAATAAAGAAATGACTTTGTTACATACTGCGCTATAGCATTTCCATCTTCAAGTCGCCTACAGTTTTGAAATCATGAGA
The DNA here is from genome assembly GCF_027580195.1 of Bos mutus. NCBI lineage: Eukaryota > Metazoa > Chordata > Mammalia > Artiodactyla > Bovidae > Bos > Bos mutus. Next base: position 73,307,277 of record NC_091625.1, read on the forward strand.
AATGTAAATTCATCCTTAATTCTAAGAAATTATGAGTATAGGGAAAGCCCAAAGGCCTTAGATGAACCTGAGCATTGAGACATAACTGAACTTCTCATGAAGATTTATTTTCAGAAGCTTGTTAAGTACTCTGGGTTCAAAAAGAGAAGCCTAGCTACCCTGACATGCTGGGATGCTTTTTGAGGCTTTTTTGAATTTTCATCTGGAGAGCATTATGTGGCATCTTCGCATCATCTGAAGATATGTATCCAAAGTGGTCAGACGGAGGACAGAATCTTTCATTCACATCTTAGGTAAAAGTTCTAAAGTATTTTATAAAACATGTTCAAAGACAGCACTGTTCCCATAATGTATTCAAATATGATCACTTCTGGTTGTTGAAACGGAGTTTTTGTCTGTACTGATCCAGCATATTTTTTCATATGTGTGATCTGTCATTGAGTATACACTCCTCAGAGTCAGTTATTATCTCATCAACTATTATGTAAACTTTCAATTATTCAGAGATTGCTACTGAAAACATACCTTGCAGATAAAATAAAAGACAAAAAGCGGAAAGACCCGGAACATGTGTTTGTGTCATGTGACAGAGTGAAAGTATGGGAAGAACGCAGATTAGGAAGCAGAGGATCTGTGTGCTGGGACGGGGTCTGCTTCTTCCTACCTCTCAGGTCATGTTTCTCCACATGCAGAGGAGGGGCAAGAGCAATGGTCTGCAGGGAAATGCGGAGACTCAAATGTGATGATGAGTGACCGTGCTCTGAAGCAACACGGGCTTCATATATGATATACAATGATACGTAGTCCTAGATGGGCTTCCCTGGTGGTGCTAGTGGTAAAGAACCTGCCTGCCAATGCAGGAGGACCAAGTCGCTGCAGTCACGTCTGACTCTGTGCGACCCCATGGACTACAGCCCACCAGGCTCCTCTGTTCATGGGATTTCCCAGGCAAGAATACTGGAGTGGGTTTAGCAGGGTTAACCTGAATAAATGTTTTCCTGAAGGACACTTGGTATGGATTCCCTGTGTGTATGTGTGTGGAAGCATGTACCCAGATGTGGGAATGGTGACGTGGGATGGGAGGGCACGGCAGATACCCGAGCTGTTCAAGGTTGTTACATTCAGGTGATAGTTTGCTGGTGATGTATGAATATGAAGTTTCGGCCTCAAATTAGGTACAATATGCTCTGCAATGACAAAAACTGAGACGTACTTTGTAAAGGTTTTCAATATTTTTTGAGGTAAAAGAGATTTTCCATTTGTGTATTAAGTAATGTATTAATAGCAAGTACCAAAAAAAATACAAAAACTTCCTAGAGATTTTTTAAAATAAACACTTAAAAACTGCTCAAATACTTAAGGTGTTTGTAAGAAATGTACAAGGATATATATATGTATAAGTAAATTTATATAAATTTATACAGGCCTTTACACAGTAATGCCTTGAAACGGGTGTTTTGTAACTTTTGTAGAGTGGTGCTATGAAGAGAGAAAAGGAGAAACTGTCCTTAAAAGAAACACCGACTATTTATCACTGCAAATTATTTAGGAGGAAAAGCTGCTTACTGTGCCGTAGACTCTGAGCTCAGTCTGAAATCCTGGGACTTGAATGACTGCTGTGAAAGAAAAACAAAGAGTAAGTCACAAATCACAGAAGACAACACTGGCAATATTCACATGCTGAAAACCCACCAACTGGCTGAATGAGTAGAGAGCAGGCCTGTTCAGAACCCAAGTGTCTATCAGCATAATGTATTCACTCCCATAGAAAACCAAAGGAAACAGCTCTTCAGATTGGTTAAGCACTCTTTGTAAATGAAGTGAGCTTTTAGGTTTGTGTCAAAAAGAGTCAGTTGTGAATCAGCCTAAATTAAGCCAGTAATGCTGTGTTATATTACTCAAGTTATGCGTTTAGCTTTCACCATTGCATCTTTCCTTTGTAATCTTCCCACTACACTCTATATTTTCATGAAGCCACACACTGAACTATGTGTAAAATTCTGAATCTGCAAGCTCTTTAAATCTTCTACAAACTTTGCTCAGTCTGTTTTATTAATGGCACCTCCATGAGGAAATCAAATAAGCACACTGAGAGTTAGTTAGAGGGTTCCTCTACCCTTGTCTGTGCTTGGTTGCTCAGTCGTATCCGACTCTTTGTGACCCCATTAACTGTAGCCTGCCAGGCTCCTCTGTCCATGGAATTCTCCAGGCAAGAATAGAGTGGGTAGCCATTAACTTCTTCAGGGGACCTTCCCGATCTAGGGATTGAACCCGGGCCTCCTGCACTGCAGGCAGATTCTTTACCACCTGAGCCACCAGGAAAGCCCCATTCCAAATAAAAGTATACTTTGGAACAATGGTGTTTGATATGAGACAGTATTTTAGAAATCAATGTTGCCATAAAACAGACTTGGAAATTTTATTTAGAGATAATTACATGTTATGGAAATGATCTACTTAAACTTCACGTAGAAAATATACATGTTACTGTGTTAAAGCTTTGAATTACATATGAATGAAAGAGATATACCATAACTATCTAATGAAATTCTTAAAAGTCCAGAAAACAAAAAAAAAAAAACAAAATGAAGTGAAAGGAAAGGAGTAAAACTTTCTGTTTCAGTCTTAACTTCTTTGAGTAACTACTGCTTTCCCAGGCTTATCTCTACTGAAACTTGCTTTGCCTTTTTAGATTTCCTCCTTCACAATCAGATTTCAGCCAGATTTGGCACTGAGCACCTTTAAACAAGTATTCCTTTTCTTATCATAAAGATTTCAAGAGGATTTTGTACTTTTCTGGACCATAATTATGTGATATTATTGCTGGCTATATAGCTTTAAATCAAGCATGTAATAAAAACAAGAGTTAAAGGACAAGGAGACTTGGTGGTGAGAGGTGGATGTTGTCATGTTTTAAAGAACATCAAAAGAACCAATCTTTTATTTTTCTCAACTATTTGAAGATCATCTGACTCAGTTAAAATGTGTTTGGGAAAAAAGGTACAAGTACACAGAAAATTTAAATTCAAGGACAAATGCAGACTACAGAATAGTCTACCTGCCCTTAAGCCAACTCATCAAGAAGAAAACTATCAAAACCTCTCAGAAAGCATCAATTATAACCTAATTTTTTCAGTTTTTTCTCAGGCTTATGGAATAAATTCCCAACAGTGCAATCAAATTCATGCTAAGATGCTTCTTTTACATGGTCTAATTATTACTTCTATCTCTTTGCCCAATGTAAGAGTAACATCTTAAATAAATGTACACATATACAATCGTCCCTTAGTATCTGAGGGGGATTGGTTTCAGGACATTCCACCCCCCAAATACCAAAATCTACAGATCCTAAAAGTGCCTTATATAATGGTGTAGTATGCATATAACCTAACAACCTCCTGTATACTTAAACTCATCTCTAGATTACTTATAAATACCTGCCGCTGCTGGTGCTGCTAAGTCGCTTCAGTCGTGTCCTACTCTGTACGACCCCATAGACGGCAGCCCACCAGGCTCCCCCGCCTCTGGGATTCTCCAGGCAAGAACACTGGAGTGGGTTGCCATTTCCTTCTCCAATGCATGAAGGTGAAAAGTGAAAGTGAAGTCGCTCAGTCGTGTCCGACTCTTAGCGACCCCATGGACTGCAGCCCACCAGGCTCCTCTGTTCATGGGATTTTCCAGGCAATAGTACTGGAGGGGGTTGCCATTGCCTTCGCCATATAGATAACTAATATGATATAAATGCTATGTAAATAGTTGTAAAAAAAATGTAAATGCTAAATAAATGGGTGCCAGCGTGGTAAATTCATTTTGCTTTTATGGAACTTTCTGGAATTTTTTCCCATGTAATTGTGAACCATGCCTGGTTGACTCTCTAGATGCAGAACCTGTGGGTAAGGAAGGCCAACTGTGTACATGAAATGTTGTAAAACCAGTGGATTAAAAAAAAAAAAAAACCCAAATCATGGCTCTAATCAGAATTTGAGTCTACTCCAGAGGTTGAGGGAAGAGAAGTCAGATTGAATTATCCATTACTGTTGAGTCAGTTACTTTTCCTTGCGTACTGCGACCCTGACAAACAAACAACAACATATGGCCACATGCAGGTCTTAGCAAATCTGTTTTTAATAGACTTTTCATATGAAATGGGTGCTGAGATGTCCTCAGAAATTTGTCTTAAGCAGGTTAAGTTTCCTACTGTATTATTGCATTAGTATAGTGGGCACGTCCAGGTCCTTTCTCATGATGCAAAGGTTGTTTTAACCTGGGTTCAAATTCCATGAACCACAAATTAGAAGGGATCCACATTACAAAGTTTTAACACTGATTTGTAAAAGGACACTTATTTAATTAGGACCAAAACTTCACTTCTAAACACCTTTACTCACTCATTCCTTGGTCTCAGCAGCAGCGCGCCATATGGGTAGTTATTCATGGAGGCAGAAGGAGGGGGAAGAATGAGGTGTCTCTGTGAGCTGTTTTGTTTCACTTTGTCTTTAAACAAAAAAGGCCCCAAGGCTATGAGACAATCAGCCTGTAAGCACCCCCAACCATCAAGGCCAAGAAGCATGACTGCCCTTCTTTCCCTCCTGTCCACTCACACCTCTCAGCTGTTTGGGGACTTAATTTCCTCTTCATGGATACCCTTGATAATGGAGAGGAGGGGATGAAGAGAGGAAGATGAGCAAAGCAGAGGAGATGAATGAAAGGGTCAGAATACATAGACTCTTGCTTCCCAAACCCTCACGATTTCTAGTGATGCTCATAAATTTAGATGCAGTGAGATAAACATGAAAGGAATGATTAATGGAATAATTTTCAGTGCCTTCCTTGATTACATGATTTACCAAGGAGAAGCAACTCATAAAAACACTGTGTAAAAGAGAAATAGGCCATGCAAACAACTCACCCAAATATTTCTATAAACTTGAAGAATGAATGTAAAATTAGGTAGATATTTGATCAATGTTTGTTGCAGTAGCACACCAGCTTTAAATAAGGCAAATTTATGATACAATATAGCTTTATTTTCATGTGCTATTTATATACCTCCTGATACCTACCTTTTCCAAAGAATTAATAACAGCAATTTCTTTTTATACTCACTTTGTAGGAATTTTTTTTAAAAGACAAAAAAAGCCCAACAACTAGGGCTGTTGGTTAAATTATAATCTTGATTCTGTTCTTAACTCTATGTGCCCCAAGGAAGCCACTTTTCTCCTGAGGTCTGTTTTCTACTTGAAAAAGCACAGAAGGTACTCAGAATAAAAGCGTGAACTATCATAGCACCATCCTTGCATTTTACAGATGAGGAAATGGAGGCCCAGAGTCACCTAGATTATAGAAGTAGCCTGAAGGTTATAATTCTGTATTCAAACTGATTTAACAGCTTAGTTTAACAGCTAAACTCTGTTTCAATACAATTTTGTTTGAAAGCTTCACATACAAACACTTAAACACCTAGAAATTCTCTAGGTGAATTGAGGTTTGGAGGCCAGGAAAACCTTGCCTCCTTCGATTGAATCCTCAGAGCCTGGAGGAACAGGGCTCTACCGAGAAGAGTTTACAAACTGCTCAACTAGACAAACTCTTTTAGGTTTTCTCTATTGCTAAAGTTGTGTTTGGATGGGGGGCATAATTTTATGATTTTAAATATTCATATAAGTTTGCTGTTGATTCTTTGATTTTAGAATTTATTATTGGTTCTATGAGCTGTATTTGGCACTCAATCTTCCAATTATGCTTTTCCTTAAGAACCAAATATTCCTTTATGAAGATGTAGTTTCTAGAAGTATGTTGTTGTTTAGTCGCTAAGTCGTGTCTGACTCTTTTGCGACCCCATGGACTGTAGCCTGCCAGGCCCCTCTGTTCATGGGATTTTCCAGGCCAGAATACTGGAGTGGGTTGCCATTTCCTTCTCCAGGGGATCTTCCCGACCCAGGAATCAAACCCACGTCTGCTACATTGGCAGGCAGATTCTTTACCACTGAGCCACCAGGGAAGCTCCTTCTAGCCTTCATCTTGATTCATGATTTGTAGTTTTGGATACTAATTATGCCAGGTAGGAACAACAAATATTGAGTTGGCCAAAAAGTTTGGGCTTTCTGTAAGATGTTATGCCAAATACTTAACAGAACGCCACTCTAGGGGCAAGGAGTGTGCTACACACCCTGGAGATGCAAAGCTAAGCAGGTTCTAATATCTTATACTCTAACAGGGAAAGGCATGGAGATAAGCAATGAGGCAGAGGAAGATCCAAATTACAATAAAGAGAAAAGAAATGTGCAGATATAAAGGAACAGAAGCCCTGAATTGCAACTGGAGGCTTCAGAGGAGGATTCTCAGAGGAGGAAACATTTAGCTAACTCCTAAGGAATAAATTGAAACTGTGATCACTGGAGTGGTGCAAAAACTATACAGTTGGAGAAACCGGGGTAAGCAGAGGCTGGAGGCTTTGTGTGTGCAAGGCAGTGTACTCAAGGAGGATGATTTGGGAGATGAGGAAAAACTGGTCAGAACGTCTATTCAAACGTTGAAGGATGAGAGCTAGATTAAAACTTATGAGATTTGGGCTTTAAAGGCAAACAGAGTACCAACTAAGATTTCTGAGCTGATAAGTCACGACTCAACTTTTATATTAGGAACAGAAAATAGTTTTCTTCTGGTAGGCAGGTGAACAGTGCAGTAAAGACGGGGGTATGGGAGCTGGTGACTCCCCAGGCAGGGGCTGGGGGCTGTGCCACAGGCATCCTTCCCCGGCTCCTCTCCTGCAGTGCGCACTTGAAAATAACTGGTGCCTCTGCACGCTTTCTAGTCTTTGTCCTTGCCTTCCGTATACTCCTCTGTTCCCGTGGATTCAACCCATATGCTTATGCCAACGACTTCCAAATCCATAACCTGAACCTCAATCTCCAATTTTCTTCAAAATGATTTGGCAGTTTCCTTAGTTTTCAGCAAATGTTGCAAATACAGTAGTTTTTCTGAAAATACGCTTGCAACCATACATCTGCCTCCGAACTCTCTCGCCAAGCTGAGTTCTCAGTCGGTCTCTGCTGCACTGGCTGCCGCACAGGTACTGACACGTCGTGCCTCTCACAGGGAAGTCCCCTTTTGTTCTCACATATAGAGGTGGTCACCTTAGAAACTCAGATTGTTCCTTTTCCTTCATATGGACTTTGTCACCACATCCGACTTTCTCATTATGTTGGTTTGGATTGCTACAACAGCTTCTCCTGGTCTTGTACAGTACTGCTTTTATTTTCCTTCTTCTAGTCTCAGATCTTCTAGAACGAGTTTTTGAAAGAACTGACTTGATCATGCCATCCGCCACGTTTTAAATCTTTCGGTGGCTCACTAGTGCCTTCAGGATCAAATCCAGCTCCTTAACATGCCATATAAGGATCCTCTTGATCCTGGCCCCGTATGCAGGTTCAGCTCTACCTGTTTTTAACTCTGCAGCCTAGGCTCCAGCCATGATGAAGTATTTGTGACAGCCTGTGTGCCATGCCTTAGTATTTGTTCAGTCTGCCTGGAATGCCCTTCCTCCTACAAAACTCAACTTAGAAATCAACCCCATTGGAAAGCATCTCCTGACCTCATAAGCTTAGGTCAGGGGCCAGTTCTATTTATTTTCCTGCATTACATATAGAAATTTATCAAAACACTTAGACTACTATGCTGCAAAAACCCCTGATGTTTGACTATTTGTTCTTTCAAGAGAGAGAGAACTCCTTACTTAAAGGTGAAGGTAGATGACAATTCCACTGACACACTGGAGGAGAGAGGAAAAAATTGGGCCTTTAAAACTGCATTTGGTTTTGGGCATATTGGACCAGAGATTCCAGAATGATATCTAAGTTAATGAATCTGCAGGCCAGAATACCTTCCCTTCTCCAGGGGATCTTCCTGGCTATACCCCAATACAAAATGAAAAGTTTACTTAAAAAATTAAACATTTTGCTCCAGAAAAAAAAAAAAAAACTATTTGAAATTATAGAGGTAGAGGATAATCCAGAAAGAAGTATTAGAGAAAAAAAAAAGATGCAGCATATATATCTTCATGAAGGCTTGTTTTATGGTATCAAGCAAAGTTAGAGAATGAGACAGAGGAGAGGTAAGCGCACTGTTACAAACATTAAAGAAACAGAAAAAAGCAGAGGTGTTAATGACCCAGGATGCTGGCCTATGCATTTCTTTACATGGCCTGTAAACTGCTGAAAATGATCCCTGCGTCCATCCTGCGCTTTATCCCAAGTCTCTTTCCCTTGTGACCAGCTGGTTTTTCAGTTTCTCTTGAGGAGCACTTCTGACCACTTGAGGGCTTCTGCACAAGCTGCTTCTAATACCTCAAATGTATCCTCCTGGTCTCCCCGCCTCCGCCCTTCATAAAAACTAACCCATCCACTTCTCACCACAAGGCCTCACAGCTTCCCTTCAGTCCTTTCACTGCTTATGTTTAGTTTTATGACTCATTAATTACAGTTACTTTCACTCATCAGGCTGTAAGTTCTGTAAGGTGAGGGACCTTTTCTGTTTAATTCACCACTACACTACCCAGATGACATTCTACCACAGTTCTATGGGACGATAGCAGGCATTCAATGTATGTGTGTTAAATGAATAAACATCAAAGACACCAGAGGGGTGGAGGGATGAGGATGCAGATCATTGGTTGAGTGAGGGCCAGAAGAACGTGGGAGGGGAAAAGGACCCAAAATACAAGTGGAGAGGTCGGCCGTAGAAAGGAGGGTACATCTTTCTTTGAGATCTGAAAGCCGCTAGAGAAGGAAGGGGAAGTAACAGAAACACAGAGAAAGCACAAAGTCAGCCTGTTTTAAGAGTGTGGACCTTATTTTGACTAGGCTCTCTAAAGAATGGGGTAGGGAGTCAGGAAGAACAAAAAGACGATCAAGACCATGGACCTCACTCAGGCTGGGAATCAAATATGACACAGAGATAACCACCACAGTTACGTGCTTTTCTTTAGCAGTGATGAGATTCCTGAGTAGACGTGAAAGAAATAGACAACTGGTTTACTCTCAGGGCTGAGGACTGGGAAGACCTGTATGCCAAGTCACACACTCGAAGAGCCATTTATGTGTATGACATCAAACTGCTAAAGGACTGCTGCTTTCATGCATCTATTTCCTGGCGGTCTAAGAGCTGGTTTGGGGAAAGTGAAAACTGGTGGCAGGGGCTTCCCTGGTGGCTCAGTGGTAAAGAATCTGCCTGCCAATGCAGGAGACACTGGTTCGATCCCTGGTCCAGGAAGAGCCCACATGCTGTGAAGCAACGAAGTCTCTGCGCCTCAAGTAGTGAGCCTGTGCTCCAGAGTCTGGGAGCCGCAACTACTGAGCACATATGTTGCAACTACTAAAGCCCAAGTGCCTAGAGCCGTGCTCTGCAGCAAGAGAATCCAAGCAATGAGAAGCCCATACACCACAACCAGAGAAAACCCCCTCTCACTGCAACTAGGGAAAAAGCTTGAGAAGCAAAGAAGACCCAGCGCAGCGAAAAGTAAATAAAATTAAAAAAAAAAAAAAAAACAATGGCAGATAACCAAGAAGGCAGGAAGCATCAGAATGCCACCTCTTCCCGCTTAAAAAAAATTCTGCAAACTAAAGAATCCTTTGAGTCAGCCGGTGCCTCTTTTGGGACTGAACTATTTCCTAGATGAGTGATGTGGGAAGGAAACTGGGAGACTGAGGGAGACGTGGCAATTTTATCAAGTCCACTGCAGCCCTCTGCACACTGTTGACCATCTGCTCATGAGCAACATCATCACTGCTGATGTTCGACAGGGTCAGGTCTGATTTGGAAGATTAATACATCCCGGTATTACATCTCAGTACAGCTGCTCCTCTTTATCTGATCCTTCATTCAATAAGCATTTATTGAATACCTGCTTTGTGCTAGATGCTGGGAACTCAATTTTAAATGAGACACAGTCCCTGCCTTCAAGGAACTTTTAGCTCTTTTATTTACATCCAAAAGGGAAGACAAGAATAGAAGACAAAAGTCATACACCTGAGCCAAGCTGGAGTTGCAGGTTACATTTTTCCATTTGACTCTATGCCTGAGCTTTTCTGTCTCCATCTTTATTATAAAGATTAACAGGTTTTATAAAATAACTATGTACTCTTAGCAGCTTCCCTGGTGCTCAGTGGTAAAAGAATCAGCCTGCAATACAGGAGATGCCGGAGACGTGGGTTTGATCCCTGGGTAGGGAAGATTCCCTGGAGAAAGGCATGGCAACCCACTCCAGTATTCTTGCCTGGAAAATCCCATGGACAGAGGAGCCTGGCAAGCTACGGTTCATGCGGTTGCAAAGAGTCTGAAGCGACTGAGTTCGTACTTTTAATAAAGTTTCAAAATACAGCTAATCCTCATTATTTGTGGATCCCTATTTGCAAATTTGCCTACTTGCTAAAATTTATTTGTAATCTCCAAATCAACCTGTGTGGTGCTTCTGCAGTTGAATACATGCACTGGTGCAGAGTGGTGATACGTGTGAGCTGCCCAGGGCACATGTGCCAGATGAGGGAGGAACGTTAGAACCTCCTGATGCCTTGGCATGTTTCTAATGCTCTGACTTCTTGTATCAGTTCTCATACAGAAAACAAGTGTCCTTCTCCTGATCTATTTAGTGACATGTTTTTCACATTTTTGTGCTTTTTGTTGGTGATTCTGCCGTTTTAAAGGAACCCTAAGCCTATTGTTGAAGTGCTGACCCATGTGACTAAGTGCAAGAGGGCTGAGGTGCCTCCCAGATAAACCTTGCGTGCTAGTCAGGCTTTGTTCAGGTGCAAGTTGTACTCCATGAGTTCAATTTTAATGCTTCGACTATATTAGTTAAAGCGGTTTTACACCAACATACATATAAAACAAGGTTATATATTGGTGGATTGATGAAAATCTTGTGACCAGAGGCTCTCAAGAACCTAATCCTCCATTTGCTCTAGGAGCTCTGGCTTAGAATTCAGTAATTCAGTGTTCATGGTGAATTTATAGAACAGAAGCACTGTGAATGAGGAGAACTGATGGTGCAGTTTCCAGCACGGCTTCTGTGCACCCACCAGATTACTATTTTACTAGTCTTAGTTCTACCTTTCATAATCTTACTCCTTGACAAATGTATGAGGTTTTGGGGAGCTCTGTCTCAATCAAATCATAATCATTCATTGAGAATATCCTACATGTACAGTACTAAGATGGGGACTTTGGGAGGAATACAAATGTTGCAAAGTTGATTCCTGTTAGTTTCACATGGCTGTGTGTAAGGGCTTATAGACTCCTATTCAGTCAGGTCAACTGGAAGTTTATACTCTGAGGTCAAAGAGCCTGACGTAGATACGTTATTCCACTGATGAGGCTGGAAGAACATTCTCTAGCAAATTCTGTAACTCTGTCATTACAAAGGGGCCTTCAGAAATGTAAAGGATTATCTTGCAAAGATTGGTACATTTAGGGTAGAGTCTGGGCACTGGTAGTTTTACACAAGTGCCCAGGGAGATTCTGAAGCCTAGCAGTTTGAGAACTATTACTCTAGCATATATCAAAGCAGTAATTTGCGGGGGTTGGAGAGCTCAGGACTAAACCCTGCCTTGTGTGTATGAAGCTGACTTGGTTTAGGAGCCGGTAAGCATGGATTGCTGTGATCTCTATGGTCTCCTCCCTTTCTTGCCTTCTTCCCTTCCTCTGGTTGGAATGTCAATTCTTGCCAGCACTATCCATTAAGGAGTTCAAGTTCCCTCCCAACAAACAACATTACACAGACACAGTAACTACCAGGCTCATAATTTATTGAGGGCAAATATACGTATAAATGACTTGGCACTAAGGAAGTAGGTGATAAATGTGGTAAGAGACAAACAATATGCTACAAGACTTTGGGAGAAAATGAGATTTCTCTGAACAAATGGAGGTTCCAGCTGGCCTTTCTGCAGCTCAGTCTTATTCCTTATTCCTCTTCCTCATTATCTCAGTATGTGTACATATGTATATCTGTTCATGTTAGTTTAAACACAATTGCTTGGTCATGCTGCTTTTAAATTTGTTCTTTTGTTGTCTTCTTCAATCATGTATACCCAAGCAAAAATCACAATTTTTTTTTGACATTTATAAGGTACACATTTATTGGCTGTAGCAGACTAAATATACATGGTATTTGAGGTAATTACAAAAGTTGTGATAAAAAATGTGACTCATATAATAAGATGATTCACATGGAAAAATTCAATTTGAAGTGCAATTTAGATCTGAACCTGCCAGTGAGTTTAAGGACAGGGCAATATATAGCCTTCATGGTCTTGGCCCAGGCTTGTTTTCTACTGTGATCTTGGGATCGAAACTGCTTTTTGGTCAGTGATTCTGCAAGTTGGCGGGAGAGAGCATTTTCTTACAAGTGAGATGCCAATCTTTGGAGGTTGATCAAACACCCTCTCTCCTTCCTGGGAGATACAGCGGTGGGTAGGAGGGTGCTGTTTAAACATACCCAAAGTAACGGGGAAGCAGAAACAGAAGTAAAAGAAAGAAAAGACTCATCAAGTGCTAAAACATTTAGTAAGGGAGTGATAAAAGACAAATCTGTTCCAATATGTTCAGAGGGCTTTCACTGTACACATGGTTTGTGAGAATAAAAAAAGACATTCAAGTAGAAAAAGACTCTTCCCTTTTAATGTCAACTGGAGAACCATGTTAAATTCAGGGACAACCAGATCACCTTATTGGGATTGCCAAGTAGTAACAATCAAGAACAATGTTTTTGTGTGTGTTTAGTCAAGTCTGATTCTTTGTGACCCCATAGACTACAGCCCTCCAGGCTTCTCTGTTCATGGAATTCTCCTGGCAAGAACACTTAAGCAGGGTAGCTCTTTCCTTCTCCAGGGGATCTTCCTGACCCAAGGATGGAACCTGGGTCTCCTGCACTGCAGGCAGAATCTTTACTATATGAAGAGGAGGAGAGGGCAACAATAAGAACATTAGCAAATAGTTAATTTTCCACAGCTTATGTAAAGATTAGCATTCAGCCAAGTTTCTTAAGCAAAGGAAATAAAAGATTAGTCAAGTGACATATAAATTTAATTGACACACTTTATACACATTCATCACACTGAGCCTCACATACCTGGATACATCTTTATGTGAAGTTGTTGTTTTTAAGTTGTGTAGTATGTAACTCCAACAACACTACTTACATACTTGCAGGCAATGGGGAAATAAAAGCAAAGTTTCCTTATCAAGATCTTAAAATCAGAATTGTAATTTGAGGAAAAACACATATAACCATATGTATAAAAATATTATATATATTTCTATTAAAATAGAGCAGTTGCTTTCAGGTGTGGGTAGGGTAATTTTGATCCCCAAGGAAAATGTCTGGAAGACGTTTTTGATTGTCACAATTGGAGGGGGTTAGTGTTTCTGGAATCTAAAGGGTTGAGGCCAGGAAGGCTGCTCAACATCCTACAATACACAACACATTCCCTCTGAACAAAGAATTATCTGGCTCCAAATGCCAACAGTGCCCAGGCTGAGAAACACTGGAGGGCCTGACAAAACAAGAGGACAGCAGAGTTAGGGTATCACAGAACTTCTGAAGCAAAGGACACGCTGACCGTCAAGTCAGAAGACAGGGGGAGTGAGAGCAATCAATTCCGCCACTATCTAAAGGGCAGTTTACAACTTGGAATGACTGGTGGGAAGTTTTCCCAATGACATCTTTCAAAATTTAGATCTGTAATAGATTATAAGAGGGATGTTACGGTTAACTTTTGAAAATATCATCATGGAGAGCAAATACGGTATTATGCTATCAAACAGACCTTAAAGTCACTGTCAGAGAAAGCGTGCGCCAAGAAGAACATTGGTTTCCCCCAGTACAGCATCACATATTTTATACTTATATGTGTCTCATTGTTCAAAGATTAGAATCTAAACTTGCCTTCTCAGAATCATGAAAGAGTCCTTCAAACACTTATCAATGGTTTATTGAAACAATTATGAAGACTTTATTGAGAATTTATATTATTCTCTAAACTAAGTTTCCATGGAAGATTTGTATAAGAAAATGAGATGGGCTGAGAGACTCAATCCAGTTGAATAATCAGTGGGTTGCTACACTGGAAAACAACTTTGCCCTTACATTATTTTGTACACATTTTAAGTGATGGGAGTTAGGAAGACATCAAAGAAAATGAAAGTGAAAAGTGAAAGTCACTCAGTCATGTCCGACTCCTTGTGACTCATGGACTGTAGCCTGCCAGGCTCCTCTGTCCATGGAATTCTCCAGGCCAGAATACTGGAGTGGATAGCCATTCCCTTCTCCGGGGAATCTTCCCTACCCAGGGATTGAACCCAGGTCTCCAACACTGCAGGCGGATTCTTTACCAGCTGAGCCACCAGGGAAGCCCAAGAATACTGGAGTGGGTAGCTTATCCCTTCTCCAGCGGATCTTCCCAACCCAAGAACTGAACCAGCAGATCTTCCTAACCCAAGAATTGAATCACCTACATTGCAGGTGGATTCTTTATCAGCTGAGCTACCAGGGAAGCCCTCAAGAAAATGAAATATTCCCCAAACCTACTTTGGGGGGTTGAGACTAAAACCACTGGCAATTATCTAGGAGAGAGAAATTAAGAGGACAAGGAATTTGTGGGGTCTCACTCTGTGGAGGGTTAAGAGAACTGCTCAAAGTAGCAAGAAATAGAGCTGCAGAGGAAGAGACAACGCACAGGCTAAGTTACCCTCATCACAGACATTGACTGCGGAAGAGGTGCAAGAGGAGAATGAGTAGTAAAACTTGTTACAGACCTTCAACAGAGTTAAGGTTTCATGGGTTCTTGCAGGGCAAGAGAGATTTTGGAGGTTTTTAGAGTTCCTCTGTGGAGAACGTTTCAGTTCAGTTCAGTCGCTCAGTCGTGTCTGACTCTTTGCGACCCCATGAATTGCAGCACGCCAGGCCTCCCTGTCCATCACCAACTCCCGGAGTTCACCCAAACCCATGTCCATCGAGTCAGTGATGCCATCCAGCCATCTCATCCTCTGTCGTCCCCTTCTCCTCCTGCCCAAAATACCTCCCAACATCAGGGTCTTTTTCAAAGAGTCAACTCTTCACATGAGGTGGCCAAAGTATTGGAGTTTCAGCTTTAGCATCAGTCCTTCCAATGAACACCCAGGACCAATCTCCTTCAGGATGGACTGGCTGGATCTCCTTGCAGTCCAAGGGACTCTCAAGAATCTTCTCCAACACCACAGTTCAAAAGCATCAATTCTTTGGCGCTCAGCTTTCTTCACAGTCCAACTCCTCTCACATCCACACATGACCACTGGAGAAACTATAGCCTTGACTAGACAGACCTTCGTTGGCAAAGTAATGTCTCTGTTTTGAATATGCTATCTAGGTTGGTCATAACTTTCCTTCCAAGGAGTAAGCATCTTTTAATTTCATGGCTGCAATCACTATCTGCAGTGATTTTGGAGCCCCAAAAATAAAGTCTGACACTGTTTCCTCTGTTTCCCCATCTATTTGCCATGAAGTGATGGGACCGGATGCCATGATCTTCGTTTTCTGAATGTTGAGCTTTAAGCCAACTTTTTCACTCTCCTCTTTCACTTTCATCCAGAGGCTTTTTAGTTCCTCTTCACTTTCTGCCATAAGGGTGGTGTCATCTGCATATTTGAGGTTATTGATATTTCTCCCAGCAATCTTGATTCCAGCTTGTACTTCTTCCAGCCCAGCGTTTCTCATGATATACTCTGCATATGAGTTAAATAAGCAGGGTGACAATATACAGCCTTGACGTACTCCTTTTCCTATTTGGAACCAGTCTGTTGTTTCATGTCCACTACCACTAGAGCATTCAGGTATGACCTAAATCAAATTCCTTATGATTCTACAGTGGAAGTGAGAAATAGATTTAAGGGACTAGATCTGATAGATAGAGTGCCTGATGAACTATGGACGGAGGTTTGTGACATTGTACAGGAGACAGGGATCAAGGCCATGCCCAGGAAAAAGAAATGCAAAAAAGCAAAATGGTTGTCTGGGGAGGACTTACAAATAGCTGTGAAAAGAAGAGAAGCGAAAAGCAAAGGAGAAAAGGAAAGCTATACCCATTTGAATGCAGAGTTTCAAAAAATAGCAAGGAGAGATAAGAAAGCCTTCCTCAGCGATCAATGCAAAGAAATAGAGGAAAACAATAGAATGGGAAAGACTAGAGATGTCTTCAAGAAAATTAGAGATACCAAGGGAACATTTTATGCAAAGATGGGCTCAATAAAGGACAGAAATTGTATGGAGAATGTTTAGGGACTCTATTATTGGTAGTGGAATCTGAGCTTGTGAGGAGACTCATGCTAGCTTTGCTGCTGTAATATCATGGGGGATCCCACTCACTTTCCTTTTTTTTAAAATGCTTTTTAAAAATCATTTATGTATTTATTTTTGGCTGCTCTGGGTCTTTGTGGCTGTGTGCTCGCTTTCTCCAGTTGAGATAAGTAGGGGCTATTCTTCACTGTGGTGCACGGGCTTCTCATTGTGGTGCACAGGCTCTAGGCGCATGAGCTTCAGCACCTGTGGCCCGGGGGCTCTAGAGCACAGGCTCCAGTAGTTGCGGCCCAGCGGCTTAGCTGCCTTGTGGCATGTGGGCTCTTCCCAGACCAGGGATCGAACATGTGTCCCTAGCACTGGCAGGTAGATTCTCATCCACTGAACCACCAAGGACGTCGTCCACTCACTTTCTTTGCAGGGCATTGTATATCTCTAGACTAAATATATTTTTCAAATGTAAATAACACTTTTTTAAACAATTGACATCTTTTTCCTTTTAATATTTATGTTATTGAACCAAATTATGGAGAGAAAAAGAAATATCAGTGTCTGCACTGAGATTCTTTATGGGACACAAACAAGCACTTGAATGCTTATTTACTTATAAGTTAAAATTTTGACTTAGTTCTCTTCAGATAAAGAAAGAAAAGTTCAAATATACCCTGAATTTTAAAGTGAATCAAGCATATAGTAATTTTTATCTATCTGATATAATAAATTAGAGGTTTAATCAACTGTATTTTCTTTGATAAATAAATTACTAAAGTGAAAAAGATGTAAATTGATTTTATTCTTTAGCGCTGCTGCTGCTGCTGCTGCTAAGTCGCTTCAGTCGTGTTAAGATTGTATTCAATGATTCAGTGTATATTAACTAACTTTTAGGTAGTTGGAAAAATCTACCACTGTCTACTATAAATTTGCTATTGGACATCAGCACAGTAATAAAATCATATAATTCCTGTGTTTAAGAATAATATGGATATACTTCTCTTACAAGGAGAAGTAAACGGAAAATTTTTTTCTATATGAAGTGATTTTTAAAAACAGTGATACAGAGCATAATAAATCCAGGCTTTAATAAACAGTCTACTTTGGGGATGAAGAGGGTAAATAAAAGTTAGATATTTTGTAGAAAAAGGCACAAACATGTACACCGAAGGCAACTTATTCACTGCCTACTATTTTTCTGATAGGTTGACAGAATTATCAATGTAAAATTTTGTGTGCATGTGTTTGGCTGGAAGAGGAACTACCATGGAGTTATCTGATGCTTTGGGGTTCTCTGTTCTTATTTTGGACTAGACAAGAAAACAGCTGTTCCTGAATATAACTGGAGCATGCAGTTCAGTTTGGAAGTCAGCTTTTCTGAATTAACCAAGCCTGCTCTCTGTGACTTTATATGCTAAAATAAAATTTTGAAAATAATTAAAACACTTTTCTCTCATGAAGAGATGAGCTATGATGGATATTTTAACAATTATCTTGGAATAAAAAAATAACTATTATTCATTTAATGAGTTTTTAGAGAAAGACATAAAATATTACAGTAATTTCTCCACATTCATAGAAATAATCTAATATTCCTATGCATAATTGTTACTATATGCCTGGCACTTACACAAAAACATAATTGGTTGTGTTAACATTGAAAATTTACTGATATTAGAAGGTACTCTTTTATCATAGGTTTCATTTTTTAGAAATTAAAAAAAAGAAGAAAACTAAGCACTTTCAGAAATTAAAAAAAAAAAAAACCCTGGGCATTTTAGGTATTAAAAAAAGATAACTGGATATTTCAGTATCTTAAAACTATAAAAAGAACAGAATTACCTGTGGTAATAAGAACAGATACCTAGATATCTTTATTAAAAAAAAACAAAAAACAAACTCAAAATGAACTAAAGACTTAAATGTAAGCCCTGAAACCATAAAACTCCTCAAGAGAATACTGGCAGTAAACACTCTGACATGGGTCTTAGCAATATTTTTGGATCTGTTTCCTCAGGCAAGGACAACAAAAGCAAAAACTAAGAAATGTACTACATGCTCAGTTGTGTCCGACTCTTTGTGACCCTATGGACTGTATTTTTGTGACCCTCAGGAAGCAACAGTTAAAACTGGACATGGAACAACAGACTGGTTCCAAATAGGAAAAGGAGTTTGTCAAGGCTGTATATTGTCACCCTGCCTATTTAACTTATATGCAGAGTACATCATGAGAAACGCTGGGCTGGAAGAAACACAAGGTGGAATCAAGATTGCTGGGAGAAATATCAATAACCTCAGATATGCAGATGACACCACCCTTACGGCAGAAAGTGAAGAGGAACTCAAAAGCCTCTTGATGAAAGTGAAAGTGGAGAGTTAAAAAGTTGGCTTAAAGCTCAACATTCAGAAAACGAAGATCATGGCATCCGGTCGCACCACTTCATGGGAAATAGATGGGGAAACAGTGGAAACAGTGTCAGACTTTATTTTTCTGGGCTCCAAAATCACTACAGATGGTGACTGCAGCCATGAAATTAAAAGACGCTTACTCCTTGGAAGGAAAGTTATGACCAACCTAGATAGCATATTCAAAAGCAGAGACATTACTTTGCCAACAAAGGTCCGTCTAGTCAAGGCTATGGTTTTTCCTGTGGTCATGTATGGATGTGAGAGTTGGACTGTGAAGAAAGCTGAGCACTGAAGAATTGATGCTTTTGAACTGTGGTGTTGGAGAAGACTCTTGAGAGTCCCTTGGACTGCAAGGAGATCCAACCAGTCCATTCTGAAGGAGATCAGCTCTGGGATTTCTTTGGAAGGAATGATGCTAAAGCTGAAACTCCAGTACTTTGACCACCTCATGCAAAGAGTTGACTCATTGGAAAAGACTCTGATGCTGGGAGAGATTGGGGGCAGGAGGAGAAGGGGATGACAGAGGAGGAGATGGCTGGATGGCATCACTGACTCGATGGACGTGAGTCTGAGTGAACTCCGGGAGTTGGTGATGGACAGGGAGGCCTGGCGTGCTGCGATTCATGGGGTCACAAAGAGTTGGACACGACTGAGCGACTGATCTGATCTGATGAACTGTAGCCTATCAAGCTCCTCTGTCCACGCGATTTTCCAGGCAAGAATATTTGAGTGGGTTGCCATTTTTATCCACCAGGGGATCTTCCGCAACTAAGGGATTGAACCTATGTCTTCTTCATTGCACGTGGATTCCTTACCACCGAGCCACCTGGAAAGCCCTAAAAAATGGTATTACATCTCACTAAAAAGCTTTTCACAGTGAGGTAAACCACTAACAAAATGAAATGGCAGCATCCTGAATGGGAGTAGATAGCTTGGTGATATATCCAATAGGGGGTTAATATTCAAAAGAACACATGCATCTTAATAATATATAAACAAACAAACAAACAATCCAATTGAAAAATGGGCAGAGGATCTGATCAGATATATTTCCAAAGAAGACATCCAGATGGCCAATGGGTACATGAAAAGATGCTCAATATCAGTTGTCATCAAGATAATGCAAATCAAAATCACAATGAGATATCACCTCACACCCGTTAGAACTGCTATCCTCAAAAAGACAAAAAATAGCAGATGTTGGGTAGGATGCAGAGAAAAGGAAACCTCTGTGCACTGTCAGTGGGAATGTAAATTTTTACAGACACTGTGGCAAAACAGTAGGGGAGGTTCCTCGAAAAATTAAAATGAGAACCACCATATAATTCAGCAATTCCACTTTTGGGTATTTACCTGAAGAAAACACAAGCACTATTTCAAAAAAAATGTATGTATCCCTACGTTCACTGCAGCATTATTTACAATAGCCAAGATACGAAGCAAGCTAAGTGTCCACTGACAGATGAATGGACAAAGATGATGTGGTATATATAATGGACATAAAAAGAATAAAATCTTGCCATTTTTGAAAACATGGATAGATCTAGAGGGTATTATACTAAGAGAAGTAAGTAAGATGGAGAAAGACAAATATCCTATGATTTCACTTACATGTGGAATCTAAAAGACAAAACAAATGAACAACAAAAACAGGCTCAGATACATGGGGGGATGGGCGAAACAGGCGAAGGGGATTAAGAGGTACAAAATTCCATTTACGAAATAAATTACAGCATAAGGAATATAGTCAATAAGATTATAATAATTTTGTATAGTGACAGATGGTTACTAGATTTACTGTGGTGATCACTTCATAATATATTTAAATGTTGAATCACCACGTCGCATGTCTGAAACTAACGTTGTATGCCAACTATACTTCAAAAAAATTAATTAAAAAAGATGTCCAAGATATATTGGTGAAATAAAAATATTATGATCCTAGTTTCATCAAAACAAAGAACAGACATGAACAGACATGTATTCATATATTCAGATAACATCTTTAACAGGGTATGCAAGAAACAGAGTGAAGATGAATGTTAGCTGGATAAAGGAATTTTATCTTTCATTTACACTATTCTCTATTGTTTGGATTTTTAAAACTATGAGCATATATTACTTTTATAGTATAAATAAAAATTTTACAAAAGGAACTTTATCAACAATTTTCCTCCACTAATACATGAATGATGTAGGTTAGTACTTAGGCTAGCAAAAATAAAAAGCCTAAAGAGTTCACAGTATAAACACAAATGAAAGTTGTCAGCACTTCTGTTTTCCCAAACCTCCTGAGTTGCTTTTCTCCCTGATAGCACCAGTACTCTTCTTTCTATAAGACATAAATTTACAGCACACTACAGTGAAGATTTTCTAGAATGAGCTTGAGAAAACATTCTCCTATACCCCCGTGGTACATGTTAATTTGGGGAGTCTCTGGCCATTTGTGGAGTGTAATGAACAAGACTCATCCCCTCCTCTTGCAGACGAAAAGCCAAATGCTGCCATCACCTGCCAACACTTCAATGAACCAGATGAAATGTTGGGAGGTATCTGGTACACTGAGCGACACAACAGGTGTGTTCCACTTGGAAGGACTCAGACGATTTAGCAGCTGCCAAATGGTATAATTTTACTTCTTATTCTATAGTTTGAATAGAAATTAAAAAAAAAACAACTATTGAAGGGTTTCTTTCCTGTTTTTCTTAAGAAGTACAGACAATATGATTCTAAAGGCTTCCACATGAAGAAAGGGTACAATGAAACAAACATATAAAGGGATGTAAAAATGCAGCGTGAGGGCTTCCCTGGTGGTTCAGTGGTAAAAAATCCACTTGCCCATAAAGGAGGCATCAGTTAGATCCTTGATCCAGGAAGATCGCACATGCTGCAAAGCAACTAATCCCCTGTGCCACTACCACTGAGCTTGCACTCCAGAGCCTGGGAGCTGCAACCTCTGAGCCCATGGGCCACAGCTACTGAAGCCTACACATCCTAGAGCCCCTAGTCCTCAACAAGCAAGGCCACCATGAGAAGCCTGCGCACAGCATCTAGGGAGCAGCCCCTGCTCTTCACAGCTAGAGAAAAGCCCGTGTAGCAACAAAGACCCAGCACAGCCAATAATATTGGCTATTATATTAAAAAAGGCAATGTAATGCAAAACGTGGCTAGCTGTGCAGGTAACAGCTGTCTGCCTGTGCTGCTGACTAGACGTGGAGGACAAAGGGTACTGGCCTGAGAGCACGGAGGCTGGGCTCCTACCAGCAGGGTTGTTCTGAACGAACTCCTTATAACCTTTCTGGATCTATCCTGATTTCCTCATCTACAAAAAGGAGCTGACTAGAATCACCAGGGTTGATCTCTAAGGTTCCTTCCATGTCACTAATTCTATAGTTCTATGAACTCAGGACCCACTCTCCAACTCGCCCCCAATTCTAGTCGCTTATCAGAGATCACTTTTCAGGTCCTTTTTTCTTTTTAAGAAAAAACTTATCTCATATATGATAATAAAAATAAAACTTGCACATGAAATTAAACATCTGATAGAATTTGTGGTAGGTTTATAAGGCAGGATCTTGATAAAATCAAACCATACATACTCTGATAAAGAAACTAAACTGAAGAAATGCAACTCTGCCAGGTGCTAAGGAAGCCCAGATACACATTTCTCAAGGGCTGGCTGTTTGCGTCACGACTCAAGAGTAAACCCAAGGCATTTTGGTTACCTGGGACAGCATTAATGTTTCCCGGGGACTTCTCACATAAGCTTAGATCATTCTTTATACTTTCTCCAAAAGGGACATAAAACAGTGTCTAACTATTCATGTGCTACGTTCCACATGTGAAGACAAATACATATATGTAAGATTCTAGTGGCTCAGACAGTAAAGCGGCTGCCTGTAATGTGGGAGACCTGGGTTCAATCCCTGAGTTGGGACGATACCCTGGAGAAGGACGTGGCAACCCACTCCAGTACTCTTGCCTGGAAAATTCCATGGATGGAGGAGCCTGGTAGGCTACAGTCCATGGGGTCGCAAGGAGTCAGACATGACTGAGCAACTTCACTGGTTGGTTGGTAGTCTAATACATGGATTCAGATAAAGTAGATCAAAATGTGTTCTTCAACAAAAGAAATCCTTGTGTCTTAAGCCCTAAAGCCTTATTTTTCTCCTTTTTTTCCTAAATGTATTCCTAGGCTCTCACAAATCCTTACTCTACCTATTTATGTTTTTAAATGTTTTACGTGCACATCTACTAGCTCTTTGGATCTGCCGGAATTAGGGTTTGGGCAGCAGTGGGATAGCCTGAAGCAGATCTCAAAGGTCAGGTAGGGCATCTGAAGGTCTGTTGGGATATATTATAAAGGTCTATTTCCAGCATGAAGATCAGTCTGTGAGAAGACAAGGCACACACAATTTAAAAAATCAGTTACAGTCTAGACTGAGACTACGGTGTGGCAAGCTCTGCTAAGCAGAGGAGCGGCACAGGCAGTGAGAACCAGGGAGTCTCAGAGGCAGGGAAGAGGTCTCCTTCCATAGGAGCACAGGCTCATTAGGACGCAGCAGCCAGTGAGGCAGTGCCGGAGTTCCTTGTAACTCCTCTGGCTGAGGGACAAGTAGCTCAAGGCTGTTGGAGAGGAACACACCAAGGTGGGTTCAGTGTCAAAGTTCAGCCTGATGCACAGGTGGGAATACCAGTAAGCCAACACAAGTAAAGGCCGTGTCTTTCAAAGCATCTCACCCAGTTCCTGACACAGACTACAAATCTTGTTAGTTGTTACGATGACTCCATGCCGATGTCATAAATGCTTTCAGTGCATGTATGTCTTTAGGTTAAATTTATATTCAGTTCAGTTCAGTTGCTCAGTCACTCAGCCGTGTCTGACTCTTTGCGACCCCATGAATTGCAGCACGCCAGGCCTCCCTGTCCATCAACAACTGCCGGAGTTCACTCAAACTCACATCTATCGAGTTGGTGATGCCATCTAGCCATCTCATCCTCTGTCATCCCCTTTTCCTCCTGCCCCCAATCCCTCCCAGCATCAGCGTCTTTTCCAATGAGTCAACTCTTCGCATGAGGTGGCCAAGTATTGGAGTTTCAGCTTTAGCATCATTCCTTCCAAAGAACACCCAGGACTGATTTCCTTTAGAATGGACTGGTTGGATCTCCTTGCAGTCCAAGGAACTCTCAAAGAGTCTTCTCCAACACCAAGGTTCAAAAGCATCAATTCTCTGGCACTCAGCTTTCTTCACAGTCCAACTCTCACATCTATACATAACCACTGGAAAAACCATAGCCTTGACTAGACGGACCTTTGTTGGCAAAGTAATGTCTCTGCTTTTGAATATGCTATCTAGGTTGGTGATAACCCTCCTTCCAAGGAGTAAGCGTCTTTTAATTTCATGGTTGCAATCACCATCTGCTGTGATTTTGGAGCCCCAAAATATTAATAAAGTCTGACACTGTTTCCCCATCTATTTCCCATGAAGTGATGGGACCAGATGCCATGATCTTTGTTTTCTGAATGTTGAGCTTTAAGCCAACTTTTTCACTCTCCTCTTTCACTTTCATCAAGAGGCTTTTGAGTTCCTCTTCACTTTCTGCCATAAGGGTGGTGTCATCTGCATATCTGACGTTATTGATATTTCTCCAAGCAATCTTGATTCCAGCTTGTGCTTCTTCCAGCCCAGTGTTTCTCAAGATGTACTCTGCATATAAGTTATTAGCATCTTCCTAAATTCTCAAATATGGTGAATTTCAAACAATGGATACTATTACACATGTGACATCTGCCCATAGCCAAATTCCATGCCAATCTTTTCAACTGTATCCACTGTAGTCCCCTTACTCTTATAGGCAACCATTGCCATAAATCCTTGCTGGATTTGTAACTGGAGTTTTACCAAGAATTGTTTGTGTTTCAATTCTCTGCGCATAAGCTGTTCATTCACACATAAGCCAACCATGAACCACGGGGGCTAGAGTTAACAGTGGCCTCCTCTTAGCTCTCCACTGCTAATTTTAGGCTGTTATGTTATACCTTGACATCTGGCTATAACATCCTTTATGTATCTTTTCAGCTCTTACCTTCAGACTTGTGGTCACTCTTACACAATGGTTCTTAATGTTGGTTGTACATTAAAATCACCTGGAAAGTTTCTGCAATCTACCCATGCCAAGGCCCTATTCCAGCCCAATTAAATCAATCTGTGGATGTGAACACAGGCCTTTTTTTTTTTTTTTTTTAATTTCTCAGGTGACTTTAATGTGAAGCCAAGGTTGAAACATCTGCTTTACACAAGAATTAAGAACTTCAGCTCCCGGTTCACCTGTGCCCTCTTCCTCCCAACTCTTATAACTGTCCTGGAATTTTAATGTCCAAGAGAACAACTTGCCCAACCAATAACTCTAATTCCTTGACCAGCTCAATTCTATTGACATGTCCTTCAATTTCACTCCAGCTCTTATACACAACTCTGTGGATTTATCATAACTTTGAGTTATCTGGCATCTGATATATTAAATAAGCAAGAGAACTTCTGGATTTACAGGTCATCGTTTCAGTTAGTTAATTCCTTTCCTGTTTCACACTATGCTGCCACTGGGGTGTGGGTGGCTTGCTGCAACCTTGCTAAGTCTGCCAGTCTTCTCTCAATTCCACGTCCTTTCTGATCTGGCTGATCCTCTGTGGTGGGTCACTCCTGTGACTGTTTGACCAATGCTATCAAGTCTCTTCTCCTCTTGTTCTCTGTCACACCCACAAAACTTCCAATTATGCATCAGACCAAAGCTGCCTTCTGCACTGCCAGGCCTAGATGCTGAGGATTACTGAGGGAAAACCCAACAACACGGAAAGATGCCACCAAGGCTTTTACGGTATTCAAACAGTAGCTCTCAGAACTACTCAGGAATCTCTTTATTTGTCCCCAGTGAGCCCTGCTCCTGCTGTCATTACAGGTATTCTCACAGTCACTATTCCTCCTGTCTCACTTCTACAACCCTCACACTGGAAGCAGACCTGCCTTCCTGTTTTGGAGAACATGGAGATATTCTCAATTTCTAAGCTTCCACGCTATCAACTTACCTGTATCCTCTTTTATGTTTACCTGTTTTAGAGGGGTAACGCTCTATGCTCCGGAGAAGGCAATGGCACCCCACTCCAGTACTCTTGCCTGGAAAATCCTATGGATGGAGGAGCCTGGTAGGCTGCAGTCCATGGGGTTGCTAAGAGTTGGACACGACTGAGCGACTTCACTTTCACTTTTCACTTTCATGCATTGGAGAAGGAAATGGCAACCTACTCCAGTGTTCTTGCCTGGAGAATCCCAGGAACAGAGGAGCCTAGTGGGCTGCCATCTATGGGGTCGCACAGAGTCAGACATGACTAAAGCGATTTAGCAGCAGCAGCAGCAGCTCTATGCTCAGCATGGCCAGACAACACTCCTTTATGGAGGGGGCTGTCCTGGGAATGCTATGATGTTTAGCCACATCTGGACCCCCACCCACTAGTCGTCAGTAGTACCCCTCACCTTGCTGATATTTGCAGAAATTTCTTCAAGCATTGCCAGATGTGTCCTGGGAGGCAACATCACCCTCGGTGGAGAACCACTGCTCTAAGCCAAGACTAATCTATCAACCTGTCTTTCCAATGCTCCTGCTTCTGCTAAGATCCATGTGTGCTTTCTTTATCTGCCTTCAATGTGCGCCTGTCCCCTTGGCTTTGACACCTCAGGATATGCTTTTATGTCATTCCAGTATTTAGAAAGTCATTCCTGGAACCAGGTCATCCTTCCAGCCACCACTTGGTTTTCTTCAAGTGAAGCTCTGGGAATGTCTTCCCCAGGTTCACTTGCGGAGGCCCGTTCTGTTCATCAACCCTCATCCCAGCAGTGTGAGTCCCTGACACCAGTGCTTGCGTGCCAGGTCCTTGGTGGTCACATGCTAAGCCCCCACCTGACTAGCTGTTTCTGACACTCTTCACTGTACCCTCCTTGAACCTCTCTTTCCCCCTGGCTTCCAGGCCACTTCTTTTTTCCCCTTCTTTCTCCTTTGATTATTCTTTCTTAATCTTCTTCCCTTCAGCTGTGAAGTGAAAGTCGCTCAGTTGTGTCCAACTCTTTGCAACCCCATGGACTACACAGTCCATGGAATTCTCCAGGCCAGAATACTGGAGTGGGTAGCCTTTCCCTTCTCCAGGGATCTTGCCAACCCAGGGATCAAACCCAGGTCTCCTGCATTGCGGGTGGATTCTTTACCAGTTGAGCCATAAGGGAAGCCCTTCACCTGACTGTCCCTTAAATCCTAGTTAGTGTTCAACTGGGATTCTGTCCTTGATTGCCTTCTCTCAGAACTCTTTGATCTATGCTATCTCCTTTATTACAAACTTCAACTGTCTTCATACAATTCAATGAATACATTAACTCCCTCATTTTATTCTGAAGCTCTACCATCTCTCAAATTCCAGTCCTGAATTACTAGCTCCCCAGTGAATATTTCTATCTGAGAGCCCTAGAGACACCTCTAACAAATCAAGATATCTATAACAACTCATCACATCCTACTCCCAACATTCCCTTTCTGTAACTCCCCAAATTCTCCTTATTCCTTTATTATTTCTGTGGTACCACTATCCATGTAGCTGTATAATAAGCCTTAGCATAATCCTAGATTCCAACTTAATTAATCATATCTAATCAATCATAAAATCCTGCCAACTTTACCTTATGACACCTCCCCTACATCTCTAGTAGTTCAGGTTTTTATGTATTGTTTTCAATGGCTTCTTCACCAATTTTCCAGCTCCCTCTAATCCAACCACCATGCTGCCACCGGAATGGTATTTTTCTCCTGTAAACCTGTACATGTCATTCCTTCTCCAGGGAATCCCCTCTGTCTGAAGGCTACAGTCTAAGCATCTGAGCAGAGCATGCTAGGCCTGGCTCCTATATTTCACTTACTCTTCTTTCCATCAGGCCCTGTGCTGCCTACCATCCCATCCCATACCTTACCCAAACTATTCCCTCTGCTAGAATGTTTTTTCTAAGATCATTTACCTAGCACATCCTTTTTCATCCTATAAGCCTCAGCTCAAGCCTGGCTTCCTCCAGGAACTCTTCCTGGACTCCCTAGGGCATATTTTAGAGGATTAGATTTTCACTTTAGCTCCCACCATAGTCTGCTGAAATCGCCTGCTTGCAGAGGTCTCACCCATCAGCCTGTAGGCTCCTCAAGGGCAGGTGCCTTGGCTACTCAGTCTTGTTTCAGTGAGGACTAAAGCGTGCTTAGCACAGAAGTAAGCACTCAACAAATACAGAATGAATGGCAGAAAAATACACGACAGGTTCAACTGTCAGAAGCCTATCATGGCATGGTATTTGTTTATATATGTGTGTGTGTGTGTGTGTGTGTGTGTGTGTGTGTGTATATGTGTGTGTGTGTGTATATGTGTATATATATATATATTTATATACATGTACATGCCTGCCAATTTATGGAGTCAAAAAGAACCAAAGTTACTCAGCCTAAGGTAAGAGTTAATGTCACATAATAAGTTAAATAAGTAATATATACGGTGGTACAGTGCTTATAAACTTTTCTACCAAAGCACTACCAGCATCAGAATTCTGCCTGATATCCTTAAGGAGTTGATCGCACAGGCTAAAAAATCATGACATTTCTCTGGCTGATTATATATTCATATTTATTTTAACCTGAAAACATTTAAAATTACAAACAAGTAAGAGGAATACTCTAGAAAGATAGAGCATCTTTATTCTGTGGGCCCCAATGTTTTTTTTTTTAGCATAAATGTGGACCCCTCAGGTGAGACTGCTGACAGTGTCAGTATCACAGTTACAGAAATATGCATTGAGTGGAAATAGCATGACACTAAAAGTTACAAGTTCCACTTTGGGTTCGCATCCTATCACTTGGGCTGTGACTCGGGGGTCTACTTTAATCTCTCTGAGCCTCCTCAGTTTCCTTATCTGGAAAATGGCTATAGTAAAGATTTGCCTTATATATTTCATAATGTTGGTGGCAATATTAGAAGAAATAATAATATAAACAATGAAGGGTATAAGCATGAAAAATGAAGTACTATTTCATCCAGAGATGGTGAAAATCAAAGTACATGGAATACATATTCTTGAAAACATTTACCTTCTGTGGAGCTGGAAAAGCTTTTTCCATTTTGGCTTTCTCCTTAGGGGTTATAGGAGGGGATCGCTCCTTTACCTCCGGAGGCAATTCTCGATAGAGTGCTAGAATGGAACAAAGAATTCACATCATCAAATTGAGGAGCACCATTCCATGGGGGCAAAACAACAATGCGGAGGAGCAGACATGCAACTAAAGACACTGCTATTCACTTCCTTGGTCTCACAATAAGCTGACCCAGCACTTCATTAAGCCAACTCACAGTCTTGTTATCCAAAGAGCACAACTTATGATCGGCAAGTCTTGATCAGCAGGTTTCAGAAATGGAGGAAGTCTCATTTTTACTGACTATGTGTGCGGTCATGCAGCTGCTTATTTCGTTTTATCTTAATACACATTTACCAAGAACCTGCTACATGCAAGATCATACAGCAAGATGACCAAGGACAGTCTTTGCTCTCAAGGAGCTTACAATGTAGTCAGAGACAGATGTGTTCACAATGAACTGCAATATACAACAAAGTGTGATATTGTTCCGAAGAGAGACAGTAACAAAGACAAGTTCTGATGTGGAGATGGTAAATGCTTAATGGAAAAAGCGGCAAGTTTGTCAGACTAAAAAATAGGCAGGATTTTGCCAGGCGGAGGTGGATAAAGGATAATTTGCAAATATGGTATGAAATTAACAAACATGGGACTGGGAGTATGTATGACACAGAATCTACTCACGGTGTTCGGTCTAAGGTTCTTATAATCGAAAGTTATAATCTGTATAATCCATGTATATGCATGGTGTTGTTATGTGGGAATTTTAAAAGGCTAAAAAGGAAATCTGTTTTGGTTAAATGATGGGCAACTCTGAATTGAGACAAAGAGTTCAAAATTGAACCAAAGTTGTACCTGATCAAAATTCTAAAATTATGAGCTACATTAATGGGCTTTGTGTATGGGTTGATTTTATTATGGGTTTGTCTCTTACTGGAAAGGATGTTAGATGTGATTAATGGAGGCTGATCTAATTTCCCTTTCCAGTGGCTTAAGATACAAGGGAAATGTCCTTTGTGATAACAAGGTACCAATGTCTTCTATTATATCATTCTCTTATTGGATAGGGCTTTCAACTGAATGCTTGAAAGAGGTTATGTGTGTATATAACACACACACACACACACGCTCCCTCAGAGCATCTGCTCTGTATAACTGGTTTTGGATAAAGGAGAATTTCTCCTACTATTTTCAGAGTGGAATATGCTGCTGACAGTCATTTTTCCTCGAATGTTAAAACTGGGCAGGTGAGTTTTTGTTGCATTCAGGCAAAAAGCAGGATAAAAGGAAAAGAAAAGAATGCCTGATGAACTGAGAATTCAGTCATATTCTCAGGTTTTCTGAAAACTTTTTGTTTGTTCTGGCCTTTGCAAGCCTTTCTCAATAAGCAATGACTAAAGTTAAAAAAAAACCCATCTTATTCCGGGGTACAATAAGGAATCACGGCATCAGAAGGACATCCACTTCCTGAGACATGGAACTGCTTTCTGCACACAGCCACCAAGCATGGCTACTGTAGTATGCTTTGTAAGTCCCACTTTGGATCTTAAGGAAGAAAACCAAGTTTTATTGAATCTTTAATCCCCTGTGGATCAAATATCTATAGTTTTTCAATATTTGCAAACCTAAGAGGTTATTTCTGCAAACTAATTAGATTCTAAAGTTAGCATCTAATATCCTCCTGCCTGGACATACACAATCATTTTATACTATCAAGTGGAAAAATACTTCAAATGTTTCCACTTGTATCTGGAAGAAATAACTGATTATAATATCTAGTTAAAATGAAAGATATTCTCCAGAGTGACTAGGACTGTGCAGGAAGCTCTTGGTTTAAAAACAGCAGCTACCCCTGCAAAATTCCAGCTGCTGGTCCTGTGGGAAGCCATCACTGGGAGGGGAGGGGAGCCACCTGGATGTCTGAGATGACGGGGAAGTAAGAAGTGCTGAGTGGAGGGGAGAGGCCTGGGAATTAACTTGTCTCCAGATTTCTTCCTTCCACACTGCCTTAACTTTTCTCCAGTCTGCATACTCCTTTAAACATAGAAGTATATTTCATATAAGGTTTAAGAGTCATTAGCCGTTTAATGCTCAGAGAAAAAGAATTAAAACCATGGCACAAAGGAAATTAAGAATTTTTTTATGGGAGAGAAAAGTGGGTAATTTTCGAGACACTTAGCACTTTGGAGGGGAGGAGTTTGCTGAAAGCTGCAGATAAACAAGGGAGGGGAAGGAGTTACAGTGAGATTCAGGGCTCTTGGGGAGGGAGCCATGGGAAGGGCTGGGTGCAGAACCTGGAAGGTGGTGCCCCAAGAGAAGTAATTTTATCTGGGCCTAGCCCCCAGCACCCAGGATTCATGGAAGAAATTCTTCCTCCTTTCCTTTACTTCTTTTCCTTTAAAAATTTAGAACTGAGGTTAGAAATTAATAGTGCTTTTGTTCAGCCATAGTTTAGACTGAATGGAGTTTCAGAGACTAGCCCCAAACCAACTATTATTTTAATAATTATTTTGCAGAAACAAAAGACTTGGTAAACATTCAAAATGGAGAGTGTTCTCTTGGCTGCCTCTATTCTATTTTTAATTAATAGAACTATATGATTTTAGTGTGTCTGGAAGAAAGCTTAGAGATGATGGAGTTTGACTTCCTTGTTCTGTGGGAAGAAACGGAGGCATGGCAGTCTTGGCTGTGATGCCAGGATTAGTGCTCAGTTCTCCTGACCCCGGAGCATTCTGCTTTTCCTATGCCACAGCGAGCTGACAACCCATGGGGACGTGTTTTTCTGAAGAAGCGCTGCTACGCTCTCCCCTTGCTTGATAGTCTTTACCCTTTGTTTTCAAGCTGTCTGTGTTACTTCTATTTTCTTCTCTCAAGGCCTGGTAGTAAATCTGCAGCTTTCAGAAACTTGGATTTAGAATTTCTTCTCCAGCTCATTTCTTTTTCCTTTCACAAATGAGGGCTTAATTTACTTGTGAATGGAACAATCTATTGCCTTTTTTTTTTTTTTTTGATCAGGTGCCAGTTAAGCCTGGGGATACAACGTAAAAAGAATGGGAGTTGAGGAACTAGAGGTTCTTAGGTGCCTGTCAACCCAGGAGTGGCAGGAGGAAGGGTGACGTCAGTGTGTGTGCAGCAGGTGGCCAGGAAAAGGGGCTGGAGGTTGGTAGCAAGATGGGCAGGTCCCCTGGGATGGGAAGTCCATGAAGCTGGCATTCCAATCTTAGAATGTCATAGCTTTTGAGTGTACTAATGCCCCCTTCTTTTTTTTTTTTGCAACATGAGAATGAAGAGCAATACCCCATTGGTAAACATATGCAAAAGTAACAAGACAGCAAGTTAAAGAGCAGAAGATGATAAAATCTGGGACTATCAGTTACACCATATTAGTAAACCAGGAAGGGAGCATAAAACTTACTTTCACTAGCCACATGATTAGCTGGAAAATAACCTTCCTGTCCCTTTCCTATGCTGCCATACCACCAGTCTTCATTATCTTTGAAAAACACTCGGATAATGTCTCCGCGATGGATGGTTAGTTCATCTGATCGATTCGCTGTGTAGTCATAAAGAGCCACTACCTAAGGGAGAGATAAGACCACCACAGCTTTATCACAACTGTACCACAGAGAAAACCCCCAACATTCACTTCCTCTTGCAGAAGAACAGCTGAAACCAAAGCAGTACTTTGGTGAGTCTGAGGCTGTCTCAAGGTTTGCTAATGGGATCAGGGGTGGTGGGAACACAGCAGGAGAAGCAAGATAAAAGGCTGTGGGATTGAGAAATGGTTACGAGCATTCAATACACTAAGATTAGCTTCAAAATAGCAGATGTTAATTTTTTTTTTAAGTAAATTACTTGTGAAGCAAATAAAAAAAAAAGAAGCTCACACATCATTCACTGTTAGAATTGTTTCATTCTACATTTGGTCCCATTCCCTGTGCTAAGCAGAGGCATCAGAGTAAAAAAAAAAAATCTCCAGAAGGTCAACACTTCTATAAAATAGGAAAAATGCAATGGAACACCCAGATTACATAATTTCATTGTAATCATTTGGGTTTACTGTCAATGTATCTTTTTGTGATGTATTTCTATACAAATACCATTTTTTCTGGTATTTTATATCAACAATCTAAATCTACCTTTAAAAATACCTTGATATGCTCATTTTCAAGAGTCACAAATTTAAGAGGAAAGGCCTTCCTATGAGAACCCTCTTTCTCTGTTACGTTACAGTAGTCACTATATTTGATTCTTTTTTCTTTTGAAAAACCAAATTCAAAATGAATGGCTGCAGAGGCATCTACAAATTCCTTATAGCAGTTACAAGAAGGAAGCAAACCTCAACCCACTTCAGACATGATGCAGTGTATAAAGCAGGACATAATACAATATAAAGAATAGACTACTTCCACTTTTTCCCTATGCAAATAGAATTTGAAAACTTATAGGCTATACAAGTATAATGTAATGGAAAACTATCATTACAACCCTTTGCATTTAGGTTGCTGCTGCTGCTGCTGTCGCTTCAGTCACGTCTAACTCTGTGTGACCCCACAGATGGCAGCCCACCAGGCTCCCCCGTCCCTGGGATTCTCCAGGCAAGAACACTGGAATGGGTTGCCATTTCCTTCTCCAATGCATGAAAGTGAAGTCGCTCAGTCGTGTCCGACTCATAGCATTTAGGTTGAGTACTGATTTATTCACCTAACAAGTATTTACTGAAATCCTAATGTGCCTGGTTCTGTGAACGTACAGTGATAAATAGGATAACTTCTAGAAGAGGTACCTTGCTTAGGCTTTGCCAAGAATGACAGATAATCAGGAACTAGCCAGATGAAAAGATGGAAAAGTATGTCCCAGGCACTGAACCCCATATGTGAGAGTCCAGGGAACAGAAACCCCAAGTAGTTCAATATGGTGGGAGTCTGGCATTAGAGGGAAGAATCTGGATAGAAAGTGGGAAAGCCGAGGGTTCAGGAGTAAGTAGGTGCCAGATCATACATGCTGGAAGGTTCAGACTTACAGTATGGGCCATGGGAAGCTAGGAATTCCATAACAGCTTATAAAACTCTTTGTAGTGCCTTTAATTAATTTAAAATATTTATTAACATATGAACCAGAAGATTTTAATGGATACATTTGGAATTGACTGCTGTCACTATACAATATAAGGGCACTAATGACGTACAAGGGCAGTAATGATAATTAAATTAAATGGTAAAAATACAATTCCTATTGTACTGCTTCGCATAGGCCCTAGTTTACAACCTATTATGTAGGATATTGTTTAAAGCTGACAAATCTTTTGTAACTTTCAGCACGTTGATGCCAACTCACTCATGTACAAGTGGGACTTAATTTTTTCCTCCATTCTTCCTTCTCCAAACCTCTTCTCCTGAATTCTCCTGTGCTGCCCTATCACAGAAGCGGAAAGCTAATTAAAATGTGCCTGCCATGTGCTGGGTCCCTTGCCAGCTGCTTATGTGAATTTTCTTACTCAACCTTTGTGACAATCCTGTTGAGGGCAGAGAGTCTTATTTCAGCTTCATAAATGAGAAATTTGATATACAGAGAAATTTAGTAACTTGCTTATAGTGAACTAGTAAGTGGTAGAATCAGGATTTAAACTCATGATTTTTTCTTTCATTTTTTTTTTTTAAACAAAATACACGTATAGGCCATCTTTGTCTAGTATCGAACATGGGAAAGAAGCAGCAGAGGACGGGATGAGGGACATGCTACCCTCACCACTCACGAGAGATAAGGCACATTTTTGGACAGCAGCACATGGGCAGTTGGCTATGCTGGGAAGACTGACCCCTGGGTCACCTGCAGGCCCACTGTGCCCCTTTCATGACACCTGAGACCCTGTCTCAGAACCTGCCTGGGGATTTGTTCCTATTGTTCTTCATCTTGACATGCCTGTAGAAAGAGGAAGAGATACCATGAGCACACGTGCACTGAGAAAAAGTCCTCTTGAGGACACAGCAAAAATGTGGCCGTCTGCATGGCAAGGAGAGAGGCTAGGAGGAACCAGCCTGGCCAGCTACTGGATCTTGGACTTCTAGCCTCTAGAACTGTGAGCAAATACACTTTTGTTGTTTAAGTACCCTGTCTATATTACAGCAGCTCTGGCCAACTAAAACAGAATACAGTCACATAAGCTGACGATGTCAAGCGAATCACGAGTTACCAACCTCTTCAGTTCAGTTCAGTTCAATTGCTCAGTCGTGTCCGACTCTTTGCGACCCCATGAATTGCAGCACGCCAGGCCTCCCTGTCCATCACCAACTCCCGGAGTTCACTCAAACTCATGTTCATCGAGTCAGTGATGCCATCTAGCCATCTCATCCTCTGTCGTCCCCTTCTCCTTCTGCCCCAAATCCCTCCCAGCGTCAGAGTCTTTTCCAATGAGTCAACTCGTCACATGAGGTGGCCAAAGTATTGGAGTTTCACCTTTAGCATCATTCCTTCCAAAGAAATCCTAGGGCTGATCTCCTTCAGAATGGACTGGTTGGATCTCCTTGCAATCCAAGGGACTCTCAAGAGTCTTCTCCAACACCACAGTTCAAAAGCATGAATTCTTCGGTGCTCAGCCTTCTTCACCAATCTCTTATGGTATTGCAAACTGGTAATACCTCATTGGCACCCAGCTAAAGGCACTGTGTTCCACACCCTTATAATCTATCTCCTGATGTAGAAACAATGTCCTCATCACTAAACTCTGCAACTACCACCCTTAGGACAGAGACTACATTCCCTAAAGCTGCCTGTTTTGTCACACCATTACCGACACTTAGGTGAAAAATTGCTGTCTACTGAGAACTCAGTGTGTTTCACATGCCAACAGCCCACATGTGGGCGGCAGTGGAGTTATAATATGACCATTCTATCATCATGCTGAAGACACATGACAAAAGCCACATGGATCGTGAGAATCTGCTTGTATTCCAGTGTGGCTTTTTGTTTTAGAAATATTTATTTTAATTTACTTATATGGCTGTGCCAGGTCTCAGTTGCAGCAGGCAGGATCTTTTAGTTGCAGCAGGTAGGATCTAGATCCCTGGCCAGGGATTGAACCCAGGCCCCCTGCATTGGGAGTGCAGTCTTAGCCATTGCACCACCAATGAAGTCCCACTGTGTGCTTTTATCATTATCTTCTCATTTGAAGATCACTTACTCTCTCCTGAGGCTTCCCTGGTGGCTCAGACAGTGAAGAATCTGCCTGCAATGTGGGAGACCGGGTTTGATCCCTGGGTTGGGAAGATTCCCTTGGAGGAGGAAATGGCAACCCACTCTAGTATTTTTGCCTGGAGAATTCCATGGACGGAGGGCTACAGTCCATGGATTCACAAAGAGTTGGATACGACTGAACAACTAACACTTCCACTACTACTACTCTCTTCTGAGCATCACAGTGTACACAGTAAACTTTGCTTCTTTTAATTTGGCAGTGGCTTCGGCAGAAGTCACGTCTTCTCCTTCTCCAATTAGATTTCGCTGTCATCTCACTGCTTTAGGATAAAGTAAAGCCATACTGGGAGCTTTATTCTCCAAGCTTTGGAAGACACAATTTCATGCAGTTTTGTCATGAATTAATGCTATTTCTATTTTCTTCTTATTTTGGTAGGTCTTGTCATAGAAAATCTGTTCCAATCACTCTCTTGAAAAGTATCTTCTATAATGTACCATTTTGTGCATATGGTAGTCTGCACATAGGTGTGACAAAATATCATTCTTCAGTCATGTTGGACTCTTTGCTGATTGTAGCCCACCAGGCTTGTTTGTCCATGGGGATTCTCCAGGCAAGAATACTGGATGGGTTGCCATGCCCTCCTCCAGGGGATCTTCCTGGCCCAGGGACTGAAGCCCGCATCTCTTATGTCTCCTGCATTGGCAAGAGGGTTCTTAACCACTGGGAAACCCCTCATTCCTCAGTGAAGTGAAGTGAACTGAAGTCACTCAGTCGTGTCCGACTCTTTGAGATCCCATGGACTGTAGTCTACCAGGCTTCTCTGTCCATGGGATTTTCCAGGCAAGGGTACTGGAGTGGGTTGCCATTTCCTTCTCCAGGGGATCTTCCTGACCCAGGGATCGAACCCACGTCTCCTGCATTGCAGGCAGACGCTTTACCCTCTGAGCCACCTATGACCCAAATCTTGAACTGATGAAATCTTTGTGAAATTATCTTGACTTATGAAATCTTTTAGCAATCTTTCTTTTTTGAAAGAAATTTAAAAATATGTGTTTATGTGCTCATATTGGTAATGACAGGTCTAGGAAATAAAGTCTTCCACAAAATCCACTTGGTCACATTTTGATTATTATTGACATATTTGAAACAGAGTTCCCTCCCTTACTTAATGCTTGCTGAGTTGCTTGGGCATAATCACTCATGGCAGAAGGGTCATTGGCAAGCTTTTTTTTTTGTTGGACATATTTCTCAGACTTCTTAGCAGTGTTTGCCAGATACTATATTTTGGTTTAGGCAGAGTCTGTTAGGCTACCATAAGACAGTTAGGTGAATTCCTCTTTGCATTATCTTCTGTGAGGTTTTTCATTAGAATAGCTGTCTCTGAAGACTTCTCAATGGATACCACTGTGCTGAAGGAACATTAACCAGTATTTCTTAACAGCCGATGTTCCTTGCAATGTTATCCGTGAAGCAATCCAAAAATTAATACTCACAATGACCCCAAGTCATGCAGTTAACTAAGTTATGTGGAATAAATAATACACTTGAGCACTTGCTCCTCCAACGCTGCTTCTGCGGGTCCATAATCGTCAGGGAGTTTCGGCGTGCGAGAATGCAGCCAATGAAGCACCTCTTCCCTTTGCTTCTTACTTGCTTCCTTGATTTCAGAATCCTGCCCTTCAGACCAGTGAAAGAATAAATTTTTCTTGTTTTAAGCCACACCATGTTCATGGTAATCTGACGCAACAGTCCTGGAAAACTAATGTGTATGTAGCTTACTGTGGTGAGCAGTGGGTTTTTTCATGTTCTTTTAAAGAGTGTTGGACATTTTTCTGGCAGGTAGTGAGCTGAGATTGGTCTGACCCTTTTCAGGTTTGCTTTCAAGTTTTGTTAGAGCATATTCAGGAAGACTTTTCTCTAGGACTCAATAAACTCCACCACCAAGGCGTGATTCTCCTGATATTCTCCCTTGACACCCCACGTATTAGGAGACTTGTCCATCTGGCTGACAGGACTGACAACTATTCTTTCTGTTGGGTAGCCTGCTCCAGTGACGGTTCCTTCTTATGGGGTTCTGCCCCATGCGGGTGCAGATCAGTACTCAGCCAAAGACTTATTAAGGGTACTTCTTATGGTTTTTGGCAGCATTATTATCAATTAATATAAGATGAAACAAAAAGAAACACCTCAGTAACTATTTTTCTTGACAGAAGCCTTGTTACAGGTATTTAATGCACATTAACTAAAATGTGTACATTTTTAGTTTTCATGATAAATGCAATTGGGACTTTATTACACTCTGGGTATTCTTAAAGAAAGCACATCAGGTGATAGAAATATTTAGGTTACACTTCTGCCTCAAGTGATGATAAAACCCTTATTCTTCTTTGATCTTATACATTGTTTCCTCTGGGATGTCCCTGTCTCTTGAAGGCCTGGAGTGACCTTTGGCTACGTGGTTGGCCTTGTTATTTCACCACTCTGTATGTATTAAAATAGAAAGCAACTTACATACAAGAACAAGTAATGGGAGCAAAGGGAGAAGATGCTTCTTTGTATAGATTCCAGAAGGACTATGCAAAAGTATGGATGGTATAAGCCAGGTCGTTATCTTTATAGCACTGTTTTCCTCCTAGTTACAATATGAGGTGATTGTAGCTTTTTAACTAGGAAACTCCTGAGAGACAGTACTTTCTAGTTGAAATAAAGTATTTAGAATAGATTGTGGCTTTAGATGGATTTGCTGCTTTTTCAGTTTTTAGGGAAACATTCTTAATGAATTTTATAGAACTCTGATAAAAGGGTTTTTTAAATACTCTCAAGTTTTAAACTGCTTCATTATATACAAGAAGTCTGAGGGTAGCTGTAGCATTTCATATGCTTTCTGAGAGAAATGGACTGTTTTCTTGGCTACTGGAAATGTTTCTTATCAAATGAAACCATTTATACATCTTGAACTTTTTTTTTTTTTCTGTGTGTTGCTTTGAAGTTAAAATGGCTATGATAGCTCACTGAACACTTCAATCCCTGATGTGTTAAAGTTGAACAGTCCACATAGCCAGTGTGCTCCCATTTCTTTTTCTAGTTTCCACCCTTATTCCAGACACAGGTTTGTCTTTCATATCTTTGTCTTGTTTGGGGATCACCTTGGAGAATGGGCTTCCCTGGTGGCTCAGAGGTTAAAGCGTCTGCCTCCAATGCGGGAAACCCGGGTTCGATCCCTGGGTTGGGAAGATCCCTGGAGAAGGAAATGGCAACCCACTCCAGTATTCTTGCCTGAAGAATCCCATGGAGGGAGGAGCTTGGTAGGCTACAGTCCACAGGGTCGCAAAGAGTCGGACATGACTGAGTGACTTCACTTCACTTGGAGATCTGAGTTCCTATTAATACAACAGGTATATTTAGCATGTATTACTTAAGTTCTGTTACCCACTCCTCTTTCACATTTTGAAATAAGGCTACATTTACCACAGAGAAGCATATAAGGAGAATATCAGGCATCGGATAAGATAAAAGCCTCAGATGATCAGTCTTGTCTGTTCTTAGTCTTCCTGTTTGGCTGTGTCATAGAGAATCAGGAGGTACTAGCTGTCGCCTGTGGTGACGCTGACTGTGTACTAGTTGAAGATGGCAGGCACGTAATTCTCCAGGAACATGCTGTTGGCACAGTTTCTATATAGGTACGTCTTGCCCACTGCCCAGTCGCCAGTCACTACACACCTGAGAATCACTGCCCCGGCCCGTGAGCCGCACTGGGCATGGTCCCCTTACCTCTACCAGTCCCCTCACTGGCTGTGCATGCCTGCTGCCTCCCAGCAGTTAACAAGTGAAATTAAACTTTAAGAAAGTCTCATTTCTCAATTATGACAAGGACTATTTGGTCTTTATTATTAAAACAGAATAAAAGAACAGATTAAAAACTTTAGTAGAAAATCAAATTTAACAATAAATCCTCAATTGTACAGAAGTACATTACTAAACATTCAAATGACTCCTTTACTAATAGTGACACTGGGATTGTATTTTATTTCATGAGATAAATGGAAAAACACACAACCCTATTTCTAACATCATGTGGTAGAAATACACACAGTCTCTTACAATTATTTCCATGAACACTAAGTAAGACAACTCTGAACATATTAATAAAAAGAAACTAAAGTCCTATTATTTTTAACTGATCTTATCTGGATAATAAGAAAGACTAGCGTGATTAAGAAAACAGATAAAGAAAACAAATAATAATTGCACAAAGTTTATTGTCTCTGTATCAAACTATCTGCTATGTAAGTATATATGGACCTTAAATGCTTCATTAAACAGATAACTGAAAATATTTAATTTCTAATACCTTCTGGTAAAGGTTAATGGAAAAAATACTACACTAGGAATCAAGATAGTGAGTTTTCAGTCCTGATTGGGCCTCCAAAGCTAAAACATAGCACAAAACACAAACTGGATGTGTGTAAACTAAGGGGTCTGGACCAGATGCTAGGTGGTATGCCTTCCATTTTTAAAATTCTATCATACCAGGTATTTAAATACCTATTACAAAAGAACAGCATTCACAAATTTTAACATGAATTCAAACACTGATTTGCTGGATAACAGTGTGACTGTATTCGTTGTGATCACACATGAACCAGAAAAGCTTGTCTGATTGCTGTAATACCACACAGGAAAATCCTGCTAGTCATAATTAAAGAAGAATAGTGATAAAGCATTTCTTTGGAATTTACCAGTTGGAAATACTTCTTCCTTCTTTGACAAATAGGAATGACTGAGATTTTGGACCTTATAAATAAAGCTACTGGTTTCATATGATGATTGGTATTAAACACCTTACTGGACATCACCATTCACATACTTTGCTACAGTGAATTATTAGTGCTTCGTTGAAAAAGGCTCTAAAATACATCTCTGTATTGGTTATTTCCTTTAAAAAAAATCAAGAAAATGATGCAGACTTTTATAGATTGGACTGTGGATTATTTTTGTTGTTGTTAGTGAAGAAAAATGATAATGCACTTTATTTTTCTTGGGAGGGATAACAAAAGGAGAATTATGAGTCATCGGTTTAGATGAGGGTACCCAACCCAAAGTGTGGCCTCCAGATTAGCAGTGACAAATTACCTGGAAACTGGTTAGAAATGCAAATTCTTGGGCCCCATTCCAGACCAACTAAAACCATAGATTCTGGGGATGGACCCAGAAATTTGTTTTAAGAAGCCTGCCAGGTGATTCTGATGTACTTTGAGGTTTAGTTACCTTTATTTTGATGACCTATTTTATAAAACTTAAATGTTTATTTTCTGCACATATCAAATATGCGACTACATGGTTAACAAACATTTGGTTAAGAAACATTTTAAAATATAAAATCAAGCTTTATAACAAACTGTTACTGGCAAAACTTATAAAAAGTAAACTTGTTTCCTCTTTCCTATTTTACTTATCTTTCTCAGTTTCCCTCGTCTCACTGAAATGCTGACTAGCTCCAGATTTGAGTAATTTTAACATCTACTTCATCATTTTTTTCAAAAAGCTCATGCTCAAACGGCAACTAGGAGTCATAGTAAACATTTCTTAGGTTTCCCTACAACCTCTTAAGGATTAAAGAAATTTTTAAAATAGAAAAATAAGCAAAATTGAAAGATTAAACCTGTTCACCCAGCAATAATTAGATACAACTGTGTCTGAGCTATTCTTAAAGGCTGGGGAGAAAGAAGTGATCACAGCCCTGTCCTTGGGAGTTTCCGTTTTATGTGTCATTGTTTTTGGTCTGGTGGCCCTTTTGACAAAAGGGATATCTTTAATATCTGCACAAGTCACTCTGCTGCTTCTCTACTTTTAAGCTGCCAATAAAGACTACTAGGGTGCATGCTGATAATGAATATTAAAATAATAATTTACGAATTACTTAAAAAGTATAATCATTTTAAAATTCTCCTAACAAACCATGAGCTATGAGTAAATGTAAAATTAGTAAAAAAGAACTAG
The DNA here is from genome assembly GCF_027580195.1 of Bos mutus. Taxonomy (NCBI): domain Eukaryota; kingdom Metazoa; phylum Chordata; class Mammalia; order Artiodactyla; family Bovidae; genus Bos; species Bos mutus. The sequence goes on from NC_091625.1 coordinate 73,349,402, forward strand.
TTGAAGACAATATTTTTAAACAAAAGTAAATCTGAATATTTGCAAACATATTATTCAGTTTTATACACAGTCTTAGTAGTTATAAATTTTATACTTCATACTTCAAAGCAGTAGTTTATAAAGATTATACACAGAAATTATGCTCCTTATGAAAAATGGAATATTATTTTTTTATCCTACTGCATTCTTCAAACAGACTTGTACTGTTCCATCCTGGAAGTGTTCTCTTACTATACTAATAAATCGGGGCTTTCCTGGTGGTTCAGTGGTAAAGAATCTGCCTGCCAATGCAGGAGACGTGAGTTTGATGCCTAGGTGGGGAAGATCCCTTGGAGAAGGAAATGGCAACTCACTTCAGTATTTCTGTCTGGGAAATCCCATGGACAGAGGAGCCTGGAAGGCTCCAGTCTATAGGAACGCAAAAGAGGCAGGCACAACTCAGCGACTAAACAACAACAAGCAATTATATAATGCATACAAAGAGTTATAGTACTTAATATTTTTGAGAACTATTCAGGCATGTGCTAAGCATTTTACCCTATATATGTATGTGCTTGTATGTATGCAGATACAAATACATGCACATGGTATATATTTGCATGCACACGCATGTTCACATATACATCCATAACTACCCTATTTAGTTCCTATCATGCCTTTGAATGGGCTTCCCAGGTAGCTCAGCTGGTAAAGAATCCACCTGCAGTTCAGGAGACCTCCAGTTCGATTCCTGGGTGGGAAAGTTCCCCTGAAGAACGGATAGGCTACCCACTCCAGGATTCTTGGGCTTCCCTGGCGGCTCAGCTGGTAAAGAAAAGTGAAAGTGAAGTTGCTCAGTCATGTCCGACTCTCTGTGACCCCATGGACTGCAGCTACTAGGCTTCTCCATCCATGGGATTTTTCAGGCAAGAGTACTGGAGTGGGGTGCCATTTCCTTCTCCAGGGGATCTTCCTGACCCAGGGATTGAACCCGGGTCTCCCACATTGCAGGCAGATGAATCCTGGTAAAGAATCCGCCTACAATGTGGGAGACCTGGGTTCGATCCCTGAGTTTGGAAGATCCCCTGGAGAAGGGAACAGTTATCCACTCCAGTATTCTGGCCTGAAGAATTCCATGGACAGAGGAGCCTGGCAGGCTACAGTCCATGGGTTGCAAAGAGCCAGACATGACTGAGGAACTTTCATGTTCATATATATGCTTTTGTTTCCTCAATTATAAACTAAAAGATTATTATTTGTCTAAATCACAGAGTTTGGCAGATTCTAAATGTTAGCAGGTTTGCTCTTCTCCTAAATCTATGCTGTTAATCACTAACCTTACATATTTAAGTTTGAAGTTAGAGGCCTGCGTGGAACCAAGTAAATATACGTCTGGTTCACTGACTTTGGCTTTTGCTAAGATTTATGCCCAAAGGAGGATCTTTAAGACTTGGTATTTCTATTACAGATGGCACCTGAAGAAGATCATCAAAGCACTTTTCTTTACATTAGCTTCTCAGTTACAATTTCTTGAAGCCATCAAACTAGGAAGTTATATGATAAACAGAAATCAGGCCAAAGTGACAGCTGATATATGTATACTAACATGTGTGTCCATCTGATCACTACAGTTTATATTTATGCTGAAATGACTATAAGCTCAATTACTTTGGGAAGACTCTGTGCAGGAATCTTAAATAATAAATTTAAATGGAAAAAGAAAAGCTTTTTAGGCTGCTGATAGTAAGATATCAATAAGTAACTGCTCATCTTATTTAAACACTGAAGCTTGTCTATTTCTAAATCCAATGATAATCCAAAAATTCTGAAAAAAGTTCATGTATACACATGTGAGTATTTGGTTTAATGAGGAAGAAGATAGTAATATCACAGAAGCACCAGCTTGATGGAAAACATCTCTACTTTAGCATATAAATATAATTATGATACATATAGAGATGAAGATGGTTGAGTAAAAGATTCTAAAACTTCCCAAACAGTACTTCAAATGGCAGGGCTTCCCTGGTGGCTCAGACAGTAAAGAATCTGCCTGCAATGTGGGAGACCCAGGTTCAACTTCTGGGTCAGGAAGATTCCCTGGAGAAGGGAATGGCTACCCACTCCAGTATTCTTGCTTGGAGACAGGGCTTCCCAGGTGGCGCTAGCGGTAAAGAACCCACCTGCCAAAGCAGAAGATTTAAGAGATGTGGGTTCAATCCCTGGGCTGGGAAGATCTGGAGAAGAAAACGCAACCCACTCTAGTATTTTTGTCTGGAGAATCCCATGGACTGAGGAGCCTGGCGGGCTATAGTCCATAGGGTTATAGCACAGAGTAAGACATGACTGAAGTGACTTAGCATACAGCACAGAAGAGAGAAAAGAGAAGAAAGAAGATTTAGAGAAATAATGGCACAAACTTCCCAAAAATGATTAAAAAAATTAATCTGCACATTCAAGAGCTTAAACAAAATCCATACAGTGTAAGAAAGATCCACACCTAGATATATCGTAGCCAAACTATTGAAGACCAAGAATCTTGAAAGCAGTGAAAGTAAAACAATTCATCACATAGAAGGGATTCTCAATAAGATTATCAGTAGATTTCTCATCAGAAACTTTGGAGTTCAGAAGTTAGTAAGATGATGCTTTCAACATTAAATGTGGAAAGAAAACTCAATCTACTATTCAATATCCAGAAAAATCACCATGTAAAAAAAGAAGAAACTAATACATTTCCAGATAAATGATAACAGTTTGTTGCTAGTTGACCTGCCCTTTAAGAAAAACTAATGGGAGTCAGGCTGCAATAAAAGGGCACTTAACAGTAACTCAAATCCATATAAATAAAGAGCACTGATAAAGGTAATTACATAAGTAAATGCAAAGACAGTGTAAGTGTCCTTTTTTAAAAGCAACTTTTCACCTGATTTAAAAGGTAACTTCATGAAGAATTATAAAATGTGCTGATGGTTTACAATGTATAAAGATGCAATTTCTATGACCATAACAGCAAAAAGGAGGCAGGAAGGAAAAGAACTGAATTAAAGTTTTTACACACTATTGAAATTAAGTTGGTGTCCATTCTAAAGGAGATAGCTCCTGGGTGTTCTTTGGAAGGAATGATGCTACAGCTGAAACTCCAGTACTTTGGCCACCTCATGTGAAGAGTTGACTCACTGGAAAAGACTCTGATGCTGGGAGGGATTGGGGGCAGGAGGAGAAGGGGATGACAGAGGATGAGATGGCTGGATGGCATCACTGACTCGAGAGACGTGAGTTTGAGTGAACTCCGGGAGTTGGTGATGGACAGCCTGGCATGCTGCAATTCATGGGGTTGCAGAGAGTCGGACACGACTGAGTGACTGAACTGAACTGATTTATATGCTATATTCCTGGCATATGAAAGGCATATAGTATGTTTCAGGTATAATTATTATGATTCAAATGCCAGAGTTCTTTAAGTTATCACAGAGGCATGGTGTTTTAAAATAGAAATATTTCTAGAGGGCACCCACAACTATAAATGTGATCCTATTTTCCGAATTAAATGTAGATGTGCTAACTTCAACTCGATTTCTAAAAACAAAACTGTATTTCTACCCTTGGTATGATAAGATCCGAATCCCCTACATATATACATACATACATACATACCATATTCATTAAAATATATCTAATTTAGACAATTATATAGTAAAATATAATTATAATTTGCTCAAATAGAAAACAGTCAAAGAATTTGAATAAATTCTCCAAATAAGAGACACAAATAGCACTACAAAATATGCTAACCTCATTAATCACTAAAAAATGCAAATCAAAATCAGGAGATATCACTTTTCACTCAATAAAATGACTATAATAAAAAAGATACTAACAAGTGTTGGTGAGGATGTGGAGAAATTGAAACTCTCATACTTGGCTGGTGGGATTGCAAAATGGTTCAGGTACTTTAGAGAACATTTTGGCAGTTCCTCAAAATGTTAAACACAGTTACTATATGACACAGCAATTTCAGTACTAAATACACACTCAAGGGAAATGAAAACCAATGTCCACGCAAAAGCTTGTATGTAAATGTTCATACAGCATTATTCAAAACAGCTAAAACTGGAAGCAACCCAAATGCTCATCAATAAATAAAAGAATAAATAAAATGTGGCATATCCATAATTGACTATTATTCAGCCATAAAAAAGATGCATACTATAACATGGATGAACTCTGAAAACATGCCAAGTGAAAGAAGCTAGATACAAAAGGTCACGTATATTATGACAGCATTTATGTAAAATGTCCACAATAGGCAAATCCAGAGAGATAGAAATCAGATTATTATTTGCCAGGGGCTAGGGAGAGAAGGCAATGGAGTGGGGCAGTGACTACTACTGAGTATGGGATTTCTTTTCGGGGTGAGCACTATGTTTTAAAATTGGACACTGATAATGGGTTCAAAACTGAATAGACTAAAATTCAATGACCTGCAGACTGTAAAAGAATAAACATTTTTCTTTTTTTTTTTACTTTACAATATTGTATTGGTTTTGTCTTACATCAACATGAATCCACCACGGGTGTACACGTGTTCCCAATCCTGAACCCCCCTCCCATCTCCCTCCCCATGCCATCCCTCTGGGTCAAGTGCAAACATGTTTCTATGTGAATTATATCCAAATAAAGCTGTTACTAAAAAAAAAATCATAGAAATTATGGCTACAAAAAGTGAAGTTAGCCATGATGAATAAAGGAATACATACAAGCAAAAATAACACAGAGATGGAGACCATAGCAATTCATGTCAGAGAGAACAGCCTTGATTCTGACTGTGGAAATGCACAAAAGAGGTGATATTGTGAAAATGTAACAGAAGGAGTAAACAATATATGTCGAACATAAGAGAAATAGATAAGCTTAATGTATCACCAAGGTTTTGTCAGTTAAGAACTAAGCAGCTGGTAGTGTTAGTCACTCAGTCATGTCCGACTCTTTGTGATCCCATGGACTGTAGCCCCCAGGCTCTGTCCATAGGATTTCCCAGGCAAGAATACTGGAGTGGGTTGCCACTCCCTTCTCCAGGATTCTGGTAGTATTAGTGACATACAAGTCCAAAGTTCAGTTCAGTCACTCAGTCATGTCCAACTCTTTGTGACCCCATGGACTGAAGCACTCCAGGCTTCCCTGTCCATCACCGACTCCTGGAGCTTACTCAAATTCATGTCCATTGAGTCAGACATGACTGAGTTGGACAACCATCTCATCCTCTGTCATCCCCTTCTTCACCCACCTTCAATCTTTCCCAGCATCAGGGTCTTTTTAGATGAGTCAGTTCTTTGAATCAGGTGGCCAAAGTATTAGAGTTTCAGCTTCAGCATCAGTCCTTCCAAAGAATATTCAAGACTGATTTCCTTTAGGATGGACTGGCTGGATCTCCTTGCAGTCCAAGGGACTTTCAAGAGTCTTCTCCAACACCACAGTTCAAAAGCATCAATTCTTCGGTGCTCAGCTTTCTTTATAGTCAAACTCTCACATCCATACATGACTACTGGAAAAACCACAGCCTTGACTAGACGGACCTTTGTCAGCAAAGTAATGTCTCTGCTTTTTAATATGCTGTCTAGGTTGGTCATAACTTTCCTTCCAAGGAGCATCTTTTAATTTCGTGGCCGCAGTCACCATCTGCAGTGATTTAGGAGCCCAAAAAAGTAAAGTCTGTCACTGTTTCCATTGTTTCCCCATCTATTTGCCATGAACTGATGGGACCAGATGCCACAATCTTGGTTTTCTGAATGTTGAGTTTTAAGCCAACTTTTTTACTCTCCTCTTTGACTTTCATCAAGAGGCTCTTTAGTTGTTCTTCGTTTTCTGCCATAAGTGTGGTGTCACCTGCATATCTGAGGTTACTGATATTTTGCCTGGCAATCTTGACTCCACCTTGTGCTTCATCCAGACTTAAATTGAAGCAAGTAGGGAAAACCACTAGACCATTCAGGATGACCTAAATAAGTCCCAAGGAAGGTGGTAATTTTATTGAGCTGTACTCATTTTCAGGTTCTTTGGTTACCAAATGGTTAACAGCCTATATATTTATTATAAAAATTTTTCTAGTAGAATGGAGAAAGAAAAGAATAATTAAGATTAGAAACATCAACTAAGGAGTCATTCATGCTTAAGTACCAGCTGACACTTGAGTGTGTGCAATGAGTTTTAAAAGTAGGTCTCAAGGAAGAAGGGAAAAGTCCAATCACCTCATTCTTGGGCGATTACCTTTTCATTCCTGTTCTTTTTAGTCCAGTTCTTCAAACAGCTGTCTGTGGCATGTGGGTAGCATAGTTTGAAGCATAGCAGGTGTTTGTAATTTCCTTTCTCAAGGTCACAGGTGACTCTGCCAGTGCACTAGAAAAACCACAGCTTCTGGGCCCCTTTCTTCCCACCAAACCCCAAGATCCCCTTCTCACATCCAGATTACTTTTGTTACTTATGTGTCTTTAGCCCACCCCACAGCTATGAGAACTGAAGTGCCACTATTCTGAGGAAATCTAAGGCCCTATCCACTAACCTCAAATCATATCTGATTAAAACTTCTTGATGGGTAGATGGGATGTTTTCCAAGAAACAAAGTTTGCAATTGGCTTTCTTAGGTAACATCCATGGTAGATGATGAAGAGGGAGGACTTGGCTCTTTCCTATCCTCAAGGTCCTCATGACTCTTCTTAGCTGTCATTCTGGTCAGTTCTATCAGTACTGCTCAGCCGTCTACTCTCTTCATTACCACCCCTGTCTAATGCCATTACAAGCTACAGTGATGATACAAGACAGGATGAGATAATACACACTACAGAGCAGGGTTTTAAAACCTAACAATTATTTTTATAGGTTTTAACTGCTGCTAATATTACCTGAGCTGCTCCCAGTTTCCACAGAATCTGCTTTGTGCCATTGACTGACATTTGAGTGTGATGGTTTAGTAGTATAAAATGATTCTGCTCTTAGGGAGTTAATATTTTTGGCTCATATATCACAGTGCATTAACACATTCAATTAAAATGTTTCCAGAAGACTCTTAAAGACCTTTTGTGTTTCAGTTTCTCTACTGGCAAATGATGATGATGATGATGATAATGCTTTTATCTTCAGAATTAATCCATTCATGAAGCAACCTACATAAAACATTTTCCATAGTGAGTGGTACATGGTGAGTGCCCAACAAATGTTAGGTACAGTTGTTATTACTCAACTCCTAAAGTTCTTTATCAAAGAGGAATGGTGTTTTGCAGTCAAATACTTATGTAGTACTTTAAATATAACTGTATTTTCCAAACAAAATATAGATCTATGAACTCCAAGTCCATTTCTGAAAAGGAAATTTATTTCCTGGTTTGTCAAAATAAGCTTTGAATCCAAAAAGTGCACTTAAGAGAAGTCTGCTCATGTCGTCATATTACCAGGCCAAGATATGGTGACGAGAAAACTTTATAAAGTTTAATTAAAAACACAGAACAAGAAGTTTCAATCCCTCTAGGGACTTATCTACTTAATCTTTATGTATTAAACTAACGGGTGACCCAATAATGTGGTTACAACAAAAGGTGTCTGCATTCTTGGAAGACTGATCTCTGGGGACACTGAGAAACTGGGAGGATAAAAGGCGTCACAGGAAGAAAAAACCTGGTGAACTCATGTATGTTTATCAAGGTGAGGAAAGAATCTATGGAACATGAGCAGTGGGAGATAGCAAATATCCATCTAGGCAGAAAACATAGAGGACTAGTTTGATAACTTATGATTAAATTTTCCCCAAATAGAAAACAATATCCCATAAAATAATAAGTCTGAAATTTTTTTCTAGGTAATTGCTTCATTTTATAGCATGATCGACTCAAGTTTTGGTTTCAGTTATATAATATATTTAAAGCTTCCTTACAGGGATCAAATTTTATATTGATTAAAAGGAAAGTTTCAAGTAATCACTAAATCTTATTTTAATAGACAGGCAAGTAAATGTTTTGCTAAAGGACAATGCAATGTTATACTGAACCTGCTTTTAAACAGTAATGTCCCCAAAGCAAAATGGCTTTTATTTATAAGACATTTTGTTGATAAATAAAAACTTTAACCACCTCTGCTGCTGCTGCTGCTAAGTCGTGTCAGTCGTGTCCGACTCTGTGCGACCCCATAGACGGCAGCCCACCAGGCTCCCCTGTCCCTGGGATTCTCCAGGCAAGAACACTGGAGTGGGTTGCCATTTCCTTCTCCAATGCATGAAAGTGAAAAGTTAAAGTGAAGTCGCTCAGTCATGTCCAACTCCTAGCGACCCCATGGACTGCAGAGCACCAGGCTCCTCTTCTGTCCATGGTATTTTCCAGACAAGAGTACTAGAGTGGGGTGCCATTGCCTTCTCCAAAAACCTTAACTGACCATAGATAAAGAAAATTTTGCCTTTTTGATTTTGTTTGGTTGGTCAATATTTTTCTAATGTTGTGAATAAAGACAGTTAACAAAGGGCATTACAAAATCTTCTCATGTTACAGAGTTGAGGAGTGACCAGGGCTGAAAAAAATAATCAGGATTCAAAAGAATAGTGAGTAAAAAATAAACTGTTGAAATTCAACAAGGATAAATGGACCACAGCACTTAGGGCTAAACAATAATAGTGGACAGCTGAGAGATTACTGTGAGCTAGACAGTACTGAGCTCAGTACTGTGAACAGCACCACCCACTGAGGTGGGTGCTATTATTACCTCCTTTCAAGAGATGGGCATACTGAGGCACAAACAGGTAGATAATGGGAAGACAGGTTTGACAGTAAATTTTTTAAAATATCAAGAAATTATTTTTAAAATCAATATCAAACACAGTATCCAGATGACAGAAACCCAAAATATCACTCTTTTTCATATCACAACTAGAATATTAAGTTCAGTTCTGGATGCTATTTCTAAAGAACGTGAACAAACTGGATGGATTCAGTATAGATTCAGTAGGATTAAATGGATGGAATTATCTTAAAAAAGAGATGGTCAAGATGAGACAGACAGGCCCAAACATCTCAAGAGCCATGTTTATAGAAGAGGAAACTGACTTGTTCTGTAACGATCTAGAAGCAAAGCAAAATCAAGATACTAATCTTTTGTAGTAAAGCACAAAACTTGAGTAATTAACAAAAACAGAGTTTCTAAAGTAGAAGTAATTTTTGTTTTCTAGGAAAGAATGTATCCACAAGCAAGGGGACTGTTTTTTTTTTTTTTTTTTTAGTAACCAGTGATACATCCTTCTCATACGTTGAAGCTAAATGGCTAAAGATGTGTAGAGATTAGAAACACTGCAATGCTTTCATCAGAATAGCCCACTATTAGCAGATAGTGCAGTCTCTGGCAAACAACAAGAACTCCAGAGGCTCTTCGGTAACATGTTAACTAAAAAGAAAAAGGATTTCCTGGCTCACTATTTGTGTGACCCTAGGGAAGACACTTATCTTTTCAGTGCCTCAGTTTCCTAATTTATGAAATTGGGATAATAATAAGGGATAATACTTATTGAAGAATTACACAGATGAAAAGAAAGTAAGTATAAAGATACACTGGCAAGAGTAAGTAGTCAACGCACATATAATTATGATGAACAATCTTGGAGGTTTGGGATCATTATGAACACTAGTAATATAAATAATAGCTAGTGATACCACGTGTGACGCAGTTGACAGTTCTCATATTGTAGCGCTGAACAAGAACGTGGAAAACCTCTCTTTTAGTGGTGTTTACATTTTACTAGGGGAGACAAAATTCCATAATTTTTATAGGCCTTTCTGCTATAAAGCCTTGCATTCTGTAGAATGAGGCTTATGAAAAATGCAGTTGTTTCAGACTACTTAAAATCCATGGAACTTATAACTAGAGTGCTGATAGAAACTAACAATCCTAATCAAAGCACTAATATAGTATTAAACCTCTGCTGGTATCTGCACCCAGCACGACTGTTAAGTCAGGTCCATGAAAAAATTTACTTCAGTAGAGACCAGTTAATCAAAATTAAAAACCCAATCAGGTTTTAGATTTCTTCATCTCTCAAACAAAACAATTTTTCTGAAATTAAGGGAAATGTTTTTGCAGCTTCTTCATTTGTACTAGCAGCTATTGAAGCTACTAAATCAGCCACTAGCAAAAGGCATTTCAGCTTTTTTTCTAAAATTACTCAGTCTTTCCATTTGGTTATGAGAAAAGCCTGCCTTTGATGGCTGTGAACTTAAACCATGCAGGAAAAAGTCTTCAGCAATCTTATTGACATCGTTCATCTATTTACTAACTGCACGTTGGCTAATTTGTATTACAGAAACACAAACTGCACTTACAGTGACTGTAAGTACTACTCCAAAGAAACAGGTTAGAGGGCGTAGCAAATGTTTTGAGTGGGGCACATCGCCACCTCCCCTTATGGCATTTTACAGAGCTCCTGCCTTCTGGCTCCTGTCTTCCCAGTTTAAGTTCCCGAGGGAACAGACTCCTTTCCAGCACTTGCTCTTTTTGCCCTTTTCAGGAGAAAAAAAAATGACCAAAAATAATTCCTCTGGAGTCAGGTCTCAAGGGAACCATGTGTTCATACTTCTAGACATCTCACTAGCTTAACTAAGAAAGTATTTCAGCTAGAATCTAAAATGGAAAGATTTTCATTTTAGTTTTTTTTTTTAAATGCTTTGGATGTACTGTTTTAGGAGATATATGTACTTTTGAATTATTCTTGATTCATAGTTTTGATGAGCTGATTCCTCAACTTCTACCAGTTTATATAACTGAACATGTTTTTATTGTAAAGACAGGAAAGATAGAGACTGAAAAGAGCCAAATAGATTACTGGGTGCTCTTTCAGTAGAGCCCCAGGCAGCAGGACCAGTGTCCCTTCTTCTCCCTGCTGTACTGCACATACTCTCCAACGCCTGCTGAGTTAAACAGTTATCTCAACACCATATTCTACTGCTTGGCATCATTTCACCAAGCACTGGGCTTACGAAAGTGGAGAGATTTGGTTGGTATTGAAAGGACTTAGGTTTTTGATCTACTAAAGACAACTAACCCATGTCCAATAATTAAGCAGCATGAAATTTCTAGTAGCAATGGTGGTGATGGGCATTTGTCAGTCAATTCAGTAGACACAAGTGAGCTCTCTCTATATATTATAGATATATAGTAAACGGGTGATTCTGAGTCCTGAGAACAGAAAGAATGAGAGAAATGATCAGTGATTATTCAGGTGATGACTATCAGAAATTTGTTTAGTTTTTCTTCTTTAATATGTTTTCTTGGAATAGTAAGAGCAGATAAAAAAGACCCAAAAGTATACCTAAAAGATCAGCTTCTTCAAACATCCTCATTTTACCAACTAGAAAAGTTTTAAGTACTTAGTAAGGCATCACCCAACTCAGTGGACATGAGTTTAAGCAAACTCCAGAAGATACTGAAGGACAGGGAAGTCTGGTGCGCTGCAGTCCATGGGGTTGGATATGACTTAGTGACTGAACAAAAACAACAAAGGAATCTTGCTACAGCTGCCCTTACGCTGCTCCTTTGTCAAATGCTAAAATACAGTCTGCATCTTTCTCTCCATTGAGGTTCCTGGATTTTTCCCTTCCTCTGAGAAACGTTTTGAAAGTAATAATGTTGCATAAATACAAAAACTTAACTTTTCATTTTTGAAGAATGTGGAAAAAGAAACATTTACTTCATTGTTCTATATGGGTTTCTTTCATGGCAGCCCTTTGACACAACATTACTTTCTTTTGTGTAAGTCAACAATATACACACAAGGCTATGTTAACTGCTATTGCATTTTCCATCCTCCTCTCAAGACAGGTTTCCTAAACTGCTTCCAGTTCATCATGCTTCCATTCTGCTCCCAATCTCCCAAACATTTCTGACTACCCATGACAGCACAAAAACACCCTCTATTTAGACTCCCCTGGCTTCTGAGATGCTACACAATTCCTGACTTTCTATGTCTCTCTTCTCTGTCTTCCATGGGGCTTTTTCCAACCTTCTGAATATGGACATCCCTGAAGTCTAGGCTAGCTCTTTGCGCTTATTTCTATAGTTTCAGTCTTTATTCATTTAAACTGTATATGCTGACAATCTATAAGAAACGGTGATGAAAGCAGACATGGCCCCTATTTTCAGGAAACTTACATGCATTTGACTGAGGAAGACAAAAAGATAAGTATGAAAATAACTGAACAAAAAATTACAAATTGAGATAAACATTAAGAAGGGAAAAAAAGTGCAATAAAAAAGACTAAGTGGGGAATATCTACTTCAGATAGAGTGATGAAGGAAGATCCTCTGAACGCCTGACATTTACTGGGATCTAAAGAAAAAGCCCATTATGCCAAAGGGTGTGTATATTCCTGGCAGAGAGGCCAAATGTTCAAGGCTGATAGGTGAGTGTGAGAAAGGCTGGCTGTGTTCCAGAAACTCAGAGCAGAGAATGTCATAAGTTGATGCTGAAGAGGTAGGCAGAGACCAAATCATGCAAGGCCCTGTAAGCCCCAGGAAAGGATCTGGGGTTTAATTGTACATGTAAGAGGAAGTTATTGAGGAGTGTTAAAAAGGAGAAGGATAATCCATTCTGACTCTCATTTTAGAAAGTTCACTCTGGCTGCTATGACTTACAGAATGGATGGATAAGGTGCTCACACATATAGGATTGCCCAAGACAGTCCTAGTTTATATGTTTGTTGTCCTGGTGTGATCTGATCTGATCTGATCTGTCCTGGTGTAACTGGATTTCTGCATTAACTCCCAGAAAAAGCCACAATACGCAATAAATACATACATATGAAAAGAGAAAAAGAAAGGAGGTTGATCAAGACACAGGCAGGCCTTTGAGGCAACATTTATCAGATTTCCTGGCTCTTGGTTTCCATGCTCTAGCTGGGACTCTGGGGTCCTCCCTTGGATTCTTGACCTTAGGGTTGGGACATGGTCTTGTTCTTATTATCTGGCCATCTCCTGTGACGAAATAATATTCAATATCCGTTATACAGAAACATATTGAGTGGAATGTATCTCAACTCATTCATTCCTCACAACGATCCTTGAAGTAGGTATTACCCTCATTTGCAGATAAAGAGATAAAGAATCTTGTCTGAAGTCACATGGAGTAAAAGTGGCCAAAGCAGGACTCTAAGCCAGGACATCTGGTCTGGACTCAGTGTTCTTAAGCCCTCTTCTAAAATTACTCCTCACTGCGAGAGACCTGGACATGTTTAGAGAACTAAAAGTAGCTCAGAGCAGCCAGCGTGAACATGGGGGAAAAGCTGGAAGTAAGTCTAAAAAGGTAGCAAAAGGCTTCAAATCACATGCTACATAGCTTGGCCTTCAACTGGTAGGAGATAGGGTGCACCCCAGGACCTTTAACATATGATGTTTATGCTTGGATATGGGCTTCTCTGATGGCTCAGTGGTAAAGAATCTGCCTGCCAATGCGGGAGACGTGGGTTGGATCCCTGGGTCGGGAAGAAGCCCTGGAGAAGGAAATGGCAACCCGTTCCAATATTCTTGCCTGGACAATCCCATGGACGGGGGGCCTGGCAGACTACAGTCCATGGGGTTACAAAGAGTTGGACACAATTTCTCAACTAAACAACACCACCAATGCCTTGGATAGATAACTCTGTGGAGCACAAACTTAGGAGATGAGTAGAAACAGTCTGGTTTCTGGCCAAGCTTTCTCTAAAGACTGGATATCTGCCTCCTTCCAGGACGAGGCCTTTGGACACCTGTTGTGAAGGGTCTGCTTGTCCCCATCCATGATGATGCGTGGGATTCCCACAACTGAGGCCTGGGCCCTCTCACCATTGGAGCTCCCTTCTGGAGCCCAGAGCTGTGCAGTGCGGCTCTCTCAAGCAGAACAAATGCAGATCTTCAAATTCATCCTCTTTTCTGAGGTCCAAGCCTATATTCTCAGTTCTCTACTGAACATTTCTACTTGTACATGGCCTGTGGTTATGTGAAATTTAACACGTCTAATACAGAATCTATTCTTCTCTAAACATCATCCTGTATCCCTATTTTAGAAAAATCTGTTAACAGCCATCATTCTCTCAGTAACCTGTGTCTGTCTCCTATGTTACCTTTTTTCTTTTGAGTTTCCAATACTGACTCTAGTTTCCAAATATTTCTCGTAAGCATACTTCTATTTCCATTTCCACTGTTCCTTCCTTATTCAGATTCTTAACACCATGGAAAGTGGATTATAATAGCTTCACAGAGCACCTACTTTCTTCTGGTCTCCACTACCTGCAATTTCATGTGTGCTTTTATTTTAATTTTTTAAAAAAACATCACCCCTTGATCATATTATTCTCATCCTCAAATGCCTTACTGTTGCTTATACTGATAAAGTCTCAATTCTTTATCTAATATGCAATGATCTTGATAAATTATGCCCCAATTACCTTTTCTTAATCTATCTCATGTTCTGAAAAGCTCTGCTTCATGCCAACTGTCTCCATCTATAAACTTTGTGTACTTTCCTTTCCTTACTATCTTCAGTCACACTGTTACTCCAGTCTAGAATATCCTACTCCTTTTAAAAATCCCATATTTCCTTTATGATTCAGTTAAGCACCTTCCTACTCTAAATTGCCTTCCCAAACTACTTGAGCCCTGGAAATTCCTATGGCACTCAGATCCCATCCCATATTCCTATACTTGAGTACAAGCTGCCTGGTGACATAACATCTGTACTCATTGCTCTGAACTTATATTCAGTTCATGTGTTGAGGTTTAACTGTTTACAGGCCTTCCTGGTTGCTCAGACAGTAAAGAATTTGCCTGCAGTGCAGGAGGCTCAAGTTCAATCCCTGGGTTGGGAAGATCCCCTAGAGAAGGGAATGGATACCCATTCCAGTATTCTTGCCTGGAGAATTCCATGGACAGAGGAGCCTGGTAGGCTACAGTCCTTGGAACTGCAGAGTTGGACATGACTGAGCAACTAACACTTTCATCTCACTTCACTTTCAAATGAGACCAAGAGCTACTCAGAGACACAAAACATGTTTATACTTTCCTATATTGCTACTTTCCTCATACAACTCTCACAACTACTCAGCACTTGGTATTGTACTGTTCTATGGGTACTGTATACATAATGTTTGTTGATAGTTTAGAAAATAAATTCCTATTATGCCACTGTTGTGTGACAATTCTCCAGGAATACGACACTTTCAGAATTTTAAAACTTTGTCAGGTAGAGGAATTTAGCAAAATCAAAAGAGATTTGGGGAAAGATCTGATAAAAACAGATGTCAGTAGAGTATGCTAATGGGAAAAATCAACATAAGCTTCATAATTTACAATGTCTGGAAAAAAACATGCAGATACTTAAGAAAAATGTTATAGACAACTCACAAGTGGTCTTTAAAGAAACCTATTTTGGACTTACACTTGAATTTCAATAGAATTGCTCTGAATTGCTACTTTATTGATAAGTGAAAACAGATTCTTTTATGACTTAAGTTATAAAAGCTTACACTTTATCAGTTCCCTCTCCACCCTGCAATTACCTTCAGGAAGAGATTGGCCATAGGCTCTGTTTTATGAGTTTTATAGGGGCACATTCACCGTAGTTTACATACTATGAATTCCTGGAAAATTCTATAGATTAGAGAAAATAAAGTGCTTCTTTGGATCAAAGACATTTCATTTGAACTCATATATTTATCTATAAACAAGCTGCCTCTGACAGTATGTTAAAATGTGAAAGGCATATTTTATGTAAACATATGTATAAAGTATATTAAGCTAATATGTGATAATGCAATATGTAGCAATCTTGTGAACCCAGAGTGAGATAAACAATGATAATAATCTAACAACGAAAACAACTCAAAATGTTGTAGAGTTAATATCATATAAACCATAATCATATAATGCAAAAGAGGCTCAGAAAAAAGTTTAATTTGCATGTATATTTATCAACAAGTGTACTGTTAAGGGCAAGCAACACTGCAAATATCTCAGATATATTTTCAGAATAGGAAAATACTCTAAAACACAGTAAAGTTAACCACTGATGAAAAATCATGTAACAAAAGTTTATCAATCAAACCTTTAGAAAACCTAGAGGGAGTTTAACTGCAGAATAAACCAATAGCTTGTTACATTGGTCTTACAACAATGAAGAAAAACGAATCAACATTTAAATTTCCAGTCAAGCTACGATATTTTAATTCTTAATAATTTATGCAACACATAGATGGCAAAAGTGTTCTATAACTGGTATAATTCTTATGAGACAGCCTGGAGTTTGTTTCAACTCATGGTAGATGTGCAGACTTCTACGAAAACATAAGCTGTAATTTTGTAAACGGACAAAAAAATCCCTCTGTTAAAAGAAAAGTGGTTCTCATTAATGGAGGTTGTGAGATCACTGAATAAAATTTAAAAAAAGAAATAGTATTAGCATTACATGTTTGGAATGTATAAACAGAAGTTTTGGGCTTCCCTGGTGGCTCAGACAGTAAAGAATCTGCCTGCAATGCATGAGACCTGGGCTTGATCCCTAGGTAGGGAAGGTCACCTGGAGAAGATCCTCCAGTATTCTTGCCTGGAGAACCTCATGGACAGAGAAGCCTGGCGGGCTACAGTCCATGGGGTTGCAAAGAGTTGGACACCACTGAATGACTGGACTAACACTTTCACTTCTCAGTAGAAACTTTACAAAAATGATTGACTACAATAGGCCATACTGATGTTATTTGAATTTTATCTTACCTGTTTTCACTGGAAGAGATTCAAAAACAGTTTTCCTCAAATCACTACAAATTCTTTATATGTTCAACATGGTTTACCATGTTTTAATTCCACCAGAAAATAGGAAAAGCTATGGGAATTGCTGTGCATATGACTGTACATTAAGGGGCAGGTAGGTTTTAACCATGTTTCTTGTGTAATAACTTACAATAAGAAAAGACCAAACATGTGGGTGGAAGACTTCCTTAAGCTAGTTGCTATTTCTCTTTGGTTTGCAAATAAGTCCTTTATTTAAAGTAACTATGGGACTCAAGCCTATGCTGATTTAACTATTAACTAACTTTTACACCTGCCTTTCAGGGTTCGGACAATGACCTCTGATTAATCTGAGTTTGATATTATCCTTAACTTGCTATAGGCTACAAGCAGGTGCAGCAACTAGCTCTTAAAGTGGCATGATCTAATTATTTCCACATAAACTAATATTAGGGTTTCCCAGGTGGCTAGGTAGTAAAGAATCTGCCTGCCAATGCAGGAGGCTCGGGTTTGAGCTGGGATCGGGAAGATGTGGAGAAGGGAATGGTAACCCATTCCAGTATTCTTGCCTAGGAAAGCCCATGGACAGAGGAGTCTGGCAGGGCTCCAGTCCACGGGGTTGCAAAAGAGTTGGACATGACTTGGCGACTAAACAACAACAACAATCTTAATATTATGATTGTATCATGTCTTATTTGCTTTTCCTATAATAGTAACATACCTGAGTGAATACCATTCAGGCCACAAATCAGTGAAAAGAAAGCCACATGTTTATGCATCAAATCTGAGCTAAGATATTCAGTATAAAGAAAATACAAGAAAATCTGTAGTATGTGAACAGGCAAAACAGACTACCTATACAAAGGGATAACTATTATTTACTGTCTCTCCTAAGCTACTAAATGACAGAAGGCATCTTAAGATGATCAGTTTCCAAGTGTTTTGAAGGGAAAAGGACTAAAACCCCTGGCAAGCTGTCTTGTGCAAAGACAAATGAGAGATATTTTAAAATATGCAGATTGAGGTAATATAACTTCCAATTTATATTTCTTGAAAAAAAAATAACTTGAAAATATACTCCTGGATATGAAAAAAGTGCAGAACTGTGAATGCAAAAAAAAAAAAATGTAGTGATTATAGTCAGTGAAGAAGAGAGGTTTGATTCTTCTTGGTGGACAAGGTCATGCCATTAGGGGACATTCTGTTTTACTTTGTATCAAAGACACCTGCAAACACAGATATGGTATTATGCGTGTCAAAAAGAAAAAAAAAATCTAAGTAAATTAAAATTCATGTAATAAGTGGAAAAAAGGAAACGAGTAAATTGAGAAAGAATATAGAACCAAGGGACAAAAGGGGTTTTATTCTTAGGCTAATCTATATTCACTTAATATAGGTGCATCCCACTTATAGTGCATCCCACTATAAGGCTACGGGATCAACCTGGTTATAGATTCTCTGTAACCATATATTTACAGAAAGGTTCATTCCAACTTGAAACATTAAGAAACATTTTTCTCCTTCATGGAGGCCTGAGAAAGTCTTGTTTCCTTCCCCTGCTGAATAGTCATACCTAGCATCTAGCACCCTCTTAGATCCCAGCCATTTCATGGTAGTACTTGGATGAAGAGAAAACGTAGAGAGGTTGGCTAGAAACGGGTGGCTAGATATGAGACCAAGGGTCATTCAGAGCCTCAGCCATTCTGAAATCCTAGCCCACTCCCCCTTTACTTTTTCCCCCAGGCACAAGGAGTATCTCTCCTTTTCAGCCAGTACTGGCTAAAAAGTTTTAACTTATATGTATCACGTTTTATTAAATTTTTAGACAGACTTTTTCTTATTTCTTTTATCTCTAAATATTTTCTTCTCTTAAACTCTTTAGGGAAAATAATGGCACACTGATACAAAGGATGGAAATTAGGTAAAATTATATTTCTATGAAAATTAGACTTTACCTACCCTTGGGCCCAGAAGAGACTGGGTAATGAACAGAGTTGTGATTCTGTTTAGCAGTTATGGGGAAAGGGCCAAGGATAACTTTGGTAAGGCAGCAAGCTGCGGAACTGAGGGCAAGAGGAGAAAGCTTAATTTGCCAAAGAGAGACAGAAGGAGAAGAGCTCAGAAAGAGATGTCAGAAAGGAAGACTGGCTCAAATCGAACCTGGAGAATTAATGAGTGTTTGGAGAGTGTATAAACGAAGTATTTTCAAACTTATTGACTACACAGAATATATATATTATTAATATATTAGGAGCCACCATTTAATAATCCAACTGGGTGAACATAACCAAAGACCAACAATATCTAAACCATTATGCATTCGATTTTGTTCCTAATTCACTGGTGTCATTTTGAGATTAGGGCGTTACTGCAAATGGTACTATCATTATTTCTCAGGATTTCATGAATATTTGGTTCTATTATCATTTAATTAACATGGGAATCTGCCATCGGCCTACAGGGTGAGACAAAAACACCTTCCAGGTTGCACTTTTCTGAGTTCCAAAATGTACAAAACACCCAGAAATGTAAGCAAGGTGCTGCAGAACAGCCTACAGGAATAAAATAAATTTCAAAAGTATATAACCAAATGCGTAGATTATTCAAATAGCTTAAAATAGTAATTTTCTATAATTGCTAGCCTTCCTTTTTTTTTTAAGTCCATGACCCATTTTAATCTTTAAGTTCAAACAACAGACCATGTCCTAAATATGCCAGCATTCACAGTAGGTACTGGCTGCTTTCACAATGTTCATTCCTCATTGTTTATCCCATACAGACCAGTATACTCTGGGTCTAGTTTTATTAAATGGTCTTCAGTTTGGTAGAATCAGCTGTGGTGTCAGCACCTCTCATCCCAGACTGATGATGTATCTAGAAATATGGCTAAAACACCATTTTCTTATTCCCAATATTTTAAATGCAAAGGGCAAAAGTAGCATTATTTGATACAATGATTTGGTGACTCTAGTTCTTGCTGCCACCATCTTTTTTTGCCTACTGTGAGCCCTTCTCAACCCATTCCTTGCTCCTACTGGAGAAGGGGGTTTTGAGTACTTTGCTGCTATAGCCTTCTATTTTTAATATTAATGAATAAAATTTACATAATATAATGGCTACTCTTTTAGCATACTCACTAAAGGATAAGTACACTATGCTCATGTACTTTTCATGATTATGCTGATGATTAATTCCTCAAACACCAGTCTTTTCTGAAGCCCCGCACATTAAGTTACCAAACATGCTGAATCAATTATATGGATTTATTACAAACAGAAAATGGAATCAATTTGTCTGTGAGAAAAATATTGATTATCAATAAAATTCAAATACAGCTTAATACTTTCTTATTTTCTTAAAAATGGTATTTTACTAAAGCTTTCCTCACAATAGGAAATGCTGAATTGTATGGAGTACTTGAAAGATTTATTATATAGAAAGGATAAGAAACAATAATATGTTTAGTAAGAGATATACTCTAGCCTATTTTATATGAATCTTTGAAGTAGGGAACCAGCAACTGAAGTATATTTCATACATACAAATCCTATGTACAGAGATTAAAAGGGAAATTTAATTGTCTTCCTTCAATACTATCTTCTATAATTATTTTTAATATAGTAAATAGACACCATAATTATTAAACGTCTAGTTGTCTGGTCATAATAGAAGAGGGGTAAAAGATTAGATTTCACTTCTATAGTAATAAAGCATAGTAATCTATAGGAGAAATGAAGCATAATGGCCTACTTTCATTATTACAAAACATTCACTCTAAAAATCATGATGCTAGTGCACAAAATAACGCTCATTTTCACAAGGTTGTAAATCAATTTGCATAAAGATGTTAAGTACTTTACCAAAAGTATAAAGCTTCTTAAATTAAAAACCATTCTATTCATAACACTAATAGAAATAAATACTTATAAAATGGATAGAGCATCTTACTTTCCTGTATCTTAGCAAAAATTGGTAGTGTTTCTTCATTAAGGTTAATTTTTAAAGAGATATAACTCTTGGCAAAAGGTAGGTTATAAGAGTTTTCTACAATGACATTTTGTGTCACTACAACCAGTATCATTTTGTGCCTTCTTAACAGTTTTAGCAATGTAGAAACAGACTGCCTTACCGTTGGTGCTGTATCTACATGGTGGTTACAAGGCTTTCTTTCTATGCTCATAATCCCTGTGAAATGAAAAGACTGTGAATATTTGCTTATTATACCTAAACATTTTATTTTAAAAACATTTGTGTCAGCAAGACATAACTCCTACAGCTTACAAGGAAAAAACCTCATTTGGATGGCAGAATCCTTTAAAGTGGCATCATGAATTCTCTGGTCAGAAACAGCTGGAGAGTTTAGTTAACTAAGAGACCTGACTTAAAGTGAGCAAAGCCAACTTCCCCATTCAGCTGTCACACAGCAAGAGCACAAGATGTGTCCTTACTCTGATCTCAGCTCAAAAATTATACCATTATCTTCCTCTGCTGCATTTCTTAGATCAAAGTTTTGCTTCTGTCTTGAGGTCATCAAGTTTTCATAGAGAAATATGAAAAGTCTATGAAAAGAATCACTTTCTTATTTTCTCAAAAAGAATAAATAAATCTATTCAAATTTCCCTTTGATCATCTGACTTCCTACTATGATAGTCAGCTATTTATTCAATCACCACAGAGGTACTTGAAGAAAAAAGTTCCCTTCATTCTCTCCTTTAAAATGACAATATAGACTGCTAACCTCGAGCAAAATCATTTTACCATGCACAGATTTATCTTTTTGTTCCCACTGTCCTCTACTACCTTCCTTTGTAATAAACATCTTCTAAGGATGTAACACACTGCATCTCATCTGTAAAGATACTGGTTCAAAGTCAAGGTCAAGTTTGAAATGAACACAGGTGTGGCTCTCATTTACTTTTCAATCTCTGTCAGTCAGCAAACCAACATGTGAGGAGTTTAATAGTTTGTTTAAATAATGCTAAAAGCTGTCATGCAGAGCAGGTGAGAAGTGAGAATTGCAAAGTACTGTCAATAGCAAATAGCACAATTCCTAGCTGAAACAAAACACTAGATACTCTCATCTGTAGGCCTTTAACTCATTTTTCTTAAAGGACAATAAATAAGTGAGATGAACACAAAGAAATCGCTTTTGGTCACTTCTGCAAGAATATCTTCAAAATGAACAAAGTGATTTAAACATGATTTAAAAAATAATTTGTTTCACTTAAAAAATATTCTTAATATCTACTGTTAGCCAGTGAAGTATAAACTACTATACTCTCTTTATTCACTCAACTAATATTTATTACAGTTTTAAGTGGCTATTTGGAACTCAGTGATAAAAGATAAATCCTAACAGGGAGCTCAGCTCAGTGCTCTGTGATGACCTAGAGGGGCAGAATGGGAGGGTGGGAGCAAGGGGATATATGTACACATATGGCTGATTCAAGATGTTGTACAGCAGAAACTAACATGACATTGTAAACCAATTATGTTCCAATTTTTAAAAAACCATATAAAAATAAAAAAGATAAGATTATAAAGGATAAATTATGATTTCTGACCTTAAGAGTCTAGTAAAACAGGTGTCCTTCTTTGAAGAAATACTAGATAGCAAATTAACAGCTCTGTCTTAAATGTACTAATAACTGTGTCTTTAAAGTAATTTTGATGGAAAGACATTTTTATTTATAGATAACACTGGCCTTGAAAAAACAATTTAAAAACCCAAGTAAAACATATTTGAAAATATTCAAATAATGTTGACTCTTACTGCAGACTTTAATGACACTGAAGTATACAGAACTAATGGTGAAATCCTCATCTCTCCAGCCCCCACATTCTCACAATCCCCTCTAGCTGCAACCACTAAGAACAGTCTGGCACGACACTCTGGCTTTTAAATGAGAGTGGTCATACCACAGGGTTCAGCAATTAGCAACATCTTACATATGTGTTTTCACTACTATAATCTGACTGCCATAAAACTGGCCTTGGCTGATTACTGATTTTAAACTTCTTATCCAATTAGAAAGTAGTTTCAAAGTGATGTAAAAAATAAAAAAACTAAAACCCCCTAAAATCTACATCCTTAGCTTATAAAAGTACAAAGAAAAAGTGCATATTTTACAGTTTCAACTTCAGGATAAGAATGTGTTGAAAACTAGAATTTTAAAATGGATTATGTATAGACATAAGCTTAGTTTTCAATTTAGATTGCCTACAAAAATTATATCATTTGGAAATAAATCATACATGTTTGTTCAAGCTTTCAACAGAGAATATACAGAAAGGAATAAGCTTAAGGAAAAACAATCCCAAATAGTTTGCTATTTTAAGTAAATTTTACCTAAAATGTCTATATTTATATTTCATTTCACTTTCATCTGGTCATACATTCCAGATGTTTCTGTGAAAGTATTTCTTGGATGGAATCAACATTTAAATTAGCAGACCTTGGATAAAGTACATTGCTCTCCACAATGTGACTGGGCTTCATCAAGCCAGCTGAAGGCCTGAAGAAAGACTACTTTCACTAGGGTGTGTCTAAGCATGTCTTTGTTATAATTAATCTTTTTGGGGACTTGATAAGCCCTTTAATCTGCAGAATCTTATCATTCCTCTGCTCTGGGAAACTTTATTTAATTCTTCACCTCATTTTATTTTTACCTTCTTAATTTTTATTTTTTGAAAATCATTCCACTTAATCTTCTAGCATCTTCTTTTTCACTTTGTTTAACGCTTTTAAAATCTGAAATCATGTTTAATTCCTTTCCAGAGGCCTACAGAGACTCAGGCACAAGGAACGGTACAACCTGGACATATCTCAGAGGATGAAGTTTATTTTCTGGGATCTCAGAGCCCATGGATCAGGCAGGGGGGTGGGATGGAAGGACTGCATCCTTTTTGGTGCTGAGCAAAGACCTGTGCACAGAAAACAGGCCTCTTCTCAAGATGTGGGCAGAAAATGGGATCTCCAGAGTTCACTGAGGTCTTTCAGCCAGCAGAAGCTATAAATCCTCTGTTGTTGTTCTGTCATTAAGTTGTGCCTGACTCTGTGATCCCACGGACTGCAGCACCCCAGGCTTCCCTATCCTTCATTATCTTCTGGAGATTGCTCAAATTCATGTCCATTGAGTTGGTGATGCCACTGAACCATCTCATCCTCTGCTGCCCCCTTTTTCTCTGGTAACTAGCTATTTTGTCAGTTTAATGTTGGTAGTGCACCTAGGGTCTGGCAGATCCTATGGACCACAATGGTCCTCAAAGGGGGCCAAATATACCAAGGGCTCCATCCACCTGGAGGAATCTGCTTCCAGGGCCAATTACTGGGAGATGGCTGAATCTACCACTGATGAGACTTGAGAGGAGAAGCTTACTCCTGTGCTTCAGTACAGCAGCAACAGTGGCACAGGTTCCCTTTCACTGTTATGCTACAGCTCAGACATCCAGCAGTACAGTTGGGTCCACAGTCATGTGCCTGCAGAGAAAACTAACTCTGGTAAGGAGTTTCAGTAACTTAGATCATGGCATCTGGTCCCATCACTTCATGGCAAATAGATGGGGAAACAGTGGAAACAGTAGCTGACTTTATTTTTTGGGGGGTTCTAAAATCACTGCAGATGGTGACTGCAGCCATGAAATTAAAAGACATTTGCTCCTTGGAAGAAAAGTTATGACCAACCTAGACAGCATATCAAAAAGCAGAGACATTACTTTGCCAAGAAAGGTCCGCTAGTCAAGGCTATGGTGTTTCCAGTAGTCATGTATGGATGTGAGAGTTTGACTATAAAGAAAGCTGAGCACCGAAGAATTGATGCTTTTGAACTGTGGTGTTGGAGAAGACTCTTGAGAGTCCCTTGGACTGCAAGGAGATCCAACCAGTCCATCCTAAAGGAAATCAGTACTGAATATTCACTGGAAGGACTGATGTTGAAACTGAAACACTAATCTAATTCTTTGGCCACCTGATGCAAAGAATTGACTCATTTGAAAAGACCCTGATGCTGGGAAAGACTGAAGGTGGGAGGAGAAGGGGATGACAGAGGATGAGATGGTTGCATGGCATCACCGACTCAATGGACATGAGTTTGAGTAAACTCTGGGAGTTGGTGATAGACAGAGAGGCCTGCGTGCTGCAGTCCACAGGGTCACAAAGAGTTGGACACCACTGAGTGACTGAACTGAACTGAAAGTCGCTCAGTCATGTCCAACTCTTTGCAACCCCATGGACTACACAGTCCATGATATTCTCCAGGCCAGATTACTGGAATGGATAGCCTTTCTCTGCTCCAAGGGATCTTCTGACCCAGGAATTGAACCAGGGTCTCCTGCATTGCAGGGGGATTCTTCACTAGCTGAGCTACCAGGGAAGCAGCAAATAACCCTACACAACCGGTGAAAGTAAAAGTCGCTTAGTCATCTGAGCAACTCTTTGCGACCCCATGCACTGTAGCCTTCCAGGCTCCTCTGTCCGTGGAATTCTTCAGGCAAGAATACTGGAGTGGGCAGCCAAATACTAGAGTGGGTAGCCATTTCCTTGTCCAGAGGATCTTCTCAACCCAGGGGTTGAATCAAGGTCTCCTGCCTTGCAGGCAAATTCTTTACCATCTGAGCCACCAGGGAAGTCAACTAGTAGTGACACTGATAACAATGGGAAAATTAGAGAATCCCTTAAATTAAAAAAAAAAAAAAAAAAATGAAACTTGACAACTATTAAGAATTTTAACAAAGGTAACTAATAAACAACAAAGATAACCCCATTTTAAAGCGGAGAAACAGCTGCTTTCAGAAAGCAAATCTGAAGATGGGGTACAAAAACACGGAGCAGCAGTACAACTGCTGAAACCCAGGTATTTAAGTCACACACCCTCCAGATCCATTTGTGTGTTTGTCTAGACCCCGTGGTCAGGATCTGATTTAATTCATTTTTCTATCCATTGGGCCTGGTCCAACCGCTTGAAACACAGAAGGTCCTCAAGAGTTAACTCAAACGTTAACTGAATGAATTAAGCTATGCCACTGGCTTAAAATTCTACAATGCAGTATTAACTGTGTACATTAGTCATCAGAATGTTTGAATTAATGTTCTAAAAATTAACCTTTTAAAAAGGTTAATTAACTACTTCCTTTGGTGATGTTTCTAAACCTACTATAAAACTGAAAAGGATCGCTTAAAATTTTTCCTGATTTTCCAGACATTGATATACCCTAGAAAGATAATAAAGAAATTTTATGCTTCTTGAGAGATGCTTTTAGGTATTTTACTTTGTGGAAAATCAGGACATGACATTTCATACCACTCATACTTGACTGATTCCAATAGCAGAATTATATATTCTTTAGTTTCCTTAAACTCTATCAACCTTCAAGTCAGGACCATGATCAAAGGAAAGGAAGGAAAGATATGACTGGATTTGTTGCAAAAACAAAGCAGGCAGGAATAAATGTCAAATTCTAAAGTCAGAACATATTTCCAGCAATCTTATGTATCATCACCAAATGATCATGGACAACCCATCAAGCACCAGACACCACCCTGAGGACAGGAGAACCTCTACCCTCCCTTCTGCGAAGCCTTCTAAAGAGTTGTTTTTTTTTTTTGCTAGAACTATCATCCTAACTGAATTAGGAAATTGCCATTAATCTCTACATAGGGCAGAGGGAGAATTATGCTTTGATTATCTATGGCTAGGAGAAAATGAAATACAATTTATTATATTCCAGTAAAATACACCAGTTTAAAAAGGCAAAGATCTTTCTTGCCAAATTTAATATAAAGATGTCCGTATGAAAACTGCAGGCCCTTCTCAAGAAGTGGAAAAGAAGTAAAACTGTTACTCAGATGATACAATTCATACCCCAAAAGTCCAAAAGAACCAATGCTAAAACAGAGCCAGTAACAGAACTAATAAAGTAGAAAGTCAGCACGATATCAAATTTAATATATAAAATCAACATTCTTTATATATTCAAACAATCAATTAGAAGATACAATGAAAAAGAATATCCCATTTACAAGATTATCATAACAGAGAAAACACCAGAATAAATACCAAAAAAGTGAAAGTGAAGTCGCTCAGTCATGTCCGACTCTTTGCGACCCCATGGACTGTAGCCCACCAGGCTTCTCCGTCCATGGGGATTCTCCAGGCAAGAATACTGGAATGGGTTGCCATTTCCTCCTCCAGAGAAAACAGTATGAAGAAAATATTAAAGCAGTTCTAAAATACATAAATGTAGTCTTAAACAAATGGAAAGACATCCCTTATTCTAGGACAATGTAACAGCACATGAATTTAAGGTGATTTCAGTAAAAAAGTTTTTACCCTAGCACTAGACAAGTTGACTCTAAAATTCATACAGAATAGGGAATTCCTGATGGTCCAGTGGTTAGGGCTCTGCACTTCCACTGCAGGGGACACAGGTTTGATCCCTGGTCAGGAACTAAGATCCTGCATGCAGAGCTGTGAGGCCAAAATGAATAAATAAAATAAAAATATAGAAGAACATGCAAGAATAGCTAGAAAAATCTGGGGGGGTGGGAAGAGCAATGATTGAAAAAAAATACTATCAAAATATATTATAAAAAGCCTCTGTAATTAAAACAATGTGGGGATGACACATGAATAGATACATAGACTAACAGGATATATTAAAATATTCAGAAAAAGATCCAAGCCTAAATATAGCAATGCAATAGTAGGACAACCTGACATTACATGCCACCTGACATGATGTAAGAAGGCATGTCACTCACAGTCTTCTTGTCAAAAAAGGTATCGCCTGGATTTAATCAAGACAAAATCAAAATGGTGGACATTCTACAGGATAACTGGCTCAGGCAGATTCTTTGAAAAGTTAAAATCATGAAAAACAAAGAAACAAAAAGAGGTTCTAGATGAACTGAGATTAAATAAGACTATAATGAAATAATGACCAATGTAAATGCTAATTTGGACTGGATGCTATATGAAATAGGTAAGTAAATTTAAAAAATTACTTAAGACATCTTAGGAATAATTAGGAAAATCTGAATATGAACTGCTTATTAAATGATATTATAGTACACTAATTTTCCTACATGTGATGATGAAACTGCTGCTAAATCATGTCAGTTGTGTCCGACTCTGTGTGACCCCATAGATGGCAGCCCACCAGGCTCCTGTCCCTGGGATTCTCCAGGCAAGAATACTGGAGTGGGTTGCCATTTCCTTCTCCAGTGCATGACAGTATAAAGTGAAAGTGAAGTCGGTCTGTTGTGTCTGACTCATAGCGACCCCATGGACTGCAGCCCACCAGGCTCCTCCATCCATGGGGCTTCCCAGGCAAGAGTACTGGAGTGGGTTGCCATTGCCTTCTCCAGATGATGAAACTATGGTTATTTAAAATAATATCCTTCCTTCTGGCAGATATATATGAATGAGGTTTTAAAACAGAAGATGCAAATCAAGTTTCATTTTACCTACTTTTTTCCACCTTTCTGTGGTTTTAAAATATCTCAAAATGAAGTCTGAGAAAGGATTGTAGGCTCTTAATAGACTTTAAGTAGGCAAGCAAGTTTTCAATGGTTTTGAAAATTATAAAATATTCCATATAAGCAGAGTAAACAGGCTTAAAATTTTTACTGAAAAAACTTCTCGAAATTATTTAAAACAAAGAGCCAACAAAAAATCAAAACACTCACTCTGGATGGATTACAACACCTTCCTAAAAATGAGAGAAAACTTCACAATTAATGTGTGAATGTACTATATTTTACATATTGATAGCTCTACTCATAAATCTACTATGTTTATTAAAAATAATAACTTTCTGGGAAAATCACTGTCCCGTTCAGAGATATGAGTTTCTTATAATTCTCTATTAGATTTTGTTCCTTTACAATTAGGAAAAAAATACATTCCCAAGGGCAATTTATTAGTATAATACATTCTGACTCTGGACCTATTCTGTAATTCAGAGAAAGACTGGCTCTTGCAATGATCAGATATGTGATATATCTGATAACTGGGCAAGTTATTTACCCACTCTATGCCTTCATTTCCTAGTTCAGTACAGGGGAAGCTCACTGGCTGATGGGAGGATTCAACTAGTTAATTAATATAAAACATACTTCACACTGTACCTGGCATATTGAACACTAAACATAATTGATATATATTCAGGATGATTATTTCGAGTTTAATGTTTAAAATATCTGAGCCAGAAGGAGATCAAGCTGGCAGAGCAGAAGGATGCTGGGTTCAGCTCTGCCAACGAACACCTCAAAAAAACATCTACATGTGGAGTATTCTCATTGAAAGCAAACCAGAGACTGGCGGAAAGACTCATCTACACCCAAGCCTGTAAAGAAAGATCACACAGAGTCGCAGAGGAAGGGAGGAGAAGCAGTCAGGTTGGAACCTGTGCCCCAAGGAAGGGACACAGAAGAGGAGGGGGATGTCAGCGACTCAAAGATCCTCCCTGGGGAGTAAGAGATTTGAACCATATATTGGGCACCCCACCTCTAAGGTTCAAAATCAGGAAGATGAATCCCCTTAGCGGGGTTTGAAAACCAGTGGGACTCACAGGAGGACTGTAAGAAATTGAGGCTTCACTCAAGAAGAGTATGCGCATGTGTGTTTGCTGCAGCTGCTGCTGCTAAGTCGCTTCAGTCATGTCCGACTCTGTGCGACCCCATAGATGGCAGCCCACCAGGATGCCCCGTCCCTGGGATTCTCCAGGCAAGAACACTGGAGTGGGTTGCCATTTCCTTCTCCAATGTATGAAAGTGAAAAGTGAAAGTGAAGTTGCCCAGTCGTGTCCGACTCCTAGCGACCCCATGGACTGCAGCCTACCAGGCTCCTCCGTCCATGGGGTTTTCCAGGCAAGAGTACTGGAGTGGGGTGCCACTGCCTTCTCCGGCATGTGTGTTTACTCCCTGAAAAAGGCAGAGGAACCTGACGGAAACCGCCCAGGGCTCAGGCCGGTTTCCCACAACTGACTCAGCGCTTGACCCAGCCCACCCCAGATGCCTGCTCCAGCCCCTCTTGTCTGGTGCAGCTTTCAGAGGTGCTCATGTTAAGGACAGTGGTCTCGTGGGTGGGATGGAACCAACTTGGACCCGACACACATGTGAACAGGGTGCAGGCGGCCATGGCTGACACTCGCGAAGGCAGATCAGGTGTGGTCTGGAGCTCTGATTGGTGTCCTGTGACCATCCCAGCATGTGTCCAAACCTGGGCCAGTGGATGTCTGCTTTGGCTCCTGTTGCTCCAGCACTGCTCTTTTCTGGGGAGAAGGTGCCATTGCCAGTAGTGGGGAGAATGTTCTTAAAGGAAATAATAAGCTCAGATCTGCCCCTTAGGGCTTCTGTTTCATAACCCTGGGACCCATCCCCACTCTTGATACGGTGGTGATGCCCACTGAGCAAAAGAGAAGCCCATGCTCACATGTGACTCAGCTCCTGCATCTCTAACCCCACTTCCCACCAAGGTGACAGATGCTACTACACCCTAGGGGAAAGCACAACCCTTGCTCCTTTCAGATCCCAGTCGAACATCAAAGCCAGTGGGCACAAACACAGTTCATAGGATGCTCGCACACCACAACACCCCTTCAAGACTTCAAGACTGCCCTGGTTAACAGTTTCACCTAATTTCATACAGACGTAGAAAGTTAAGCAAAATAAGACAGAAGTTTTTATTTCAAATGAATGAACAAGAAAAAAAAAAAAAAAAACCCTGAAAGAACAACTAATGAAACAGATAATTTACCAGAAAAAGAGTTCAAATTATTAGTAATAAGAATACTAACTGAACTTGGGAAAGAATAGATGAACAAGTGAGAATTTT
This sequence comes from Bos mutus, assembly GCF_027580195.1. Classification (NCBI taxonomy): domain Eukaryota; kingdom Metazoa; phylum Chordata; class Mammalia; order Artiodactyla; family Bovidae; genus Bos; species Bos mutus. The sequence continues at coordinate 73,379,992 of NC_091625.1, forward strand.
AACAAAGAACTAGAAATCATAAAAAAGAACCAGTCAGAACTAAAGAATACAATAACTGAAATGAAAAACATACTAGAAAGAATTAACGGCAGACAAGGTAACATAGAAGAATGCATAAATGATCTGAAAGCTAGAACAATGCAAATCATCCAATCAGAAGAGCAAAAAGAAAAAACAAAATTCAACAATCATTCATGATAAAAACTCTCATCAAAATTAGTGTGTGTGTGTGTGTGTGTGTGTGTGTATGTGTATGGTCAGTTGCTCAGTCATGTCTGACTCTTTGCAACCCCGTGGACTGTAGCCCACCAGGCTTCTCTGTCCATGGCATTTTTCAGGCAAGAATACTGGAGTTGGTTGCCATTTCCTACTCCAAGGGATCTTTCGAGATGCAGGGATTGAACTTGCATCTCTTGTGTCTGCTGCATTGGCAGATGGATTCTTACACTGTGCCACCTGGGAGGGAACATATGCCAACATAATAAAGCCCATTTATGATAAACCTGCAGCTAACATTATACTCAATGGTGATGAGCTAAAAACTTTCCCTCTAAAATCAGAAACAAGACAAGGATGCCCACTCTTAATACTTCTATTTATCATTGTATTGGAAGTCTTAGGTACAGCAGTCAAACAAAAAAGAAAAAACAAAAGAAAGGAAAAGAAATAAAAGGCATCCAAACTGGAAGGAAAGAAGTAAAACTGTCACCATTTGCAAATGACATGATATTATAAACAGAAAATCCTAAAGTCTCCACCCAAAACTATTAGAACTAATAAATGAATTCAGTAAAGTTGCAGGATATAAGATTAACATACCAAAATCTGTTGATTTTGTATACTGTAACAATCAACTGAAGAACTGTTGCTTTCAAACTGTGGTGCTAGAGAAGACTCTTGAGATTCCTTGGAAAGTAAGGAGATCAAACCAATTACTCTTAAAGGAAATCAACCCTGAATATTCTTTGGAAGGACTGATGCTGAAGCTGAAGCTCCAATACTTTGGCCACCTGATGTGAACAGCTGACATACTGGAAAAGACCCTGATGGGAAAGACTGAAGGCAGAAGGAGAAGAAGGTGACAGAGGATGAGATGGTTGGATGGCATCACTGATTCAAGGACATGAACTTGGGCAAACTCTGGGAGATGGTGAGGGACAGGGATGCCTGGTGTGCTGCAGTGCATGAGGTCGTGAAGAGCTGGACATGACTTGGTGACTAAAGAACAACAACAACAACAAACTATCAGAAAGAGAAAGCACGAAAATAATGACATTTAAAATTGCATCACAATGAATAAAATACCTAGGAATAAACTTAACCAAGGAAGTAAAAGATCTATACTCTATAAACTATAAAGCACTGATAAAGAAAACTGAAGATGATACAAAGATATGGAAAGATACTATGGATGGACTGGAAGAACTAATAATACTGTTAAAATGTCCATACTGCTAAAAGCAACCTATAGACTTAAAGCAACCCCCATCAAAATATCCATGACAGTTTTCACAGAACTAGAAAAGATAATGCTAAAATTTATATGGAAATACAAAAGATCCTGAACAGCCAAAGTAATGTTTATAAAGTTAGAGGTAGCATACACCCTGATTTCAGACTACACTGAAAAGCTGCAATAATCAAAATAGCATGGTACTGGCACAAAAAGACATAGATCAATGGAACAGAATAGAGAGCCCAGAAGAAATTCCACACACTTATGATCAATTGACCTACAACAGGCAGGTCTGGCAAAGGAGGCAAGAATAAACAATGGAGTAAAGATAGACTCTTCAGTGAGTGATACTGGGGTAAGTGGACAGCTAACTGTAAAAAAATATGAAGTTAGAACATTTCTTCACACCAGATAAAAAAAGAAAAAGCTCAAAATAGATGAAAGACCTAAATTAAAGACTGGAAATCATAAAACTCCAGGAAAAAAACATAGGTAGAACACTCTTTGACATTAATTGAAGCAAAAATTTTTCCCCATCTTCTCCTAAGGCAAAGGATGCAAAAGCAAAAATAAATAAATGGAACCTAATTAAACTTAAAGATTTTACATAGCCAAGGAAACCACTGACAAAATGAGAAGATTATCTACTGAATGGGAAAAAATATTTGGAAATGATATGACCAATAAATAATATACATAATAAATAAACAGCACATACAACTCAATATCAAAAAAACAAATAACCTGATTTAAAAAGTGGGCAGGTGACCTGAATAGACAATTTCTCCAAAGAAGACATACAGACACATGGAAAGATGCTCCATCTCACCAATCATCAGAGAAATGCAAATCAAAACTGCAATCTGATACCACCTCATACTTGTCAGAATGGCTGTCATCAAAAAGACCACAAAGGACAAATGTTGGTGAGGATATGGAAAAAAGGGAACTCTAGCACATAGTTGGTAGGAATGTAAATTGGTGCAGCCACTATGGAAAACAGTATGGAGGTTTCTCAGAAAACTAAAATTAGAACTACCATATCATCCAGCAAATCTACTCTCAAGTATATATCTGAAAAAAACAAAAACACTAATTCAAAAAGATACACACACCCTCGTGTTTACTGCAATATTATATACACTAGCTAAGGTATGGAAGCCACCCAAATACCTATCATCAACAGATGAATGGATAAAGATGTGGTATATATGTACGTGTGTGTGTGTGATGAGATGGCTGGATGGCATCACTGACTCGATGGACATGAGTCTCAGTGAACTCCGGGAGTTCGTGATGGACAGGGAGGCCTGGCGTGCTGCGATTCATGGGGTCGCAAAGAGTTGGACACGACTGAGAGACTGATCTGATCTGATCTGATCTGTGTGTATAATGGAATATTACCCAGCCATAAACAAGTTAATTTCCATGGATGGACATGGAGGATATTATGCTTAATAAATAAGGCAGTCAGAGAAATTCAAATACTGTATCGTATCCCCTAAATGTGGTCTAAAATGTAAAACTAGTGAATATAAAGAAAGGAAACAGATTCACAGATATAGAGAACAAAATAGTGGTTATCAGTGGAGAGAGGGAAGAGGGGGGAGGGCAAGATAAGAGATAGAGGATTAAGAAGAAGTATAAACTATGTGTAAAATTAATAAGTTATAAAGATATATTGTTGGAGAAGGAAATGGCAACCCACTCCAGTATTCTTGCCTGGAGAATTCCACGGACAGAGGACCCTGGTGGGCTATATAGTCCATGGGTTCGCAAAGGGTCCGACACAAGGGAGCGACTACCACTCACACTCACTCAAAGACATACTGTATAGCACAGGGAAGATAGCCAATATTTTATAATAACTTTAAAGGGAGTATAATCTATAAAAATATTGAATGATTACTTTGCACACCTGCAACACAACATTGTAAATCAAGTATACTTCAATTAAAAAAATTCTATATTTGCCATATATTTTCAACAGCCTTTAAATACATGTAGAACTAAGGTTTAGGGCTTCCCTTGTGGCTCAGCTGGTAAAGAATCCATCTGCAATGCAGGAGAACTAAGTTCATTTCCTGGATTAGGAAGATCCCCAAAAGGCTGCCCACTCCAGTATTATGGCCTGGAGAACTCCATGGACTATAGTCCATGGGGTCTCAAACAGTCGGATATGACTGAGTGACTTTCACTTTCAAGCAATATAATTAAATATTTATAGGACAAAGGTTGGTGATTTTAATAATTAATTCTTGTTAGAACTTAATGGCTCACCTCATAAAACCTGAGGCGAAAATATTGACTTTATCATACATTTAATTAAAAATTTTATTATTAAAAATTTACTATAAAATATACACATCCAACATATATATGTGTATGCATATAGATATATGTACACACATATATGTGTGTGTATATATACATATATATATAAATAAATATAAATAAAGCCTGCCCCTTCCTCTCTATCTCACTACTTTTTGGGACACTCATCATTTGGATTATTGAAATAGCTTTCTAATCCAACTCCCTGATTTGTTCTGTAAAATTTCCAATGACATCCCACACTGCCAGAGAAGTGCTTAACTCAAACCAGCACGCAAAGCCATTCGGACATCCCTTCAAGTCAGAGCAAGCATTGCGCAGTCCAGGAAACACTAGGTGATTTTCTTCTCCTCACCCCACTCCTGATTTAGATGCCCTCCGACACATCTCCCTCCCTTAGTATTCCTGTGAAATCCTCTATCACAGCATTTCCATCACTATACTTAATAAAACTGTTTTAGTTTCTTGCATCATACAGTTCATCTTCAATAAGTGCGTGTTGAATGACTGAATATATGAATAGAGAAAATGAGAATTACAAAAACATCTTGCAGCAGAACTGGTTACAGATTCTCCACAGGAATAGGCATCCCATATTCCATATATTTTTCTAAATATTCATCTAAAATTGAATTTTTAGTAAATGTGAATTTTAAAAGTGGCTTATCCTCATTTAACCTGGTAAAATGTTAATATTTATTTCATATCAGATTTTTCAGGATGCGATGGAAAGCCCTCTATATATGTTAAAGATTTCAGAAAGAGAATATTCTTTGAAAACTGCAGTTTTCATTTATTTTATGGAAAAACTTCTCCAAATTCAGAAACATCAAAGCCTACAGCCCTTGAATCTACAATGTTTGGATATCTGTACATCACAGACAGAGGTAAAGCAGCGAATATTCAAACCACAAATTAGTAGGCTTTCCTGTGTCAGTCATGGAATCATGTAGTGAGCCACTCACCAGAAGCATGTAAACATGAATGAGTACATAAGACACTAGGGAAGTAGGGTAAAAGAGGCCCATAAACTCTGAGACTAGTAAATTAATGCTTGTGAAAAAGTATAAAGCAAGCAAGGAGAAGTGAGTAGCTATACGGTGAAGAATACATCAATCAGACAATGTGACTCATGGCTTCAGTCCCACCACCAACAGTATAATTCAGTCTTTCTGTGCTTCAGTTCCATCTCGTACCTTCTGGGAAGATTTCCTGGCTATACCAGTCTCTAAGTGATCTGTGCTATTTATTCCCAAATATCAGTCAAAAAATTAAATTTACTGATCCAATAAATATATAAAGCTAGTATTTCTTTAACTGACTCATAAACTGATACACAAATAATTTAATTATGCAAGCTTATCACTCCTCAAAATCCCACAGTTCTTATTTCTATTTAAGAACTGAACAGAATTTTTAGCATTTCATCAATTTCTTCTAACAAGAGACCGAAGTCTGTGCAAATCATATCTTTTGTGACATGTTCTAGATATTCAATCTGAGGACAGTCAAGTATGTTTCTAATAAAATTGAGACAAGGACAAAAACACTTCAATTCTGGTGTTAAATCCATAAAATATAATTTAATCTGTCTTTAATACTGTTATTAATTATTTGAACAATGTTATGTAGTCCCTTGCAAATCACAAGTACAGCTACAAAAAGATGAAGGGTAATCATATAATTCAGTTTATTTTTTATTCAGATTTGTTGCTGCAGTGAGGAATTTTTAAAAAGACATTTAGCATAAAAAAAGCTTTCTGTACATGCTTGTATTTCAGTGTTTCCTTTATTGTCTTTTGAGGCAGCAAATATCCAAGCTATTGATCTCACAGTCATCCTAATGGTTCTTAGTTTCTTCAATAGTCTCTTCCAGCTTATCTCCCTAACTCTTGTGGATTTAAAGACTACACATATGCCCTTCACTCCTTAATCTATACTTACGATCCAAGCCTATATTTCAAAGTATGCAGTCTGGTTCCTGGCACAGGGCTTGACTCATAGTAAGATATTTAATAAATAAGGCTCAAATAGAACTACAAGCTGTTTGACAGCTCAATCCAGATGTTTGCCAGGCATCTCAAACTCATTATATCCAAAATACAATTCAGTATCATTTCTCCAATATTCCTATTCAGTATTTTTGTTCATGGATTGCCATTCACTCATTCACCAAAATTAGAATCCTTAGTTATCCTCAAATTCTACTTCTCTATGTCTTACCATTCATAGTCCAAATTTCTAATATGTTAATAACTTCACATCTCTAGCTTCTTATTTCAGTCCTGTTCTCCCACTACAATTAACATAATCTTTTAACAGCCTTCCTAGATGGAATGCCCTAATACCTTTTATAAGTAAGTCTTCTCATCTTATAACAATTATTTTTCTGCTTTACATCATATCTACTCTCCAGTATTTTTTGTTCCTATCTTTAATTATAGCAAGTATTAAACTGTACAGTCCCACCCACCTTGCCCTTTTGAAAATACATCTCTAGTGAATACTGCCAGTACTGGGATAGGGCAGTGCTTTTAACTTCGTTTATATACGGCCTCTTGTTACCACTCTGACATTCCACTCTCCCCATCATTCCTTCACAACAGCCATATTCGCTTTTTTTTGCTGTGCAAAATGCACACCAAGCATACTCCTGACTTGGCATCTTGGTTGTATATGCTACTCTTTCAGACCACACGGCTTTCTTTCTTCTCAAAATTCTGCTCAAGTGTCACCTTCTCTGTGAAGCTTTCCTTGGCCCTTCCCCCCATTAAAGACATCAACCTAACCCATTTCCCAGCCCTTTCCTTGCTTTGTTATTTATTATATTTATTTGCTTACTGTCTGTCTCTCTCTGCTGGAAGTTAAATTTAAACAAGGACATGGATTATTATCTGTTTGGTTCACGTAACACTTAGAACTGTGCCTGGGACAAAGTAAGTACGCATTGGGTACTTACTGAATGTATGAATGAATGTTGCATTCCCAGTTTCTGCATGTTCAGGAATTAAACACACTTTATAATTGAAAAAACAAAGCACACACACACAAGAAGAAAGTTAGCGTTTAGAAAGGATTTAATAATGGAAAGCTATTTTCATCTACTATGGTGGTGTGGTATTGAGAACGTAAGAAAGAGAGAACTCATTTTCCCAGGTCTAGTCATAAAAGATACAATTTAAATTTTAGGGAGAGATAAGAAAATTTTGAACATAAGCATGACGATTTAGAATATGTTTTTGACAACTCTGATTATATTAATTTTTTCCCTGTTCAAAGTTCAATGAATATTAAGAAGTACATTAACTTGCCTAATTGCTATACTGTGCATTTATAACTGCCTTTAACATTAAAGTGTTTTATTTTCAACTCTTTATTAAATCTTCACTTGAAAATATACAGATTGAAAAGCCTGAGATGACATTAAGTATCAAGTCTAATAACATTACTACAAAAATAAAAGAAAAATGAAGAAAAAAGGAAAACAAGACCACCTCTGCAAAAATCCCCAAACTTTGTTAATTCTACATTGATTAAAAAAAAAAATCCAAAAAACCTGCTTAATTAGATTTAATAGCTTTGAGATGTGAAAGACTGGGATTTCTTTCAAAAGAAGGGCAAGTATACACAGCACACACACACAGGGTCACTCATACACATTAATATAAAAGAAACTGGAGGGTTTTCTATGTATTAACTCACTTATTCCCAGAATACTCCTGGGAGACACATTTGAAAGAAGTAACATAGCAATTAACGTTATGACATGACTTGTGACATATTAGTCATATAAAAGGCCAGCAACAAAATTCAGATTCCTAACTCTAAACTGCCATTTAGAGCAGTCTTAAATGGATAATATTGTTCTATACTGTAAAGACAACACAGAATTAACACATTTAATCAAGACGATTCCTTCCTCTGTGTTTCCTTAGTGTTTTATGCTTATCTCCTGTTGAAGTCATCTCTCCAATATCTTATAACTGTTTCTTTGCCTGCTGTATTCCCCAACCAGCCTGGGAGGACTCTGAGGGTAGTCCTTCCTCTTCCATTTCCTTAGGGCGTGGCCTGGTCCCTAACACAGAGTAAACTCACCATAAACACTGCTTGATAAACTATATGAAATAATTTTTGATAAAGTATAAAAAAGTTTTTATTTTTTAAACTCAGTTAACAGCTTTTTTAAGAGTGCTTCTACTAAAATATAGTATTTCTGGTTTTGATAAAAAAAGGAAAAGATGGACACTAGTCAAAAATCACCCTCAATTTATTATATTATTATTATAATTGAATTTTTTTCAGAGAAGAAAGTAAAAAAAAAAGTAAATTGACTGAAATTAGAGCATTAGAAAAATGTTCTTTTTACTTGTCAAACATTTACATTGCAAAAACCGCTTAAATTATTAAAAAAAAATGACCAGTCATTCCACTTAGTCAATTCTTAGTTTCCATATTTGTCATCAACTTTGCTCTCAGACGTGCAGAAAAAAAACCAGAGTAATTCTTTACGTTTTCATTCACTTTTTACTCAAGGAAAAAGCTTCCTGAAAACACATGTTTAAAATTCTGGAAAATACAAATCAACATTATCTAGATATCTCTATCATTACCAGAAGGTCTGATTCCTCAACCTAATTTCCATTGTTAGTTGACATTTTCAATAAGTGATGGATGTTCATTTCCAGAAAACATTACCAGTAAATTCTATGATATCACAGTCTCTTCACTATCCAGACCAAACTGACTAAACCACAAAATGCAAAAGCATGCAGTTAGCTACTCTGCGAGAAGCCTTAGGCTATTCTGAGTACAACTTAGAAAAGTATAACCTAACTGAGTAAGAGTCAATGAAAACTTCATTTATATAACCCTCCTTCTCTGAATTTCCAGGGCTTTCAGAAGACACAACCAAAATGTTTAAACACTAAAGTATTTCTTGTCATAGACTTAATTCACAAAACAGTTACTTTGGGAGGTGGAAATTTACAAAGAAAATAAAAATTATCATTTTTATGATATAAATGGTATTTCTTTTTTTTCCCATGACCAGGGGAGGGGAAACATAAAGAGCTGCTTTCTTCATTCTAAGTAGTGCCTACTCTAAGCAAGATCAGTCAATAAAACTATAACTAATTTTTCAAAGTCATAACTTTTCACAGAATAACAGAACATAAAGACTGAAATGGACAGTGTTGGGAAATATGTGAAAATGCTAATGTATAGATACATAAAGGAAAGGAATACATATACACGATTAATATGGAGTAAAATTTATTCTACTTTAAACATGAATTAAACTATTCTTCATTGTCAGAGATATGGTCAACATTTGATATATTTATATAGTGCTGAAAAACTAAAAATAATCATAAGATCTAGCAACTGAAGAAAGGCTTTGAAATTATAGAATACTCGTTTTCTTTAAGACCAGGCACTAAGTTTATTATCACAAAAAAAATGTACAGAAAACCTTGCAAAAACATATTCAGGAATATATCCCACAACATCTTTTTATATGCCTAACTACCTTAAAAATGGAAAAACTGTCAATTTCAGTATGAAATTATAAAAATAGTAAAATGTGTTTTATGGTTGGTATTAAACAATATTAAATATAGTCTTTCTGAAACTATAAGAAACAGACCATAAATTAGGCCTAATCAAAAATAATTTTGCCATTTTATAACCTGCCCTCCCACCTTGCCTGCTGCAGCCAATATAAAGTTTTTGTAATCCTTCCTCTAATCCTCACTCTGAGTAGATTGGTTACTGATACTATCAATTTTCCCTGGAGGCACAGCAGTAAAGTACAAAACATTCATGATTTCCACCATGATGTGAATTATGTTCTGACAGGAAAGCTGAAACGTTCTCCTACCTTAGGATTATGTAATAAAAACTCTTTTTGTCTTGGAAACATCTTAATTAGTATGCCTAGATGCTGTACTCTGAAAAAAATATTTATGTACTAAAAGAACATGGATTTTTCACTTAAGACATTCACTAAATTTAATTTTAAGAGCATAGTGATTTCTCTTTCTGAAGTTTAGTGGGAAGTTAAAAATCAAAAAGTTCAATGATTAAAACAGTTCTGGATATAGTCATAAAGATACTATCTATAACTCTACTGCATTGTAAGTCAAGCATAAGTTGGTATTTAAAAACTTTCACTTGCAGTAAACACTTTCCTATCCTCTATTTTCAAATGACGAGTCACTAAGTCGAAATAACTTGCTCCAGGTCACAGCATAAGAAACAAAATCTGAATCTAAATTCGGGTGTTTCTGACCTCTTGGCTAAGTGCTACTAGAATCTGTGGTACTAATTTAAATATGAAAAATTAACTTCTGGACTCTCTATTCAAGTTAATCAATACTGCTTGTTAATAACATCTGCACAATCATGATGATGAAATATCATGAAGTCTTCAGGATGATATATTCAGGAAAGTTTTAATATTAAAAGCATTATTTGTACTTAATTTAAAAATGGGTAATCTAGTCTTAATATTGTAACACCTGATTTGTCTGATGTCAGATAATAAAGATTTACATCAAAGTAGATATAGGTCTGAACTTGTGCACAATGACAGCTACTGGCCATGTGTAGCTATTTACATTTAAATGGAAACGAAGGAAAATTAAACATTTAGTTTCTAAGTCACACAAAACACATTTCCAGTATTCCACTGTCACATGAGACTGGAGGCTCCCATATAGACTGTGCTGGTCTAGAATGCAGCAAAGAGGTCTGGGCGGAAGACTAACACTTGAGAATCACTGGGCGCGTGGGTTTTCTTTAGTCATGAGATCGCCAAGGAAGTGAATATATATTATATATATAGGTAATGAAAGAGGATCTGATTGCAGTGGAGCAGTCTAAGAAGACAAGGAAGAGAAGAGGAAGAATAGCAAAGAAGGATGAAGAGCAGTGGCTAATGAGATAAGAGAAAGAAACCGAGAATGCGGTGGCCTGGAAACCATGTGTTAATAAGCCATCAAATGTGTCAAATGCCGCTGATAGGTCAAGCAAGATAAGGACAGAGAACTGACCATTGGAATTAGCGGTGTGTACAGGTCACTGGTGAGACTGAAAGAGCAGATTAGAGATTTCAGCAAACTTAGAGAAGATGAAAAGTGATTCGACACATCTGTCTGAAAACATTACTGTGGGCTGAAGGAGATACAGAATCTATTGGACAAACAAAACTCAAGAGGAGTTGCAAACACTGAATCAGTGTATTGGGAAGGTGGTGAAATAAAATATAACCCAGGAGAAATCATTGAAGGTTCATATGTAAAACACTTGGGCCAAACAGGATGTAGATCCCACATAAAATGAATACTGCTGAGCATTAACCACACACAAAAAAGTGGTACTGCCTCTGTGAAAAAATATTGAACAAACCATCTGGAAAGAGTGAAGACCTTTAGAGTGGATACTGTTGATCTGCTTATTCTCTTTCTGGCAATTAGTCTGACAGCCTGACAGGTGAATTCATTTATTTTGCCTCTTTACCCTAAATATAAGCTGCCAGTTAATATGTTTTAGCCACATACGCAAAGTTCCTGATAGGCTTTCTGCTCAGATGACAAAAAAGCTAATTATAGAGTTACTTACACAAGAGAAGAGGAAAGAAAACCATATTTGTACCCAGTCCTTCATTTAAAAAACAGATACCAAGGATCATCAGATATAAAGGAAAAAATCACTAGCATAAAAGAAAAGCACAGGATATATTAACAGAGGGAAAAAACTGAACATAGAGGAAATGTCAATTCAGGAAGAGAACTTAAGAGAGATTTAGGAAGATATAATGACATCCACAGAACTTTGATACTAGGAAAAAGGAGCAAACAGGACAAGAGAGAAACCATGAGGGTCAAATGGATGATTGGTGAACTAAGGAAGACCTGAATAAAGGAATGAGAGGGCTGATTAGTTAGAAAAAGGAAAGGAGAAGGAGTCCAAAGTTTCCACCTGAAAAAGGGTAATGCAAATATCAAGAGTAAAATATAGAAACTCCTTTCAGGAAACTCAACCTCACTCATGGCAATGATCACAGTTCAATTCCATATATGACAAAAAGTGGTTCGTGTATATTAGATTGGTGCAAAAGTAATAGCGGTTGTGCTTTGTGGATCTTTGCCTTTTGATACTGGAATACATTCTTAAATGCAGGTTATGTTATACATAGTCTAAACGTATATTTCTCACTTTCTGTTTTTTGCCAATGACTTATTACTTGCTGTGTATTTTTTTTAGATTACGGAAATGATGTTAGACAAAAAGCAAATTCAAGCAATTTTCTAATTTGAGTTCAAAGCGGGTGGTAAAGCAGCAGAGCCACATCTATAATGCATTTGGCCCAGGAATTGCTAATGAACATTAGTGGTGGTTCAGGAAGTTTTGCAAAGAAGACAAGAACCTTGAAGATGAGGAGTGCAGTGGCCGGCATCGGAAGCTGACAACCACCAACTGAGAGGATCATCAATGATTCTCTTTCAACTACACGTGTCAAAGAACTCAACGTTGCCCATTCTATGGTTGCTCAACATTTCAAGCAAATTGGAAAGGTGAAAAAGCTCAGTAAGTGAGTACCTCATGAGCTGACTAAAATAAAAAAAAAATTGTCATTTTGAAGCATCGTCTTCTTATTCTATGCAACAAAAATGAACCACTTCTTTATCACATCATGATGTGCAACAAAAAGTGGGCTGTATATGAAACTGGTGAGGACCAGCTCAGTGGCTGGATCAAAAAGAAGCTCCAAAGCACTTCCCAAAGTCAAACCTGCACCAGAAAAAGGTCATGATCACTGACCAACCTAGACAGCATATTAAAAAGCAGAGACATTACTTTGCCAACAAAAGTCCATCTAGTCAAGGCTATGGTTTTTCCAGTGGTCACGTATGGATGTGAGAGTTGGACTATAAAGAAAGCTGAGCACCGAAGAATTGATGCTTTTGAACTGTGGTGTTGGAGAAGACTCTTGAGAGTCCCTTGGACTGCAAGGAGATCCAACCAGTCCATTCTAAAGGAGATCAGTCCTGGGTGTTCACTGAAAGGACTGATGCTAAAGCTGAAACTCCAATATTTTGGCCACCTGCTGAGTGCCGAAGAATTGATGCTTTTGAACTGTGGTGTTGGAGAAGACTCTTGAGAGTCTCTCGGACTGCAAGGAGATCCAACCAGTCCATTCTAAAGGAGATCAGTCCTGGGTGTTCATTGGAAAGACTGATGCTAAAGCTGAAACTCCAATATTTTGGCCACCTGATGCGAAGAGCTGACTCATTGGAAAATACCCTGATGCTGGGAAAGACTGAGGGCAGAAGGAGGAGGGGACGACAGAGGATGAGATGGCTGGATGGCATCACTGACTCGATGGACATGGGTTTGGGTAGACTCCGGGAGTTGGTGATGGACAGGGAGGCCTGGCGTGCTGTGGTTCATGGGGTCGCAAAGAGTCGGACACGACTGAGTGACTGAACTGAACTGAACTGTTTGTCTGTGCCCAGCTGACCCACCACGGCTTTCTAAATCCCGGTGAAACCACTACATATGAGAAGTATGCTCAGCAAATCGATGAGATGCACCAAAAACTGCAATGCTTGCAGCCGATTCTGGTCCACAGAAAGGGCCCAATTCTTCTTCACGACAGTGCCTGAAGACACGTCGTACAACCAACGCTTCAAATGTTGAACAACTGGGCTACGAGGTTTTGCCTCACTTGCCATTTCACCTGACCTCTTGCCAACTGACTACTACTTCTCCAAGCATCTCAACAACTTTTTGCAGGGAAAACACTTCAACCAAGAGGAAGCAGACAATGCTTTCCAAGAATTTTTCAAATCCTGAAGTATGGACTTTTTATGCTACAGGAATAAACAAACTTATTTCTCATTGGTAAAAATGTGTTTATTGTAATGGTTCCTATTTTGATTAATAAATATGTGTTTGAGCCTAGTTACAATGATTTAAAATTCACGGTCTGAAACCTCATTTACATTTGCATCAACCTAATATATCTCACTACACAAGTGTGAAGCTGAAAATCTTTTCTAAGATTAGATTTCATATTTCAGAGCCACATAAACTACAACAGCTATTTAACTTTGTTTAAACTCTCAGAAATTTTGTATTTGATCTTTTTTAAAAAAACATGTCTTATGCAAATAACTTCTATAAATCTTTAAAATATAAAAAAGACAAATCAAGCATTTGTTATCACATCAATTGGAAAACTTAGGTAAAAAGGTAAACATCAGAATGTCTATAAAATACAAATTCAGTGATCTGGCATGTACTCTGGCTATGTTACAATGAAATTATGTAGTTTTCATGTTCATTAAATCCGTAAGATCTCATTTTAATTTCCTATAGTTTATGGTTTTCAGTTGCTTTCTTATTATTTTTCAGTAACTTAATTATTTTACTTTAAAAATTAACCCACTGGGCAAATGTCACAGTATACTTTACAACTAAATTTAGCAGGTTCTTAAACAAAACACACACACACACACACACACACACACAGAGAAATGTGACTAAAAAGAAGAAAAACATAAAGCAAATCTTCTATTTTTAACGGATAGGAGAAAAAAGGTTGAAAATTAAAAAGTTAGAACCATTTACACCATATAAATATTCTATAAAATAGCTTCTTACAAAATAAATGTCTAGAAAATAGTGCATAAATTTAAGCTCATTCAAATCAGCAGATTCAGATGAAGAGAAATGCTTGCATTCCTATTTTCTCTTCAGAGAGTATCAGGAGAAATCTCAATGCAGACCATTATACTAAGTGCCTTATCTTGTGCATAAAGATTATTCATTAAGTATATTAACATTCACTTGAGTTGATAAAAATGATGTTCAAATTAGTAAAGAATAAATATGTAGAATGGGCTTCCCAGGTGGCTCGAGTGGTAAAGAATCCACCTGGCAATGCAGAAGACATAAGAGATGTGGGTTCAATCCTCGGGTTTCGAAGATCCCCTGGAGGAGGGCATGGCAACCCACGCCAGTATTCTTGCCTGGAGAATCCCCATGGACAGAGGAGCCTGCTGGACTACAGGCCATAGGGTCACAAAGAGTATGGACACAACTGAAGTGACTTAGCACACACACACACAAATATGTAGAATATACTTTAAGTTATGAACATGGTTAGAAACAGTTTACTAATTCAAGTGATACTATTGAAGAAATATAGGCACTTTTATTACAAGTACAGATATGCTTCAATCTTCAACAAGTAGATTAACTCAAATCACTGGAGAATCACTCAGTAAAACCCTCATATTGGTTATTAAAACAGCATCTTATATCTTTAATGTACCATCAAACACCAGCTTTAGAGAATCCAATTACTAATGACAACAAAAATATCTAACAAATGAAATCTCTTCTTTGTGGAAGGGAATATAAAATAGTGATGATGTGTTAAAGAAAAAAATCCATGTGATCAAGGTCTGTTTCTCAGTGTCCAGAAAAATCCAAATATTAAAACAATCCCATTTCCAGGGGTTTTGTGTGGGCTGGTACTTATATGGAAAGCCAAAGTTTCAAAAGTTAAGAAGCTTCTAGTTGGATTATTTGTATTTGAGGTATATTTGTTTGAAAACTTGTCTTCTAATTACTTCAACTTAATGTCTTTTTTGGCATGCTTCTCAAAATTCTCTTTCGAGAATCCATGTTTGCCTGTCTGACATGTTCTTTTCTCTATCATCACTTAACCATCATCACTTAACACATTTTATTAAATCATGTCTTAAAATAAGATTTCCTCCATTCCTTTGGCCACATTGCAAACTGTATAATTTCAAACTTAAAAAGAATCTCCCACAGAATCTCGTGATGTTTATTCTCACAGTATTTTATGGATTTCAAAGCATTAAAAATACCCTTCAGATTCTCACAATTCTATGAAGTAGAAAAATCATCTGAAGAGGAAAGTAGAGACATTATACTGGGAGAGAGAAACTACCCAAGGTAACAGCTGTGACGGGGCAGAATTAGAGTCAGGCCCAACCCTTCTGGCCTTCTGACCCCAGGTCTAGTGCTTTTCCCACCAAAACACACAAGTGCTGGATGCAGAAGAGTGGTTGGTTAGCAGCATAAGGCAAATTTAAGGACATCTGTCTACAGAAAATCAGTTAATTCTGTAAATTATCTATGGTAGTGAATTAATTCCTTTCACCAACCCATACCTGAACGTAAGCCTTGAAATTCTGGAGATCTGAAATCAGAATTCAATGAAACATTCTTTTTCAATGAATAGTTTGAAGTTCATTAAGTAATACTATCAGAAAATTCTGCCAATTCAGATAGTATGAAAGAGTACTTTGAACTCATTTTACCTTCCTTAAAATGGAAACCCCCTTTTACCATCACCTGTGTTTGAGTTATTCTAACCTAATTTTTGCGTAAATGTTTTCTTTTTTTCCCTTTGAAATACAAGAACCATCATACTTCCAGTTTACATGTAATATGCCTTCAACAATGGGTTTATATAAGGATATCACAGACTCTCTGGTGAAATTATGACACACAAATAATAGATTTCATTTACATTATTTAAAAAATTTTGCACTTCTCTATAAGAAGTTACACAGAAGAATACACAGAACTATACAAAACAGATTTCAATGACCCAGATAACCATGATGCTGTGATCATTCACCTAGAGCCAGACATCCTGGAATGTGAAGTCAAGCAGGACATAGATTTCAGTTACATTATTTAAAAAATTGTGCACTTCTCTAAAATGTTACACAAAAGAATACACAGAAGAACTATACAAAACAGATTTTAATGGCCCAGATAACGACGATGGTGTGATCACTCACCTAGAGCCAGACATCCTGGAATGTGAGGTCAAGTGGGCCTTAGGAAGCATCACTACAAACAAAGCTAGTGGAGGTGATGGAATTCCAGTTGAGCTATTTCAAATCCTAAAAGATGATGTTGTGAAAGTGCTGCACTCAATATGCCAGCAAATCTGGAAAACTCAGCAGTAGCCACAGGACTGGAAAAGGTCAGTTTTCATTCCAATCCCAAAGAAAGGCAATGCCAAAGAATGCTCAAACTACCACACAACTGCACTCATCTCATACGCTGCTGCTGCTGCTGCTAAGTCGCTTCAGTCGTGTCCGACTCTGTGCGACCCCATAGACGGCAGCCCACGAGGCTCCCCCGTCCCTGGGATTCTCCAAGCAAGAACACTGGAGTGGGTTGCCATTTCCTTCTCCAATGTATGAAAGTGAAAAGTGAAAGGGAAGTTGCTCAGTCATGTCCGACTCCTAGAGACCCCATGGACTGCAGCCTACCAGGCTCCTCCATCCATGGGATTTTCCAGGCAAGAGTACTGGAGTGGGGTGCCATTGCCTTCTCCCTCTCATACGCTAGCAAAGTAATACTCAAAATTCTCTAAGCCAGGCTTCAACATTACATGAACCGAGAACTTCCAGATGTTCAAGCTGGATTTAGAAAAGACAGAGGAACCACAGAACAAATTTCCAACATCCGCTGGACCATTGAAAAAGCAAGAGAGTTCCAGAAAAACATCTACTTCTGCTTTATTGACTACGCCAAAGCCTGTGACTATATGGATCACAACAATCTGTGCAAAATTCTTAAAAGAGATGGGAATACCAGACCACCTTCCCTGTCTCCTGACAAATTTATATGCAGGTCAGGAAGCAACAGTTAGAACTGGACATGGAACAACAGACTGGTTCCAAATAGGAAAAGGAGTATATCAAGGCCATATACTGTTACCCTGCTTATTTAACTTATATGCAGAGTACATCTTGCATAATGCCAGGCTGGACATGGCACAAGCTGGAATCAAGATTGCCAGGAGAAATATCAATAACCTCAGATATGCAGATGACACCACCCTTATGGCAGAAAGTGAAGAAGAACTAAAGAGCCTCTTGATGAAAGTGAAAGAGAAGAGTGAAAAAGTTGGCTTAAAGCTCAACATTCAGAAAACTAAGATCATGGCATCTGGTCCCATCACGTCATAGCAAACAGATAGGAAAACAATGGAAAACAGTGAGAGACTTTATTTTTGGGGGCTCCAATATCATTGCAGATGGTGACTGCAGCCATGAAATTAAGAGACGCTTGCTCCTTGGAAGAAAAACTATGACCAACCTAGATAGCATATCAAAAAGCAGAGACATTACTTTGCCGACAAAGGTCTGTCTAGCCAAAGCTATGGTTTTTCCAGCAGTCATGTATGGATGTGAGTTGGACTATAAAGAAAGCTGAGCACCAAAGAATTGATGCTTTTGAACTGTGGTGTTGAAGAAGATACTTGAGAGCCCCTTGGACTGCAAAGAGATCCAACCAGTCCATCCTAAAGGAGATCAGTCCTGGGTGTTCATTGGAAGGACTGAGGGTGAAGCCAAAACTCCCGTATTTTGGCCAACTGATGCCAAGAACTGACTCGTTGGAAAAGACCCTGATGCTGGGAACGATCGAAGGCAGGAGGAGAAGGGGATGACAGAGGATGAGATGGTTGGATAGCATCACCAACTTGATGGACACGAGTTTGAGCAAGCTCTGGGAGTGGTGATGGACAGGGAAGCCTGGTGTGCTGCAGTCCATGGGGTTGCAAAGAGTCAGACATGACTGAGTGACTGAACTGAACTGACAAAAAGTTAAAACCTTGCTTAAAAGTATTGGCATAGTGAAAACAATAAAATTAAAATTTAACTAGAAAAATAGCTTGTAATTTTCAGAACTTCTCAAAGGAATAACTTTATATTTGGCTAAAATGAATAGAAAAATACATTTTTCAAACATTATCCAACATGTGGAAGTACAAAAATTAACTTGACAGATCTCTCAACCAATACTAAAGTTATCTGAATTATTTTATGATTTTAAGTCAAATATCTTGACTGTTTAGGGTATGATAAAAACATTAATATATATTAACACGTTGTAAAGGAGAGTGTAAATAAATTATGGAGAAGACAGAAGCTACTGATTGTTTTTTAAAAGCCATGTCACATTCTGCCTCTCCATCAAATTCCAAGTCTACAATTTTAAAACATGATAAAAAGATTACATGAACAGTCATACTAATAAAAATGAATCACTTTGTTTTACATGATTCTACTTACCTGTCGATATGAATGAAATTTAGTGCAATGCAGTGAAAATGTACATTAAGTACACAAAAATGAATGGTGCTGTCCTTCAAATATAGACATACAAAGACGATAGCACTTTCTAACTTCCACCGTCATAACTGTGATTGATTTTACTCATTACTGAATAATCCACATGTTAAAATTTACTACTACCATAACAACTCTCAAGATGGGTGAATGGGATCTAGGATTCAGACCAATGACCAGAGCGAAATTTCTCGAGAATCTCTTGATATGACTGGAGACTGAATACTACAGTTTCACTGGAACTAGGCTTTAAGAAATCTAGTAACTGGCAAAGACAGAGTTGTATATCAAGGCCCAGTAAAAAGATAAGTTCATGAATTCTTAGAAAATTACTTTCACGACACCTCAGTTTTAACAACTACACCTATTCCAAATAGTGCTGTCCAGGTTACTAGTTTGCAATATATCACACACTTTCAATGCTAGCGAGTAAAAGTCACACACATGGCCAGAGGGACCTCTGGACACAGTGGGAGGAAAATGGGCCAGGGATGAAATAATGGATCCAGGCACAGCATCACCAAGGGTCTACCTCACGTCTGAACTAGTGCCCCCTCTCTGCAGAGGGAGAAGCAGCATGGGGTGGGGAGTGTGAGCAGTACCAAACCAGAAGAGAGGCAATCTTTCTCTAGACACGACTGCCACCAGTTATGTGAACTCTCATTTCAGGCCCTCTGCTTCCCAGTTTTGATGTAAAGGGACTGAAAGTCAAAGCTTTAAGGTCTTACAACAAATAACCGCTCAGTTGTGTACAACTCTTTGTGATCCCATGGACTATAGTCCACCAGGATCCTCTGTCTGTGGAATTTTTCAGGCAAGAATACTGGAGTGGGTTGCCATTCCCTTCTTTAGGGGATCTTCCTAACCCAGGGATAGAACCTGGTCTCCTGCAGATTCTTTACCAAGAAGCTCTCAAAAGAGCTTACACTCTGTGATTTTAATGTTTATTTCTCAGAGGGTTTTGCTGAGGATCAAATGAAGATGTATATAAATAAAATTTTTGATACAAGTAGAAGTCACGGATGTTATTTTACAGATTTTCTTCATTATACGAAGGAAGTACAGGAACAGCATAACACGTTCATTATGTGGTGAGACAAGATGGTTGGATGGCATCACCGACGCTATGGACATGAGTTTGAGTAAGCTCTGGGAGTTGGTGATGGACAGGGAAGCCTGATGTGCTGCAGTCCATGGGGTCGCAAAGAGTCGGACACTGAACTGAACCTACAATTTAATTGAAAATGCTAAAATTAAAATTTCTCCCCCTCCCCCACTTTTTCTAGGTATGTTGCTGCTAAGTCGCTTCAGTCGTGTCTGACTCTGTGTGACCCCATAGATGGCAGCCCACCAGGCTCCCCCGTCCCTGGGATTTTCCAGGCAAGAATACTGGAGTGGGTTGCCATTTCCTTCTCCAATGTATGAAAGTGAAAAGCGAAAGTGAAGTCGCTCAGTCATGTCCGACTCTTAGTGACCCCATGGACTGCAGCCCACCAGGGTCCTCCATCCATGGGATTTTGCAGGCAAGAGTACGGGAGTGGGTTGCCATTAGGTATAATTGGTGAATATATTTTTATAAATTTATTTCTTATACAAATTACTCAGAAAATATTTATGGTTTTAACTTTAATAAAACTAGCTGATTTATTATTTTGTTCATGAAGTACCTGGAACAATAGCCTAATAAACAGTTGCTGAAATAAGTATCATAGGTGTTGTATCCAGCTTTTCTCCTCTCTAACCCACCCCTCACTGAGACACCAGTGGTATTTTTTAGAAACATATTTTATTATTATTCTTTCATCCTCATACCTTTAGATAGCTCTGTTTTATCTAGAGAATGAAATGTGAATTCCCCAGTAGGGCACAATTTGACCCCATCTACCTTTGCAGCTCAGGTCTTCCTAAATACATGCATCTCATCATTTCCTCCAGCTAACCCAAGCCTCATACCACTGACCAGGCAAGTCAGGCTCTCTTTCAATTGTTTGTTCAGAAGCTCAGTGTGGCTTTCCTGATGGCTCAAGTGGTAAAGAATCCGCCTGCAGTGCAGGAGACACAGGAGATACGGATTCAATCTCTGAGGTGAAAAGATCCCCTGGAGGAAAATGGCAACCCACTGCAGTATTCTTGCCTGGAAAATCCCATGGACAGAGGAGCCTGGTGGGCTACAGTCCATAGGGTTGCCAAGAATCAGACACGACTGAGCGCACAACCATCTCAGCTTAGTGTGCCCTTCTCAAGCCCCACCTGCTGATGAGGCCAGGGACAGAGACAAGAGGCAAGACCTGGAAGGTTTTATAAGGTCTTTGGAACTCATTCAGATTGCTGGAGAAAGCCATTTAAGAGTTTTAAATAGGGAAATAATAGAATCTAATTTATTTTTCAAAGAATGTTGTTGTCTGCTATGGGGAGAATAATCTAAGGGATAGGAGCAGAAGTAGAGAAGTGGAGGGAGAAGAAGGATCCCTAAACGACAGGGTACATGTGCCTGAGTGTTCGGTGGGAAGATCTGGTGTGGGGCAGGGGAAGTGGAAGTAGATGAAGGGTTTGGGGGCAAGAGTTCTGCTTGGACATGTAAAGTACGAGAAATCGCCCCACTGCTTTATCCCTCTATATTTCAGTGATACTTTGTTTATACTGTGATTTCAGAATTTATCACACTCTGACATAATTTGCTGCATGCTCATTTGCCTTCCCAACCAGACGGTAAGCTCCCTG
Organism: Bos mutus; assembly: GCF_027580195.1. Taxonomy (NCBI): domain Eukaryota; kingdom Metazoa; phylum Chordata; class Mammalia; order Artiodactyla; family Bovidae; genus Bos; species Bos mutus. Next base: position 73,401,700 of record NC_091625.1, read on the forward strand.
AGGACAGAGACTGTCTTATTTCATCCACATATTTAAGTAAGGACCTTAAGCAAAGTAGTTACTTAGAATGATTTTAGAATAAGTAAAGATAATAGTCTAGAAACTCAAAAGAAAATAGACCAAAGAAGAAACAAATACTTTTCTAGCAGTCTCCATTACCCAGAACTCACCTGGAATGAGGTCAACAGAAGTGATAGCAGACCATAAACCCACCCCGGGCTCTAACATTCCAGCATATAAACTCACTTACATATAATATGTATCAAATCAAGGTCTCCTCTTAAGCCTCTGGCATGAAGGCCAGTAGGCCATACTGACTAGCTCTGTGTAAATTGTATTTCTTTATACAGTACAAACTGAAAGAGTTGCACATAAGACTTGATATTTAGACAGCTTTTCAGTAAGGTTTTTATTTTTAAACATCCTATCTATATTATTTTCATAGTCCTTCATTTCAGATTCTAATAGATTATTTGTACGGTCAAGAACATTTAACTATTGTCCCCTTTTAAAACTCTTTTGAATATTGAATAGACTCACAGAATTTTTAAGACAGAAACTCACCAAATCCAGAGCCCTCATTTACCTGCAGGGATAAAAAAACCTGAAGCTTAAAGAAACTGCTAAAAATTCTAGTCATTCAGAAGTGGAGCCAAGCGTAGAAATTAGTTCACCTGTTTCCTAGTGCAGGATTCTTTTCACAAAGATTGGCTTCTTAATGAATAAGATGGATTTGGCCACTTTGCAATGGACTACATACTCTGCTTTTATAAGTTTTCTATACAATGATACAAAGAAAAAAAATTTCTTTTTTCTTTTTTGGCTGTGCAGCAGGTGTCATCCTAGTTCCCTGACCAGAGATTGAACCTATGTCCCCAGCGCTGGAAGCCTGAAGTCTTAGCCACTGGACTGCCACGGAAGTCTCTCAACAAATTTTATAGGGAAGATATGCCTTAAAATGAGAATAACTAAAAATCAAGCAAAGCAGTCCTACCAGGTATTACATGGCTTAATGGTCATGCTCCTGAGACAGTGCTCACATTGAGGGATATGCATGATTTAAAAGTCCCACTCAAGGCCTATATGACCATGGAAGCTGAAGGTAAAGGAAGTGAATCCAAGGTAAAATTGTTAAGTTTGCAAGGCTTGCCTTTATCATATCTGGTTTTCCTTTTATTCTTTATCTGTCAGAGTGGTAATCACTCTTCCATTTCAAAGCCTTCCTATCTATCCTGTCTTCTCTTTCCGTTTACAAAGAAAGAATTTTGTATCTATTATCTACACCTCGTTGGCTGATAAACTTAAGATACTACTTGAATGAACTTTAATCAATCTGCTAACTTGATCAGACTTATGTTTTACACTCTTAATCCTGAAATGTGGAAGGCAAGATTTGTTCTCGGAAGAAATTTAGACCTCAGCAGAAAGATAGGCATCAAGTGGTGGAGCCAGGTTCCCTCCTCCCTCCTACTCATTAAAATGACATGGTCTGAAAGCAAACCAAGCATCACATTAGGATGCAGAGAATGCATCTATAGGAGGTGCACATGGTCTGCCCTCCACTATACACAAGAAGAGCAAAACTATTGCTCAAACTTCCAGTAAATATCTGACACACTAGAAATTTAAAATTTCTAAGGTTTGGGACAACTGTTAATTACCAGAGTGACTTAAAATTAGAACTCAAAGTATTTTTTCAAAGCTAGTGCACACACAAATCATGTTTACAATACAAGTATGTTACATTCACATAGTATCTAATGCTTATAGAGTGTTTTCATATGTGCTTTGTGACTTGATTTTCCACAATATATAATGCAAACATCATTCCCAGTTTTCAAATGAAGATTCTAACATTTGCAGGTAACAAGGATAATAAAAGGCACAGCCAGGACTTAACATAAGAGCTCTTGATCCAGATATTTTCCTACTGTAACATGTAACAGTATGAAAAGGCAAAAAGATAGGACACAGAAAGATGAACTCCCCAGGTCGGTAGGTGCCCAATATGCTACTGGAGATCAGTGGAGAAATAACTTGAGAAAGAATGAAGGGATGGAGCCAAAGCAAAAACAACACCCAGTTGTGGATGTGACTGCTGTTAGAAGCAAGGTCTGATGCTATAGAGAGCAATATTGCATAGGAACCTGGAATGTTAGGTCCGTGAATCAAGGCAAACTGGAAGTGGTCAAACAGGAGACGGCAAGAGTGAACGTAGACATTCTGGGAATCAGCGAACTAAAACGGACTGGCATGGGTGAATTTAACTCAGATGACCACTGTATCTACTACTGCGGGCAAGAACCCCTTAGAAGAAATGGGGTAGCCATTATAGTCAACAAAAGAGTCCAAAATGCAGTACTTGGATGCAATCTCAAAAATGACAATGATCACTGTTTGTTTCCAAGGCAAACCATTCAATATCACGGTAATCCAAGTCTATGCCCCGACCAGTAATGCTGAAGAAGCTGAAACTGAATGGTTCTATGAAGACCTACAAGACCTTTTAGAACTGACATCAAATAAAGATCTTCTTTTCATTATAGGGGACTGGAATGCAAAAGTAGGAAGTCAGGAAACACCTGGAGTAACAGGCAAAATTGGCCTTGGAGTACAGAATGAAGTAGGGCAAAGGCTAATAGAGTTTTGCCAAGAGAACACACTGGTCATAGCAAACACCCTCTTCCAACAAAACAAAAGAAGACTCTACACATGGACATCACCAGATGGCCAACACCAAAATCAGACTGATTATATTCTTTGTAGCCAAAGATGGAGAAGTTCTATACAGTCAGCAAAAACAAGACTGGGAGCTGACTATGGCTCAGATCATGAAATCCTTATTGCCAAATTCAAATTTAAATTTGAATTGAAGAAAGTGGGGAAAACCACTAGACCATTCAGGTATGACCTAAATCAAATCCCTTATGATTATACAGTGGAACTGACAAATTTATTTAAGGGACTAGATCTGATAGACAGAGTGCCTGATGATCTATGGAATGAGGTTTATGACCTTGTACAGGAGACAGGGATCAAGACCATGCCCAGCAAAAAGAAATGCAAAAAAGCAAAATGGCTGTCTGGGGAGGCCTTACAAATAGCTGTGAAAAGAAGTGAAAAGCAAAGGAGAAAAGGAAAGACATACCCATTTGAATGCAGAGTTCCAAAGAATAGCAAGGAGAGATAAGAAAGCCTTCCTCAGTGATCAATGCAAAGAAATAGAGGAAAACAACAGAATGGGAAAGACTAGAGATCTCTTCAAGAAAATTAGAGATACCAAGGGAACATTTCATGCAAAGATGGGCACAATAAAGGACAGAAATGGTAAGGACATGACAGAAACAGAAGATATTAAGAAGAGGTGGCAAGAATACAAAGAAGAACTGTACAAAAAAGATCTTCACGACCCAGATAATCACAATGGTGTGATCACTCACCTAGAGCCAGACATCCTGGAATGTGAGGTCAAATGGGCCTTAGGAAGCATCACTACAAACAAAGCTAGTGGAGGTGATGGAATTCCAATTGAGCTCTTTCAAATCCTGAAAGATTATCCTGTGAAAGTGCTGTGTTCAATATGCCAGCAAATCTGGAAAACTCAGCAGTGGCCATAGGTCTGGAAAAGGTCAGTTTTCATTCCAATCCCAAAGAAAGGCAATGCCAAAGAATGCTCAAACTACCGTATAATTGCACTCATCTCTCACGCTAGTAGAGTAAAGCTCAAAATTCTCCAAGCCAGGTTTCAACATTACATGAACCGAGAACTTCTAGATGTTCAAGCCAGTTTTAGAAAAGGCAAAGAATCAGAGATCAAATTTCCAACATCCGTTGGATCATCGAAAAAGCGAGAGTTCCAGAAAAACATGTATTTCTGCTTTATTGACTATGTTAAAGCCGTTGACTGTGTGGATCACAATAAACTGTGGAAAATTCTCAAAGAGATGAGAATACCAGACCACTTGACCTGCCTCCTGAGAAACCTATAGTCAGGTCAGGAAGCAACAGTTAGAACTGGACATGGAACAACAGACTGGTTCCAAATAGGAAAAGGAGGACGTCAAGGCTGTATATTGTCACCGTGCTTATTTAACTTATATGCAGAGTACCCATGAGAAATGCTGGAGTGGATGAAGCACTAATTGGAATCAAGATTTCTGGGAGAAATATCAATAACCTCAGATATGCAGATGACACCACCCTTATGGCAGAAAGTGAAGAAGAACTAAAGAGACTCTTGATGAAAGTGAAAGAGGAGAGTGAGAAAGTTGGCTTAAAACTCAACATTCAGAAAACTAAGATCGTGGCATCTGGTCCCATCACTGCATGGCAAATAGATGGGGAAACAGTGGAATCAGTGAGAGACTTTATTTTTTAGGGCTCCAAAATCACTGCAGATGGTGACTGCAGCCACAAAATTAAAAGACGCTTACTCCTTGGAAGGAAAGTTATGACCAACCTAGACAGCATATTAAAAAGCAGAGACATTCCTGTGCCAACAAAGGCCCACCTAGTCAAGGCTATGGTTTTTCCAGTAGTGGTGCACGGATGTGAGAGTTGGACTATGAAGAAAGCTGAGCGCCGAAGAATTGATGCTTAGTTCTTGAACTGTGGTGCTGTAGAAGACTTTTCAGAGTCCTTTAGACTTCAAGGAGATCCAACCAGTCCATCTTAAAGGAGATCAGTCCTGGGTGTTCATGGGAAGGACTGATGTTGAAGCTGAAACTCCAATACTTTGGCCACCTGATGCGAAGAGCTGACTCATTTGAAAAGACCCTGATGCTGGGAAAGATTGAGGGCAGGAGGAGAAGGGGACGACAGAGGATGAGATAGTTGCATGGCATCACTGGCTCAATGGACATGAATTTTGGTATCTCTGGGAGTTGGTGATGGACAGGGAGGTCTGGCATGCTGCAGCTCATGGGGTCGCAGAGAGTCGGACATGATTGAGTGACTGAACTGAACTGAACTGAACTGAATATGTAATCAGCGATATTACACTAACTTCATATGCAAACTCCAAATACCTTCGAAGTAGAAGAGTAAGATCGTTCCTAAATTTCTAAATAAATTAAGCTGGTCTTTTCAAGCTCAAGTTTCCTCCTCTCTCTGTCAAAGACAACTGTTTTGTCATTTTCAGTTCTCTGAAAGATTTCCATCTTTCTGAAAGATTTCCATAGTAGAAAAAAAATACTAGGAAATACCAAAAGCTAATGAATAGAAGCAGACATCTTTCAATACCAAAAATACACACTTCTCATCTAGAGGGTTTTTCTTTGAGATTCTTTGAAAACCTTATTCAAATTAATTTAAAATATTCGCCTAAAATTTGCAATTGTATAGTTTGTTTCAACTCTGTGATTGATATACATTTAAATAACTAGCTTCTTTGTATCTTTTGTTAATTTTCCAATTTTGAAGAAACGTGATATTTTGGCAGGCAGGATGCATCCTGTTTCTACCAAAATGCATTTTACCTGGGGTTTCTTTGAAATGAATCACAAAATCTGATTATCCATAAACTATGGTTCCTTTACCCAAAGGAAACTGAATCAGATATAAAATTCATGTTCTGTGACTTTTCAATTATTATCTACTCAAAAGACTAGAGGATGAGAGTATCTACCATTAAAGTTACCAAATTCAAATTTGCTTTTGAAATAATTCAGTGATTTTTAAAGAAAAAAATGCTGGAATATAATTCACCAAGTGTGAAAACTGACCGTTATAATGCTATGAGCCGTACTTCTGAAGTGAAATATATGACATCCATTAAAAAATAGAATCTGAACATTTAATGAATAGTCAAAGTAAGAAAGGGGCTCACCGGTTTGAGTGAAACCAAACTGACGCAGAATCTGATGAGCGTCCAGCATGTTTGATTGTTTTGACTTAGACTGCTGTGAGGAGGCTGATGTCGAAGTGAATGAGAGATTTTTGTTGACCTGTAATAGGAAAGGCAAATCAGAAATGAAAGCGTAATTTCCGGGGTTACTGATGCAAATAGTGGATGAGAAATATTTGCTTACGATGCAAACCAGGGAACATGTCAAAAGAAGTGACAATGATTTATATGCTTAGTTTTTAAGAGTTTACAAAACTCTATAGTTTTTACAATCTGCCTTACTTTGAAAACAAGTTTGCTTATCATGGGACTAACTTTATTAGTAACTTAGAGTGGTCTTAAAAGTTATGCCAAAAAAAAAAAAAAAAAAAAATGCAAAAATAAGTGACTCCCTGACTGCTTTCAATTAAGAAAGAGTTTTTAAATGTTTCACATCCACATTTCCTTAGCATTTTTGAAAGAACAAGTACTTCCTTTTCAGATACTGTACAGAAAACACCTGTAATGTTCATGTTTATATGTATCACAGTGACATAGATAACACAGCTGCAACTTAACTAGCCAAGTGAAATAGTTTCTGCCGTATCAAAAAATCTTATTCTTAAGACAGTTTTCAAAAAACAACTCAAATAATGAACAAGCAAAATTTCTATAAGTAAATACAATGTTCAGTAGCACAAAAATTCTACTACAATTGTGCAAGTACAATGGTCTGTACTCAGAAATGAAATGAAATGAAACGAGTAACAAGTGCAACATTGTAACTACATTGTAAGTACACTGTAACACTGTAAGTGTATGAAAAACACACTTCACAGAAAAAGGCTTAAATGTTTAGTAAGTTAGTAAATTCATCTTGCAGTTCAGATAATTTCAGCAGCGATCTAGTCTCTTTTTCATTATTAATAAATCAATCATTATATCTTATTATTTTTACCACTTTCAAAAAGCATGATAAAATGTGATCGAATTTTGAAAAAAATGGAAATGTTTAAATTTCTAATTTTCTGTAAAAAAGTAATCTGTTAATTAACAAACTATTAAAAATGACAGTTTATGGTATGTAAATATTAGTATAGGAAAGTAGCTCCTTTCTCTTTTTTGAAATACTCAAAACTACACAGAGGACTTCCACTGTATTAGTATTTAAAAATTCCCTTTTGATGTTCTATACATAGAACAACAGTACTGAGTTGTGGTTACATGCCCTTTATCTGACTCATTATTTACATAATATTTGTAAATGCTTCTCTTCTTTCAAACAGTGACAGTAAATGGTATATAAGATTAAGTTTTTCTTTTGAAAGAAAGATAATTTTGTGAAAAAGTCAATTAAGATCATGTGCAATTATAGCTCTAAGATTCCTAAACTATTGTGGTATCATCTTATGAAAAATAAAAATATTTTCGAAAGTAGTTACTAGATGGGGTCAAATATTACATCAATGCTAAGAAAAATTATCCAGCTAGAAAAATTCTATAAGAAGCCATTATTAACACTGACCAAAATTAAAGTTGACTATTTACATTGATACAACAGCTAAAGTAACAATGAAATCACCTAAGATCATTGAATTTCATTTTCCAACTTTAAATGGAGAAAATAAAAACAGTAAATAAACTTCAAAGGAAATGTGCTTGAAGACTAATAATAATCATTGGTATTAAAACATAGGTTAACCCTAAAGCACTAAATAACACTAATGAAATAGATTAAACAGAGTATGTTCACAAAGGGGATCCTAAAGTGCTATACAAATCAAGTGTTATATAAATATTAGTTATTATTACTAACATTATTACAAGCAAGGGTACTTAGAAATATGAAACGCAGTAAGATGATGCAGTAAATTTTTCAGAATGCTATGCTTTTATATGGAAGTACTATATACAAAATGACAATTTATCACTTAACTATTTAATTCACTTCTCTTTTTTAGAATCATTTTTCAGTTTACTTCTATGTTCTTGAAAATTTTAATCCTACCTATCAAACAAAGCATTTTGAAATCTGGTGCAAAAAAGCAGGTGTATGCTGGACACGCACATGTGCACACACACACATACACACAAATTTGCTTTTCAGTCTTCCTCTTCAGAAAATTACTTGTGCTAAAGCAAAAAATGAATACCAAGAAAGCTCAAATAGGATCCTTGAATGACTCCACTCAAACTGAAAGACTTGCCACTTTTTCTAAGTAAAATGCTGTTTTAAAAAATCCAATTATGATCTACAATTACATGGTTTTTCTAAGCATTTCTACACTTCTGCCCTCTCTTGACATATCTTTAGAGACTATTCAAATGTTCGTGAAGTGATGAGTGGCAACATAACAGGGAGGATAACTTAGTTTCTAAGGTATGGATAATTGTTAATCACTACCCTCCAATACTTTGGCCACCTCATGTGAAGAGTTGACTCATTGGAAAAGACCCTGATGCTGGGAGGGATTGGGGGCAGGAGGAGAAGGGGACAACAGAGGATGAGATGGCTGGATGGCGTCACCAACTCGATGCACATGAGTTTGGGTAAACTCCGGGAGTTGGTGATGGACAGGGAGGCCCAGCGTGCTGCGATTCATGGGGTTGCAAAGAGTCGGACACAACTGAGTGACTGAACTGAACTGAACTAATAGTGATCTGAAATTAGAACTCAAAGTATTTTCAAAGTGAGCTTATACATATTCACTAATTCATTTAAAGGAAGAAAAATAATAACAACCATTATACAGAGTGAAGCAATATCTATTTTTGAAACATATGCTGTGGAAAAGAATTGCTTAATAATTTTACAACAACAGAAAGGTTGGCTAAGATAGTCTACCCTACAACAATCTATCCTCTTTTTACAAAACACTTTTCTGCTTGCCTCATGCAAAAACCACAGTCTGCCAAAGTCAGTTTAATACCTCCATACTGTGCAAAATGAGAAGCATAAAAATTTAATAAAATTCATAATGGAAAAAAGAAAAAAACAACCACCTAGAACTGCCAAGTTAATCACAAAAACTGTTTTGCCTGCTCTTTCAGGGTATAAACAGTTTTGATAAAATATGCAAATACTAATTCTCTAGGAGGAGTTAATTTTCATGTTAAAAAAGTCATTGCTCTAACCTCAAATTGAATGCACAAAGCTAAACAGGCTACAATAGTTTACCCTTTAGTGATTAAATTGTAAAACCATTGGGAGATATGTAACACTCATTTCCATATATACTTACAAGTCTAATCCTTTTAGCTGACTTTATATGCTTTATTAACCTGAAGAATTGTTTTCAAAGTTTCAATTTGTGAAGACACTTCAAACTTGATTTTAATGATAACAGAAAAGATATTAACACTGTTTATACACTTATGTTAACAAATGTGTCCCCCTTCTTCTGGACATCTATTTTTTTTAAACTAAATTTGAACAACAATGCAGATAACACTTTAATTTGAAGACACTTCTAAAACCAGCACCTAGGAAATTTTTTTGTTGCAAATTATATGTCTGCTGTAAAAGTTAAAATCCCAGTATTACAAAACAAGTTAAACAGAAAACTTGAGCCAAAGTGAGATTCAAGTTATCTGAAGTCAGTTATCTGAACACCTCATAAGTTCTAAAAGCAACTTACATTTCTGTGATATAGAGGTTAGTAAAACCTAAGAAATGAGTAGGCCGTGATGTCATAAAGAGAGATGCAACATGATCTCTCTAGGTCCTAGATACTGCCCTTATAAATTGCGACAATGAAGTGAGGGATAGGGAAGAAACATTGTTACTGTTAAATTTTTACAGTGGGGTAACGAGCTAGAAAATCTCTCCTCAAATTAGTTCACCCCCTACAGTATTAACTAAACCAGCATTCAAATGGGGATCAGTCATCACATTTTATTTTGTAATATTTAATCAAGATTTTTTGAGTATAAGGGCTGGTGGTTCAAAAATTACTAATATATTCCCCTGTATAAAGCTCAAAATTAACATCTAGTACTGGTTCAAACCACTTACCCAGTAGTAATATGCCTCAGAGAAAGCCAATTAACCTGATGCATACTACAGTACAAACCTTCACCTCCTTTCTCTCAGTATATTTCCTTACTCCAGAGAGAAAATTTGGTTCTGAACCCCCTGAAATCCTCACTTCCAAGAACAAACCTCTTACACCTGTCCTCCTCTTTCTTTCCAGTGTCAGATAAACAGGTGAAAGAGAAATTCGCTCAGTCAGGTCCAACTCTTTGAGACCCCATGGACTATACAGTCCACGGAATTCTCCAGGCCAGAATACTGGAATGGGTAGTCTTTCCCTTCTTCAGGGGATCTTCCCGACCCAGGAATTGAACCAGGGTCTCCTGCATTGCAGGCGGATTCTTTACCAACTGGGCTATCAGGGAAGCCCAGATAAAGAGGTACTCTTCCATTTAAAATTAATCCCCCAGCTGTTCCCTTGAAGATATCTTTGCATGCATGCTTAGACGTGTCTGATTCTGTGCAACCCTATGGACTGTACCATGCCAGGCTCCTCTGTCCATGGAATTCTCCAGGCAAGAATACTAGAGTGGGTTGCCATTTCCTTCTCCATGTGGCTATCCTTAAGGCTCTTCCAAATTCTCTACTAGCTGTTTGTCTACAGGCTATAAGCATTAATCTTTTCACTTTACTACAAAATAGAAAACAAGTAATTCTTACTATGATTCCATAAATTTCCTTAACCTTCATTGAACGTTAAAGTTTTTGAAAAACAGCCAATAACTGCTATCTATATAGCTCAGCCATTCACTTTCAAGCAGCTACAACAAAGCTTGTATCTATCAGAACACTAAATCTGAAACTAAAGTCATCATGGACTTCAAATGATCAAATTTGGCAGATTCACTCAGGCCTCTGAGATATCTGACACTGTCAATCACTCTCGTGTTTCTGGGAAACCATTTTTTGTTGGTGATCCTGCCACTGCTTCTCTGTGTTGCCTGCTAGACCCACTGGGCTCTCTACTTCGTTCACACCACACGGTTATCCCAGGCAAAGATGTATGTTTTCATTGCTTCATCTGCCTTTCATGTTGACAATTTTTTCATGTAAAACTCTTCTGATCAGTAAGTTCAGAACCAAACTAACCTTTCCTATGCTGTTCACTTCCTTGGGGAAAGCTCTCATCACCCACTCTGCTGTTCCAGCCAGACAGATGGGCATCACCCTGGACAGCTTCCTCACACTCCACACAGAGTTCTCATTTAGGCAGTCAGGTGCTCTGGCATCTGATTCCACTCCTTCATCATCAGTGCTACCACTGCAATAGTCGTCTCCTGATTTGTCTTCCCATCTACTGATTCTTCTTCTATACTGCTACCAGGGTGATTTTTCTAAAATGCTAATTTGATTGAGCAACACTTTTGTTTAAAACCCATCATCAACTGTTCCACTGGATAAAATCCATACTTTTTAGTATAGCAAACAAAGCTTTCTATAAGAACTACTAGCCTTCCAACCTTACTGCTCTATCTCCTATGTTCCAGCTGCAACAAATTGCTCCCCAGACATTCCACATTGCTTCATGTCTCTGTGACTCGGTTCATGCTTTTCCTGTTTCCTGGAATGTGCTTCCTTCCTGGCTCCATCTTCCTTTTTGATATTGACTTCTTCTCAAAGCCTAAGCTCAAGTGTTACATCAGGCACGAAAAGTCTTTCAGACTTTCCCATTAGAACTTATCTCCTCCTAATTTCAGTCAGCCCAGTTGCTCAGTCGTGTCCGACTTCTTCGCGACCCCACGGACTACAGCACACCATGCTTCCCTGTCCATCACCAACTCCTGGAGCTTCCTCAAACTCATGTCCATCGAGTCAGTGATGCCATCCAACCATCTCATCCTCTGTCATTCCCTTCTCCTCCCACCTTCAATCTTTCCCAGCATGAGGGGCTTTTCCAATGAGTCAGTTCTTCCCATCAGGTGGTCAAAGTATTGGAGCTTCAGCTTCAGCATCAGTCCTTCCAATGAATATTTAGGACAGATTTCCTTTAGGATTGACTGCTTTGATCTCCTTGCAGTATCCATACATCAGAACTGGAAAAACCACAGCTTTGACTAGACTGACCTTTGTTGACCAGACGGACCTCCTTCTTTGTCTCCCCACTATTCCCACATCTTCTAGTATCATGGCACCGGTAGTACCTTAGGATGCTTACCTAGTAAGTTATCATCCATGAGACTATAATCTTTTTGAGGGTAAGGGACGGGTTTTGTTTATATACATTTGTTTAGTAAATGGCTGGTATAACCTTATAAAAACTACACAGAAGTCAAACTCATTAACACATATGAAAGCAGTGCATGTTTTAAAACCTTACCCAAATTTAAGGCGGTATTTATATTCAAGACTTCTCAAATGTAACTGACTTTTTGATGATAAGAATTACAGAATAATGGGCTTAAAAGTAAGAAACTCAATCAGATCAGATCAGTCGCTCAGTCGTGTCTGACTCTTTGCGACCCCATGAATTGCAGCACGCCAGGCCTCCCTGTCCATCACCAACTCCCGGAGTTCACTCAAACTCACGTCCATCGAGTCAGTGATGCCATCCAGCCATCTCATCCTCTGTCATCCCCTTCTTCTCTTGCCCCCAATCCCTCCCAGCATCAGAGTCTTTTCCAACGAGTCAACTCTTCACATGAGGTGGTCAAAGTACTGGAGTTTCAGCTTTAGCATCATTCCTTCCAAAGAAATCCCAGGGCTGATCTCCTTCAGAATGGACTGGTTGGATCTCCTTGCAGTCCAAGGGACTCTCAAGAGTCTTCTCCAACACCACAGTTCAAAAGCATCAATTCTTCGGTGCTCAGCCTTCTTCACAGTCCAACTCTCACATCCATACATGACCACAGGAAAAACCATAGCCTTGACTAGACCAACCTTTGTTGGCAAAGTAATGTCTCTGCTTTTGAATATGCTATCTAGGTTGGTCATAACTTTCCTTCCAAGGAGTAAGCGTCTTTTAATTTCATGGCTGCAGTCACCATCTGTAGTGATTTTGGAGCCCAGAAAAATAAAGTCTGACACTGTTTCCACTGTTTCCCCATCTATTTCCCATGAAGTGGTGGGACCGGATGCCATGATCTTCGTTTTCTGAATGTTGAGCTTTAAGCCAACTTTTTCACTCTCCACTTTCACTTTCATCAAGAGGCTTTTGAGTTCCTCTTCACTTTCTGCCATAAGGGTGGTGTCATCTGCATATCTGAGGTTATTGATATTTCTCCCAGCAATCTTGATTCCACCTTGTGTTTCTTCCAGTCCAGCATTTCTCATGATGTACTCTGCATGTAAGTTAAATAAGCAGGGTGACAATATACAGTCTTGACGAACTCCTTTTCCTATTTGGAACCAGTCTATTGTTCCATGTCCAGTTCTAACTGTTGCTTCCTGACCTGCATACAAATTTCTCAAGAGGCAGATCAGGTGGTCTGGTATTCCCATCTCTTGAAGAATTTTCCACAGTTTATTGTGATCCACACAGTACCCATATTTAAATCTAGAAACAGGGGTATGAAATAATAGAAAAATATATACATATAGGTCTCTGGCCCTAGTTCTTGGCACAGAACTCCTAAAACTGTTGTCAAGCATCTTTTGTTCTTCTATTTTATCTTTGACTCTGATTCCGTAGTTGAAATTGCAAGTTAAAGTGTTAGTCAACTTAGCTGTGTCTGACTCTTTGCAACCCCATGGACTTTAACCTCCTACCATGGAATTCTCCAGGCAAGAATACTGGAGTGGAGAAATATACCCATGCACTATGGGTACCTTATTTTTGACAAAGAAGGCAAGAATATTTAATGGGGTAAAGAGAGCCTCTTCAATAAATGGTGCTGGGAAAACTGGACAGATACATGTAAAAGAGTGTTAGAACACTTCCTAACACATACACAAAGATAAACTCAAAACGGATTAAAGACCTACATGTAAGACTAAAAACTGTAAAACTCTTAGAGGAAAACATAGGCAGGACACTCGATGACATAAATCAAAGCAAGATCCACTATGACCCACCTCCTAGAGGTAACAGAAATAAAAACAAAAGTAAACAAGTGGGACCTGATTAAACTTAAAAGCTTTTGCACAGCAAAGGAAACTATAAGCAAAGTGAAAAGACAACCCTCAGAATGGGAGAAAATAACAGCAAATGAAACAACTGTCAAAGGATTCATTTCTAAAATATACAAGCAGCTCATACAACTCAATGCTAGAAAAACAAACAAACCCAAACAAAAAGTGGGAAAAAGACCTAAACAGACATTTCTTCAAAGAAAACATACAGATGGCTAACAAACACATGAAAAGATCCTCAACATCGCTCATTATTAAGAGAAATGCAAATCAAAACCACAATGAGATATCACCTCACACAGGTCAGAATGGCCATCATCAAAAAATCGACAAACAATAAATGCTGGAGAGGGTGTGGAGAAAAGGGAACGCACTTGCACTGTTGGTGGGAATGTAAATTGATAAAGCCACTATGGAAGACAGTATGGAGATTCCTTAAAAAACTAGGAATAAAACCACCATATGACCCAGCATGGAACAGACTGGTTCCAAACAAGAAAAGGAGTACGTCAAGGCTGTATATTGTCACTCTGCTTATTTAACTTATATGCAGAGTACATCATGAGAAACGCTGGGCTGGATGAAGCACAAGTTGGAATCAAGACTGCCAGGAGAAATAACAATAACCTCAGATATGCAGATGACACCACCCTTATGGCAGAAAGTGAAGAAGAACTAAAGAGACTCTTGATGAAAGTGAAAGAGAAGTGAAAAAGTTGGCTTAAAGCTCAACATTCAGAAAACTAAGATCATGGCATCCAGTCCTATCGCTTCATGGCAAATAGATGGGGAAACAGTAGAAACAGTGTCAGACTTTATTTTTTAGGGCTCCAAAATCACTGCAGATGGTGACTGCAGCCATGAAATTAAAAGATGCTTACTCCTTGGAAGGAAAGTTATGACCAACCTAGACAGCATATTAAAAAGCAGAGATATTACTTTGCCAAGAAAAGTCCATCTAATTAAGGCTACGGTTTTTCCAGTAGTCATGTATGGATGTGAGAGTTGGACTATAAGGAAAGCTGAGTGCAGAAGAATTGATGCTTTGGAACTATGGTGTTGGAGAAGACTCTTGAGATTCCCTTGGACTGCAAGGAGATTCAACCAGTCCATCCTAAACGAGATCAGTCTTGAGTGTTCATTGGAAGGACGGATGTTGAAGCTGAAACTCCAATACTTTGGCCACCTGATGCAAAGAATTGACTCATTTGAAAAGACCCTGATGCTGGGAAAGATTGAAGGTGGGAGGAGAAGGGGATAACAAAGGATAAGATGGTTGCATGGCATCACCGACTTGATGGATATGAGTTTGAGCAAGCTCTGGGAATTGGTGATAGACAGGGAGGCCTGGTGTGCTGCAGTCCATGGGGTTGTGAAGAGTCGGACATGACTGAATGAATGAACTGAACTGAGTATAGATGACATTAATAATTAAAAAAAAAAGATAAAAGTCCTCTGGCTTCAAGAAGCTTACAGAGAAGTATGGAAATTCAGACATGTAAAGATTAGAGCTGGAAACAATATCACGTAAAATCTAAAAAAACAGAAAGAAGGAAGAGAGGAGAGGAAGATGAACAGAAAGAAAGAATAGAATTGTTCCTCCCTGAGGAAATTCATACTTTAATTCTGGAGAATATAGGCAAAATTAATTATAATTTAAGGCAGAATAAACTCAATTAAAATACATGCCAATTATGAATCAATATGTCTGGGAACATGAGAAAAACAGATTAATCCCATTTGTGAGGAATCATACAAAGCTTAATGGAAAGAAATTCCTCCAGGCAATATCATTTCTGATATGATTCAATCCATCTCGAAACAAAGGAAAGAGCAAGGAAATTTGGAAATTATAAGTCTCTGTGAGAGCAATGGAAGACTTCTAATACCAATTACTGTCCTGGAAGTAAAGAGACGAGAACTCTTTATCTTCCCATCATCAAATCTTTATCTGAGCATCTACCCATAGTTTCTACCTATGTGCCTATCAGAGAGGATGAACACTCACTTCTCTTTAGGCCAGTTTCTCCACTGGCATTCAGAATTTGATTCCCTCTCATTTCTTCAAGGACTTGAGTCCAGCAATAACCACCTCCATGGGACGTTATCAATTTCTCTGTCACCACCGAATTATTCCCAGCAGCAAATAAGCATACTTTAATATTGTCCATCTAATGTTCTGCTCCAGTTGCTGCTTCTCTGCTCCTCAGTTAGAATTTCTTAAAAGAATGGTCTACACAGTCTCTGCTTTATAGACTCCCATTCTGTCTTCAACCCACTTCAACTGAGCTTTTCTCCCAGCCACTCACTGAAACTGTACTCATCTAGGAAACCAAAGGACATCATCCTGCCAATTTTCTGTCCTCGTTTTACTCATTCGCTCAATAGCATGTGACTGCTTATCACTCCCCTTTCTTAAAATACCTCCTGTGAGATTTCCTGACATACTCTCTTCAGGGTCTCAGGTATTTAGCTATACTCTCTCTCCAGGTGATTGTACCAAATCTAACAGTTTAGAACAAATACGGCTTTTACCCTGAACTCTCCCCAGAGCTCAAGACTCAAATATCCAATTGCTTACTTCTCAGCTACATTCATATAGAAAACTCCACGCCAGTAGTCCTCATCTCATTAAAAAGCTCTACCAGCATCTACACAGTGGCTATAAAAAGCAACACAGAAGTGATTTCTAAGTTCTCGTTCTCTCACTTACACCACATCTAATCCATCACCACATTGTGCTGAATCTACTTCCAAAATATATCTTAAATCTGTCCACTGCTTGCACTCCCATTATTATAACTCTTAAACGAATTCAAGGATTAGACTGAAGTGGCTTTAATGCCAGGTGGCCTATGATCACATAAGCAAACCAAAATCTAAGCCTGTAAATACTTCGAGGTTTCAATACTGAAACCTAAGGATAACTAATCCCAATAGCCAACTGAGCTTTATTTTTATTTTTTTGCAAGCCTTTCCCCCTTTATTCTTTTTTTCTGCTTGGTTCCTCGATGAAGCAATCACTTTATCTTTCTTTCCTGCAACACCGACTTCATTCCCACTTCCTCGAAGACCGAGGAGAGCCCAGGGGAGGAGGGTAGGATTCTCCACCAGCCACAGCTCCCAAAGGAAGTGTCAGGGCTGTGAAAGGAAGCCGGGTTTGGACAGAAGACCAGCTTCTGGCCCCTGTGGGTGAGATCTTCAGGGATCAGGATGCGAGGGCGAAGTCTTCCCTTCACCATTGTCACTTCCATTCTTTCCCAGAGCCTCAGGTGCGGTCCAACAGGTCATTGTTCTTGTATATCTTTTCTGGATTCCCTTCCTTCATGGCTGTGTATCTGGCTAATGTGAAGAGACAGTCACTGAGTCTGTTTAAGAACTTGACCACGTTTGCATCGGTCTCACCCGTCTGGACAAGAGGCACCACACGTCTCTCGGCTGGGCTACACACGGCCCGACAGAAGTGCAGTGTGGAGCTGCTCTTGCCTCCTGATGGGGTGTAGTCTCTGGGTGTTGTCACTCAGTCCTGTCTGACTCTGTGATCCTATGGACTGCAGCCCGCCAGGCTCCTCTGTCCATGGGATTCTCTAGGCAAGAATAAGGCAGGATGAAAGTGGTGAGTGGGGGCAGCTGGCGAGAGTATCTGTCGATCCACTGCTCCAGCTCCAGGATGAGCCCCGCCTCGAACATGGCGTGTTTTAAATGAGCCTCTCTGGCTGAGGAGCGCGGAGTCGCCAGGGCAGAGCCGAAGACCTACAGGGAGCACTGGATTCTCTGAAGCTCTTCCACAAACGGGTGGTCCTTTTCTGCAATTAATTCCATAGCAAACCCAATGGCTGAACTTAATTCATCTGTAGTTCCCACAGCTTCAAACACCTGGTCGTCTTTGGGTGGTCTTTCTCCAGTGAAGGTGCTAGAAAACCCTTTGTCTCCTGTTTTGGTGTAGATCTTGGGGACCTAGGGAGTCTTCGAGGAAGGCTGAGGCCTGTCCCCGTCTTCCACGCCCTGGGGGCTGCGACTCTGGAAATGGGGACACAATAGCTTGCGGGCTCCAAGACACCCGCGCAAGCAAAGGCGACCTCCCGGGCCCCACACAGCCATGCCCCAGGCCTCTCGTCGAGGAGCCCAACTGGGCTTTAAACTATAGCCAATCAGTAACTTCCTTGTTCTGCTTCAGCCCTTTCTCTCTAGGAGTCTTTCCCCAGCTCCTGCTGGTGAAAAGCTTCTAAATGATCCTAAGCTTGGCCCTAACCAATTCGAATAGATTTTTGCTCAAAGAAAACCCTCCTAAAATGTTTAATATGCCTCGGTTTATCTTGTAACACCATACTAGTATAGGCCACAATCTCCTCTTCCTTGAACTGAAGACTATTACTTGCCTTTTAAAACCCATTCTCAAAATAAATAAATAAATAAAATCCATTCTCACGTTCTTTCCAGGTTAACATCTCAGTCACTTGTTTCTCTAATTAATATCCTAAACTCCTTACTGAAGGATAGTAGAATATGCCACCCAAAAATGTGCCTCTTTTGCATAAGGATTACTTTGAGAAACTATAAACACAGGCATTCTGAACACAGAGTGGAAGCTATCTTTTGTAAGAGAAACAGACATTAGAATGGGGTTCTATACCAAGAAAAAGCCATCTATCATTAGGGACAACTTTTTCACCTGAGAGACTTATGTCTACCAACCAGCTCCTCCTCTTACCTTCTCAAGTTGCCTTCTGCCCCAGAAGTGTCAGACTCCTCCATCCCTTTTCTAGGCTCAGGATGGTATATAAGCCCCAGCTAACTGGCAGTCTTTGGCATCCCACATCTTTGTGGGGCTCACATATGTATGAAATTAAAATTGCATTTTTTTCCTCCTGTTAATCTGTCTATGCCAATTTAATCCTTAGACCAGTCACAGAACCTATAAGGGCAGAAGGTAAAGCTTTTCCTCCTCTACATTACCATGCTTACAGGACCGTTTAAAAGGCTGGCCTGATCTCCTGAGCTTCTCCCCAACTTGTCATGGAACACTGCTCTTCCTCGCTTGCTCACTATCCCACTTAAGATTAGTGATCTTCTTTCTGCTCCTTCAGCATGCTAGTTTAATATCTAGATGAGAATTTTCACAGGACAGGATTAGTTCCTTATCAAGTGGACTCAAGAAAACACTATTCTAAGCTATAGAAAGCCAGTAATAAATGACCATATATTTTATGAATCCATTTATACTAAATAACCAGAATTGGCAAATATATAGAGACAGAAAATATAAACCACTCCTGCCGGTTACCAGGAGTTTGAGTGCTTTGTTTGGTGGTGTGTGTGTGCATGTGTGTGCCTGCGTGCATGTCCTTATCCAGAAATGGAGAATGACTGCTAAGAGAAAATGGGCTTTCTTTTTGGAGGGAATAATCTCTCTTTTTGGAGAGACAGTAGTGATGGTTGCGAATTCTATGTGTATGATAAAACCCAGTGAACTGTATACTTTGAAAGCATGACTATTGTGGTATGTATGTTATATATCAATAAAAGTGAAGTCGCTCAGTCGTGTCCGACTCTTTGCAACCCCATAGACTGTAGCCTACCAGGTTCCTCCGTCCATGGGATTTTCCAGGCAAAAGTACTGGAGTGGGTTGCCATTTCCTTCCCCAGAGGATCTTCCTGACCCAGGGGTTGAACCCAGGTCTCCCGCATTGCAGGCAGACGTTTTACCATCAGAGCCACCAGGGAAACCATCAATAAAACTGTCATAAAAAAAGAAAATAACTAGTAGGTTAATCTTTCCATGCTCCTGCTACTCCTTCTAAGTCTCTTCAGTTATGTCCGACTCCTTGTGACCCCATAGACTGTAGCCCATCAGGCTCCTCTGTCCATGGGATTCTTCAGGCAGGAATACTGGAGTGGGTAGCTCTGCCCTCCTCCAGGGGATCTTCCTGACCCAGGGATCAAACCTGCATCTCTTATGTCTTCTGCAGTGACAGTCAGGTTCTTTACTACTAGCGTCACCTGGGAAGCCCAATCTTTCCATACTTTGACTGATTTCCAAAAATGTCATATTTTCAATCATAATTTATTCTATTTTTTGTTAAGTACTAGGAACACAGAGATGAATGACATGAACCTCCACCCTCAGGAAGTTTCCAGATTAGCAGAGGATGTTCTCCATAAAGCCTTGCCAAATATGTGCAGAACACTTTACTCTTTGGGCATTCAGACAGCATTACAAAAGAGGGGTATATAACATATTTGTAAAAATAAAGAGAAATAGCTCTGAACTGCTAATCAAGAGGATAAACTATTTTTTGACTCCAGTTTTATACACTATACATACTTAAGAACATTTAGTAATCTTGGAGCTACAATCATTACACCAATCATTGCTATCAGGAACAAGTTTCCTGAACATCTGCAGCTCAAGTCAGAATAAAGCTTGTTCTCTTTTTTTCCCCTCATCTTCCTTCCCCTTGTCTCTATTCTATTTCCTGTTGACTTGTGATAATTAGGTAAAAAAGTGATGGGTCCTGACTGATACTGGACAGCTCAGTGATGGGATAAGCCTAGTGTTTTCTGACACATTTCCTCCATGAGATGCCTCATGTGGAACGAGACAATAGCCTACTAACTTCTGTATTCTAAGCACCTGCCATGTGGTAGGAGGTGTCCGCTGAGTAAAGACAGTATTTCTACTGCACTGACATTACATAAAGCAGGCTTTGACTGTACTAATACCACCTTAATTCTTTCCCTTCCGGAGACCTCACCCTTTTACTTTGTGACAATATATAACCATATGTGACAAATAAACGGATATCTCATGATTCACCTGAATTTTGGAAATGGACAGGAGAGAATAAGAGGGAAGAATGGACAAGTGGTGTCATTCCAACTCTTTTAAATAAAATTTATTTTCTTGACAACTGACTTGAAGTTTGCACATAAAACAACCTTGCTTGCAAAAGGAAGAAAGCTAAAGAAAGCTGCTAGGTTGAAAGCAACTCAGATATAGTTCAGTTGCAATTGTTTACCAACCAAGAGCCTCTTTATATCAATCTCCATTTTCAGACTGACTTTGGGGTCTTGGGCAAATCACTTAACCCTCCTTCAACTTCATTTTCCTCCTTTCTAAAAGTGGAATAACAATCATCTCTAACCTGTCTCTCAGGACTGTTACATAGTTAAATGGGAAAGGAAGTATGAAACAAGGCACAAATAATCCAGAGCACAATATATTATTACTGTTTGTGCACAGCTTCCATTTATTTCAAGGCTTATACACTTTACGCCCCATTCACACACTGGAACTGTGTTGGTGTCTCTTACCTATAAAGTATCACATTATATTTTTCTCAGAGAAGGAAATGATCTCACTAACCCTTTACTGAAAGTATTGATACATCCCAATTCCAATATTCTTAAATCTTCAAAAATAGTAAGCTGCTGCTGCTGCTGCTAAGTCGCTTCAGTCGTGTCCGACTCTGTGCGACCTGATAGACGGCAGCCCACCAGGCTCCCCCGTCCCTGGGGTTCTCCAGGCAAGAACATGGGAGTGGGTTGCCATTTCCTTCTCCAATGCATGAAAGTGAAAAGTGAAAGTGAAGTCGCTCAGTCGTGTCCGACTCTTTGCGACCCCATGGACTGCAGCCTACCAGGCTCCTCCATCCATGGGATTTTCCAGGCAAGAGTACTGGAGTGGGTGCCATTGCCTTCTACTACTTGCTAAATTCTCAGGTTCCAGTATTATGATTCCTTGATAAATTCAACCCTAATTGTAACAAACAGGTATCAGAAGAAGTTTTTCCAAAAGTTCTATTAAAGCTATCAATGGTACGTTTCAATTCTTTGGGTCATCACAATGGAAACTGAAGTTGTCTCTTGGTAATAAAAAACCACTCACCTTTGCTGCACAGGCTCGTATCACCTCCTAAAAGAAATACAATAAAATAAGTAAAGAGATATTCATAATTTCATTTAAAAATATCAATTATTTTTAACACATTCAACTATCAATCTTTTAAAAACCAAAATCAACATCCGGGAGAGTGTTTTTTAATCTATCACATGCAGGTATCACTCTGCATTGTTTCCAATGAGCTGGGGAAAGGGTAAAATTAAGAGACTCAGTGACATGACTTTGGAAAATCTAACTTGCCAAAAGAAAAGGCACTGACAAAGACGACTCTGGAGGGCCCACACGTATCTGCCTATGTCTTCTCACAGAAGAAAAGTTTGTCTCCTCAATAAACTTAACGTAAACACTAAACTTTTGTACTGGAACACTAACATATCTAAAAGACACACTCTGAACTGCAGTATAGAATTATCTCTATAAATAACAATACCCATACATATAATTCTCATATTAATAATTTACTCCAGAGGAAATCTAATAATAAACACTTCTGAAGAGTAAAGTATATGACTGGAGGAGCAAAAGAAAGGAATTGCCTACAACTCGTGGGATAAGACCAAGAAAAAGTCACTTTTGAAAAAAGAAATTAGTCAAAGTCAACATAAATGACTTGGAAATTTGCTGCTAAACAGACACAAATAATACTCAAGTCCAATTACGGTTAACCAGCATATATCATCAGTCTAGTATGGAACCAGAGAAAAATGTTAACAATGTGGAGTTTACAGAAAAAGAGAACTGAAAAAGAAGAACGTCCTTTTTTTCCAAATCCAGAAATTGCGAAGGGACATACCCTACATCTAAAGGATATTAGTTATCTCAGTCACTAAAAGGAGGCAGTAAAACTGACTGGGGCATGGGATTCTGATGGCCTGGACTAAATCTCAGCTCCGATGTTTCCATTTGTCTAAGATTGGCAACATTGCTTGATCTCTGAAAGCCTCAACTAGATCAGATCAGATCAGATCAGTCTCTCAGTCGTGTCCGACTCTTTGCAATCCCATGAATCGCAGCACGCCAGGCCTCTCTGTCCATCACCAACTCCCGGAGTTCACTGAGACCCACATCCATTGAGTCAGTGATGCCATCCAGCCATCTCATCCTCTGCCGTCCCCATCTCCTCTTGCCTCCAATCCCTCCCAGCATCAGAGTCTTTTCCAGTGAGTCAACTCTTCACATGAGGTGGCCAAAGTACTGGAGTTTCAGCTTTAGCATCATTCCTTCCAAAGAAATCCCAGGGCTGATCTCCTTCAGAATGGACTGGTTGGATCTCCTTGCAGTCCAAGGGACTCTCAAGAGTCTTCTCCAACACCACAGTTAAAAGGCATCAATTCTTCGGCGCTCAGCCTTCTTCACAGTCCAACTCTCACATCCATACATGACCACAGGAAAAACCATAGCCTTAACTAGATGAACCTTTGTTGGCAAAGTAATGTCTCTGCTTTTGAATATGCTATCTAGGTTGGTCATAACTTTCCTTCCAAGGAGTAAGCGTTTTTTAATTTCATGGCTGCAGTCACCATCTGTAGTGATTTTGGAGCCCAGAAAAATAAAGTCTGACACTGTTTCCACTTTTTCCCCATCTATTTCCCATGAAGTGATGGGACTGGATGCCATGATCTTCGTTTTCTGAATGTTGAGCTTTAAGCCAACTTTTTCACTCTCCACTTTCACTTCATCAAGAGGCTTTTTAGTTCCTCTTCACTTTCTGCCATAAGGGTGGTGTCATCTGGGGATAATACTAGCATCTATGTTATAGGATGGTTTTGAGGGTTAAATACAACAAACATGTAAAACATTTAGCACAGTACTGGGAATTCATGCAGCTGCTGCTGCTAAGTCACTTCAGTCGTGTCTGACTGGGCGACCCCATAGACGGCAGCCCACCAAGCTCCCCCTGTCCCTGGGATTCTCCAGGCAAGAACACTGGAGTGGGTTGCCATTTCCTTCTTCAATGCATGAAAGTGAAAAGTGAAAGTGAAATCACTCAGTCGTGTCCGACTTGTAGCAACCCCATGGACTGCAGCCTACCAGGCTCCTCTGTCCATGGGATTTTCCAGGCAAGAGTACTGCAGTAGGTTGTTATTGCCTTCTCTGAAATAGGTGTTAACTATCACCAATTATTGTAAGATGAAATCTCCCGTGGGGCAGAGAAATTAATCATTGTTTTTTCTAAAACTGGCACATAGTATTTTATTTAATTAATTAATTTCTATTTAAAATTTTTTCAGCCACACCATATGCAGTACATGGGATTCTTAGTTTCCCAACCAGGGATCAAACCTATGCCCCCTATGATTGGAAGCACAGAATCTTGTTCCACTGGGCCACCAGGGAAGTCTCTAAAGCATTTTTTAAACCCATTCAAACCCTATGACTCTGTGATCACTGACCTAGATAGTAGGTAAATTTTTAAAAGGGAGAGTGGTCTTGAGTGCTCAGGCAGCTGAAGAGGTATACTTTTCATTATAAGATATTTAAGTTTATAGGTCAACTTTCTGTAGGACCACTTACTCTTAGCAGGTAACCCAGATACTGAGGAGCTCTGGATATACTGATAAGACCAAATTTCTGAGTCTGAAACCTTAGAAAGAGCAGTGTCACTGCTCTCAAGATTCTGTCTACCTGTGAGGTCTTTGCTGGTTTGCAGAGCCCTGTAGGTGATGCTGCAGGGGTAGCACAGTGCTGGCTCTGTTAAGTATGAAACAGCTGAGTTTTATTATGAGTAAATGATAAAGCTACCAAGAACAGCAAATTATCTATTTTTGGCAACTTTTACTCATTCACGGGTAAACACCTATGAAATGTCTGCAGAGCTGAACTTATTATGCAAAATTCACACATACACAAATCACACCCTAAACTCGAACTATATTTTCTTAGAAAAACATTTCTTCCGTGGTTACAAAGAAAGAAGTATACTCAGGGATACAGTCTTATAGAAGTAATTCAGTTTTCTCTATTAGACTTCTACATAGAAGACCATGACAGAGTCTCTTATAAACTAAGTAACAGAAACCTAACAGAAAAAGGAATTTGGGGTTTAGTAAAATAGAGAAGACTCTTGAGAGTCCCGTGGACAGCAAGGAGATCAAATCAGTCAATCCTAGGAAATCAACCCTAAATATGCATTGAAAGCACTGATGCTGAAGCTCCAATACTTTGAGCACCTAATGTAAAGCGCCAATTCATTGGAAAAGACCCTTATGCTGGGAAAGACTGAGGGCAGGCGGAGAAGGAGGTGACAGGATGAGATGGTTGGATGGTACCACCGACTCAATGGTCATGAGTTTGAGCAAATTCCAGAAGATAGGAAAGGAAGCCTGACATGCTGCAGTCCATGGGATTGCAAAGAGTTGGACAAGACTTAGTGACTGAACAATAACAAACAAAACACAGTTCAGGAAATATGAGAAAAGGCACTGAGACCAAAGGTGGGAATCTAGTCAACCTAAATGCCTGCAAAACGTAAAAAGAATGGCGCTTCCGTGGGAACAAAGATGACATTTTGTTTTTACTCCCATACGTACTACTTACATTCTGAGAGAAAACAATCTGCAGAGAACATTTGAAAAAAAAGTTCAAAGAATTCTCTTAACACGGGAAATATATGGTTTTACAAAACCACAGCACATAGACAAGGCTTTCATTTCCAAAGGAAGCCTCAATCTATGTCAATCCCAAAGCGTACATCTGAATAATTTTTAAAAGGAAAGTTAAGCAAAAGCTAAATAAATCAATGATTCTAAGACAAGTTATTCTCTTATAATAAAGTATCAATTTACTTCCCCCTTGCCTTTGATTTCATATCTTAAAAAATATTTTTCTGAAATATATTAAAAAAATTTTTCCTGTACATCTACTTTCATTTGTTCTTACATCCTTTCATTTATCTGAGGATGACAGCTATAAAAGATGATGCAGGTAAAAAGCTTCAAGACCAAAGTGATTCCAGAATGTTAAGCTTTACAGTGTAAAGACTGACAGGCTGTATGAAATTTTTTTTTTATATGTCTGTCTGTGAGTTGCTCTTAGGTCTGTAGATGAAGTCATATTGCCATGCAATATTTTATACAAGGCCACCTTTTTTCCCCCTACTGAATAAATATTTTTCTCTAAGTTTTAAAACTCCATTTATCTATTCATACTTCCTCTTAAAATTTGGAACACCATGCATTATTCAGTT
This sequence comes from Bos mutus, assembly GCF_027580195.1. Taxonomy (NCBI): domain Eukaryota; kingdom Metazoa; phylum Chordata; class Mammalia; order Artiodactyla; family Bovidae; genus Bos; species Bos mutus. Next base: position 73,427,714 of record NC_091625.1, read on the forward strand.
ATTTAAAAATGTTAAAATATACAGAATTACAACATTGAAATCATTAATTTATAATCATATATTCTATAATTTATAGTGAGACATAAAAAAAAATTTCCTCCATATTCCAACTAAACCTAACCCCCTTTGCCTGTGTGATCTGCATACCTCACACTCTATAACTCTATAAAAAAGGAAAAGGAGAGAGGAAGAAAGTACAGTCCAAACTAAAGATGTCTCAATGCAGTTCTTCCTATGTTTGGTTTAAAACTGGTCGATATTCCTATCAAAGGAGGAGAAGAAGGGATGATTTATTAAGTGCCAGGCAATGCACCAAAAGGGGGAACACAACAAAAAACAAGCCTGTGAAGTCCATGTCTTCAAGGCTAATTCTCAGTAAAAGAACTATTATGGTTAAAGAGCATAAGGATTTTTAAGGATATTCTACCTTCTCAATACATTTTCCCACTTAACTTTGAGAAAGACTGTATAGTAATTTATCACTAATAGAATACCACAGAACTTTTAACCAAGCATTGTCCTTCTCATTTTTATCATCTATTTTCCAGTTTTGCAGCAAATATCTGGTTTTGGTGGCACTACCTTTCTTAGAAGTGAGATGGAACTTTAAAATACATTGATGAAACACTTGTACCTACTCTTCAGAGAAGGCAATGGCACCCCACTCCAGTACTCTTGCCTGGAAAATCTCATGGATGGAGGAGCCTGGTGCGCTGCAGTCCATGGGGTTGCTAAGAGTTGGACACGACTGAGCGACTTCATTTTTACTTTTTACTTACATGTATTGGAGAAGGAAATGGCAACCCACTCCAGCGTTCTTGCCTGGAGAATCCCAGGGACGGCAGAGCCTGGCAGGCTGCCGTCTATGGGGTTGCATAGAGTCAGACACGACTGAAGCAACTTAGCAGCAGCAGCAGCAGCAGTACCTACTCTTTATGGAAGTACATGTTTATTTCTTTTATCCATTTCCTAATTGAAGTCTCACTACTTTCTTTATTATTTAGTTCTTGCATAATAAGAAGGCTGTTTCTTTTATATTTTATGTTAAGTATTTTTCCAGGTTAGTTGGTTGTCCTACGTGTGTGTGCCTACATGCTGTATATGTGCATATAGACACATACTTTTGAAATAGAGAAACAGGTCTTGGGCTGATAGTTACAGAATCTATCAGGCCAGGAAAACATAATAGATTATCCTAAGTTTAGTTTGCTTACTGAAGTTAGTGATTTTAGAACAAGTACCAGAAAGTAACTATACATGTAGAAGAAGGCCTAGTTTTAAGTAACTACTGGAATTGCCTAGTGGTTCAGGTGGCAAAGAATCTGCCTGCAATGCAGGAGACCTGAGTTCAGTCCCTGGGTTGGGAAGATCCTCTGGAGGAGGGTATGGCAATCTACTCCAGTATTCTTGTCTGGAGAATCTACATGGACAGAGGAGCATGGCGGGCTATAGTCCATGGGGTCACAAAGAGTTGGACATGACTGAGTGACTAACACTCACTTTTTCCATTCAGTTAATGTTTATTGGCATGGGTGTGTAAAACAGGATTGAAATGGTTTTAAAGTTTCCAACTTGTCTACTGCATAAAATGAAATAAACATACTGTGACAGAATCAATTCTCTGTTTCACTTGTTGCATCTTCATTGAAGAATGTTCAGTGGGGACATAGTCATCAATCTGAAAGGATCCTTGATGAGGCAGTTTAGGGCAGGTGCATAAAGCACCTTGACTTTGGTGTATTCCAGGTAATGGAAAGGTTCCGTTGTAGCGTCTGAACATTTCAGCCTCCTGCTGGGCAACTGGGAAATAAAAACAAGTCTGTGATTAGTTAATCATCACAGTAAAAGCACAATGGAAAAATTAAGCCATGAAACACATGATCAGAAAGTGCATAAAACATTTTAAATATTGCATAATAATAATACAACATGACTGACAAAATCATAAAGAAGGAAATAAACTAATTTCACAGGTAACCTCATGTCAGAGGTTAGAGGCAGTATAACAGAGCCCGGAAGGCCAGGCAGTATCTTGGACTGGTAAATATAACATACTAGAATGGGATCCTAGCTTTAAAGAGATACATACAGAAAACACAGTACAAAAAAACACAAAGTAGAATTAAAGAAAATACAAAAAAAATAAAAATGATTATTCACAAACCTATCTTTTAAAACAACTGTTTTCATATTTCTATGCCCCTCCTAATCTTTATCCATATGTACATTTTATGTAAGGTTATGAGTATAAAAACAATTGAACAGTTTTTCAATTTAAATGTAATTTTTTTCTATTTCTACCACTGTATAATTACCATTTATAAATGCCTTACAATATCTCATTGAAAGAAGCACCACAGTTTATTTATGTATTCTCCTATTGTTAAATACCTACAATGTTTTCTGTTTTCCCTCATTATAGACCATATGTAAGTAAAGAAAAGTGAAAGAAAGTGCTAAATTGCTCAGTCTGTGTCCGACTCTTCACGACCCCATGGACTATAGCCCACCAGGCTTGTCTGTGCATGGAATTCTACAGCCAAGAATATGGCAGCGGGTTGCCATGACCTCCTCCAAGGGATCTTCCTGACCCAGGGATCAAACTCAGGTCTCCTGCATTGCAGGCAGTTTCTTTAGTGTCTGAGCCACCTGGGAAGTATGTGAGGAAGTGCTTTTGTAATTTGTTTTTTTTAAAGGAGGTTTTCCTTTGGATTAATTCTCCAGAGTGGAACAGATGGCTCAGAAGTTGAATGTTTTTGATGACAGTGACGATGAGGAGGAGGGGAAGGAGGAGGAAGGAAATAGTACTTTTATTGTAACTCTGTGATTTTCAGGATGCTTTCACAGGCATCTCATTTGATCATTTAAAATAAATGGATTTGAAATTTTTTTAATGCCTGTAAGTACAAAGGAGAAAAAAATAATCATTTAAAATAGTATTTCCTTGATTATATAATTATGCAACTTAAAAATCCATAGAAGAAAAAATGGTAATTTTGGACTTCATAAAAATTTCAAAGTCTCTTCTTTAAAGCTCTTAAGACAGAAGAAAAGCCAAAGACAGGGAGAAATACTTGCAAGTCATATATCTGATAGAGTACCATGCGTATAAAGGAAACCTAACTCTCAAAGTTCAATAATCAGAAAACAAACGAGCCCATTTTACAAGTGGGCAAGAGATTTGAACATACAATTCACTGAAAAAGAAATATGGATGGTAAGTGAGCACACAAAAAGGTGGTTACCATCATTAGTCATTAAAGACAAGCAAATTAAAATCAAAATGAAATAGCCCTCTACCCAATTACAAAGGCTAAAATTAAAAGGATTAGCCATTTCAAATTGTGAAAAGATACGGAGATACTGAAACATAGACTACTGGTAAGAAAATCAAATGATACAACCAGTTTAGACAACAGTTTGGCAGCTTCTTAAAACATGTCTGCAAAGAGATCCAGCCCTTCTACTCTTGGGAATTTACTCAAGAGAAATAAAAACATATGTTTATACAAACACATGTAGATGAATATTCATAGCATCTTTATTTGTAGTAGCTAAAAACTAAATAAAACTCAAATGCCCATCAACAGGTGAATGGAAAAACAAACCATGATATAGCAGTACAATAAAATCATACTCAGAAATAAAAAAGAACTATCGATAAACTCTAAAACACAAAGTAAGATGAACTTCAAAGGAAGTATGAGTGAAAGAAGCCAGAACAACAACAAAAATGAGTATATGGCATGTACTGTTTTGCTTATATACAAATCTAGAAAATTCAAATTAATTCAGTGTTTGCCTCATGGGAGGAGGAGGTAGGGAGATGACTAAGGAGCACAAAGTAACTTTGGGGGATGATGGATATGTTCATTATCTTGATTGAGGTGATAGTCTTACAAGTATATAACTATGTCTTGACTTACCAGCGTGTACTTTTAAAATATATGCAGTTTAGGGGGACTTCCCTGGAGGTACAGTGATTAAAATTTTGCCTTACAATGCGAGGTGTACAGGTTGGATCCCTGGTTAGGGAGCTAAAATCCCACATGCCTAGAGGCCAAAAAAACCAAAACATAAAACAGAAATGATATTGTAACAAATTCAATAAAAACTTTAAAATGGTCCACACTAAAAAAAAAAATCTAAAAAGAAAAAGAATATATATATATAGTTTACTGTCAGTTATACCTCAATAAAACTGCTTAAAGAAAGTGACAGAAGGGGTTATTATCAGAATCTCCATCAAATCAATTAAAAATAAATAATCCAACAGAAAAATGGGCAAATGACCATTATAGAAAAATCACAAAACAAGAACTACATAGCCAACCTTACTAATAATTAAAGCAGAAATAAGGAGAAAAAGGCAAATTGGAAAGTGCTGTTTCTTTTATTGCCTATTCTACTAACCCACTGTACCTCAAGATATTTTTTCCCCAAGGAATAAACTGAGTAAGGGTAGGCAGGTGTGTACTACAGTGTTGCTTAAAATAATGAAAAACATATAACAGTGGAATTGTGCAACAACAGTTGTTTAAATAAATCAGTGTATTCATTTAATGAAACGGAATTCAGCCACTAAAATTATGTACATATGTATAATTATCACGATGGAAAGTTTCTCACAATATATTATTAATCAGAAGAAAAAAGTTTATAAAGCAATATCATGAATATACAAAAAGATGATCACTTTTTTTAAAAGTCATCATCCTTGGTTACAAGAAGTATGGACTTGAGAGAGCACGTATTAACAATTTTAGGTCTTTGATCTTTATATTCATGTACTACTTCATTCACAGGTTCTAAGCCAGGAATAGCTCAAGGACAAAGGGGCTCTCTGCCTGCAGACTTTGAAAGTGGTAAGAACCAGGGAACAAAATTGAAGGAGACCACCTTACCACTCACCCTTGTAGTGATGCGCATTCCTCAGCACCAATTACTGTTCTCAGTTAGAAGTGTAGCTGTGTCAACACTTAGATTTTTGTGGGTCTATTATTTTTCAGTACACAGTTTGGACCTCTTTTCCTAACACTCAGAACATTTATCTACCTCAAACAGAAGACTGTTTAAAGAACAAAGAGAAACTTTGAAGCTGTAGAAGAAAAGTGCTCAAAGACTGGAGGTTTAACACTAGCATCAGTCAGGGATGAATGAATCAAGATGTAAAAATCATGTTCCATGATCTTTGCCTTATTTGCTTTTTAAAATTGTCCTTTCCCTACTGTATAGCCTAGGGAACTTGGCTCAGTGCTATGTGGCAGGCTGGGTGGTGGGAGTTTGGGGGAGAATGGATTCATGTATTTGTATGGCTGACTCCCTTTGCTGTCCACCTGAAACTATCACAACATTGTTAATTGGCTATACTCCAATACAAAATAAAAAGTTAAAAAAATAAAATTGGCCTTTTAACATTTCATTGGGTTCTGCTACTATGAATGGAAAGTAAAACTGGGTTTCACTAACCAATGGCATCTTCTGACTCCTTATGGCGTTTAGTCACTAAGTTATGTCTGACTCTTTTGTGACCCCGTGGACTGTAGCCTGCCAGGCTCCTCTGTTCATAGGATTTCCCAGGCAAGAATACTGGAGTGGTTTGCATTTCCTTCTCCAGGGGATCTTCCCAACGCAGGGATTGAACCCTCGTCTCCTGCATTGGCAGGTGGATTCTTTACCATTGAGCCAACAAGGAAGCCCACAAATATACATTAGTCAACCATGATTTCACTTCATTAGAAGCACCAATGCTAATATAAGCAACAGCTATACAGAACAGTAGGATTTTGGTAATATTTTATTCCTTTTGCCAGACTGTATTTTTTAAGCATTATGCTACGCTAAACATTTTTCCCTTTTTTAAAAAAGAAAGTTATCTAACTAGTAAAATTACAAAAGGCGTTGCCTAAGTATTTCTTTATTTTTCCAAGCATTAAGATGCCTTTCAGAAAGGATTAAAAAGGCCTAAATGGATGCAGATAACAAAAATAAATCCCATGCAATTATGAATTCTTATTTCTATTGTCTAAAGGGAATTTTCTGTAGAAAAGCTATCTGACTAGATTTCAAGGAGTCAAATTAACACCCTACTTTATCTTAAGCTCCTCTAGTTCTGTGAAGAGTCATAAAACAATCTCCAGTAATATTCATGTGAAGTGAAAGTGAAGTCGCTCAGTTATGTCCTACTCTTTGCGACCCCATGGACTGTAGCCTACCAGGCTCCTCTGTCCATGGGATTTTCCAGGCAACAGTACTGGAGTGGATTGCCATTTCCTTCTCCAGGGGATCTTCCCAACCCAGGGATTGAACCCGGGTCTCCAGCATTGTAGACAGACGCTTTACCATCTGAGCCACCAGGGAAGTCCAGTAATATTCATAAAGACCCACTTTCTCATATACTACAAATAGGCTGCTGACTAGTTATTGTATTCTTTCCCCTCCTCTACCCACTAGAAATATCTATTTGTACAAGAGTGTGCAGATTATTTCATTATAAAATGATAATAGATGGTTTCTGAAATTCCTTTAAGCTCTATGCTTCTAACACTTAAAGCTTTCTAAATCATTATTATATAGGCCACAGTTAGAGTACAATGTTGCAATTTGATAACTGTACCTCTTCCCTTTGCCATTTTCTCTTCCTGTGAATTTAGCTCTAACCTAACTAATAATGTTGAAAACTCACAGTTCTAACAGTCTCATCCCTATCCTTCCATGGCTCTGAGTACTGCACTAGAGCAGGCCCTGGGAATACAAACACACTGCCTGCCTTTTGGGGGTCTGAAGTTTTGGAGGTCAACAAGAAATTCCTGCTGTGTGCTGAGTGGTACTGAGAACACCAAGGTGACAACTACATTTGCTTAAGGGAAGTGTCGTTTCCTTTCCTTCCTATATCCATCAAAATACTTCTAAATTTATCTTTTTTCATCTAAAATTTGGGATTCTACATTTTACATAATTTAAAAATTTCTTAAAATGTTTTCATAACTGACACTCTATCCTGATTTATATATATAAGTTCAGTGCTTTTGTGTATGTTCTGGCCTTTAACAATCATAAAAAATAAAGTGGTTTGCTCAGGAGATTTTTATCTTTATAGGAGGAAGAATGGAGGAAATAAGATATTTTAATCCTGTACCCTTTGCATTTGAAGAGAATACAAGGTTTGTCATTATTAAAATTTATGTGTACTTATGTTATTAACTTCATAATAAAAATATAACTAAAAAATAGCACAGTCTTTCTCTTACACTACACTAAGATTTCCTTTTGGTTCAACATTTAATACCTTTGGTCAACATCTGCTATTATACGTAGCCCTGTTACTGTACATAATTATCTTACTGGATACCTTATGCATGCATGCATGCTAAGTCGCTTCAGTCGTGTCCAACTCTCTGCGACCCCGTGGATGTAGCCACCAGGCTCCTCCATCCATAGGAGGAGGACTCTCCAGGCAAGAATACTGGAGTAGGTTGCCATGCTCTCCTCCAGGGGATCTTCCCAACCCAGGGATTAAACCTGTGTCTTTTTCTGTCTCTGCATTGGCAGGCGGGTTCTTCACTACTAGCACCACCTGGGAAGCCCAGATACCTTATAAATATTTCTATTTCTAATTACGATACTATTACTATAAGCTGGTGAGTCTAACTGCTCTAGTTTCCTAGCATTCTGCAGTTAAGTAGCAGCCTCCCCCTTTTCCTTTCACATTTGCTTCTTGAAGAGAATTTCTGTGGTCTGAATGTTACATTCCCCTAAAATTGCTATCCTGAAATCCTAACTCCCATGATGATGATATTAGGAGATGAGGCTTTGGGGAGGTGATTAGGTCATGAGAGCAAAGCCCTCATGAATGGCATTAGTGCCCTTACATAAGAGGCCTCAGAGAGCTCCCTTGCCCCTTCCACCATATGAAGTAACAGCTAAAAGGTGCTATCTATAAACCAGAAAGTGGGCTCTCACTGGACACAGAATCTGTCAGTCCCTTGATTTTGGACTTCCTAGATTTCAAAACTAGAGAAATAAATAGTTTACTGCTACAGAAAACAGCTAGGATTTCCCTGCTGTAGACTGCTCCATATATCAATGCTCCATATCTTTGCTTTCTAGTTTCATTTTATCCTTTAATAGAACACTGAGATAAGATAGAAAATTATTTTAACTTTTCAGGTGGAAAAACAGATGTAGAAATGATAAATTTTTTGACCAGTGTCAAATAGAAAGTGATATCCTTTTGCCTAGAACCAAAATGCTCTAGTTCCTTCTTTGGTATTTCCCTCCACACTGTTGTCTATTTTGAACAGTACCATTTTTTTTTCTTTTGGGGGCATCTTAAAAAGCACCAAGGTAAGAATAATGAAATGCCTGGATGAGGAATTCAGCACTCTGGTTTGTGCTCAAACCCATTAAGTTGACTACATTTTCCACAGGCCCTGAATCCTTAAATGACACAAGCTTTCTATCAGAGTATTCATCATGTGTGTATTATTAAAACAGATGCTTCACGATATGACCAAGAAACAGGTGGCTTTAATATGTCTTAACATTTGGCATACATGCGTGATAAATCACTTCAGCCGTGTTCAACTCTATGCAACGCTCTGGACCGTACGTAGCCCACCAGACTTCTCTGTCCAAGAGGTTCTCCAGACAAGAATACTGGAGTGGGTTGTCATGCTATCTTAATTTTTCCTACTAACCTAATAATAGATATCCAAAATGTTGACCTACGATCAGTTATATATGTTACAGCTTAATTTTATCCAAATATAAGGATTATATTATCCTTATATTATAGGATATATAAGGATAATATTATCCAAGTATAATATTAATATCTGTTTTTGAATCATTCACAATTTGTACTTCAAGAACACCATTAAATTATACATAAAACCACAGATGTCAAATTTCAACTAGACATTACTTTATTGCAAAGATATTGTAAAAGTAGTTATTTTAAAATATTAATTAAAATAAAATTTAATATTATATAATAAAGAAAATTCATATTTTGGACTATACTGAGAATATAATGACTTAATGTATTATAATTATCCCCAACATTTGCAAAGGAGTGAACAATTAATAATGATACTAGACAACCAAAGTTTTAATTATCAGGGGTCTTCCTAAATATTAAAATTGAAAACAAACACTTCATTTCACCACAGGTATATATGGCTACCTTCTTCAGTTACTTCATGAAATAGGAAATACAAAGTCTAAATTAGTAGTGTAGCAGACAGTTTAATGTTTTAAAAACACAGGCTCTGGAGTTAGATAGTCTGGCGAGTGACATCATTTTATCAATCGTGTGAAGTCATTCAACTTAATTTCCCTGGGCATCAGTTTTACCATCTGCAAAATGAGGATAATACGGGCATCTACCTTGTGAGGACTGGGGAAGACTGTAAAGATAACGTATGTAAAATGATAATTAGAATAGGGAATACTTAATAAATAAACAAATAAATGCTTGATTTTATTTTTATTTTATTTATTTTATTTTTATTTATATTTATCAAGCAGAAATTCTTGATAAATGTTAGCTACCATAACTACTACTATTATTATTAGACCCAAATTTACTAATTGATCATATTGATCATGGCTTTCATTCTTTATTTTTATAAAATGTGAGGGTGGATAATTCTGTTCTATGGATTTACTGCACATCAGTAATATGACAGGTTAGGTATAGGACCTTATAAATAAACACCATGGGCTTATTGTTACTAGGCAAGTTCTATAACAAAAATTTTATAGGAATGTAAAGGTATATATCACATGAACTCTGTAAAGCATGTCACAATGTGAAAAATACACCTATCAACAATGACCAACAGAGGTGATCATTAACAAATATGAATTCTATAAATAAAATCATGTTTAGTGTCAATAGTAGGTTGCTTTTCAGTCCAACTAAAATTCTCCCAGAGGTTTAATGAACTACTTAGGAAGTATAAAAGATCAGAAAAGCACATGATTCTGATTCCTGGGTTTCACAGCCCTGTTCAACTTGGCACACAACAGATGCTCAATAAAGATCTGCTTTGTCTCAAACACAATGATGGAAAAGCACTCCAGAGTTAATGCTGACTCAGAGGACATACTGCCACCTAGAGAAAAATTAGGCTCATTACCTGGAATTATTATATAATGCTGACAACTCTGAAAATTAGGCTTGATTCTACACAAAATACATGTATATTCAATACGTGTCAGCATGCTGCCTAGGTACCGCTTAAAAAAAAGACAAATAAGCCTCCAACTCTACTTCCCATGAAGTACAGATAATACAAAAAAAATCACATATTTCACAGAGACGAAGAATAAATGGTTTTGGAGGAACAAAAAAAGGTTTGCATAATAGACAATCAAAAGCTAATATTTCAGGAAATCTGCTAAAAAGTTTAGTGTAGCAAATGAAAGCATGTATTCCAAGTCCAGACTGTATGGATCCAAGTCCTGGTTCCCATAAAACAGGGATAATTATGGTACCAACCTCATAAGATTATTGTGAAAACTTAAAATAAATACATGTAAAGTGCTTAAAATAGTACCAGGCCCATGCAAAATGCTTTGTATCAGATGTAATTACCATTAAATGTAGAACAGGATCCTACATTCTGAGGTAGGCAAGTATTGATTAATAACAGAACATTAATTGCTAAAGTCTAGCTTCATAAATTTAATTCAGGAGAAGCCGTTTCTCTGACTAGTACTCTGTTATTATGGGAATCCTAAAAGTACATTATTTGTGGTACATTGTGACTAAATTTTGTATTACTAGATGATTAACTCTTTCAACATCAGGCAAATACAACTGCCTTCTGAAAGTAAAAATCATATTTCTTACCAAAAAAAGCAAAAAGTCAGTAGAATGAAAGACCCAGAAGACCACAACCTGAACATATGCTTAACAGGGAAAGATGCTTGCTGACTCTTCACAGATTTTGCTAGAACTGAAAGATGGATGATACATTTAGCTACCATTGTGGTCTCATTCACAGCTTATTTAGCTGATAAAAAAAAAAAAAAAAAAAAGAACTTGCTCCATTTTCCTTGAAAATTGCCTAAACGTATCAGTAGCTCTGATAAATACTATTTTAAAAAATCATGTAACTGTTTTAGATCTTTCAATTTTAATATCATGAAAACACTTATGTAAAACTACATGCAAACTTTATTTTCAGACAAGAAAATTTGAGCAAAATAGTCCTGTGTTAAAAGATAAATAAAATACAAGGCAAAACTATAATAGGTCAGTAATAAATGCCATAATTTTCACTGAAAAAAGGTAAAGACTTCATGATTCTGGCTTGTATTTAATGAGTATATTAGAGTCTGAAACAACTTTCCTTTTTTTCATGGTTATATATCATTTATGAGAACTGTGCTAAATCTTGAATTGCTTGAGATTACATAACTTTTTCCTAAGATGCTTCTTTTTAAAGATAGGCAGTGATGAGTTGGGAAAATGTGTTGAAGTCTTTTGAGTTTTGCTCATAAAGATAAGTCTGTATATCAAAAACAAACTGACACTGCAAAAATAATTTTAATATGTGTATTATTTGGACATTTAAATTTCTCAAACACCATGGAAATCCCTCCTCTACATTAAGACAGTGTGGAAATAACATGATGTTCTTAATTTTATGCATTTATTTTCTAAAACAACTGAGCTAGAAAGATATAAAAGGAAAAGGCTGACTAACAGAAAGAAAGAAAGAAAAAAACCCAAAAACCCTGTTTTCAGTTTCATTCCAAAGAGATGCTATCAGCATATGAAAACATAAGTTCCCATAAAGTCAAGTGTATACTGGTTGGATGAGCATAACAGTCTATTTTATCTTTTTTGTTTTAATATGGTGCTTATCAACTTACAAAGTACCTTCACAGTTCCTATCTCATGGCATCTTCACAAATAACTCTCTGAGGCAGGACAGGTAATAGCAGTAGTAGTAGGACCACAGCCCCAAATCAATGTGAAAGGTGACTGCAGCCATGAAATTAAAAGACGCTTGCTTTTCAGAAGAAAAGCAATGACAAACCTAGACAGCGTATTAAAAAGCAGAGACATTACTTTGCCTACAAAGGTCCATATAGTCAAAGCTATGATTTTCCAGTAGTCACGTACAGATCTGAGAGCTGGATAATAAAAAAGGCTGAGCACCGAAGAATTGATGCCTTCAAACTGTGGTGCAGGATAAGACTCTTGAGAGTCCCCTGGACAGAAAGGAGATCAAATCAGTCAATCCGAAATCAGTCCTGAATATTTACTGGAAGGACTGATGCTGAAGCGGAAGTTCCAATACTTTGGCCACCTGAGGCGAAGAGCCAACTCACTGGAAAAGACCCTGAAGCTGGGAAAGATTGAAGGTAGGAGAAGGGGATGACAGAGGATGAGATGGTTGGATGGCAACATGGACTCAATGGATATGAGTCTGAGCAAGCTCCGGGAGATGATGAAGGACAGGGAAGCCTGGCAGTCCATGCAGTTGCAAAGAGTCAGACTCAACTGAGCGACTGAACAACAACAGTAGGACCATTCACTAGACAGGGAAATTGGAGCATCAGGAAGGCTTGTGCAAGATCACCAAAGAAAGAGAACTGAGCCTAAAACCAATGCTTTCAAACACTTGGCTCTCCCTACATATGCTTCTAGAATGGACTCCTTAGTCTAAAAACCTACTGTTGAAAAAATAAATGGACAAACCTAATCTAATGATGAACTTGTATCAAAGACAAAAAGTAAACTGAAGAAAAAAGATAAGGGTGGAGGTTGAAATTGCACTTGTAGTGAAAATTTCAAAAGCAAATTAGAAATTGAATGAAAACTGTTGTGAAACTCCTTAAGAGTTTGAGGAAATAACTGTATACCTAGTTCCTGAATAACAGTCCCAATTACAAAGTAATGAGGTGTAACTCTTCTTCTTTCTGTGAAGATTAAAAATGTATAAAAGAAAGACCTGTCTCAGGATCTATGTTTGAACTAGACAACAAATTTGGACACTGGATGATTTGAGAAATCCACTTGTCTTTTCCTGTGATCAGGCAGTGTTGACTTTTGCTAAATTGATTGTAACAGTAAATGGTATTGTGTTGTTTAACAATTCACCATTAGTAATAGTGTTCTGTAAATCTGAATATGTGTTACAGAAATTCATTATTTCTTCTCTATAAATTCTTTAAAACAAGATAATCTCAATTTTACATATATTCTCTAACTCACCTATAAAGAAATAAGATTCATACTATGATCAAAACTTCAGGTTTACAGCTTAATTCAATTGTCTAACAACTTAGCACTTATCACAAACATTAACCAATTCACACTGTGTTAATGTAGGAAGCTTAACCACTTGCATTTCACTAATTTAAAATATTCTGTCCAAATAGTTTCACAACGTTATCTAAATGCATATTTATATATATATGTACTTATGACATTGTGTGTAAATCATCTTAGCAAAAATGGTGAATGGTATCTTAAACTAAAGAGACTATGCTATGCTATGCTAAGTCACTTCAGTCGTGGCCGACTCTGGGCGACCCCATAGACGGCAGCCCACCAGGCTCCACCGTCCCTGGGATTCTCCAGGCAAGAACACTGGAGTGGGTTGCCATTTCCTTCTCCAATGCATGAAAGTGAAAAGTGAAAGTGAAGTTGCTCAGTCGTGTCTGACTCTTAGCGACCCTATGGACTGCAGCCTACCAGGCTCCTCCGTCCATGGGATTTTCCAGGCAAGAGTTCTGGAGTGGGGTGCCATTGCCTTCTCTGAAAGAGACTATAAAAACCATTTATTGTTGTGTAAGAATTAACATATGAAGAAAATGGAACTGCAATTTTGAGAGTGTCAACACTATCAATACCACACAGAACAACGAAATCCTAATTTCAGGTCAGAAATTAAGGAAATATATGAACAACAGAATAAATGCAAATGATTCTAATAATGCCATACTATTTCTTAAAAACGTATTCAACGTCTATTTCCTTATTATTTTCCAAAATTAAAGAATAGTGTGATTTTAATGTAGAAAAAGGCATTTTTGCTGAGGCTTGACTTTTTTCCCTTCCTTTTTTAAAGTTTATTTTTAATTGGAGAATAATTGTTTTACTATGTTGTGTTGGTTTCTGCTGTACAATAAAGTCAATCAGCTCTAAGTGACTTTTTTGTCTTTTTTTAATGTTAAGAAACTCTCAGAAAATCATAACTTATTTAAACTGTGCTTCAGTTAAAAAGAAAACAAAGAATAAGAAATTAACTCAATATTCAAGTAAAAACATTACAGATTCACATACCCTAAATGATATTTACCTTTTAATGTTAGAGATATTCCCAAATCGTTTTTAGGTGAATTTTATTTATTTAAATTGATCTATGAAGAGAATGATGACCACCATTCTATGATTACAATACAAGAACACAACCATTAGGTATACTTCTGATGATATTTAAATTCCATAATAAAAATGCTCATGACAAAATAAAATGTTATAATAATATGATCTTTTTTAAGCTGCTTGGCCTTCATAATACTTTCAAGAGAGTTTTGTTAATACAAAGAATGAGTTTTCACAGAGCTCATAATTTCTAGTTCAGCCTAAATGTAAAGGTTACTCTAAATATTCTCTCCTTATCAAGCAGTGGACTTACCATGGAAATCATAAATATACAGGAGAATTGGCTCATTCTGCCCAAATGCACAAAATGCAACCATATTTTCAAGTGGATGATAAGCAATGTCTCGAACTGGTGACTTGAATGGCAGGTCAGAATACATTGCTACTTGCTCTCCTAAATAAGAAAAGACATTCAATAATTTGTACTATCTCAGATATTTCTCATTAGAAGATTATCCTGCAACTTATCAAAAAAAGCTTTATGGTAAGTAATAATAAACCTCATGCTATTTACAGGAAAACCTTAAATACTTATAGTTGAGCTGTTGTTGTTTAGCTGGTAAGTCATGTCCGACTCTTTTGCGACCCACTATATTAAACAATTATTTTTCATTCTCTTGGCCTTCCTTTTTCTTCTTTTTGGTCCAATGTCTTGATGGAGTTTCAAGGCACAAACTAAAGACAAACAGCTTGGAAGTAGAGATCTGTAGAGATCTGAGATCTGACAGAGCTGAGCAAATGCCAGCTAAGAAACAACTCCAGGGAGAACTACGGGAGGAATATCAGGACTAAAACTAAAGAAATTATCCGGCTAGGGGAAGTTTAGTGAGGAATTAATTTTTCTTTTTTTTTCCCCAGAGGCTGTTTGATGTACCATCTGCTTTAAATATATATATATATACACATATACACATACACACACACACACACACACACACACACACACACACTATTAATGTGGAGAAGCAATGGTACCCCACTCCAGTACTCCTGCCTGGAATATCCCATGGACGGAGGAGCCTGGTGGGCTGCAGTCCATGGGGTCGCTAAGAGTCAGACACGACTAAGCGACTTCACTTTCACTTTTCACTTTCATGCATTGGAGGAGGAAATGGTAACCCACTCCAGTGTTCTTGCCTGGAGAATCCCAGGGACGGTGGAGCCTGGTGGGCTGCTGTCTATGGGGTTGCACAGAGTCGGACATGACTGAAGCGATTTAGCAGCAGCAGCAGCAGGATACTATTAATGACTACAGCAGAAGTTTTGAAAATCAGAACTCAAAAAGCAAAGAAGAAAAACAAAATCCTAAGTGAACTGATTAGTCAAAAACGCCTAAAGGGAGAGATGAAAATAAAAAAGATGCTCATTAAAGAAATTTTAAAGTAAATTTTATAAAATTCTTTCTATTGCTAAACAAATGTTTATGAAGTTTTGGCTTTTCTTCCAAAAAGCAAAATGAAGCACAAATGAACTATCCAATGTAACATTTTATTGAAAAAGTTGAATTATAGTAGTTCAGGTAAATGGCTATTAAGTTTCAAATATCCAAAACTCTGACAGGAATATGTTTGTTTCTAATAAAAATGAACTGTAGATGGTTAACCATTTGTATACCTAGTTGAACTCTAAATTCAGTTCATAACTGAATTTTGTATTACAGTCCATTAAATACTTCTGTGAGATCAACAATATCTCATTACCAGCAAGGAAAGAATAAACCTTAAATTATAATGCAAAATTCTAAATCCATGAAGATATCACAACCATAAAGAACAGAATTAATATAAATTCGGACTGTAGTTAAATTTCATTATCAGCTTTCCAATTTTGAAAAACATAACTGAGAACTTAAAATCAGAATTTCCTTGAAAATTATTCTATAAAATGGCAGTTTTTATACTTCATCAAAAACAAAACAAATCTTTTTAAAGTTCAATGAAATGCTATTTACCTGTTTCTGGGTTCCAAACATATACTATACCATCCTCACTTCCAGCAAAGAGAAAAGTCCCACATGGTGTCAAAGTGCTATGAATCTTCTCTCGATAATTTGCTGCACCTACAAATTTCCTTGCTGCTAATCTAGAAACCAAAAAGATTTTATAAATGTAACTTGTCTTACCCATTTCAATGACTAGTGGTAGAAAAACTTTTCAATACTTCATTTGCATTTGACAAGAAACTTGTGAGAATCTGTTACACAGGATACATTCCATGACGGATAGAGAATAAAGTAGAGGGAGTTCCTGAGCTCAGGGAGCTTATAATTTAGCAGGAGAGAGAAGAAATGCACCAAAGAAGAATAGAAAGTGAATGTAGAAAGTGCCACAAAAGAAGAACAGAAAAAGTCCTTTGCAGATTTGGATAAGAGAGAGAGATGATTTCTAGCTATGGAGCAAAGAAGATGCATTTGAATTGGTAACTCAAAAACAAACAGAATTTTTATATTCTTATATTTTTTCCATGTGAAGAAAATTTTAAATCAATGAATACTTGATTACTGCAGAAATATTAGAAAAACCATTATTGAATCATCTATTAAATATGGCATGTACCCTTCTGGGCTTTTAAACATGTGAATAATAATAACAGCTAACATTTTCAGTGCTTATTATGTGCCAGGTGGTTCAGACAGTAAAGAATCTGCCTGCAGTGCGGGAGACCTGGGTTCAATCCCTGCGTTGGGAAGAACCCCTGGAGAAGGGCATGGCAACCCACTCCAGTATTCTTGCCTGGAGAATCCCATGGACAGAGGAGCCTGGCAAGTTACAGTTCATGGGGTCACAAAGAGTCAGACATGACTGAGCGACTAAGCACAGCACAGCACAGGTACTATTATCATCATTGGTTTACAGAGAGGATATTACATATACTGCTCTGTTATTTGCTTTTTTCAGTCAACAATGAACCATGAATAATGGCCTTTCATGTCAGAAAATAAAAATTATGCATTATCATTTTAATAGGCATATATCATTGTCTAAATGTATCTTAAGAAATTTTCTATTGTTGGGTAACTCTTAGGATATTTCCAGTATCTGAAGAATTGATGCTTTTGAACTGTGGTGTTGGAGAAGACTCTTGAGAGTCCCTTGGACTGCAAGGAGATCCAACCAGTCCATTCTGAAGGAGATCAGCCCTGGGATTTCTTTGGAAGGAATGATGCTGCAGCTGAAACTCCAGTACTTTGGCCACCTCATGTGAAGAGTTGACTCATTGGAAAAGACTCTGATGCTGGGAGGGATTGAGGGCAGGAGGAGAAGGGGACGACAGAGGATGAGATGGCTGGATGGCATCGCTGACTCGATGGATGTGAGTCTGAGTGAACTCCGGGAGTTGGTGATGGACAGAGAGGCCTGGCGTGCTGCGATTCATGGGGTCGCAAAGAGTCGGACACGACTAAGCAACTGAACTGAACTGAACTGAACTGAAGAGTTATCCAACATGTTTCCCCTAGCATGAATATGACTTCTGTGAACAACCTTGTGTGTGTATGTGTGTGTATACACACACTCATTGCGCTGTTTCACAATTATTTTCTTAACATAAATCCCTAAACCCAAGGTTACTGGGTCAAAACTTCTGCTATTTCTGTTAATTTAAGTATTGGCTTGGTCAGAAAGTTCATCAGGGTTTCTCTGTAAGGTGTTATGGAAAAACCCAAATGAATTTTTTGGCCAACCCAATACTTTACATCTGTAAACTAGTTATTGCCCACCAAACACTTACGAGGATGGTGTAGTACTCTCCCATTTGTGCGAGGAGGAAAAGAGACTTATCAGTTAGTTTAAGGGATGGAACAGGCAGTGTTTGACTATAAGCAGTTTTCCTCCAGGGCCCAAGTGTGATCATGGGCTGAATAGTATACTACTTAAAAAGAGAACAACTAAACTCTGCAGGCCTGGACTTCTAAAATCTGACTCAAATCTCTACATAGTCTCTCAGCATTCCTCAGCAAGAAACCAAAGCTCATATGGACTAACTCACTCTGCTTTGAACACAACTTCTATTATCCCACATCCTGACTTTATTCCAGGCTTTCTATCCTAGAGAGGACACTGCCATCTTATCTAAATTCTATCCACCCTTCAAGATTGAGCTCAAAGACCAGACTCTCCATAGAGCCTTGAACATAAGGCTTTATTATAGCTATTCAGCTACACTGTTACCATGAAAAACATAATCCTTTTACTATATATTTATATTCATTAAAAGATACTTATGGAGTACTTGCTACCTTCCAGGTATGATGTTGGGTATGATGTACAGAAAAAAAAAAAAGAATAGCAGATTCTATAACAGTCCTTGAAGATGTCACACTGTAGGCTAATTAAGTGTTTTGCAAGTTATTTTGGAGAGTACAACTACATTCTAAACTCCTGATGAACCAATTCTGCTTATCATTCTCCCACATCATCCATGCCACTGTTATGCTAGTAAAAAGCCCTCTTATTCAGGCATGACATTAGATCATATTACTATGCTAACCAATATCACAGAGATAAAAGATAGTCCATGGCAGAAGTTTCTCCTTTTTTAAAGTGAAAATAAAAAGTAGTTGACTACATCTCAGCTTCAAAACTATTCACATTTGTGGTTAGATAATTGTTGTAGGGGCCTGTCTCATATGCTGCAGGATGCTCATTATCTCTGGTCTCTATTCACTTCCCAGGTGGCTCAGTGGTAAAGAATCCACCTGCCAATGCAGGAGTAGCAGGAGACATGGGTTCAATCCTTGGGTAGGGAAGATCCTCTGGAGGAGGCAATGACAACTCACTCCATCAGTCCTGCTGGGATAATTCCAGGGGCAGAGAAGCCTGGCAGGCCACAGTCCCTCGGGTCGCAAAGAGTCAGACACTACTGAGTGACTGAGTAACAATCCACTAGATACTAGAATAAACATTTAAGTGTCTCTAGACTCTGCCAGAGGTCCCCTGAGGGACAAAATTCTCTAGTTGAGAACCACAGCTGCATTGTATAAATATGAATTAAATAATTACTTACTCTATGAGTGTTTAACCTGCAAATACTGAAATATACTTACATTCGGAGATCCATAATTCTCAAAGTACTGTCTTTGGTATGAATTAATAAACGTTTTCCATTGGGATGAACCTCCAAGTAACTTATCGGGATTCCCTTAAACTCACTCTCTTTAATTTCCTAAAATGAGTTTAAAAAGATTATGTAATATCACAACTACAAATTTTGTCTAAAGTTAAGCCCTTTTAAGTGTACAAATTTAATTTTAAGAGGTCGTTTTTAATTGCACAGTGCAAGGTGTTTTAAAATTGTTAGCAAAATTATTCCAAGTAAGTTCAAGTTAAGGATGAAAATAAAGCTGATAAAATGTAGTTTTGGGCTGCTAAGTAACACTATATTTAATTAGTGTTTTTGTAGTATAATCTCAGAGAAGAAGCACTTTCTGCAAACACATCTTTTATTACTACATTGTCTGTTTATCATCATATAAGAAATCTCAATTTCTAAGTTCAAAATTAAGTACAGAATTAGCTCTCAGTTCTATTTCAGTTTCAGATTATTTCTTCATACATTTACCTCCACTTGTCCTGAAAAAGATAAGTTATTAGCATCTTATTATGAAACAATTTAGATTGTAATTTTTAGGTTTTTCTGGATACTTAAAGCAGCTAAATCTTCTGGTTACAGAAGAAGTCTGTAAGTAGACCTTACTACTGATGTCAAGAAAGACAAACACAGAAGGAGAATCTGCCTGAACAAGCCATATATAAATAAGGACAATTTCCAAAATCCTTCTTGTTTGGATTATCAGGAGAAAGAAAACAACTGCAAATACAAAACTGTTTAAAGTCTGAAGAGTCAAGAGAAGGTCTGCTTTACCCTGCAGTCAGAATTTTGAATAGCATTCTTCTCCCTCGAGGTCCCCTTATTATTTTGCTCACTTCTCCTAGAGGGTCTCCTCTTCAGAGGTGGGTTGGCACCAATACAAGTGGGGTACAAACTGCTATAATCCTAATATCAGCAGTAGAATCTCTGGTTCTGCTGTTTGGTGCTGAAACCTGCTGTCAACTACTTTTTTACAAGTTCCAGAATAAAGTCAAACACTGACACCACAGATGGGGATTTTACTGAGCCCAACTACAATGATGTGGAGGTGAAGATGCACTGATGAAGTTTTGAGCAACTGGAGCAACACTTACACAGATGCAAATGTGCAAAATCAAAAACAAGGCTGCATAACAGGTGTCACGAATAAATTCGAGAAGAGAGTTGGCAGATTTAGTGTTTGTAGCATCTGTTAATGATTTCCTTCATATTTTTATCATATTCATGCTCAAGGTCTGGTGTTAAAGACCACGCTCGACACCAAGGAGTATGTGACAAGCAGCATGGATGTTTCATCTTAAGGGACAAACGAGCATAAGCCAGCATCCCCCACTCCACTGGTGGGAGACAGCCAAGTAAGAAATCGCAGTCTCCATCTGTCCCAGGCATAAGCTGTTAAAAGGACAGCCCATTCCTCATTTCCTCACTTTTTAATATTTGACTGTCTCAAGTAACCACCAGGTGGCAGATTTCCAAGGTATACTTGCCTTTTGGTTACTGCACAGAGGGAAAGAAAACACATGATTTTTAATATAAATAGTAGACTCTGTATTGCAGAATCAAATGACTAGAAATGTTGCCTTTGGAACCTTGCCAATCACTTATCAATATATAAGTAATTAGAAAGTTCTTTGCAAAGTGTATGAAATTGCTACAACATGAGTTTCAAGTCATCATTCATTAATCTGGCAGACTAGATAAGAATGACTAAAAATAGAATAGACTGATTTTTAAATTGATATGACAGACTCAACAGATTTAACTAAAGTTGATGGAAATTCTTTTTCATGTGTCTTTTTTCAAACAGGGACAACTGCTACAATCTGTTATGAAGAACAAGAAAACCAAAGAACACAGGTATAGCGTTTTTATATATATGACAATGTTTATATATATAAACAAGTTTAATGACTTGTTTCGTATTTTTAACTAAAACATACTAAATATACACCAACAAAGCTGCTTTGTATACAAGCCATCTTAAAAACACTCTACTTAAGAAATGAGATCATTCATTTGTTTTGGCCAATTTAGTATATTTCAAATGAAACAATTACTGTGATTAAATGACAGACCTCCTCATATTTATTAATACATAATCTTGATCACATAATTTTGAGAGATAACACTGTTAACAAAACCTTGAGCATGGTGCTTCTAGTGATGCTACTGGACAAAGAAAAAAAGAATATGAATAGCAGAAAATATAAGTTGTTATGTATAGATGATAACATAACATATAACTCATTTTGCATAAATTTTACCAATGGATCCCTGAATACCAGAGTGCAACTTAAGGCTCAAAAATGTGAAAGGAAAGCCCAACCAAAATGAAGAAAATGTTCATTAAGTCACTATGTTATCAATTAACTATCAGGAAGACATGATAACTGACTTTTGAGGGACTGAGAAAAACTTAATTCCTTTGAAAGGAGTGAACAGCATGTCCTGCATCTTCTAAGTCATGTGATTTTTCCCAATTTTTTCAAATAAATCCCCAAGTATGAGGTGAAACTCTACCTTGTTTATGCTCCAGTGACGCACTGAGTGTTGTGCATCGTTGACTTTGACATACGTGTTCCAAACAACAATCACCCCTGTGCAGTCTCCTGAATACATGTGATGACCTATTTAAAAAAAATTATTTAGGTAAAAATGTTACACAGAAGTTGTTTCAACTATTATGAAATTGGGCAAACATATCCCAATAAGACAAAAAACTGAAGTGCTATTAAAAGGTACTGTAGTTTAAAAAAAGCCCAAATGGCAAACAATCAGATCCCAATTTTCTTCACCTTTTTGAGTTACTTGTGATTTATTTTTTTGTCACCTACCTGAATTTGAAAACAAAATGAAATGAGCATCTCAATTCATGTGTACATGGCTCAAATTCCAAAGCAAAACAATTTAAATTTTCCAATATGATCTGTACTGCTCACTTTTATTAACCTATATAACCCATTTCACATTCCTGGAGAAACACCTATGCTCTAGTATATACTGTTAGAATAATACCTGAGACCTGGTAGGAACTCAATAAATGATTAGGGAATGAATAAAATAATAAGTAACAGGTGTTTCAGTTTAACATCAATTCTGAAAGTCAAACCATCCTACAGTTAATGGGACTTCAAAGGCCATCAGATTTAACTTCATAAACAATTAGGCATATTTTAGAATCCATATGAACAGATGGCTGTTCAGCAACTGTGAATGCAATATTTTACACAAAAGTATTAACATTTAGCATATTCATGGAGAAGGAAATGGCACCCCACTCCAGTACTCTTGCCTGGAAAATCCCATGGATGGAGGAGCCTGGTAGGCTATAATCCATGTGGTCACTGAGTCGGACTCGACTGAGAGATTTCACTTTCACTTTAGCTTATTCAAGTGTTGAAATGCTCTGCATGTGAGAATGTTCT
This sequence comes from Bos mutus, assembly GCF_027580195.1. Classification (NCBI taxonomy): domain Eukaryota; kingdom Metazoa; phylum Chordata; class Mammalia; order Artiodactyla; family Bovidae; genus Bos; species Bos mutus. Next base: position 73,450,640 of record NC_091625.1, read on the forward strand.
TTCTAATTCTAAGCAAAGAAAAATCTGTTTTCTGTAGCTTTGGCTCTATTTCTACCTACTGGAGCAACACAGAAGGACTTCACTTTTTTCGCACCTTAACCAAATACCTGAAGAAATCATTCATCTCCCTTTCACAGTCTGAGCTACTTTTTCTATGACAAGAGTTTTCAGATGCTTTTCTATCCTTGGTTGACCTTTCCTGAAGGGGTTCCTGCTTATAAACATCCTTATGGTTGAACTGAGTACATTAGAAATATTATTATTTTGACACGATCCCATACTAATTGTTTACAGCTATACAAACCTAATGTCTGAAATAACAGAAAAGTTGACTATTTAATAGATACAACAAATTTTAGTCTTTCAGCTGATAAAATAATTATATTTTATATCCTTAAAACACCATTTATAATACTTGTATTCTAAGATTAAATCTTAAATAATTGCAAATTTCTCTTCCATAAACATGTGTTTATATACTTAAAAAAATCTTGTTGCCACATTTAAAATACATATTTTCAACATTGTTCTGGGATCTTTCCCCCTATCTTCCTCAATTTTATCATTTACAGAAAAGAGTCCTTTAAGAAAACTACTAAGGGAACAATCACCAATCCAATGAAATATATTCATAAATTTGGAACAGGACTGGTTGTTACAGCAAAGATTAGTTGAATCAAAATGCTTGGAAATATACTGACTTTAAAATTAACTAACAACTACTGCCGTGCCAAATTTATGACCAGGTCTATCATATGATCTGCACAAACAATCTAAATATGCACAAACATATTTAATTTTATCTAATACACAAAGTCCCTCTCAAGCTGAAATAATTATTATCCTAGTGAAACAGAATTTTAAAAAAATTCTTCACGTAACTAGCCTTCAATTTGAATATAATTTCAGACATACCTTCAATATCAAAACATAGAGAGTTGATGAAACTCTTGTGAGTGTCAAACTGTCGGATCAATACGGCAGGATCCTGTCTCATATCAACTTCCCATATACGTATCACAGAATCATAGCATCCTGTCACCACCAGCTCTCTTACAACTGGGTGGAATTTAGCCGTGTAAACAAAAGAAGGATGAGGTAAAACTCTGAAAGTATTTGTATTGTTTATTTCATTTTTCCATATCCTGGAAAAGGATGAAAATGTTACCTATTGCTTCTGAAAGGCAGACGTTTCTCTAAGAACCGATTTAGGCAATGGACCTTATGAGTAAGCAAATGATAACAACCAATGGTAAATTTTATAACAATAAAAATAATCTGATCTGATCACATTATTGGATGACCAGACTTCTTTACATTTTGACAAAGCTATTTCTTACAGTTATTTTCAAGCATTATATTAATTTATCTACTAATTGCAATCTATACTGCAAAATGAAAAACTGTACTTGCATATGTCTCTATTTTTTTTAAACCTATTCTTGACATTGATTAAATACAATGCATAGTTGGTAAAATATTGCATCTAATAAAATATAAGTAAAAAATAAAATAGAGGAAGAAATTTCAATGATTTCCCGTTTAGGTTGTGTATATTGCTTTTCCAAAGTCCTTACAGTTGAGGACTTAATAGGGTACTCCATTAACTTTTTATTTGTAATTTCAAAGCATAATTAACATAAAGAAGGGAAAGAGACACGTGTACCCCAATGTTCATTGCAGCACTGTTTATAATAGCCAGGACATGGAAGCAACCTAGATGTCCATCAGCAGATGAATGGATAAGAAAGCTGTGGTACATATACACAATGGAGTATTACTCAGCCATTAAAAAGAATACATTTGAATCAGTTCTAATGAGGTGGATGAAACTGGAGCCTATTATACAGAGTGAAGTAAGCCAGAAGGAAAAACATAAATACAGTATACTAACGCATATATATGGAATTTAGAAAGATGGTAACAATAACCCGGTGTATGAGACAGCAAAAGAGACACTGATGTATAGAACAGTCTTATGGACTCTGTGGGAGAGGGAGAGGGTGGGAAGATTTGGGAGAATGGCATTGAAACATGTAAAATATCATGTAAGAAACGAGTTGCCAGTCCAGGTTCGATGCACGATACTGGATGCTTGGGGCTAGTGCACTGGGACGACCCAGAGGGATGGTATGGGGAGGGAGGAGGGAGGAGGGTTCAGGATGGGGAACACATGTATACCTGTGGCGGATTCATTTTGATATTTGGCAAAACTAATACAATTATGTAAAGTTTAAAAATAAAATAAAATTAGAAAAAAAAAAGATCTCAAAGACTTAGAAGCCACTTTCAAATTACTATATAAGTACTTGAACAAAATAACATTAAAATAGTTACAATATTTTATAGGAAACAGGTTATCTAACATTGAGTACTCACTTTCTTATACTCATATCTCTTCCTTTATATAACAGGTGATTTAAAAGAAAATTATATTGTTATTGCGATAGTCTTGACAAAAGTAAACCCCAAGAGTTAAACTATCAGGTTAGTACTGGAGTGGGTTGCCATTGCCTTCTCTGAAGTCAATGTGCAAAAACAGGCAAAATCTAGGAACAAACAGGTGCTTTATGAGTGTGAAGCACTCAATTTTTAAAAACTTAGGTTATCAGAATTAGAAGAATTTATTTTTTAACATGGGGATTTATAGTTCATCCTTTTTATTACTATCTAAAAAATGAAGCAACTTAAGTTTTTTTCAAAATTAACTATAGAAGAAAAATTACAGTTGCTACTCAAGAATAACATTCTATAAGCTTTCTCAGCAGCTGCTTAAAAATACAGGATATGATCTTCAACTACTAAGAATCCAAACTAGTAATGAAGGAAGTGAAAGGCTGTTTTCAAGTAAAAGTAAAACACACGTGTCACTGCATAAACATTTTTACCATCGTGAAACTTTCAGTGAACTCATGCAACATGAGATACAGTACTTAGTGGAAAAAAAAATCACTCATTTTGAGGGAATATTAAGGAGAATGCTGAAAGTAAAACTTCTGTTGCCTGCTAATAAATCTTAGCAGCAGCATCTGAAATGCTATAGAACAAGAAGAAATGACAAGTGTATTGTAAAAAGAGCTCAATATAATTTCAATAGACATAATATTTTAACATAAGAATGAAGCTTTTTATATAAATGCTGAACTGGTATCAGTGATGGCTTTAGTCATGCAAGCAATGGGAGAATCTAAGATCAAAAGAAATGTATTACTGGGTTTGTGGGAAAAAAAAACTCAGACTGATCATAGCAGAGAACATTTATACTCAAATCTGTAAAGACTAGATGAACATACAAAAACTTATTTGAATTTGGAAAGAAAAGAATATACCAAAGTTAAAACAGTAGGTGTGAAGAGAGGATGGAGTGAGAACACATTGGTATATTTGGGAGCCATTACATATGGACAGTACTCTTGCTTGGAGAATCCCTTGGAAGGAGGAGCCTGGTAGGCTACAGTCCATGGGGTCGCAAAGAGTCGGACACGACTGAGCGACTTCACCCACCCCACCCACCCACACATGGACAAGTTTTTCTGATTATATTGGGACTGCTGCTCTTTTTTTTTCTCCTCAAATTTTACTGAAGATAACTAAAGACGGAGATTTAGATTAAACCCATTTAGCAGAGAGCTAACCAGTGGAAAACAGTTACTCAAAAGATGCTAACAATAACGGGTGATGGTGACCTCAATGGAAGACAGAAGACCTGGCCCAAAACCCAACTTCTTGCCACTTGGGAGCATTAGCAACTCTGGTTCAAAGGACTTTAGTTCATTCACTGCAAGCATTCCTTATCTCTTTCAAAATCTCACTATCTTTTTATTTCCAGCCACAATGATTCTCTTTTCACTCAATTAATCCTTCACAGTAGTATTTTTAGGATGCAAACAGTCCTAAATTAGGATCAACCCCAAAGCTACACAAAGTAAAAAGTATACTTTATACAACATATGTTGTGTGAGGAAATCCAAGTTGACTTCAAAAAATGGTAAAATCTAAAAAAAAAAAAAAAAGGTAAAATCTGAAAATCTGAGCTGGGTCTTCAATGATGACTATGAGCCCACCTTGGCTTACCACGGCACTTAGATGTTTGTTGGGTGAATGAGTTGGGCAAGAAGGGGAGGAGAAGTGCAGGAAGCATAGGGAGAGTCGATAAGGTAACAGGGAGATGCCAAAGAAGATGAGATGTTAAGGGCGTTTCAGAAGTTTGTGTGAGTGAGGCAGAGGGTACTATGGGAAGTGCACAGGAGAAAATGGGAAGTCAGTGAGGGCCATGTCTGTCATGCTGTGCTAAGGAACCAGAACATTTTTCAAATGGCAGTGGCAATCAAAGATTTTTTAAAGTCAGGACATTATGAAAGATGGTTTTGGAAAGAATTTTAGCATAGCAGGGGTGGAGGAGCTAGAGGGGGAACACTGGCAAAGCTTAAGCAGCAACAGTTGAAGCAAAAAGATAACAAGGGCTTGAATTAAGGCAACAGCAGTGAAGACAGAAAGAATGTGACAGAATGTGAGCCTTTTAGGAGGGAAAATTGATACACTTCAGAACTACTTAGATGTGAGAAAGAAAGATGAATAGCACTACTCTGAGTTCCCAGCTTGGGAGGCAGGGTAGATAAGGAGACGCATTTAAAAATTTGGAGATGCAGAGAATGGACTTGTGGCCATGGTGGAGAGGGAAAGAGTAGATCAAGTAGCATCAACATAGATACACTATGTGTAAGATGGCTAGCTGGTGAGAAGCTGCTTTGTAGCACAGGGAGCCCAGTCTGGTGCTGTGTGATGACCTGGAGGGATGGGATGGGGGAGAGGAGGGAAGCTAAGAAAGGAGGGGATATATGTATAATTGTGGCTGATTTATATGGTGGAAACCAATACAACATAGTAAAATTTTTTAAATATTTAAATTAAAAAAAAGAACAAAACAAACAAAACAAAAACTATATGAAGGTTAAAAACAGAAAACAAAATTTGGTGATTTCAGATTTGGATTTGCGGTACCACTGGGCAATCCAGGCAGAAGTGTGTTAATAGCTGAATTTGAAAAAGAGAAGGAGCTCGAAGTTATTAGCATATAAGTGAAATTCAAAGCTGAAAAAGATGAGAGAGAGCAGGATAAGCACACCAAACCACAGAACACACTGAATAAAGGATCGTGGGGACCCATATCTCTTTGTTAAGAGACATGAATAGAGATACACATGGGTAAATTTATGAATGTGTGTGCAAAGTCGCTTCAGTCATGTCCAACTCTTTACGACACTATGGACTGTAGCCTGCCAGGCTCCTTTGTCCATGGGATTTCCCAGGCAAGAATACTGGAGTGGGTTGCCATTCCCTTCCTCAGGGGATCTTCCCCACAAAGGGATTGAACCCACACCCCTTATGTCTCTTGCATTGGCAGGTGGGCTTTTTACCACTTGGGAAGCCCAAATTTATGGATATTAGGTGGTAAACCAGAGAGAAATACATGAATTTCATGTCAGGTTAAATTACACTGTAAATTGAAGGTAGTCACTTAATCAAAGTGGGAAGACTGTATAGAGAACTTAAGATTGTGCAAAGAACTTGAAGCATGGTAAGATTTGGTTGGATCTGTTGCTAGAGGAATAAGAAAAAAATAGCTAAATAAACACAAGCAAAAGGACTGTTCAGCAGAGATGAGAATTTATGGATTTTACGACTCTCAAATCCATAGTCAAGGTCTTACCAAGGTTGTGCCTTTTTCTCTAGCATAGCTTGGCGTCAGGCAGAATGGTTACACTTGAAAGAACAAGAAACCAGATGGGTTATTGAAGATATTGCTAAGAGGGATTAATCGTAGGCTTCTAGTTCTCCGGTGGCTCTGACAGTAAAGAATCTACCTACACTGCAGGAGACCAGGTTTGATTCCTAAGTCGGGAAGATCCCGTGGAGAAGGGCATGGTGACCCACTCTAGTATTCCTACCTGGAGAATCCCATGCACAGAGGAGCCTGGTGGGCTACAGTCCATAGGGTCGCAAAGAGTCAGACACAACTGGGCGACTAACACTACTACTTATTAAATTGGAAGGGGTTAAATTATTTTAAGACTGACATTCTGAAAAATGCAAATATTTGAAAATCTATTACACTCAAAATGCAAGATGCATATTCATTTACTGACCCTACATTATGCATTGAGCAGCACCATGTCTTGGTCTCTGGATCCAGCTAAACAGTACAGATGGAATCCCTGCTATCAACAGCTTGTATTCCAGGAAAAAAAATCTCAGTTATTTAATAACTTCAAAGTATTAATCAAAACTGTACAAAATGACCATTTAAAGACTGAGGATTAGAAACACTGTATATCATATAAATGAAATATATTTAACAGCATGTGTTTAGGAACAAGTTTTCATAACTTATTTAATCAGTGAGTCTGTATGATGCATATTTATGACAGTCCCTTGATAAGAAAGACATAATTGAAGCATAAGGGCAGTTATATCACTTTACATTCTATTTACTCTCTTTGAGGGCATGCAGCATACACAGAGGATCAGACAGTTAGATAGCATCACTGACAATGAACTTGAGTTTTAGCATCCAGGAGTATCCAGGAGACACTGAACGACAGGGAAGCCTGGCATGCTGCAATCCATGCGGTTTCAAAGAGTCGGACACGACTTAGTGACTGAACAACAACAAGCATACATAGCAGTGAGTACTTCTGAAGTTACTAACCTGGCAGTGCCATCAGATGATGCAGTAAGAATGTAACGATCGTCTTTTGACCAGCAAAGATCATAAATGATATTGAGGTGGCCACACAATTCTCTCATGAAACGTCCAGAAGGAATTTCATATACTAATGAAAATATTCCCCAAATTAGTAAGTTCCAGACAGAGGATTCTTAACTTAATAATATAAAAATTCATAATTTATAATAATTTGTACATAAGGTAAGCACTGTCTATAGAATATTATCACCAAAAACATTTTCAGTATGAAAAAAGGTCAAAATCTACTTAAAAGTAAGATTTCAATTGCTTTAGATACAAGAACTTAAATATCTAAAATTTTATAATATGCTACAATTAACAATTATTCTGATCTCTTTTCAAAGCAATCCTAATAATCTTTGATAATCAACTTATCAAACAGATAACTTTTAAATTATAATTCACTTCAAAGATTCTATAATTTGGGCTTTTATGAATAAAGTATTATTTTATCTGAAAATCAATCAAATTTCAAGCAAAATTTAACTATTCCAAGCAATGAGAAACTTAAACTCTGCTACTGTGAGAGAAAAATTCTAATTTAATCTGAAAAACAAGGCATTGTGGTATTGTTATGTTATGTATACAGTAAAACTGTCTAACAACAGAGATCAATTTCCAAGTCTCTACTTCCACCTAGTGGTAAAACCAACTGCTGTTTAAAATACTATGTACAGAAGAACTTCTGCTATAGCAAAATAAAGACCGTGGAAAATCTGCTCCCCCATAAAAGCAACGAGAACACTGGCAAAAATTGTCAAAATTAACTTTCTCAAAATTTTGGGAATTAAAGGCTTATAACAACCTGAGGAGCATTTTACTAAAGAAAAACATATGAATATTGGCAACAACAGTGAGTTCTGTGGTGTTCTAAGTTGTCCTGTTCCCATTCTCCTCTCCCAAGCTCCAGAGTAGCCTTGAAAACCAACAGCCTTGAAACTACAAAGAATAGTAGCCTCGCATCTATGAGATGGGGCAGAAAAGGCCTAAAGACCTCCAAAGCCCATCCCCAAGACAAAACTGTTAGACAATTTGGCAGCTTCCTGTAATGCTCCATTCTCAGGGCCTGGCTTTATCTGACCTGGTTCTGAGCATGCTCTGGATGAAGAGTCCTAACCCTGGGGTGCATAAAATAATCAGTAGTGTGGCCCTCTGAGGCAGTGAAACCAGGTAGAAGAAGCTGATCAAAGAACGTAAAAGGAAGTATTGGGAATGAGATGGCCATAGGTTACTTTGAAAAGCTCCAGTATATTCCAGGGAATTGAGAAGAACACACACGCATCAAAGGCTGTGCACTGAAAGGCCTTGTATCTTACTGTGACTGCCCTGGGGAAGCTCCGTGCAAACAGAAAGTGAAGGCTAAAGTGAAGTTGTAAACTCTCTACTTTAGCACTGGAAACCTACCCCAACACACACACACAGCACCCTTTGGCACTGGCACGGAGACCTGCTTACTCAAGGATATTTAAAAATCCCTCTCTAACCATCAGCTGACCACCAAGCTAGCAAGACAAAAACTCCAGGGGTAGCACCTCACAAGGAATAAAAACTAGGAAAATAACTATACAGATAACAACAACAGATCCCAGGTGGGCAGATGGAGGTGGGTAAGTAAGGGAACCTGATTTCCAGAGTTGCCACATTATAATATTTAAAATATTCAGTTTTCAAGGGAGACACACACATATACACAAAACAGGAAAGTATGGCCACAAACAGGAAAAAAAAAGCAGTCAACAGAAACTGTCTATGACACCTAGTTAAATACTTTAAATCCTTTCTTAAAAGTATGTTCAAAGAACTAAAGAAAACCACATCTAAAGAACGAAGGTGTGAGAATTATTTCTTACCAATTAATAGATAGAGGTTATAAAAAAAAGATCAAGTAGAAATTCTAGAGTTGAAAAGTACAATAACTGAAATAATAAACAATTCACTAGAGGGCCTCAACAGCAGATATGAACTGTCAGAATAATCACTAAACGTGAAGACAATTCAATTAAGATTATGTAGTTGGAGGGGCAGAAAGAAAAAAATGAAGGAAAATGAATAAAGGTGTAGAGATCTGTTGCATACCATCAAGTGCACTAACACAGAAATGATGGGAGTCTCAGAAGAAGAGAAGAAACAGAAGGGGGCAGAAATAGCATTTGAAGAAATAAAGAAGAAAAACTTCCCAAGTTTGTGGAAAACATTAATCTGTACATCCTATGAACTGAATGAATTCCAGGCAGATACATCATAATCAAAAACCAAAGACAAAGATTCTTCCTTTTTTAAAAATTTTTTTCAGATTCAAGCAGTAGTTGGTATATCTAAATTCAAGTTTTTCTTAAAGCATGAAGTAACACATATTTATTCTAGAAATGTTAAAAACATACATATCAGAATGAAAATAATTATTTCACTGCCCAGTGCATAATGGAAAAAAAAATCACTATTAATACTCTGGGGGTATGTTTTTTTTAGAATCTTTTTTTCCCCAATGCATAGCTTTTAGTGAATGTTAACGATAGCAGAATAGCATAGTCATAATCAAACTACATGATAACTTTGTACATCTAAAGTGAACATTTCACGAGGAGGAATATTTACTTAATAGCTGATAATCAAGCCAATTATGTGTCCTTGCTGAAAAAAAGAGCCAATCAGCCCCGGAATAATAAACTGTGAAGCTGAGGGAAACTCAAAGACAGTGCTTGGGGCAGATGCCTATGAAGAGCTGGCTACTTCCTGCTGAGGTGAGCTGGTTTTCACCATTAAACAAGAAGGGAAAGTATTTCATGCCTCTATGACTAGAAGAGCATGAATACCCACTGAAAAAACATCTCTAATGTTACAGAAATAACTTGTCAACGTGGTTTCTCCATTTTTTAAAGGTACTTTAAGAGTAGGTCTTTGGACTCTCTGCTGATTTACTATAATTAAAAATCCTCATTGGTATTCCTGAGCCAATTTTTACTGTCTTAGTACATAAGAAATTTGAGGGCTTTCATAACCAAATTCTCACTATTATCAAAGGACTAAAATTGGACTAAAATTCCTCAAGAGATTTATTAATCCTACATGCTGCAAAATTTCTATACTTAAAAGAAAATACACAAAGAGTACCTCTTGAATATTTTAAAAAATTTATTATCCTTCATTTAATCATTCTCATTATTATCCTTTGTTTAATCATTCTCATTTTTATTCCTGGACATATACTGTATAGTGTAAATTATTAAAAAAGAATTGTGACTTTACTTGAGGAAATCTATTTTAATTCAGTAGTATGGGTGGATGACAAATTAAGATTTCAATGAATTAAAAAAAAAATCCTCTCATAGTCTAATATTAGACTAAACAGATAGGATCATTACTCACAAATAACTGGATATCCATCCCGGCTGGCACAGGCTGCTGCTAATATTCTTCCATTGTGGGAGAAAGCAAGACAAAAGCATCCTCGCTCTCCTGCATTTAGTGAGAAGAGGTGCTTGTTTGGGATACGGCAGGCCTGTAAAACATACATTTTACAAATACAGATGAAGAAACATTAAATATGAAAGCTAGTTGTTAATTTCAATTATTGCAGCTGGTGCCGTTTCTGGTTTTTTGAAAGGTCCCTTTACTGTGAGGCAGAGGAGGAGGAAAGCAAGTAAGCAGAATGATGGAAAAGCATAGTAAATTACTTCACTTTCAAAGCAGACAACCAGTTTTAATTCTCCATAAACTTCAGTGAATTTATACCCCATGCCTAACTAGCACTATTCACCTAAAAGATGAATGCAAAATTTCAAGATCTGATACTCTAAAGCTGTCACTACCAGAAAGAATGAAGGGATGGAGCCAAAGCAAAAACAATACCCAGCTGTGGATATGACTGGTGATAGAAGCAAGGTCTGATGCTGTAAAGAGCAATATTGCATAGGAACCTGGAATGTCAGGTCCATGAATCAAGGCAAATTGGAAGTGGTCAAACAAGAGATGGCAAGAGTGAAAGTCGACATTCTAGGAATCAGAGAACTGAAATGGACTGGAATGGGTGACTTTAACTCAGATGACCATTATATCTACTACTGCAGACAGGAATCCCTCAGAAGAAATGGAGTGGCCATCATGGTCAACAAAAGAGTCTGCAATGCAGTACTTGGATGCAATCTCAAAAACAACAGAATGATCTCTGTTCGTTTCCAAGGCAAACCATTCAATATCACAGTAATCCAAGTCTATGCCCCAACCAGTAACGCTGAAGAAGCTGAGGTTGAATGGTTCTATGAAGACCTACAAGACCTTTTAGAACTAACACCCAAAAAAGCTGTCCTTTTCATTATAGGGGACTGGAATGCAAAAGTAGGAAGTCAAGAAACACCTGGAGTAACAGACAAATTTGGCCTTGGAATACGGAATGAAGCAGGGCAAAGACTAACAGAGTTTTGCCAAGAAAATGCACTGGTCATAACAAACACTCTCTTCCAACAATACAAGAGAAGACTCTATACATGGACATCACCAGATGGTCAACACCGAAATCAGACTGATTATATTCTTTGCAGCCAAAGATGGAGAAGCTCTATACAGTCAGCAACAACAAGACCAGGAGCTGACTGTGGCCCAGACCATGAACTCCTTATTGCCAAATTCAGACTGAAATTGAAGAAAGTAGGGAAAACCACTAGACCATTCAGGTATGACCTAAATCAAATCCCTTATGATTATACACTGGAAGTGAGAAATAGATTTAAGGGCCTAGATCTGATAGATAGAGTGCCTGATGAACTATGGATGGAGGTTCGTGACACTGTACAGGAGACAGGGATCAAGACCATCCCCAAGGAAAAGAAATGCAAAAAAGCAAAATGGCTGTCTGGGGAGGCCTTACAAATAGCTGTGAAAAGAAGAGAAGCGAAAAGCAAAGGAGAAAAGGAAAGATATAAACATCTGAATGCAGAGTTCCAAAGAATAGCAAGAAGAGATAAGAAAGCCTTCCTCAGTGATCAATGCAAAGAAATAGAGGAAAACAACAGAATGGGAAAGACTAGGGATCTCTTCAAGAAAATTAGAGATACCGAAGGAACATTTCATGCAAAGATGAGCTCGATAAAGGACAGAAATGGTATGGACCTAACAGAAGCAGAAGATATTAAGAAGAGATGGCAAGAATACAAAGAAGAACCGTACAAAAAAGATCTTCACGACCCAGATAATCACGATGGTGTGATCACTGACCTAGAGCCAGATATCCTGGAATGTGAAGTCAAGTGGGCCTTAGAAAGCATCACTACGAACAAAGCTAGTGGAGGTGATGGAATTCCAGTTGAGCTATTCCAAATCCTGAAAGATGATGCTGTGAAAGGGTTGCACTCAATATGCCAGCAAATGTGGAAAACTCAGCAGTGGCCATAGGTCTGGAAAAGGTCAGTTTTCATTCCAATCCCAAAGAAAGGCAATGCCAAAGAATGCTCAAACTACCACACAATTGCACTCATTTCACACGCTAGTAAAGTAATGCTCAAAATTCTCCAAGCCAGGCTTCAGCAATATGTGAACCGCGAACTTCCTGATGTTCAAGCTGGTTTTAGAAAAGGCAGAGGAACCAGAGATCAAATTGCCAACATCCGCTGGATCATGGAAAAAGCAAGAGAGTTGCAGAAAAGCATCTATTTCTGCTTTATTGACTATGCCAAAGCCTTTGATTGTGTGGATCACAATAAGTTGTGGAAAATTCTGAAAGAGATGGGAATACCAGACCACCTGATCTGCCTCTGGAGAAATTTGTATGCAGGTCAGGAAGCAACAGTTAGAATTGGACATGGAACAACAGACTGGTTCCAAATAGGAAAAGGAGTTCGTCAAGGCTGTATGTTGTCACCCTGTTTATTTAACTTCTATGCAGAGTACATCATGAGAAACGCTGGACTGGAAGAAACACAAGCTGGAATCAAGATTGCCGGGAGAAATATCAATAACCTCAGATATGCAGATGACACCACCCTTATGGCAGAAAGTGAAGAGGAACTCAAAAGCCTCTTGATGAAAGTGAAAGTGGAGAGTGAAAAAGCTGGCTTTAAGCTCAACATTCAGAAAACGAAGATCATGGCATCCGGTCCCACCACTTCATGGGAAATAGATGGGGAAACAGTGGAAACAGTGTCAGACTTTATTTTTCTGGGCTCCAAAATCACTGCAGATGGTGACTGCAGCCATGAAATTAACAGACGCTTACTCCTTGGAAGGAAAGTTATGACCAACCTAGATAGCATATTCAAAAGCAGAGACATTACTTTGCCAACAAAGGTCTGTCTAGTCAAGGCTATGGTTTTTCCTGTGGTCATGTATGGATGTGAGAGTTGGACTGTGAAGAAAGCTGAGCGCCGAAGAATTGATGCTTTTGAACTGTGGTGTTGGAGAAGACTCTTGAGAGTCCCTTGGACTGCAAGGAGATCCAACCAGTCCATTCTGAAGGAGATCAGCCCTGGGATTTCTTTGGAAGGAATGATGCTAAAGCTGAAACTCCAGTACTTTGGCCACCTCATGCAAAGAGTTGACTTATTGGAAAAGACTCTGATGCTGGGAGGGATTGGGGGCAGGAGGAGAAGGGGACGACAGAGGACGAGATGGCTGGATGGCATCACTGACTCGATGGACGTGAGTCTGGGTGAACTCCAGGAGTTGGTGATGGACAGGGGCGCCTGGTGCTGCGATTCATGGGGTCGCAAAGAGTCGGACACGACTGATCTGATCTGATCTGATACCCCATACCTAACTAGCACTATTCACCTAAAAGATGAACACAAAATTTCAAGATCTGATACTCTAAAGCTGTCACTACCAGATTATTTTCATATAGTCACAAAAGGGAATATGTGTCACGCCTTCTTTCATGACAGCAACTAATAAGTGATTTTTGTGGAACCATAAACTTGTCCTGAGTCTACAGATGACATACAGACCAAGCTGAAGTCCAGGATGTATAAATATTCATTCTTTCTTTTTTCTCTTAAATAACCATCATTTGTAAAGCCTTCCAAAATGCATTTTTGGAGTAAATCAATCACTTCCTATTGATTTCTCATTCACTATTTTTATTAAAATTCCTTCATCATTTTTATGTTTTAATTCCTTATTACCAGATGAAACCAAAACTTTTTGAGGACTGATATGTATCGTAGAAAATACTACTTGCTTTTACTTGTCCTAATTCTACTTCTTTAAAACTTTGGTGAGCCTTAGTTCCTGTATTTCTTTCTTATTATTCAAAATGTATATTTGGCCCTTATGATATGCCATGAATGTGGTACTTTTATTACAAACATCTTTTTATATATTCATCATGAGCTTCCCAGGAGGTTCAGTGATAAGGAATCTGCCCGCTAGTGCGGGAGACACAGGAGACGCAGGTCCAATCCCTGGGTTGGGAAGATGGCCTGGAGTTAGGAAATAGCTTCCCACTCCAATATTCTTGCCTGGAAAATCCCATGGACAGAGAAATGTGGCGGGCTACAGTCCATGGGATGGCAAAGAGTCAAACACTACTGAGTGACTGAGTGCACACGCACACATATTCATCACAGCAAACCTGTGAGTAACTACTAGTACTATATAAAGCTAGTATTATTCAGAGGGTTAAGCCCAGCTCAGTCAAAGACTATTGACTCAAGGACCTGCTTTCTGGACAGGAACCAGGTTCTCACAAGTAGCATCACAATTTAGCAGCAATCTGAAGAGGCAGAATTATGAGCAGCTACTAGAAAGGTGAAAAATTCAACAGACATCTATTAGATATCAATAATGTACCCAATACCATCTTTCCATCCAGATGATTTAGAAAAGGGAGAGGAGGATAAAAAGAGGTCAAAAATTGAAGGAAAAGTTAGCAGGTTTCATAATCACTTACTGCTGCTCGTAGAGGAGGAGGTGTAGTTAAGGAAAACTGTGCCTCATCACTAAAGCCAAAACACTAAAGGCACCATCATTTAACTTGCATTCCCAGAGTAAGACGCTGTACTCAGAAGAAGCACCTGATGAACATTTAATAACAGTAACAAAGGGCCTCAACACCCTCAACTCTCCACTTCTTTACTACTTTGTCAGTCACTCAGTCACACTAGGTCTTTTCTCCTTTCGTATTCATGTCGCATTTCTCCCTTTTGCCACCAGCATCCCAAGGTTGGATCCTTCTCACCTCACACATCGATGACTGCAATGGCCACCTTCCTCTCATTCTGATGTATCCTATTTCAAGGTCCACTACATGCCATTGCCAGCACTGGGACAAATTGTTAATTTGTCCTAAAATACAATTGTTATCACACTTCCTTCTCACCTGAAACCTCCCACTTTTCCTCAGCCCCACACAATCAAATGTTAGGCTACCCACCACTTGAGCCACTTCAGAGTGTGGGCCTACTCTGTCATCACCGCTCGACCTCTTACACAAACTCGGATTTCCCGCCCACCAAGCTCTGAGTGTCTGAGGAATACAACAGGTGCTTCCCCATTTATTGTTAACATTGCCCCAGTATGAACTACTCTTCCCTGTCCTCTTCACTCACTCCTAACTTGACCACTCTAAAGTTTGTCATCGGCTCCACCAACCTGTTGAATGAACCCTTCTTCCACCACTCCAGATCACCACTTACGTATCAGAAATCCTCAAACTGCTTTCACTTCAGGGTGTTTTACCGTCTTAAAATTTTTTTGAGGATCCCCAAATGTGGCTATATCTACAGATATTTATCATATTAGAAATTAAAACTGAGAAATTAAAAAACCATTTGTTAATCATTTAAAAAATAACAGAGCAAGTCCATTAAATGTTAACATAATTTCTTTTCATGAAAGATTTCATAAAATGGAACTGCTCTATATTTTTGCTAATCTTTTCAATATCTGGCTTAATAAATGGTAGCTGGATTTGCTTAATAAAAGCAAAACTGCTTCTGCATTCACCCTCTTGTGATATCAGATATCATTTAGCCTCTGGAAAACTCCAGTGCGAGAGAATGAAAGTCTTGTGAGAGAATGAAAGTTAAAAAGACAGATTAAATCATTACAGAATCATTAGAATTATTATGATCTTATTCTGAAAATAGACTAACTTCAGCAGATCCCTTGAAAGGGTCTGAGGACTCCCAACAGTGCCTAAATCACACTTTTGAGAACTGCTCATCTAAACAATTATTTCTATATCTATATTTCCTTAAGAGTTCTTTGCAGAATACCTGTTAGTGAACAGCACAGTAAGTCCCATGTTCCCAACTGATGTGAAAGGTCCCCAAGGACACAGTCTAAGTATTATTCTCTCCATATTATTATGTGTATAGTGTTTAAAAGTGACTTTAAGATGTATCTGTAAAATTGGCCTCAAAAAGAAAATTAAATATGATGCAAAACAGAACATGAAAAAGTCTAGGAAAATAGTCACTCTTATGTATATACTGAGTCTATAAAACGAACCACTCCACTCTTTACGGAAACAAATACGACTGGCAAAACTTCACCAGTAATGCTTCTTGCCACCGCAAAATATGATAGCCAAGTACAAAAAAATTTTAGTGAAAACTTAAATACTGCTCAACTTCTGGTAAAAGGATATACATATACCTGTCTCTATCAAAATGTGATTCAGGAAGAAGCCAGGGACTGAGAATTTCATGAATCTAAAAACTGTCGATTTATGGCCTGAACTGTGTCCCCCCACATTCCTCTGCTGAAGCCCTAAGCCCAATACCTCAGAATGTAACAGTATTTGGATACAAGGTCTTTACAGAGCAGATTAAGCTAAAACGAGGTTGCTAGGGTGAGCCGTAGTCTAATAAGATGAGACACCAGGGATATACACGTACAGAGAAAAGACCACAAAGAAGCAGCACGATGGCAGCCATCTGCCAGCCAAGGAGAAAGGCCTCAGCATAAACCAGCCTGCCAACCCTTAATCTGGGACTTCCAGCCTCCAGAATTACGAGAAAATACATTTCTATTGATTAAGCCAACCTGTCTGTGATCTTTCTTATGGCAGCTCTGGCAAACTAATAAAACTCTCCATAACCCCAAAGAACTTAAGATAATATCTGTATGTACCCGCTAGGCACTCTATTATTATTTACCAAATGAATGAATAGGCAGACAAGATCATGGCTAAAAACAAGGATAACCTGAAAGCTTTAAGTAGCAAGCTATTTACCCTAGGAGCTGACGGCGCATCTTAAAATAAATATCTAAATGAATCCAGTGTCAGTGAACACTTACCTGCCCAGGCAACCGTTTCCACTTCACCACTTCCTTTGAATCTTCTAATCCAGGCTCCGTGTCCACTAAACTTGGCTCATGGTGTCGCTCACAGTATACTGGTTTACCCTTTTCTTCCTGAAGAGCCATCATAGAACGGTAAGATGGCTTTACCTAAGTACGTACAGAAAATGAGAGAATGTATGTCTCATGCTAATCTTTTTCTCTTTTCTAGCATATATGGCTTTTAAAATATTGAAACAAACAGTATAATACTGAAAATGTTTCAAAATGTAATCCAGAAAAAATTCTACTTTTATTTGTACACTATTTAAATAAAATAAAATGAATGGGCTTCCCTGATAGCTCAGTTGGTAAAGAATCCGCCTGCAATGCAGAAGACCCTGGTTCGATTCTTGGGTTGGGAAGATCTGCTGGAGAAGGGATAGGCTACCCACTCCAGTAATCTTGGGCTTCCCCTGTGGCTCAGCTGGTTAAGAATCCACCTGCAATGTGGGAGACCTGGGTTCGATCCCTGGGTTGGGAAGATCCCCTGGAGAAGGGAGAGGCTACCCACTCCAGTATTCTAGCTTGGAGAATTCCATGGGCTGTATACTCCATGGATTCACAAAGAGTTGGAGATAACAAAACAACTTTCACTATCACTTTAAATAAAATGAAAGTTGCTTGAAATTAGTCTTAAACCTAAAAGCCTTAAAAGAGGGAAAGGCTAAAACAGAACTCCAACGAAATAGTTTTAGTCACTCTGTCCCTTTGTTTCTACCTCTTCACCAATATCTACCAGATGTTATATTATAGCTCTGGCATTGCACTATGGAATCTCTGGCTTTAAGATCATAACATAAAGACCTAATGTTTTTAAATCCTCCATTTCTTAAAATAGATTTAATTCCATTCAAACCAATGAAAACCAACACTGTGGTCACAGTTTATATCAATACAGAATATGCAGAATGGCCTGAAATGTTTTGTATCAATGAGACAAAAGCAAAAGTTTCACCTCATTTTAGGACAAATGTTTGCTAAGATACTCATAATTTTAATCTATATACAACAGAAGTATAAATATTACTTGTTGATTATTTGAATAATAATTCAAATAATCTGCAAGCTATGATCTAAAAATCTGCAAGCTATGATCTAAATGTAGCCCAATGACATTTTTGCAAATAAAGTTTTATTCAAACACATCCAAAACCATCTGTTTGGTTATCATCTACATATGTGTATGTAGCTACTTTCACTTTAGGTTGAGTAGCTGCGACAGAGACTGCATAGCCTGCAAAGCCGAAACTATTTACTGTCTGGTCCTGTTTGTCAATTTCCACATTAAGTCATCTGTGTGCAATGCAGGAGCCCCGGGTTAGATTCCTGGGTTGGGAAGATCCCCTGGAGAAGGAAATGGCAACCCACTCCACTGTTCTTGCCTGGAGAACCCCATGGACAGACGTGCCTGGCGGGCTACAGTCCATGGGGTCACAAGAGTCAGACACGACTTAGTGACTAAACCACCACCACACATTAAGTCATTCTTTTATCTTTAATATTTAAAGATTAGCATTTTTTTTTAAATCTTAAAATTGAAATCGATATTTAGGACTTAAAATTCATTAAAATGTCTTTTAAGTATCAGCTATTACAGGCTTAATATATAATCTCTGAAGTTTCCTTTCTACTTCAGATATCTATTAAAATAATTCTAAAGTTTTTATCTGTATAGAAATAGAAACCATCACCCACCCTTTAATCTCAACAACAGAAAATATATATTTTTGCATGTGCTATTAACTTACACATTCTGGAACTTTCAATCCTCTTACAGTTACATACAGCGTTGATGGATAATGATTTCTTGGACATTTTGACCACCACTCAAAAACCTCAACGACATTTGACTGGGATCGAGGCTTAGTAGGTGGGTAATACAGTTGCAAGCGAAGTTTTGAATTGATGTTTACATTTCCATTGGCTCCTAGAAGCTTAAAATGAGAATTCAAATGAAATGTTACTTTCACTGAAAAGATGCCCAATAAACCAACAGTAGACAGTCCAAAATTCATTTTAAAAAGATTAATATGGCATGCTGAAGTTCCTCAGATTTGTAAAGCAAAGAACACTGACACAGTTGGTTAAGCACGGTTTCAGATCATTTTGACAAGGTAACCTAAATGACATCCTAAGAGCTGTCTTTCCCCCTATACAACTTCAGACCATTGGTAAAGCATTAGCATTACTGTGGCCGGTGTCACTTTGTACAAATAAGGTGATCAACATACATCTGTTTGTAACAATACTGATAAAGATTAAAATGCATATTATTTAAACACAGAAACAAATTTCCCATTTGTTCAACATCAGTATTTTTACTGGTAAAATTTCATGGTTAAACTTTCAAAAAGTCAAAATTATTCTAAAAGAGAGCTCCATATTATGTTTTTAAAATGTTTTGGTTCACCTTCTTAAAAAGGTCTATTCAATTTAAAAAACTATTAAACAAGGCAACAAAAGTTTAAGCTAAATAAGTGGACATTCTTAGGAGAAAAATTATCTCACCAACTCAAAATTAGGTTCTCTTTCACTAGACTGTGACCGTTAAGTAGAAAATACCTCTGTTAACCTTTGTGTCCTTTACAAATTAGTAGAGACAGCTGAGAGCTTCTGCAGCAGTTCAGGCAGAACATGGAGGTGACAAACTGGAAGAGTAGGAAGGGACAGAGCACAGGGAACATTTAATAACTGTTACTGATCGTGCAACTTGGAAAGTAAACGGGGAAGAGCCAAGAAAGATGCTTAACGTAGCGCATCCAACAGAACTTTCTGTGATGACAGACATGCTCTCAACTTGTGCCATGCAAGACAGTATCCACTAGTCACTATGGCTGTCGAGCACTTGAAGTGGGGCTAGGGTAACTGTGGAAATCAAATTTTAATTACATTTAATTTTAGCTCATTAATTTGAATTCAAACAGCCACATATGACTTGTAGCTACCAAAACAGATAAGGCAGCTCTAAGGTGGTAAGCCTGGGAGACTGGGCAGATGGCGGTGCTACCAAATGAGGCAGCAGATAGGGAAGATGCAAGAGATTTAGGGAGGATGTTCAGTTTGGGGGAGTCAGATAGCTATAGGTCACCCAAGCTGAAATGTCTGAATTTTAAAGCATAAGCAGGAAAAGCGGGTCTAAGAAAAGTGGATTACAGATGAAATCATGAGCAGGATTGATATTAAAGAGACAGGTGGAAGACCAGGAAGGAAACCGAAGGAACGTGATAAGGAAATCAGGAAAAAATGGTGTCAAGAAAAACCAAGGTATCAAGAGCTTCAAAACCATGGTATTACACACATAAGCATGACTGGTAAAAGAACTAGAAAATGTTCAATAATTTGGCAAATAGAAGCTTTATTAGCTGAGGCAAAACCCAGATTTGCACTGCGTTCAGGAAGAAGGTATCAATAAAGAAACAAAAGTTAGCAAAAATACAACTCATCTTTTCCCTACCCCTGTAGAAGAGGATGTAAAGTCAACGGAGGTTGTAAGCTGAGGGGTGACATTATGAAATAGAGGGATTAAAAAAATAGTTTCAAACTGAGCAATTGAGATGTTTAGTCATTAAATATTAAGCACTGATGATTCCTTTCATAAACTGTACTATCTGCCTAAAGCTTATCATAAGGCAATAATATCATTTTTAGAAGGTTATTTATTCCCCAGATTCTAAATCATACTTTCCATAAGTTGTTTTAATATTCACTAACCAATTTAGTTTATACAAGTATGCTGCTTAGTATGAGTAAACAACTAAGATTCAGCCAAATCCTGCCATTATGATTACAAACCATAGAATGTGAAGCGTGAATAAATAAGGTTTTATTATTTTGTAGTTTAACAGATTAGTCATATACATGTGCTTAAAGAATCAAGAGCGCCTCTACCTGAGAATTAGGATAAAGTCTCATTTATATCTGGACAAAGTTCTTTGGGGTTCATTTGGATCACTATGATAACTTTACAATTACCTAGGACATTCCTAGAACCAATGGTACAGGTATTAAAACATGTGCATTGTAATCTGATTCATGTTATTTTCTCAAAGATGAGTTTTTTTTAGTCAGTTTCCATATATTTATTAATTCCCTCAGTAGATACTCATGGAGCACTTTCTGTGTGCCATTCATATGCATGGAATGATATTATAGAGAATTTCAAGAGTAATATATTAAATGCAAAGAGATTTGGTAATGTACAGACTAAAATATGTTCAACAAATTGGCCAAAAGAATTGCCAGTGACTTGAAAACTTACAGTCTAATGAAAGATATATATGTTTACAACAGAGGACGCACATACAATAATGTACCCTTTACTTCTGATTGCATGAATAAATAAATAAAAATTTGTATAACACTTAAAAGATAAAATGTTGTGAAATACATCGTTTCCCAAGTGCAACTGACAGTAAATAGGGCAGTTCTGCACAGACCGTAGCATAAAAGTAATGAAAGCAGTTTCTTATTACACCACAAGGTGGCAATGTTCATTCACTCTGTGAATGTGACCCTTTTTGGTCTTTTGTTTTTATTTATTTGATTTAGTATGAGATGGGGTCTAGAAAAAGGTATAAGAGGTTATAGAAGGGAGATTTTAGAAGGTACAATGGACAGCGGGATTCTAAAACCACTCTAGAATTAATGACTTCCTCACCACAGTCAATCTGCTGCCATTCAGCAAGCAGACTGCACCTCTTCTAAAGCCTCTAAACTTCAGCATGGACTAGGTGTCTCATCTGGGTTTTCACAGCGTCTGCTCCATAGCACACAATCATACGGGCAATACGTTTACATAGAAACTGAACTGGAGGGCCAGGACAATGTCTAATTTATCTACAAATACCCTATATTTAAAAGAGTGCCTGGCAATTCACAGACACTTAGTAAATATTTGTTGAATGAATGGATGCACAAATGGAAAAATTTTATAAGATAATACACAACAGGTTAATTACTCAAGACTTCTTACAACTCAAATTTATGTTCAAAGTCAGAAATAAAAAAATTATGAAATTAAAATTTACCCTTTTAAAACATCAATCTATCCATATGTTTCATCTCTGTTGAAACATCCTTGTCAAAGATACCATCATTTTATACCTAGACTACAGCAAGAAGTTTCTACTTTGATTTCCAGTATCTACATTTCTGACCTCTCTAATTCATTCTCTACCCAGCAGAGTAAGCTTTATAAAAAATAAATCAGATTATTTCACCCTTTTGTTTAAAATCATTAAATGGCTTCCCATTACTCTTTAAAGTCTATAATGGTGGCTAGTTGCTATAATGGCTTGGGCTCGAAGACCTTGTGTAACCAAGGCCCCGTCTACCTCAGCAAGCTCTCCAGGCACCGTTTTCTCCCTCAGTCTCTGTCCTTCATTCTCAGTGGCCTTCTTTCGGTCATCGAGGTATTCCTTGCTCCTTACAACATCAGGGTCTTTGCATACTCTGCACCCAACCGAGAACTCTCTCTTTCTCATTCCTGCCATCCAGCTCATGATCAGGTTCAATGTCCTTTCTGTAGGAGACCTTTACCTGATACCACAGATGCTTTCATCATCTTGATAGTATTCATAAAAATTATAATAAATGCTAAGCTTTATGATCAACTGTTTTATGCCTGTTTTTCTTGCTAGAATATGAAGGCCATGAGGTCAAGGAGTTTATCTTCTTTGTTCACTGAATAGAACAGTGGCTGGCACATAGAAAGGGTTCAATAAATAATTTGTTGAGTTGAATAAATGTGGGCAGGGCTGTGTGTGTCTTTTTCAATGCTGGGTCTCCAGAGCATAAAGTGTATCTGGCACACATCTAAGTACTGAACAAACATCTAAGAATCTGAATGAGCATCATTTGAGTTTGAATTAATACCTCTTCACCACGGCAATCTTACCTCCTTATCCTAACTCCTTATATGACACCAAACTGAGTTGAAAAAAAAAATAACCCATAACACTTGAAGATTTGAAAAACATACCTTGAGAAATGCCCAGGCGATTTTCCGGAAGCCACATTCTTGGTTTTGAATTTCAGAGTTATTCTTAATTTCTTCCATGCTTAAGAAATCAAGAATCTGTAAGTAAGCATAAAAAATTATTTCACAGTATACTAGGTTATCTAAAATTTAATATTTTCTAATATTAATAAAATTTTAAAAACCCTCACTTAGAAGAAAAACATTTTTATCTCTCATCTCGCTCACTTTTAATTCACCCAGTTAGTAAGGTCTGTTTCTGATCACTTTATCTTTTATCAATAAATCTTTTAAGATTTATTTAAAACTCAAGACAAAGTATTATCTCAAATGTAGTCCTGGCAAAAATATACAAGGCATAGAATTCTTAGGCTTTGCTCATTTTTGAATGTATGAGCACAGACTTCAAAGACTTGTTTGTTTAATAAACTCATGGCCTTATCTGCAGGTTCCTCCTTGGATCAACTTCCTAAGTTGGGTATTTTCTCTTTAGATATATGTTTTTATTAGGCTTCTCAAAAGATTTTCTTTCATATCTCCATCTTGTCTGGATATTAAACTTCACGGATTTCCAACCAACCAGCCACATGTATTCTAGGTACTTGTCAAAGACTACCACTTTGAGCCTACTGGTGCTTATTAAAAGGTCTGCTGAGGTAACAAATCTATAGAAGACTACTTAAAAAATAATACATACTCCAATTTATTCCTATTTCTTATATACTTAAACTTGTCTTCAATGTAATACATTCCCAATGAAAAAAACACTGACAGTATAAGAAAAATACATAACAAAGTAAAAACAACTTGTAACCTAGACCCATAGCTGATGAACATTAACATCAAGTTTATAGGTATTTAAATCTTGTTCTATGTATTCCAACACTATTTTGCAAACTATTTTCATATAATATGTAGTGGATAGCCCAAGTCAATATATACATATGTATATCATCATGTAAATATCATAAGTTTAATAAAAATCATAATTTATTTAACCAAACCTCTTGCTAACTGAAGAGACCTATTTCCTTAAAATTTCTGCTGTTATAAACAGTGCTGAAATAAACATCCTTACATACACATCTTTGAGTACTTGACACTTATCCTTTAGAAGAAATACCAAAAGTTAGAATAACAGCTTTAAGGACTTCTGATGGATATTATCAAGTTATCCTCAAATTCTCACACCACTTTTTTGAATTACTAATCTACTAAAATAATAGCTTGTGTGCTAAGTTTCTTCACCTGTGTCTGACTCTTTGTGACCCTATGGACTGTAGCCTGCCAGGCTCCTCTGTCCATGGGATTCTCTAGGCAAGAATACTGAAGTGAGTTGCCATGTCCTGCTTCAGGGGATCTTCCTGACCCAGGGATCGAACTCTGATCTCTTAAGTCTCCTGCACTGGCAGGCAGGTTCATTACCACTAGCTCTTGGGAAGCCCCAAAATAAAAACTTATATTTGTGCTATTAAAATATTAAGTAAAACTTATGCTCTATTCAATTCATACCTCAAAGAAAAGGATGACTTTAGGGCTCTCCTCAAAATCTCGAAGCAAATAGGGAAAGTTTTCATTAAATATAATTTGTTCTTCCCACTCTGGAAGCCTTGATTTTAACTGTTTAAAATCATATGGCTGGGTCATGATAGGAAGAATATAATCCACATTCTCTTTTTCATAGTAAGACGAAACAGGCCGTTCACTGTTCAAAAAAGATACTGCTATTAACACGATTCTTTGTAATTTTGAGAAGGCAAGAAAAAAATAAAACTAGGGTGTTCAAGGTGAGGTGATCAGAAACAATAAATAGCCATGATACACAAGGAAAAAATATTTTATGTATCTAGAAAGCTACACATTTTATGAGGCTGAAAAGTAGTAGTATCTCAGTTCATTTTGCATTTACATACTCTCAGTTTCAAAGAATTATTTTATTATTTAAATATAAAGTGAGAGATATGATTTGTCCTTCAGTATATAAAGCTAGAATAAAGTAACATCTTCAGAATATTAAATGAGTTTGTGGTAAGTTAGTACATTAGATTTAATAAACAAAATTTGAGCACAACAGGATTGTATGTACTTCAAGGTTTGTTATATTTTCTTTCTATGCTCCAAGACAAATGAATAAGTGAATAACCTTTTGATAATTTTCTTGTTTCCAATTTCTGCCATTTTTCCAGGCAAATAATTTTTTTGAATTCTAGTACAGTCATATATTATACTTTGTATTTGGGCCTTAAGCATGTAGTAGCTACAAAATTAATACTAGGAAAAATTAAATTCAAGACATCTGCCTCACCTGAGGGACAGACAATACATTACATTCAAAAGAAAATATATATGAAAATATGAGGTTAGACAACTAAAGGATTTACAGTGTAACATGAGACGACTTACAATGTAACCTAAATATCATAAATTAGTCATTAAGCTTCAGAGAAACTCTCTCAACTCCCCTCTACTTAAAATTAATTACTCATTTAGCACAGTCACTTCATTTCTTCTATAAAACATATTGATCAATATCAATAGTTGAAGAACACCTACAATTAGTATGAAAATTGAAAGCGACAGTCAGTCAGTCAGTCGTATCTGACTCTTTGCAACCCCATGGACTATACATACAGTCCACGGAATTCTCCAGGCCAGAATACCAGAGTGGATAGTCTTTCCCTTCTCCAGGGGAATCTTCCCAACCCAGGGATCGAACCCAGGTCTCCCGCCATTGCAGGTAGATTCTTTACCATCTGAGCCACAAGGGAAGTCCAAGAATACTGGTGTGGATAGTCTTTCCCTTCTCCAGTGGATCTTCCCGACCCAGGGATTGAACCCGGGTCTCCTGCACTGTAGGAGGATTCCTTACCAACTGAGCTATCAGGGAATGACCGTCAGTGGTAGAAAAAGGACTTCTACTGTAGACAGTTTCAATTTCAAGGACTGCCTGTACAATTAAAAAAATTACCTATCATCTTTCTTGACATATTGACCAGTATTCTCATCAACCACATGAATTTTGACCATTGGGTGAGAAATCATAAAATCTGACTTAAGACGATCAGTTCGGTGAATGTAAACTCCCAGGACAAGGTCATCATCAAGCAAACATTTGGGATAAACTGGACGATCACGGCTTGTTATTTCATGAACACCATCACCATCAGTATCTTCATTATCATCTGAAACCACATGCATGGAAGAAAATCGATGTTATCAATGTGATAATTAATTGTTCCCATAACAATATACTCAGCAATAAACACTGAATTTACAGATAATCTAATGCTTATGATCCATACTTATTTATCTCTGTTCACAAAGACACTTCAAGGAAAAACAAAGAAAAAGCCAAACAATAGCAGACTATGCTCTGACAGTAAATGCTTTATTTACTAAATGCATTAAAATAGGGTGAGGTATCTCTCTTTGTTTTCCCTAATAATGACCAACAACACAGAAAGAAAAAAATGAGAGCCAAAGACAAAAAAGTAATTTTATCTAGGTATTTTCTAAGTGGAACATGTATCACTCAAATTGTTTATAACTACAATTTCTGTTTCTGGGTAGAATGCAGCAGGAATGTTGCAGGTCAATGTTTCTGATAAACAACAACTTGAAAAAGCCAAATAAATTGCAAAACCTTATTTTTAAAGGCATCAGAAAAGTACAAAAACAATGGACAGTAGATGGACTTAAAGTCCAGAGAGGGAGAATCAATCTGGGGTAAGCTGATAGACTGGCAGCTGTTTCAGTGTCTGGGGACACTTTCTGATCAGGATATGAGAAGAGGACAAAGGCAGAAGTTCACCACTAGGAGAAAGAGTAACCAGAAACATTTTCAGTCGTTGTGCGGGGTTAAGTGATAAAAGTGGCCTCAAACACATGGCCAGTGGGAGAGGCGAAAGAGGAGTGAAACCTCCCAGTCTTGTTTTAGCAAACAAGGACTCACCAGAGGGAAGGGCCTGAAACAAAGCAGGTAAGGAGGAAGCCCTGGAGGGCATGGTGATTTTATGCCTACAGCCACTTTTTACCTGGGGTCACTTACCAATTCTGGGCATATCTAGAGGTTGAGAATCCAGGCATGGCCCCTGGCAGAAGGCCCCTACGGGGGGACAGAGAAGCCAGCAGAGATTCTGGTGTTCACATGGAGCTGGAGTGACAAAACCAGGAGACTTGAGAGGCCTCAGCCACATGGCCAGGCTCTCCCTCACGACATTTGCCAAAATTTGAAGTTGTACGGGGCAGAAGGCTAAAGGGCTAAGCTGAAAACCTCTGAAAGGCAAAGCTGACTCTCCCCAAGTTCTCAAGGGCTAACAAGGCAAATATCTGCACGGCTCTCAATTTGAAACACCTGGAAGGCCACATCCTGGGAACTGGGCAAATAGAGACAGGGTCCTACCAACACTACGACACAGATCTGACTTAGCTTAGATTAGTTGCAATTAGTTGTCCGCTCTGTCTGCCTAAGAGTGGAAAGAGAAAACCCTCTCTAGTGGAAGATGCAACTCTGGAATTCTACATACAATGTCCAGCATATAAAAAAAAGTTACTAGACATAAAAGACACAAGACTATATGACCAATATCCAAGAGAAAATACAGAAAACAGAAGCAGACCTACAGATGATATGTACTGGAGTTAGCACACAAGAACTTTAAATAATAATGATTAATATTCAAGAAAAAAAGGAAAGAAGGACAAAATAATTTTTAAAAATGGAGACTTTCTACAGAGAATTGAAATTGATTAAAAAAAAAACAGGCATTATGGAACTGAAAAATATATCACCTGAAATTAGGAATTCAATGGATGTATCTAAAAGCATATTGGATGCAGAAGAAAAATCATTATAAATATCCAAACCAAAGCATAATGAAAAAAAAAAGAACTTCAGGGAAAAATCATAAGAAACATGTGGACAAACTCAAAAGAGTTTGTGAAGTTATAAATATCTAGAAAAACAGGAGAGGATGATAAAGAAGCCATATTCAAAGCAATAATGAGTAAGAATTTTCCACACGTGATCAGATCAGATCAGGTCAGTCGATCAGTCGCGTCCAACTCTTTGCGACCCCATGAATCGCAGCACGCCAGGCCTCCCTGTCCAGCACTAACTCCCGGAGTTCACTGAGACTCACGTCCATCGAGTCAGTGATGCCATCCAGCCATCTCATCCTCTGTCGTCCCCTTCTCCTCTTGCCCCCAATCCTTCCAGCATCAGAGTCTTTTCCAATGAGTCAACTCTTCGCATGAGGTGGCCAAAGTACTGGAGTTTCAGCTTTAGCATTATTCCTTCCAAAGAAATCCCAGGGCTGACCTCCTTCAGAATGGACTGGTTGGATCTCCTTGCAGTCCAAGGGACTCTCAAGAGTCTTCTCCAACACCACAGTTCAAAAGTATCAATTCTTCGGCGCTCAGCCTTCTTGACAGTCCAACTCTCACATCCATACATGACCACAGGAAAAACCATAGCCTTGACTAGACAAACCTTTGTTGGCAAAGTAATGTCTCTGCTTTTCAATATGCTATCTAGGTTGGTCATAACTTTCCTTCCAAGGAGTAAGCGTCTTTTAATTTCATGGCTACAGTCACCATCTGCAGTGATTTTGGAGCCCAGAAAAATAAAGTCTCTCACTGTTTCCACTGTTTCCCCATCTATTTCCCATGAAGTGGTGGGACCGGATGCCATGATCTTCGTTTTCTGAATGTTGAGCTTTAAGCCAACTTTTTCACTCTCCACTTTCACTTTCATCAAGAGGCTTTTGAATTCCTCTTCACTTTCTGCCATAAGGGTGGTGTCATCTGCATATCTGAGGTTATTGATTTTCCTCCCAGCAATCTTGATTCCAGCTTGTGTTTCTTCCAGTCCAGCGTTTCTCATGGTGTACTCTGCATAGAAGTTAAATAAACAGGGTGACAACATACAGCCTTGACGAACTCCTTTTCCTATTTGGAACCAGTCTGTTGTTCCATGTCCAGTTCTAACTGTTGCTTCCTGACCTGCATACAAATTTCTCCAGAGGCAGATCAGGTGGTCTGGTATTCCCACCTTTCAGAATTTTCCACAGTTTATTGTGATCCACACAGTCAAAGGCTTTGGCACAGTCAATAAAGCAGAAACAGATGCTTTTCTGCAACTCTCTTGCTTTTTCTATGATCCAGGAGATGTCCTCTGGTTCCTCTGCCTTTTCTAAAACCAGCTTGAACATCAGGAAGGTCACGGTTCACATATTGCTGAAGCCTGGCTTGGAGAATTTTGAGCATTACTTTACTAGTGTGTGAGATGAGTGCAATTGTGTGGTAGTTTGAGCATTCTTTGGCATTGCCGTTCCTTGGGATTGGAATGAAAACTGACCTTTTCCAGACCTATGGCCACTGCTGAGTTTTCCAAATTTGCTGGCATATTGAGTGCAGCACTTTCACAGCATCTTCTTTCAGAATTTGGAAAGCTCAACTGAAATTCCATCACCTCCACTAGCTTTGTTCGTAGCGATGCTTTCTAAGGCCCACTTGACTTCACATTCCAGGATGTCTGGCTCTAGGTCAGTGATATCCACAAGTGATAAATGATATCAATCAGTAAACTCTAAGCAGGGTAGCTTCCAACAAAGCTATACTTAGGCACAGCATGATAAAATACTGAACCAAAGATAAACAGAAAATCTAAAGAGCAGGCAAAGGGGGAAAAAAGACAACAGACCCTTCAAAGGCACAGAAATAAGATTACAGTTGGGATTAAAAAATGATGGAGCCCAGAAGACAACTGTATTAATACAACTTCCTGCAACCTAAAATTATATATTAACAAACATGCTTCAAAAATGAAGGTAAAGGCTTTTTTAACACAACAAAATCTGAGTAAATTAGCTGGCCTGCACTGAAAGAAAGAATAAACTGAATTCTTAGCACAGATAAAAAATGAAAAAAAAAAAAAAAGGAAATTTGGGAATGAATATAAATTAATATCAAATGTACAAAATGGTAATTGTAAAATCTGTGAAGTTTAAAATACATGCAGCCCTAAGATACATGATGAGAAACTAGAAGGCAGGAGGGAGACAGATGCAGAGAAACTACCTGACAAGATTCAAATGGAGTCAAACTATTCTACTGTTTTAGAATAGTATATTGGAGAAGTATATTCTGTTAGAGAGTTAGTTTGTATTAGACCATAAGTCAAGAATAAACTTACTGCTCTCAGAGCATGAGCAAAAAAAAAAAAAAAAATAGTAGAAGAATGTATAATTAATAAGTTAATAGAAGGAGCAAATCTTTAAAAGTGACCTCAACAACTCAAAAGAAGCCAAGGAGAATAAGGAACATAAAACACTTAGATGGTACAGAAAAACTAACAGTGAGATGATGAACATAAGGACACAGATCATAAACAAGAAGATACCCAGGAGTGGGGCACAAGAACACTTCACATTTTCTGGGGACCTGTCCCTAAGGAGGTCACTGCCTGAGGGCTGAGATCCCACATGTGCCGGAGTAGGGGAAGAAAACCATTGAAGGCAAAAAAGAAAGGTACATGGACACAAAGTGGCTCAAACAAAGGTTGTGCAACGCAGCACAGGCAGGGAGCCTCGGGGACGCGGAGGCAGAAGAATAAGAGTACTGTCTGGCCCCACCTAGACCTGGAGACCGTGGACCAAGCAGAGGTTTAAAGGCTGTCCCCTTCAACCAGGTTGGCACCACTTAGGGGCACACTGTGTGTGGAAGACGATGGAGAAATGAGGAAAGGTAACAGTGTTCTATGCAAACTCAAACCGTAATGGAGAATGAACCATTAGAGATTAAAAAGGACACTGTATATTGATTACTATAGACTGAATGCTTATGTTTCCCCCAAATTCACATGCTGAAATCCTAACCTTCAATGTGATAGTATTAAGAGGCTGGGCCTTTGGAAGATGATTAGATTATGAGGGTAGAGCCTTCATGAATGGACTAGTGCCCTTATAAAACAGAACCCAGAAAAACCTCTTGCCCCTTCCACATTGAATCTGCAAGCACCCTGATCTTGGACTTCCCAGCCTCCAGAACCATGAGTTATAAGTATTTACAATTTAAGGCATCCAGTCATGGTATTTTGTTGTAGCAGCTTGAATGGACTATGACAATGACAAAAGTGTCAATTGGATAGGAAGATAAAGCAATCCTAAGCATGTATATATTCAACAACAAAGCTCCAAAATATGCAAAGAGAAAAATGACACAAACAAAAACAGAAATGCAAAAGAATATTAGAAACTTTAATACTCATCGAATAGCTGATAGAATAAGCAGACCAAAAAAAAAAAAATCAGGAAGATGAGAATACAATAAACTTGATCTGACATACATAGGACACCACCATACCCAGTGACATCAGAATTCACATTCTTTTCACGTGCACGTGGCATATTTACCAAACTCATCCTAAGGTGGTCATAAGATATCCTAAATAAATTCAAGAGACTGAAATAATTCACAATATGTTCTCTGACAACAATGGAAGATAAAACCCAAAACAAAAAGATAACTAGAAACTGCTGCCTGAAACTAAACAAAACAAAACACTTCTAAACAAAACACTTCTAAATAATGAGTGATCAAAGGAGAAATTTAAATGGAAATTAAGAAATTTAAATGGAAATTAAGAAATACTTTTATGGAATGACATAGAACATATCAAAAATTTGTGGGATGCAGATAAAGTAGTGCTTGCTGCTGCTGCTGCTAAGTCACTTCAGTCGTGTCTGACTCTGTGCGACCCCATAGACGGCCTCCCACTGGGCTTCTCCGTCCCTGAGATTCTCTAGGCAAGAATATTGGAGTGGGTTGCCATTTCCTTCTCCAATGCGTGAAACTGAAAATTCAAAGTGAAGTCGCCCAGTCGAGTACAACTCTTAGTGACCCCATGGACTACAGCCTCCCAGGCTTCTCCGCCCATGGGATTTTCCAGGCAAGAGTACTGGAGTGAGGTGCCATTGCCTTCTCTGAAAGTAGTGCTTAGATGGTCATTTAATATTATTAGAAGCAAAGTGAAAGTGAAGTGAAGTCGCTCAGTCGTGTCCGACTCTTTGCGACCCCATGGACTGTAGCCTACCAAGCTCCTCTGTCCATGGGATTTTCCAGGCAATAGTACTGGAGTGGATTGCCATTTCCTTCTCCAATTAGAAGCAAAGGATGACTTAAATCTTATAAAATCTTCCTTATAAAGTTAGAAATCAACAGCAAATCAAACCCAAAGAAACTTATAAAAGGAAATAATATAGACAGAAGAAATCACTAAAATTATATACAAATCTATGATAGAATAAAAACAAAAGCTAAAGGTTGGCCCTTTAAAAATATTTATAAATTGAAAATGCTGAGATTGATGAAGAAATCAAGGGAAATTCAATTACCAGTATCAAGGGGTACCCTTTCAGATGCCATAGACATACAAAATCTGAAAATCCATATTAAATGGACAAATTCCTCAAAAAATACAGTCTATCAAAGCTGACAGAAGAAATAGAAAATATGAAGAATCTGATATTTATTAAAGAAACTAAATCTGATTTAAAATTCTTCCCAGAAAGAAAATCGTGGCCTAAGAACGTTTATTAGCAAATTCTTCCAAACATTTAAGGAAGAAATAACACCAGTTTATACAAATACAGAGAACTGAAAAAGGAAATATTTCCCAATTATTTTTAAGACCACCAAAACTTTGATGTTAATTCCGGGTATTTCAACAACAGAGAAGTACAAACAAATCTCTCTCGTGAACACAGGTACAAAAATTCTTAACAAAGTATCAGCAAATTAAATCCAGTATTAAAAAAAAAAAAAAAAAAGGTAATACACCATCTCTGCCAGGAATACAAAGATCACTTAATAATCAAATTATCACATTAATAGAAAAAAGGGTAAAAATTAATATGATTATTTTAACAGATGCAGAAAAAGCATTTGATAAAATTCAATATCTATGAATGGTTAAAAGAAAAAAAAAACTATTACCCAATTAGGAATAATCCAATAAGGGTATTCACAAAAAAGTCTGTAACAAAGTCTCACTCAATGGTAAAATAATGGATGCTCTCCCCTAAGGATGGCAGCTAGAGAAGAGTATTTGTTATTACCACTTCTATTTAACACTATAATCAAAATTCTAGGCAGTGTATCAAGGTAAAAATAAGGAATAAGACATAAGAATTAAAAAAGAAGCAATAAAACTATCATTATTAACAGCAACATCTATTATAAAGCTATTGTAGCTAAGACATAATAGTGATGTTAGCGTAAACCATCTAAGAATGGAGATTAGTGAAACTGATCAACTTACACAGCCACCTTATTCATGATAAAAGTGACACTAAAATGCAGGGGCAAAGATGCTCTCTTCAGCAAATGGTATTAGGTCAAGTACATATGCATATATGAGAAAATAATGGGTCTGGACCACTACCTATCCCCATACATAAAAATCTATTCCAAGTAAACTGCAAATCTAAAAGTGAAAACTGAAACAAAAGTCTTTTTGAAAATTATATATAGAGAAACACCTTCAGGACTTGGGAAAGATTTCTTATATCACAGCACTTAAAATCAAAGGGAAAAACATGGAATACATTGGGCTATATAAAATCCTTAAATTTTGTTTTACCAAAGATATCAATACCAGTAGGAGAAAAATAATAAAACCCAGAGAGAGAAGATATTTGTGATATACATATATATGTTAAATATATTCTTATATATATATATGAAAAATTGTTATCTAGTTATATAAAACATTCACAATTAGAAAAAGGCAGACAATTCCATTTCTTAAAAAATTATACAAAAGACTTGAACAAACTTACCATGAAGGAATCCAAGTAGGCAATAAACATGAATAAGATGCTCAACTGCATTAGTTACCATGGAAATCAAATCAAAGTCAAAATGGAATAATCACCAAACACTTATAAGAATGACTAAAATTTAGAATACTGACAATATAAATGTTAGTGAAGATGTAGAGCAATGGAAACTCAAATATGGCTAGTATCTACTGATAACCCAAGTGTGGAAAATGAGAAGTATCTGTTAAAGTGAAAAATACATATACTCTATGGCATAGAAACTCTACTCTACTCTATGTCTAACAATAACAAAAAATGTATACACATGCTGATTAAAAAATGTGACCAGAATGTTCATTATAGCTTTACTTATAATCGTTTAATACTAGCAACACCTCAAATGTTAATCAGTAAGAATAGGTAATTAATTGTGGTATATTCACACAATGGATATCTAAGTACAAAAACAGGACTCATGATGCATAAGCTCAAGTGCATGCAATAACAGTATAAACCTCACACAAGATAATCTGGAGCAAAAAAAGCCACAAGCAAAGAGCATAGTATTTATAATTCTAAACATTTATCTTAAAATAGAAAAATGGGGAAAATTAACTTTGTGTTAGATGTTAAAATAGTACTCACTCCTGTAGGACAATGAACTAGAAGGGAATTAGTGGGGGGCTTCTGAGTGCTAATGATCTGGTTCTTGATTTGGATGATGACTTTATAGACATGTCCAGTTTGTGAAAGTTAACTAAGTAGCATACACATAATACGTACATTTTTCTTTTAAAAAAATTAATTACTGGAGCCACAAAACACCATAAACTGCATGAATAAGCACCATAAAATCTAAAATTGCCCCTTTTTTAATCACAATTTTTGGCCAAATAAATGGAAATTGAAAAGAAAAAAAAAGAAAATGTAAGAAGCAGAAAAAAGTCAAGAATAAGTAATGAAAAATAAGATAAAAGAAATGAGCAGAAAGGAATGTAGAAAGCAAGAAATAAAAAGTGAAATAAAAAGTGGGCAGGAAGAAGCTGAATTACGAGAAACCGTGAAGATAGCAAGTTTGACAGAGGGATGCAACTTAAACATCTGAAATGTTTAT
Source organism: Bos mutus (assembly GCF_027580195.1). Classification (NCBI taxonomy): domain Eukaryota; kingdom Metazoa; phylum Chordata; class Mammalia; order Artiodactyla; family Bovidae; genus Bos; species Bos mutus. The sequence goes on from NC_091625.1 coordinate 73,485,580, forward strand.
TGGCTGTTGCCCATTTACAGTTTTCAATGCTGTCTTAATTATTTAGGGGCAATAACATACAGAAGAAATCTGTGTCACAATAGCAACTACATTACTAATGATGACTCAAGTAAGACACACTCATCACAGAGACCCACAGTTATAAATAAATGAATGTTACAATCTAGACAAATCTAAGTATCAAATATTCCATATTGAATTATTTTTTCAATTATACCATCCGGGACTAGATTTTCTTTAGTTTTAAGGACTAAAAGTCCCTGAATCAAATTATGCCTACCAAGGCACACATTTTTTCATTTAATTTGGATAACAAACCTGTTTTAGCCTTCTTTTTCTTTTTTTTCAGTTTGGATTTTGAGTCATCTTGCATGTTGTCTTCTACATTTTGTTCCTTTGAGCTCACTTCATCATCTTGATGAGTATCTGAAGTAACTGCTCCAACTGGAGATTCTTTCTTTTGTTCACCTTCAACTGGGTCATCAGAGATGATTGATGTACTGCAAATATAATCCAAGTTCAAGCCACTGGAAATGTACCATTATTATTATTACCCTGCAGCAAAGTTAACAGCAACTAGAGGCAAGGATAATCCTAAAATCAGTATTATTTTCTGCTGGGAGATACATATATTTTCTTACACACTAAACTGGTTAGCTGTCAAACTAAGTATTATGTGTACTAATTTACCCTTGGTGATGTTATATATCCCATGAGCCAAATTAAACTCATCTCTAAACTCCTGGGGAAAATGAATTGTATTTTATGATCAGTGGATCTGTTTTTACTTGGGACTGATAAAATCATCCTTACTCTACTGCCAAGTAAATGAATAATGAACAAATCTCTAGATTATTTAAAAGCAAAAAAAAAAAAAAAGTGTTCTAATTTTGTTTGTTTTGTTTTCAAGAGGCTTCAGATATCCAACTTTTGATTTCCAGGTAAAAATTAATTGCTTATGTTTTCCAGTGGCTTATGTGCCACTGTGTTTTCAGAAGACTAACATTAAAATTAAAATCTGCATCACATGAACTATTAATACTAAATGGTAAAGGGTAGCAGCCTAGAAGCACACTGAGTTGTAAGGAGAAATCAGCCTATTAATGTTTGTGACTTACCAACTAAAAAAGGAATCTGCATCTAATAAAAAATTGACTTCCAATATATTTAGTCATATTTCAAAAAGGGGGTGAGAAATAAAGAGTAAAGAAATATTTCAAAGCAGTCATTCTAGAAAGTCATGTTATTCTATCATATCATCAAATACTGTTATTTAAAGAGAACAGTTACCCTTTGCATGTCTTTGTCATGTAAAGCATGGTTGTGTTTAAAATTCATAAACTGATCTTACTAAAAGTATGACTTAAACAGTTCATAACAGATACGGTAACTGTGTGAAAAAATAAGATTTATGGTGTACTGTGGTAAGCAGTCTTTAAGGTGGCCTCCAATGATCCATGCCTCCTAATACTCATGTTGTTGTTTAGTCACCAAAGCATGTCTGACTCTTTGTGACCCCATGGACTGTCGCGCACCAGGCTCCTCTGTGCATGGGATTTTTCAGGCAAGAATACTGGAGTGGGTTGCCATTTCCTCCTCCAGAGGATCTTCCCAATCCAGGGATCAAACCTGCGCCTCCTGCATTGGGAGGTGGATTCTTTACCACTGAGCCACCAGGGAAGCTCCCTGATACTCATATCTTTGTGTAATCCTTTCTCTTTATTGTGGACTAGACCAAGTGACTTACTTCTTATAGACAGATTATGATAAAAGTAATTGGTACCACTTCTATGATTAGGTTCCCAAAGGACTGTGACTTTGGTCTCGCTTTTTCTCTTTCAGAGCCCTTGCTGAGTAGCCCATGTAAAGAGGTTCACGTGGTAAGGACCTGATGTCTTTGGCCAAAAGCCAGTCAGGATCTGAAACCTGCTAATGGCCACGTGAGTGAGTTTAGCAGTGGATCATCCATATCTTCCAACTGGCATGTCACTTGGCAGATCCTCCCCTAGCCAAGCCTTGAGATGACTACAGCCCGGCTGACATCCTGATTGTAGCCTGTGAGAGGCTCTGAGTTAGAGACACCCACTACGCCACTCAGATTCCTGAGCCATAGAAACTGGGAGACAATATATGTTTGTTGTTCTGAGCTGTTAAAGTCTGGGGTAACTTTTAATGCATGTGCCTGTTAGCAACTCTGTTTGCCCTCTCTTCGTTACGACTGGTTGTCTAGCTTTTAATAAGAGGGGAACTATTTTTAGATGAGGACATTGAAGGAAACTGACCCTGAATATCAGAGAATAGTCAAATACAGACTGTTTCCATCTCAAGTTGTTTATCCAGATGTAGATTACAAAAAACAAACTTACAGTAGTTAAAAGATAGTTTTTACCTTGTTTACCCCAAGGAGAGACAATAAATAAGAATCTACTCACCGAAGTTCACATTGTGTATGTAAGCATATACATGTAAGTACTGTATATAAAAAAAGGCTAAAGGAATACCAAATTGCTAACAGGGATTATCTCTGGATGGGTGGATTACTTATGTTTTCCTTTTTGTGTCTGTATGTTCTACAGTGAATAAATATTATTTGTAAAATAAGGGGAAAATGTTGTTTTTATATATCTAAAGTATTTATAACTAAATAAAGGATGTAATTATGCAAAATAGGATGATAGTACTATTCTTGACAGAGTTGTCATAAGGGGAAAAGCACATATTCCTTGTAAAGCATTAAGCACATAAGAAGGGGCCACATAAAGGTTAGCTGTTATTATTGTACTGCCCATGTGTCCAAAAGAGGCTTCCCAGGTGGCACAGTAGTAAAGAATCCGTCTGCCAATGTAGAAGATGCCAGAGATGCAGATTCAATTCCAGGGTCAGGAAGATCTCCTGGAGTAGGAAATGGCAACCCACTCCAGTATTCTTGCCTGGGAAACTCCATGGAACAGAGGAGCCTGGCAGACTAGAGTCCATGGGGTCTCTAAGACTCGGACATGACTGAGCAATTGAGCATGCACAGTACACATGTCCAAAAGGAGGACTAAACATTTTCTTTCTGAAAACTGTAATAGGGAAGAACCTTTTGTATTCCATTACATGTTAATCACTAAAGGATGCTGCCTGTGAGCTTAAATTAGACATAATGGCCCGACTGTGGGAATCCTGCTTCCAAAGCAATGAGCATTAAGCTAAAATACCTTTGTTTAGCTCATGGAAACATCTTGACCAGGTCCATTTGTGAGTGACTGCAGGGAGAAAGAAGTTAACACACCCCCTCTGGAGGCTGATGGGAACCAGGAAGTGTTTGATTTTACTCCCTCCCCTTTTAGTATAAAAGGAGCCTGAATTTTAATTCAGGCAAGATGGTTCTTTGCGGTGTACGAGTCAACTGTTTTCTCAGTTTGCTGGTTTTCCAAATAAAGCAATTATTCCTTGCCCCAACAACTTGTCTACCAATTATTGGCCTGTCGTGCAGTGAGCAGTACAAGCTTAAGCTTGGGAACAAATTTTGGTGAAGCCAGCCAGGAGCCTCGTAGCTGCCGAGACCACCCATCCTGAGGATCTGATCTCAAAAACTCCCTTCAGTGGCACTGGCTGCCCCAATACCTGGCAACTGGAGCAAGGAACCAACATTTGGGAGCTGACGGGCTCCACATAGTAGGGTAAGTCGCTCTAGTGTGCACAGCCAGGAACTTCATTTCCTTCCCACCTTTGGGCTTTTTTTCCCTCAGGAATAAGTCAATTTATTTTGTGGGGTATTCCACTGGGGAGAGGAAAGAACTGTAGGCCTTCTACCTGATTTGTGAATTGGTTTTTTGGTTTCTTTGGATGCTGGCATTTGTTTGTGTTTTGTTTGTCTTGGAAAAGAAGGAATGTTTCATCTATCCCTAAACAAAGTCCTCTGAAGTGCATTTTGCGTAAGGGATCCTATTACAGCTCTGAACCCATGGGTGAAAGGAAAATGATATCCTACTGTAACAATGTGTGGCCACGGTTGCTCTTAAGATCTTCATCTTGGGACCCTATGCACCACATACTGCTATTCTTGTTATGTTAATTAGGTCATTTTTGGTCATTTATTATGTTGTTAGTACATGTAAAACTCCCAGGACCAAACCTGAGGGTTTATTTAGGATTTTCTGTTTGTTCTTTGGGTTTTTTGTTTCATCTTGTGTGCTTTTGCTTCTCCATTTGTAGCCATATCAGTTTGTGATAGTTAAAACTTTTACTGATATGAAATTGGGAAAATAAACAGGAAAAAAAAAATCTGTTCCTGTCCAAGAGTGGGATAGTCCAAGGAAAAAGAAGTTGTACTTGGTTCCTAAAATCACCAAAAACTACACATAGAAACAGAAGTGTCTTTTCCATAAATATTAGTAAAATGGTTTCACCATGTAGACAGCTGACCTTGATTTGTTCTGTCTGCCAGAAACCCAGTGTGAATCTATCCTCTTTTACAACTGGGTTTTACATTGTTGTATCAGATTCATGGCTAAAAGTTTGGAATGGGAACTATGAGGTCCCTGTGTTTCTGTGTTTGCACATGTGTTATAGATGTGTGGCACTGCCAAAATTAATCTGTAAAGGGGCACTATTTAATTGGCCTAATAGAAATTAAGTGCTTACACAAATACTCAAATACAATGAAACTGGCCAGAATGAGTTTCAGGTTCACATGATCTAGGAAATACTTAGTATGGAAATAATATCTGGTATGAAAAGTTAGCTTAAACTTGTTTTTATATAGACATGTCTTTAGAGTCATCCACATTAAGTACAATACTTTCATTGTACCTTTAGGTTCACCAGAAATCAAAAATACCTTATTCTGTTACAAAGAATACTGTTACAAAGTTTATCAGAAAATAAAATAATGGGACAAAGCTTTAAGTAAATATAAGTAAATGAAGTAAGGAGTTCTGGAGTAAACTCTATGGGAATAATGTTTTGGAAATGTCTATCTAGAATAGTCTCTCCAGATTTTCATAACTTGAAACAACCAAGTTCTAAGGTAAGACTGAACTTAATTAAGAAATCTTAAAGGTAAAGTGGTAAAAATCTGAATTTCTTTCTCTAAGAGGATAAAAAGTTTTATTAAAATGTTGAATTACTTTCGGTAATTATGAGTTTGTTTAAGTGATCTGTATTTGCCATTGAGATCTTTAATCATCATTGGTTAACTTTTGATATTTTTTAACAAACTTCCAAAAAGATCAAGTTTTAAGTGGAGTTCATCTAACCTCTGGCTAACTTTGGAGTTTTTCAGAGGGTCTCTGGAACATCTCAAATTATTTCTCTCCATCTCAGGAATATAGCACTAATTGGGCTTATCTGGTATGTTCAATTGCATGGGAAGCATTATTAAATAAATAACACTTAACACTTCTTAGACTGTATCACATGGGTGAAGAAGTGAAGTGAAGTTGCTCAGTTGTGTCCAATTCTTTGTGACCCCATGGACTGTAGCCTACAGGCTCCTCCACCCATGGGATTTTCCAGGCAAGAATACTGGAGTGGGTTGCCATTTCCCTCTCCAATCACATGGGTAAATGTTATTAATATTCATATTCTATAAATTATATAGAGTTCCTAACATTCTGGCATATCCTGGTAAATGATATTACTCAATTTCAGTGTTGTCTTAAACTATCTGTCATAGCATTAATCAGATTTCTATTCAAATGCATGTTGTAATCCCAGTTGGTTGATGCTAAAGCAAAAAGGTATCCTTTTAATGATAAATTGCTATTTCACAGAGGATTTTGAATGACTCTACAGGTATTTTGTGAAAAATTAGGGAAGAATGATAATCCTTTATATGCAAGCATCTGTACTATTATCAGAAAAGAAGAAAAAGGAAGGGAATGAAAGTGAGGATATGTTCCTTCAAACCTTAATTCCTCAAACCTTAACTGACCCAGCCAATCTGGCCACTGTGCCAATACATCCATCCTTCCCACCATTTTCCATTCCTACCCAGTTCCAACTTCTGACACTGGGGCTCAGGACTTCCCCTCCTTACAGGGATCAGTTAGAAAATCCTGTGTTAGTTTCTGGAGGAGAGGGACTTGTTCTGATATTGCCATCTAAGACAAGACAGGGCACCCGATTGAGCCAGAAGCTACTATGGGAACAGGGTAATTTCCCTTACGCCATTATCTTGCTGCTGCTGCTGCTAAGTCGCTTCAGTCGTGTCCGACTCTGTGCGACCCCATAGACAGCAGCCCACCAGGCTCCCCCGTCCCTGGGGTTCTCCAGGCAAGAACACTGGAGTGGGTTGCCATTTCCTTCTCCAATGCATGAAAGTGAAAAGTGAAAGGGAAGTCGCTCAGTCGTGTCTAACTCTTAGCGACCCCATGGACTGCAGCCCACCAGGTTGCTCCATCCATGGGATTTTCCAGGCAAGAGTACTGGAGTAGGGTGCCATTGCCTTCTCCGATGCCGTTATCTTGTAGGGAGCCTAAATGCAAACAAACAGCTGGCTGGGTTTCTCAGACTTGTTTAATTGGAAAGATCCCAACTGTCATAAGATTGGAGCCCTTCTCATAGGGAGGATCCTCTATACATGAAGCCCACTTGACAGCACCCACAGCTGAACCAATAGGGTCCCAGAGAGGGAAGAAGGCCCTTAGTAGAGCACGACTTGTTAGTGCATCTTGGCAGGGCTTTGAAAAGGGAAACCAAAGCAAAAGGGTTTGAACAATATTCAGGAAATTCAGCAAAACAAATGAAGACCTCTCTGAATTTTTGGAAAGGATTTATCATACCTACAGACATCATACTAATGCAGATCCTGAGACCCCTGAAAATATCAGAATGGCAGATGTGACCTTTTGGGGCAAAGTGCCTCAGGTATCAGGAGAAAGTTATAAAAATTAGATGGAACATTTGGAATGAACATTTCTTAACTGGTAGATGTTGCTTTTTTAAACTATTTAACAGGGAAAAACAGAAGAAAGATGCAAAATGAAACATCACTTTTTTGGCAGAGGCACTGGATTCCCAGAAGGCGAGTAACTGGATGAGAGGTAAGTCCCCACTGGGGAAGGAATGATGTGCTTACTGTAAGGAGGAAGAACTTTGGAAAACAGAAACTGCTATAGGCTGAAAAAGAAGAACAGCAAAAGATGAGAGCCTCTTATGTGGCAGAGAGGGACACTCTGAATGAAGAGGCCCAAGGGTTCTCTTGGACTTGAGGCATTGAATCAACACAGAGGAACCTGCCCCACCCCGCACTGAAAAAGAGACTTCACTTAAATATCGCAATTCCAAGAAATCTCAGGTAACCTGATAGTGTTGCTGTGGATACTTTTTCAGGGTGGGTGGAAGCGTATTCCATGAACAGAGAGTCTCTGAAAGCCCTCCTTCGGGAAATCGTCCTGATTTGGATAAGCATTAAAACTATTCATCCTGGAGACCACAATCAATAGGAAAAACAATAAATGTCACTACAAGAGACATTTAACTTCGCATAAGGCCTTGCCAGTTGCCCTGCTATGGATCAATGGCTCCCAGAAGCAGGCTTAAATTAAGCACCTTTAAAATACTGTATGGTAGGCCATTCCAGGTGTCTGCCCAGGTAGGAGACTCTAAAAGTGCTAAAGACCTAGGAGTTGCCAACTGTACTAAAACTTCTGTACTACACTATTCACGAGTTTGCCTCCAACGGGTCTGCCTATCCAACAGAAGTAGATGGTGATTCCATTACAGCTGGAGAAGGGGCAACCCATTTGTTCAGTTTTGTCCAAATAAATAGCATAGAAATTTGATATATGTATCGGGAACTAAAACCAAAACCACAAGTTATTATGAATTAGACAACAAAGTGGTGAGAGGTTTCATCTGGTTCAAATAGGACTGACTAAAGATTTCAAAAAGGGCTGACTGAAGAGTCTAAGGAAATTTGTCACTTCCATTCAGCAGAATGGTCTTTGTCCCTTATCCCACAAGACTGTGGTATGGACACCAACAGGGGGAATCGTAACAGGAAGAACCTTTTGTATTCTATTACAAGTTAATCACTAAAACGATGTTGCCTGTGTGCTTAAATTATACATAATGACCCATTTCTGGAAACGCTGCTCCCCAAGTGATGAAAATTAAGCTAAAATACCTTTGTTTAACTTGCAGGAAACATCCTTACCAGGTCCACCTGTGAATGACTGCAGGGAGAAAGAAATGAACAGATCCTCTCTGGAGGCTTATGGGAACCAGAAAGTGTTTGACTTGACTCCCTCTCCCTTTAGTATTTAGTACTCCCTCCTTCTCAGAAGGAGCTTGAATTCTATCTCAGGCAAGATGGTTATCTGGGGCATGAAGCATCATCTGAATTTGCTGGCTTTCTGAATAAAGTTGCCATTCATTGCCCCAACAACTGGTCTCTCAATTATTGGCCTTTTATGAGGCAAGCACTATAAGCTTGGACTTAGTAACAAAACTCCAGGTATCACTCAAAAGCTGAAAATAGTGTTTTTTAAAGAGGACATTGTATATTTATCAATGTAACATACCTTGTTTCAGATTTAGACAAGGTGGGAACTTTCTTTTTTTTCTTTTTTCTTTTTTCACCACTCAATTTGTCATCATGCAATGAAGAATCTAAGGGAAAGTAAGACAACTGCTCCTTGAGTTTCTTTCGGATTTTCTTCTTAATCTCCTTTGCCATTTCTTCAGCTACTTGGAGCTGGTATACTTGCATCAGTTGTTCCTCATCTAAACTATTCTTTTCTCCTTCCTCCTTGGCCTTTTTACTTTTGTCATGAGTCACACCTGGCTGTAGCTTAGTCCGTGTTTTCTGAGGTGTCGCATCTCCCTTCTCAGGAGCTTCTGGCTCCATCTCTTGTGCAGTCACCTGGAGCGCTGTTTTCATAACCTTTTTATTTGCCTTTTCTTGCTTGTCCTCCTCCACAATAACATCATTTTCTGGATCTTGAGTTGCTGACTGCGGATCCCTTGGTTTGTTTTTAATTACTCGCATGTTCTTCTCTGGGTTCTTAGTGTTAGCAGCAGTTATATCATCACTTTTAGTTTCCCTGATTTTCTGAAGATTGCTTGTAACAGCATCAAGCTAGGAGAAGACGACACAATAACAGAGTGTCAACTAAACACAGTTTAGTTCTGTGAAGATAAAATCATGTTGACTGTTTCACAATATGCAATACTGGGAAGAATATTTCACTTTTTACTCCAGTACTTTGACACCATTCTAGGGCCTTTGGGGAGCGTTTTCCTGCTTATTCTCCCAGTCTTAGACCAGCAATCTTGAGAATAAATTCATATCAAATGAGTTAACTAACATGGGGAACATGTTAATGACTTTTTAAAAGTGAATTAACTGCTCAAATCTCAAATGCTACTTTCCTCTGGCAAAATGATCCATACTCTAACCTAATTAAGAGGTATCAGTGAAATTGCTAGAAGAGCTATGGTTAAAGTATTTCATGTTCTCTAATAGAAAACACACAGGTCATTTATCTTGCTTCATAATTAAATTCAAAAACCAAAGGTTTATAGCTCTAGGGTTACTGTGCAATTAGTCTAAACATATCACTGAAAAGGCTGCTAAGTATTAAATATTATCAAGTTAAATCAAATGACTAAGCACATACTTGTATTAATAACTTTCTCCATTCAAAATTATTTAAAATTAGAAATAAACAGAAAATAATGCTAGAAATCAAAAAGGAATGTTATTAGTAATAAAATAAATATTTTGAGAAATCCCCCAAGGATGAAAAACAGGCAGGATTAGATCCATTAAGAAATCCATTAAGAAACTACCAGAGAAAACCAGAGCCTGTAGGAAAAGACTTGTCCAGAGAAAAGGCTGGCTCTGGAGAGGCCATAAGCTGAGGCAAGGAGCACGAAAAGAAGGGATAAGCCTGAGGATGACCAACTGAGGAGTTGGGAGGGCAGCTCTGTTCCCCTCCTCCAGCTGTGTTACATGGTGACTTTCACCCAGAGAACAAAACAGCTGAACAGACAGAGATACGGCTTCATGTCTCAGGTAGGTACAATCCTCACCAACAGCAGAAGCACGCTATGTTGAAAACAACCAATAGGCAGGAGAAAAATTCTCAAACACAAAGATGACGAACAACTGAGAACACTGAGGGAAAGCAGCAGAATCGAGGAGAAGTCCACCAAATCCAATAAAAGAGAAAAATTAACATGGAAGAAAAACAAACAGCATCAACAAAATAATTTAAAATGAGTAGAATTAATATTAAGAAATTCCAAAAAATATGAGATGAAAAACAACTGCAGATGTTAGAACTAAAATTTTGAGTGACAGAAATAAAAGCTGAAGAGATGCGTTCAAAAACAGAATGGGTAAAACCACAGTGATAAAAGATTGGAGTCAAAGAATTCTCCCAGAAATGACGGAACCAGTGAAGACTAAAGTTCAATTATTGAAAACCCTCATGTTTCAAAATAGTTAGAATATCTAATATATGTGAAAAGATGGAAAAATGTATTCCACCACATATCCAATATTTTACCATCTTTAAGACTCTTCTGCTCACCTAAAATATATTCCCAAATTCTACCTATTCCTTAAGGATAAATTCTGAAGCCATATCCTCCAAAAATCTTTCCTAATCAGATTAAAAAAAAATATCTTCTTAAAGGTTTATTTTCACATGTTCTGTTTCTAGAAGCAATATATCCATAAAACAGTAAGAAAACAGAAAATTTAAAAATAGAAAAAAATTCAGAAATTACTTAAAAAAGAAGACCCAAAGTTCAATCCTAGATTGCCTCACACAAGGAAAATCAATGATAATCTGTTCAGAAACTTACTTTTGTCTTCTTTCTCTGAAGACAGTCATACCTAATAACCTTGAATTCCCATTACATCAATACAGAGCAAATGCTAACTTTTCTGTTTTCTCAGTACCAGAAATGTAGTGGCAATCAAGGTAAACTGTGAGGACACTAATAAATGGAAAAAGATAAGCAAAAATTAGAAACAGAAGAAAGAATTATAGTCTAGAAGAAAGGATTTTGAAAATGAAACCCTGGGGAAGCTCATCATATGAAGCTCATAAGATGTTTGTTTATTCTCTTCCATTGATCTGTCAACCTTTGTACTAATAACATCATTTTAAATACAATCCTTAGAGCATCTTTGGTAGCATTCCACAATTCTATTGAGATGACAGTTTCATTACTTTTTAAATTCCTGTTTTTGTGGTTTGTATTCCCTTTTTCTTGCTAATCGCTTCACGAGATAGATTTTACATTACCAAGTAATTTATAAATTTTAAATTTTGTTGTTCTAGTTTTGTCATACTATAATTGAAAAAGTCTACTTCATGGAATTTCACCTTTCATGGACTATCACTGAATTCATGTTCTTTTTATCTTTAACCATCCGTTTATCTTTACCATCTCTGCATCATTTTTCACTTTAGCTTGTCTGTTTTTAAAAATAAGTATTATTGAGACATAACAAACTATATGAATTACAATAATCATCACCGGCTGTAAGCAACTTAAATGAATTCTGACAAACATATACAGCCATGACACCACATGACAGCACAACTTTCAAGACACTAAACATTTCTAGTACCCTACGCGTTCCTTTACAAAATCAATCCCTACCCTCCAAGTCCTGGCCCCACTCAGCCACTGATCTGTTTTCTTTCACTATAGTTTGTCTTGTCTAGAATTTCATATAGATGGAATCATATAGAAGATAGTTTTTTGTTTCTGGTATCCTTCACTCAGCATAAAGCTTTGAGATTCATTCATGTAGTTGCATTTATAATAACATTCCATTTACTGCCGAGCAGTATTTTCATTGTATGGAAAGATACTACATTTTATTTCTTCATATACCAATTAATGGACATTTGAGTTATTTCTAGCTTTGCATGTTATGTTTTCATTTCTCTTGAGTAAATATCCATAAGTACAACTGCTATATATGATAAGTATATGCTTAAGTTCTTAAATAACTGCCAAACGGCTTCCTAAAATGGCTGTACCAGTTCACACTCTCAAATGTGTGAGTTCCAATTATTTAACACACTTGTCAGCACTTAGCATTGTCAATTTTCATCCTTTTGCATTCTAATAGGTATATAATGGTATCTCTGTATTGTTTTCAAATTAATTAACGGCATTACTATGCAGGCTTCCCCTGTGGCTCTGCTGTAAAGAATCCACCTGCAGTGTAGGAGACACAGGAGATGCAGGTTTGATACCTGGGTCGCAGGGAATATCCCTGGGTCAGGAAGATCCCCTGGAGGAGGAAATGGCAATCCGTTCCAGTATTCTTACCAGGAGAATCCCATGGACAGAGGAGCCTCGTGAGCTACAGTCCATGGGGTCGCAGAGTTGGTCATGACTGAGCAACCGAGCACACACATCGTACTAACCACATCTTTACTAAGCACGTCATTACACATGCTTATTTCCTATCTGTATCTCTTTGGTTAAGTGTTCAACTCTTTTGCCCATTTTCACAAGGTTGTTTCACATCAATGAGTTCTGAGAGTTCCTAAAGTTTTCTCAATACATTTTATCAATGTGTTGCAAATATTTTCCCTCAACTTATAATTTTATGTTTTCATTTTCTTAGCAATGTTTTGAATTTTCACAAAGCCCAATTTAACCCCCTTTTCGTTTATGGTTCATACTTTTGTATCCTGAGAAATCTATTCATAACTCAAGTTTACCAAGCTTATCTTGCTTATTTTATAAGCTATATATATAGAATTTAGCTCTTAAATTTTTTAAGTCATAGATCCATTTCTACTTAATTTCTGAATATGATATGGTCATAGTTTATAGTATTGTATATCTGATTGTTCCAGCAAAATTTGTTGAAAAAGATTATCCTTTTCCCCTCTGAGGTATCTTGGTAATTTTGGCAACAATCAATTGACCACCTACACTGGAGTCTATTTCTAGACTCTGCTGATTTATGACTTATATGTCCACCTTTATGACAATACCAGGTTGTCCTGGTATTGAGTTTTGAATCAGATGATAAAACTCCTTCAACTTTGTTCTTCCTTTTGAAACTGTTTTGGCTGTTCTAAGTTTGTTGTTTATATTTCCAAATAAATTTGAAAATCAGATTTTTAATTCTTGAAGTCTATTGGCATTTTGATTAGGATTAAATTGAATCAATAGATCAGAATTTCAGAGAATGGATAATAATAATCTGTCAATAATTATCTGACAATACTTTCAATCCATGAACATGGATATATCTATTTGGTTTTGATTTTTAGCAGATTAGGGATTTCCAGTATCCAGGTTTGCATATATTTTGATAAATGTATCCTAGATTACTACATATTTGGTTACTATTACAAATGACATTTTAAATTTTAAATTATTCACTACTGGTACAAAAATACAATTGGTTTTTATATTTAGACCTTATATTCTGCTAACTCATTAATGCTTCTAATAGCATTTTTTTGAGATTCTGTCTTCTGCGAATGAGATTCTTTTACTTCTTTTACAGTCTTTATATTTTTTTTTCAAAATTGCATTATTGCATTGGTTACCCATACAATTATGAATATCTATGGTGATGTGCTCAAGCTTAGAGCAAAAGCTGTCAGTTTTTAAATTTTAAGTAATTTTAACTGTAAGTTATTGTAGATTCCCTCTATCAAGTTGAAGAAGTTCCCTTCTCTTTTTGTTTTAGTTATCAGAATGGGTGACAAATTTTGTCAAGTCTTTTATTGCATTTATTGAGATGATCATATGGTTTTGTTTAATTTTATGGTGAATTACATGATTTTTTTTCAATACTTTGATATACTGCTGAGATAAATTACATAATGTATATAATTATTTTTATATAAGACTGATTCCCTAAATTTTGTGGAAGATATCTGCTCTGGGTTCAAAAGGGATACTGGTGTAATTTTCCTATAATGTCTTTCTCTTTTAGTATTAATTTAAAATTGCTACCCCCATCAAAAGAATGGAGAAGTATTCCCTCTTTTTACATAGTCTGAAAGAGTTTATATAGAATTAATATGATTTCTTCCTCAAATGGTTGGTAAAATTTATTAATAAAGTCAGCTGAGAAAACTAGCCACCTAGTTTTTTCCACAGGTTTTTAACCACAAATAAATTTTTAAAAAGATATAAAATATTCAGTAGCTTGTAGCCTTGAAGTAATTTACACATTTTATCTAAGTTGCTAAATTTATTGTCATAAAGTTATTCATAATACTCCTTTATTGTCCTTTTTAGGTCTTTAACACATCTGCAGTGAATTATATTTACATTCCTAGTATTAGTTATTTGTCTTCTTTCATTGTTTTTCTGATCAGTCTGGTTAGAGTTGTGAAGAAAAGGGTTAATTCGCAGCCCTCGTTGCTCAAATCCGCAAATCCTAGGCCTGTTTGCAGGATAAGCTCTTGAATGGCTCCTGAGAACTGAGCTCTGAGCTTCTGGAATGTTGAGCCTGAAAAAGGTAAATGAATACATGAACTAACTAAAGAATATTATGAAACCTGGACTTAGAAAAGGCAGAGGAACCAAAGCTCAAATTGCCAGCATCAGCTGGATCACAGAAAAAGCAAAAGAATTCCAGAAAAACATCTGCTTCATTGACTACATTAAAGCCTTTGACTGTGTGGATCACAACAAACTGCGGAAAATTCTTAAAGAGATGAGAATAATAGATCACCTTACCTGCATCCTGAGAAATCTGTATGAAGATCAAGAAGCATCAGTTAGAACTGGACGTATAACAATGGACTGGTGCAAAACTGGGAAAGGAGTACGTCAAGACTGCATATTGTCATCCTGCTTATTTAACTTATATGCAGAGTACATCATGCAAAATGCCGAGCTGGACGAATCACAAGCTGGAATCAAGATTGCCAGGGAGAAATATCAACAAACTTAGATATGCAGATGACACTACTTGAACAGCAGAAAGCAAAGAAAAACTAAAGAGGTTCTTGATGAAGGTGAAAGAAAGTGAGAAAGCTGGTTTAAAATTCAACATTCAAAAAACTAAGATCATTGCATCTGGTCCCATCACTTTATGGCAAACAGGGAAAAAAAATGTAAACAGCGGCAGATTTTATTTTCTTGGGCTCCAAAAACACTGCAGATGGTGACTGCAGCCATGAGATTAAAAGACGCTTGCTCCTTGAAAGAAACTATGACAAACCTAGACATGTTTAAAAAGCAGAGATATCACTTTGCTGACAAAGGTCCATAGAGTCAAAGCTATGGCTTTTCCAATAATCATGTACGGATGTGAGACCTGGACCATAAAGAAGGCTGAGCACCAAAGAATTGATTCTTTCGAACTGTGGTGCTGGAGAAGACTCTTTAAAAGTCCCTTGGACAGTATAGAGATCAAACCAGTCAATTCTGAAGGAAATCAACCCTGAGTACTGGAAGGACTGATGCTGAAGCTGAAGCTTCAATACTTTAGCCACCTGATGCAAAGAGCTGACTCACTGGAAAAGGCTCTGATGCTGGGAAAGATTGAGGGCAAGAGAAGGGGGCAACAGAGGACGAGATGGTTGGATGGCATCACTGACTCAGGATATGAGCCTGAGAAAACTCCAGGAGATAGTGAAGGACAGGGAAGCCTGGCATGCTGCAGGCCATGGGGTCACAAAGAATTGAACACAACTGAGTGACTGAACAACAAGAAAATCTAGCATATTTTCCACCCTTTAAAATTAACACATAGAACATTTTTAGAAACTGTTATTCATAAAAGAAGTTATCACCTCTATGAAATAACATTAGGATAAAATGAGATAGAAAATCAAAGAGTGAAATCAAGATGATAAAGGATTGACAATGATAATGATTTAAAGTCCTTCCTTTAAATTAAGGCAAAAATTCAGATGCAACTTCAAAATTAATAATAGCCACAGTTTGAGTATTTATTCTCTACTTAACAATTTATACTTATTGGTTTCGGTTATTACTACTGAGTATTAAACCACTCCAGACTTAGTGATATAAAACAATAAATCATTCATTATGGTTTGAACTCAATATATCCTATCTATCATGCCTCTCATCTCTAGTTCTTCATACTTTGATTTCATAATTGGTCACTTCATTCATCATTTGCTATTATCATGTACTTTTTATCCATCACACCTGTCTGGAAAAAACTCTGCTGCTGCACGACTTCAGTCGTGTCCGATTCTCTGTGCGACCCCACAGACGGCAGCCCACCAGGCTCCCCTGTCCCTGGGATTCTCCAGGCAACACTGGAGTGGGTTGCCATTTCCTTCTCCAATGTGTGAAAGTGAAAAGTGAAAGTGAAGTTGTTCAGTCGTGTCCTACTCTTAGCGACCCCATGGACTGCAGCCCATCAGGCTCCTCCGTCCATGGGTTTTTCCAAGCAAGAGTACTACAGTGGGGTACTGTTCAAATTAAGTGATGTTCATCTCTATAACTATAACCAGGCTGTTGAATGCTGCCTGAAGAAACTGAACCACTTCAAAGATTGGTACTATTCTAAAGATATGGCCTATAAATTCAACTGAGACCTCAAAGCTACAAACAATTCTCCCATACTGCATAATCTGTTTGTATGCATTCTTCTGTATCTTCTGCACACTGGCTATTTCAGGCTGTCTTTACTTACCTCTGATGTTCAATGTTGTCACTTCTTGACTCACTTTCACGGGTGAGTCAAAAGCCATCAAATGGAAAGCTGCAACTTTCTACTACCAAATCTACAAATTTTCATGTACTCTAAACAATCTTTTTCTCTGTCCTTCTCATTATAAAGAGGTGGGTCTTAACTTGTGTTCTAAAAATTTTCCTGTCCTGTATCATCAAATCTCTTCCTTATCTTCCCCAATGCTGCTGCTGCTAAGTCACTTCAGTCGTGTCCAATTCTGTGTGACCCCATAGACGGCAGCCCACCAGGCTCCCCCGTCCCTGGGATTCTCCAGGCAAGAACACTGGAGTGGGCTGCCATTTCCTTCTCCAATGTGTGAAAGTGAAAAGTGAAAGTGAAGACGCTCAGTTGTGTCCGACTCTTCGAGACCCCATGGACCACAGCCTACCAGACTCCTCCGTCCGTGGGATTTTCCAGGCAAGAGTACTAGAGTGGGTTGCCACTGCCTTTTCCATCTTCCCCAATACCAGCACTGAAAATATTCCTTTTTATAGTTAAACTTTCTGAAAAAGTTGTCCTACTTGTACTGCTTCATTTTTTATGAACATCATATTAAAAAGTTTTGCTCCCTACCCTGGTAATTAACTTCTGAATACTTTCTTGGTAAGTAAAAATACCATTCTGGTTTCCAACCTAAATAGCTTTTACAGTGTTCCTGTATTTTATTAGTCGATGTCATTTTCTCTTGTAATTTTTTTTCACACCTTTTGCTCATTTAAGACACCTGAGTGCTAAGTTGCTTCAGTTGTGTCTCACTCTTCATGACTTTATGGACTGTAGCCCATCAGGCTCCTCTGTTCATGGGATTCTCCAGGCAAGAATACTGGAGTGAGTTGTAATGCCCTTCCCAGGGGATCTTCCTAACCCAGGCATCGAATCCACGTCTCTTATGTCTCCTGCACTGGCAGGTGGGTTCTTTACCACTAGCACCACTTGGAAAGCCCTGAGAGATATAGTATCTTACTATTCAAGGCATTTATTTGTAGCATTTCTTTATTTATTAACATTTGGAATGGAACTTACTCATAGGTTGTTCTTCAGATTGATAGGGGAATAGAACGTTAAAAAGAACCTTCTGATTCCAGAATACAAGTGTTCAATAAATTTTAGCTATTACTATGTTATTGGCTATATGAGTACTAGATCTGTGACTATAAAAAAATCATAGTTTCAGTGAATTAGCTAACTTTTAGTTGTCTTTGTTTCTGACTCAAAGTATCTTCTACCTCAGATTTATCTATTCCTTCAACAAGTATTTACTGGTTTTCTGTGTGCAGACAGAGAATATTCTCATTATTTGGATGTCTTTCATTTAAAATCAGATGTCTTTCATTTCCCACACTGGAAAACTGAACCAGCCCACTTCTATTTTCTTATTTAAATATTTGTCTATTAATTTAGGTTTTTACATTTAACTTTTTAAGATATCTGATATGTAATTTAATATGAGATGAAATGAGACTGCAAACGACCTTTTTCCCTAGAAGCTAAAGCAATGTTAGCAGTACCAGTCCCTGTACCATAGCTTCCTGAAACACCTGGCACAAACGATGGAGAAACTTCCACATGCATAACTGGTTTCAAGGCTCATCCAAATTTATTTTCAGATTATAAATTCTCTATTCCTAAATACTTTGTTTTCATTCATGTCTCTGGAGATGGTACTACACACTCAACTAATCTATCTTCCATAGTTTTATTGATTTTTTTCAGGAGGGAACACCAGTCATAACTCTTTCCCAATTCACATGCTCCCTATTGCTCTCATACACGACTGACAATGTAGGCAAGTACATTCCTTGGAACACTATTTTCCCCTAAATATTGTATGGATATTGCTCCATTGTCTTTGGATTTAAGTGTTTTTGGAGAGAAGCTGGAAATGTACGAGGTGTTTCTTCTGTTTAGATGTTAGCAAAATTTCTCTCTCCCTTGAAATTTAAGTTTCCAGATAGAGTTCTCATCTCAAACTTTACCTGGAATGCAAGATGGATTCATCTCTTCCCACATCCTTTTTCATTCTCAGGAAAGTTTCCTCCTTATGCTCTTTTTATTATTTCTGCTCCATTAGTGCCGTCTGGGAACACAGACTTGTAAGTCAAGTATTTCTATATGTCCTTATTTACTGTATCTTTCATTTTAGTTTCGGCCATTCTCTCTCATGTTTGTTGCCCAATCACTAAATTTTTCCTTAGTGTCAATTCTATTATTTTAGGCCTCAGGTACAGTTTTTGAGGCAGCAATGAAGAAAGAATCACAGAGAGACTGTAATTTTAAATCCAGATTCTAAAATTCTTACATGATATTAAAAAATATGGCACAAAATTTGTATATGTAGGTTATCTCTAAATAGAAGGATTCAGGCTGTTTTGGTTTTACTTTAGTGTAACAAAAGTCTTTGAAATGTAGTGGGTGAAAATTAGCTCATCTATTCTGGTTATTTCTGCTTTCATTGACTGTTTTACAACTTGGTAGAGAAAAAGGGTTAACATGTAGAAAACTCATAGCAATGCAAATGTTTCCTGTCCACAAGAATTTGTAAAAGATTTTTGTAATGTATGTAATCTATGTAGAAGATTTCCATTAATATAATGCAACTAAATTTTGTCTGGTAAATAATAATATGGCCTTCCCTGTGGCTCAGCTGGTAAAGAATCTGCCTGCA
Source organism: Bos mutus (assembly GCF_027580195.1). NCBI lineage: Eukaryota > Metazoa > Chordata > Mammalia > Artiodactyla > Bovidae > Bos > Bos mutus. The sequence goes on from NC_091625.1 coordinate 73,504,899, forward strand.
TTGTGAGAAACGTGGGTTTGATCCCTGTGTTGGAAGATCCCCTGGAGAAGGGAAAGCTATGTAAATGATTTCTAATATAATGCAACTGAATTTTGTCTGGTAAATAATATAAATCTCTGTACATCACATCCATTTGAACTGGTTATAACATCTTACTGGTTCCCTCATTAATCAGTGGGCTAAATAAAATTTTTGATACATGTTAATACATAGAAAAATGTGTGTGTGTGCTCAGTTGTGTCCGACTGTTTGCAGCCCCATGGACTGTAGCCCACCAGGCTCCTCTTTACATGGAATTCTCCAGGCAAGAATACTAGAATGGGTAACCATTCCCTTCCCCAGGGAATCTTCCCAACCCAGGGATCAAACTTGTGTCTCTTAAGTCTCCTGCACTGGCAGGTGGATTCTTTACCACTAGCACCACCTACATGTAAATAACTCCAACTTACTCTATTTCTGGCTATATGAACCTGGCAGAGATAGTAAGTGGTTTTCTATTCAGATGGTCATAAAATTTCTCATGTGCAAAATAAGATCTCTAATACGTACTTTCATGATTAACAGGAGAATCAGAAATGATAATTTGTAAAAACCTTATCAGAGTGCCTGATAGTTGAAAAACAGTAAGATAAACCTTCCATTATTATGAATTCTTCTATGGCTTTCCCTTTGCTTAATTTTCTTATTTAAGCCTGCTTCCTTTTTAGTCTCAGCCTGTTCTACACTTGGGAGTTCTTGTTTTAAAGAGGTCCTATCACTTCTTACTTTATTAAACAGGGTCCTATTGGGTTGTGGTGAAGACAGTAGATTCTGAAGTCAGATTGTCAGTTTGAATCAAGGGTTTATCATTAACTATGCAACTTTGCAGAGAAGGCACTGGCACCCCACTCCAGTACTCTTGCCTGGAAAATCCCATGGACAGAGGAGCCTGGTAGGCTCCAATCCATGGGGTCGCTAAGAGTCGGACACGACTGAGCGACTTCACTTTCACTTTTCACTTTCATGCATTGGAGAAGGAAATGGCAACCCACTCCAGTGTTCTTGCCTGGAGAATCCCAGGGACGGGGGAGCCTGGTGGGCTGCCGTCTGTGGGGTCGCACAGAGTCGGACACGACTGAAGCGACTTAGCAGCATGCAACTTTGGGTAAGTTATTCAAACTCTCTATGATCTAGTTTCCCTATGTATAAATGTAAATGAAGCTTCATAATTGTATTGTTTGTATTAAATTAAAAACTAGTGAATACACACAAAATATTTTGAAGTGCTTGAAAGAGAGCACTATTATTTAGTAAATAAAAACAGGTATTCTCCTCTATTTGTTAAAGTAAAGCATTTCAAAAATATTTTTGCATTCTAGGAATAAGCTGTTTCTGTCCAGCTGAAAATTTCTTCCTAAATACTTTTATCTTTAAATTAAGAGAGACTGTGGATGGCCTAGTGTGTGCCAAAAGAGACTAAGTTACTTTTAATTACCTATCCCTTATGTGTCCCCCACACCTAAACTGGATCTTAGATAACTGGACATATCTTCTGCCCATTTTCTGGTTATCCATTTAATTTAGCATCTCTGGCTTAAACTGTACCTTGTTCATGCTCACAAAGCCCAGTTCTGACAGAGAGAGAAAGTATGAGTTCCACTTTGTCTGAGTCCATAAAAATATTCTGCAGTTGCGTCCAGGGTTCTTTCTGGTTTGCCAAATGTATACCACTTTCCTCAAGGTGAGGGCATGTACCAGTAAGCAATGTTCACTGTCCATACGCCACTCTTCCCTACCATACACCAAAAGCAGCATGTTCTATCTTAGAGCAGCATCCACTACGGCAGACCTAATCTGCTCCACTCTGTCAGTGGTTCTTACTTCATATGCAGTGTAGTACACTAGGGTACTAGGAACTCCTTACATGCATGCAGCTGGATCCTAGCCAAGGTTATTACTTTTTTTGTTGTTTCAATCAAGAATATAATGATCACACTGATGGCTGCCAGACAGAACGCTAAAATGAACAGGTCTCACGACAAAATACAGACTAGGTTAAAATATGCTACAAGTCAAATATAGGATGCATATAACTCATAAAACTCCTGTTAAAGGAATGTGTGTATTCCTCTTATCAACAACCAGAACACACGAGTACCAACTGCCAGAACTTGCATGAAGTTACTTATTTGTGCTTGTGTGTGTATCTGTGAGTACACAGAGATTATGGTCAAAGGAGTGTATGAAATGGAAACAGAAATAGAAACAGCGAGACAGGTTTGAAGAATGAATAGTGCCTTAACTGGGATACTATTACAGACTCTAATACCCTGGGAATCAGGTTGTAGTTAATTTCTGACTTGTTTAGTATTTCTTTGAGTTCTGTATCTTCAGTCCCTTCAAGGGTGATACCAAAAAATTCTATCATTTGAAAGTGTACCTCAAGTACAAAAGGGTAACTCTTCCTTTAAGAGTCCATTGATTTCCCCTGGTTCTGCTGGGTAGAATCAGTAGAAGAAGTCTATATGAGGATAAGCCATTACATATCTGAAATAAGATATTACTTCCTAAATTCTTCACAATTCTGGGTTAAAAATAAGGGTTTTCTGCAAGACCGTGTAATACGGCTAGTTTGCGTTTCCCTGGTATCCCTGGTCACTTCAACCAGATGGTCTGTTATTCATGTAGGACAGCACTCAAGAACTCGATACTCCAAGAGCGAGGCTGATTTGATGGCAAGCTTTGTTTTACAATGTGATTGACCATTTTGCTGTTTTTAATTTCCAAAGTTCCTTAGAGTTTTCATATGAAACTCTTGGTTTTATGCAGATATTCAAGTCAACATTACCAAATGATGAATTACTCACTGAGATTTTTTCTCCAGGTTGGGCAATTTTCTTCTTCAGTTTTTTTCTTTCACGTATTAGATCATTGTGGGCCTTAAGCAACTCCTCAAAGCGAACTTTGGTCTTCACTTTAGCTTCACTCTCAACTACAAATGATAATGACTCATGTCATTTTCTCTGCAACTCTTCTATCACATACATCATGATAAAAAATAAAACCCCACAGCCTCGCAAATACCTGCTTTAGTTAAAACAGTTGACGAGTCCTTTCTTAAACAACATTTCTTTTGGATTTGGTGACACCAAACTCACTTATACCCCACTTACCTTCTGGGTTACTCCCTCCAAAAGTTTCCTTTGCTAAGTTAACTTTTTACTTACCATGCACACAGTATCTGCCACTGTTAGTTATGTGGCCTTAAAACAAGTCACTTAACATCTCTAAACTTCATTCTCCTTATGTGTAAAGTCAGAATAATCCTAAGTCAAAGATCACTTTTTCATGAAAAATGACTTAACGCGTGACTGGCCAACAATCAAGCCTTCAACAAATATTAAAAGCTGAAAGTTGTTTTCCCCTTTAAAACATAAATCATATCAGGCTAGTCCTTGCTTAAGACTGTGAGTTTCCCAGTTCACTTAGAACAAAATAAAACAAGTTGTTCACATGCCCTACATGGTTCTCATTTCCTGGCCTGTCTACCTCTACAGTTTCAGTTAAAAAAAAAACCAGCCCCTGACATTCCTACATTCTAGCCAGACATACCTTTTTTTCTTTTTTAGCTCTTCTGCCAGTACAGACAATTTCCCACATGAAGCTGCTTCTACCCTGTGCAGACGTCTTCTAACTCCTCACACCTGGCTGGGGTTAATATGCCTGTTTTAAATGTTGCCTGTGAAGTGGAACATTTCCTGACAACCTCATCTATATTTCTCCATTTCTCACAATGCAGACTTTTTTTCCTTCACAGCACTTAACCCAGCTTGAATTTGTATAATTATTTGTATACCTATATATATATATAAATATACTGTGACTCTCCCACTATACCCAGTAGTTCATAACGACGTCCCTGGCTATTATGGGGTCTAGAACAGAATAAATACGCAAACATGTTTCAAATAAATGCTGAATGAATGAATGCCCCAGGGCAGGTATTGGGAAACTACCTGCAGGCCAGTCAACTCTTTTAATAAAGTTTTGCTGAAACACAGCCATACCCACTCTTTTAAGAATTATCATGGCTGCCTCCGTGCTTCTATGGCAGAGTTGAGTAATTATAGCAGAGACCAAACCTAAAATATTTACTAGCTTGCCTTTTAGGAAAAAGTTCACCGAAGTCTACTTTAAAGTCAAATATCCATTTGATAATAAAAAATAAAAACTAACCATATGTTATTTACTCTGCCCAGCTGAGTCCCAAATTGCCAGCCACTGAATACATATTAACCTTAATTACCAACATTTCACAGAAAGAAATATCAAACTATGAAGTATCTATAAATGTTATATTTGGTTGATGATACCTACTTTACTCCTTAATTGGTTAAAGAATCCCTTAAAATAATCCAAACTTTAAAGTAAATAACATGCACTGCATATAAAAAATTTCATAGAAATCTTACCAGTGGGCATATCTCAGCTTTATGGAGAGCACTGAGTGATAGTATAAAGCATTGATTCAGTCAGGATCCTGTTAAAACAAAGAGATTTATTTGTAAAATGGATTTTCCAAATAAAAATTATAGAATATTCTTCACGCAACATTATGTGATTGTCCACTATCTCAACAGGTTAAAAATAAAACTAAGTTCACTTATCCCTATCTTATACAAACAACTTAAATATATCTAAATCAGTTTAGAGTCTTAAAGTGAAGCAAACTGGATCAAAATTGAGTAAAATATGTATATATTGAGAAATTTTTTTTTAAATTATTGAAAGGCAACAAGCGTCTTACTTGGTATGTTTTTAAAGTATTTGGGCTTTCCTGGTAGCTCAGATGGTAGATAATCTGCCTGCAACGCGAGAGACCCCGGCTTGATCCCTGGGTCAAAAAGATCCCGAGAAGGGAATGGCAATCCACTTCAGTATTCTTACCTGGAGAATTCCATGGACAGAGGAGCGTGGTAGGTTACAGTCCATGAGGTCACGGAGTCAGACATGACTGAGCGACTAACACTAAAGTATTTTAAGTAAATAAATGGACATTTCAATGTACTTCTGAGAAACCAAACCCCATATCGGGATTGATTTTCCCAAGTGCATACATTATTGCACTAGTAAAGTATACTTCTGGGTGGCACATTCACAGATAACGAATTTAAATATTTCTGTGCCTGCCACTAAAAATACTGCTACAACAGAAGGTTTAGCACAAATATTCATTCCATCTTCTCAGATCAATACCCGGGTGTGTATCATTGTGTACCTAAAACATGGATAAACTCAGTATATATATTCTTAAATTTTCAATTTTGTAAAAGATGAGGGTGTCTAAAACATTAATTCTCGCATTAGAACATAATGTGCACACATTTTTAAGAATAAAACTAAAGACTTAATTTTTTTTTTAAATTTGGCTCAACAGTTATGAGTTAAGGTTCTAGATCACCAGAGATCCACATCCATGTTCCTTTAGTATTAGTGGTACTTTGGACAGAAAAGTCTGAAAAGAAATGCTAAAAAGAATGTTTATACAAATAAACTAATTATGTGAGTTAACTTCTATAACAACTATCCAGTACACAGACAAAATAGACATCATTAAATCCACAGAGTAAAACCTCCCATTCCTTATTGATACGAACCAGCATTAACTCTTTCTAGATGATTTAGATCTAATAAGGCAGATCATCTTTCTAATCTACCCCAGATTAGAAAAGAGAGAGGCTGCAAAGCCAACTGCATCAGTAACTGAAACCTGGCCACACATAAATACGAACAAATATAAAGCAAATAAAGATTTAATATTTAAAGTATTCCATAGTGATTCCCTGGTGGCTCAGACAGTAAAGAATCTGCCTGCAATGCAAGAGACCTGGGTTCAGTCCCTGTGGGATGATCCCCTGGAGTAGGAAATGGCAACCCACCTCAGTATTCTTGCCTGGAGAACTCCAGAGAAAGTGGAGCCTGGTGGGGCTACAGAGAGTCACAAAGAGTCAGACAGAATTGAGGGACTAGAACTTCATAGTGATTCAAGAATCAGGAAGATGGCTGAACTATGACTCTGAGCCATCAAGAAAGGCTTACTTCTTTTGTTTTATCCTGAGCAGAAAATTTATGACATTTTAGATGCATTAAATAAAAACTCCTAAAGAGAACAAAGAGTCAAGGATGATTCTCATGGTTTTCAGACTTGAATAATTAGACCAGTAGTATTATTAATTGGAGTACAGCACAGTATAGGCAAGTCGGAGAAGGCAATGGCACCCCACTCCAGTACTCTTGCCTGGAAAATTCCATGGATGGAGGAGCCTGGTAGGTTGCAGTCCATGGGGTCGCTAAGAATTGAACATGACTGAGCATCTTCACTTTCACTTTTCACTTTCATGCACTGGAGAAAGAAATGGCAACCCACTCCAGTGTTCTCGCCTGGAGAATCCCAGGGACAGGGGAGCCTGGTGGGCTGCCATCTATGGAGTCGCATAGAGTTGGACACAACTGAAGCGACTTAGCAGCAGCAGCAGCAACAGTATAGGCAAGAATAGCGGAGTTGTTTATAACAAGTCTTGGAATTACTGTAATCTCCCATAGTTACTTGTATAGGCTGGGCAATTTGTTTCCTTATCTGTAAAGTCAGTCGAACGGCAACTATTCAGAGGACTGTTGTTAAGAGTTAAATGATTAAAAGGCTAAAAGAGTGCCTCAGAACAGACATCAACAACACTGGCCACAATTATAATAGATATTTCTTACAGGGACACTCAGTGAACTTAGTGGGACATGTTGGGCTGATACCTGATGGATATTAAGCAGCTACAAGCTCTGGCTCTACTGTCAGATTCCTGGTTCTACCCGTCAGTAGATTAATCTCTGTGGACTTCAATCCCTCATCTTTCAAAAGAGAATACTAGTAATAAATGACTTATAGGGTACTATAAAGATTAAATAAGAGTATGCAAGTAACACTTAGCACAATGCCTAGAGTATGGCAAGCTCTTCAAAAATGATAGCTATTATTACTGTATACATATATACATATAGTGTATGTGGGTGTGTATAAGGATGGAGATACATATACATATAATCCATTTATGTGAGTAGACAACAGAATATAGCAATCCAGTGATGAGACAGAGGATAAAAATTTGGGCATTATTTATATTTGTGATGATTGCAAGAAAAAAATGCTGAAAAGCAAATTTGGGGCCCACAAAATAAACTAAAAGACATCAGGCAGCAAATGAAAAACTGGGAGAAGTAACCAAAGGAAAAAAAGAATTTCAAGAAAGAAGTGGTCTACACTGTGCTCCCGAAGTGCCTTGATCTTCATTCCTCCTTCTGCTTCCTGAATTTTCACTCTGATAAACTACCCACCCCTCCCCAACCAAACTGCTAGCTTGAGGGAGGGCTAGGCCTATGCTCTCTTCATTTATGTATTCCCATTTTAAAAGGGGGTGGGGCAGTAATAGAGTCAAAAGGAGTCAGGCATAAGCTCTTGTTGTGATAATTACTGAATGTATGGCTTTGGGCAAGCCACTTAATCTCACTAAGGCTTGTTCTTTTTTTTTTTGCCTGGGAAATGAAAATGGCACCTACTTTATTATAAGGAGAAGAGGAAATACTGAAAAGTGATCAGCACAGTGGATGGCCCATTACTTTATGTGATTATTACAGTATTAAAAATAGACAATTATGTGATAGACAAAACATAATTATGTATTCACATTATTTACTATTATTTAATAGTCTAATGTACAATCCAATTAGTAAACACTAATATTATTCAATGATGAACACAGCAAATACACTACAGAAATAATCATCTCTAAAAGGTAATGTGTACTATAGCAAACACCTTAAATAATGACTTATATTTGATAAATAAGAGCATCAAGGAAAATTAAGGTCAAACTTAAAAGGACATCTGTGAATTTCATATATGTCATTATATTTAAAAACTTCTCCCTCACAATGCCTTTAACAGGACCTGCTAAGAGATATTAATACAAAATAGGAAAACAGTGTTACATTTCATCTCATTTTATTTTTTCTCTAAACACCTCATTATCAGCCAATAAACGACTAAAGATCAAAGAAAAAACAGGCAGAGGCTTGGATGATTCACTCCTTAACTGAATTTTACAGCATGGGAAAAAAGGAAACAAAAACCTGTATACATATTCAATCAATAAATCAAGATAGTCTTTATAAATATGTAAGATTATAAATATGATGAAAATTTTGGGGCATTTAAATTTCTTTCACATGTATTTTTTAACTTTACAGAGTCCTCATAACAAGCAATCTTCTTCCATAAGACCCAAGCAGTAACAGCAATCATAAATGCAACAGGTGAAAAAACTGTTAGCATCCTTTTCTCAGAAGAAGGAAAAGTCATATACTCCAGTCAGTAGATGTTCTTACAGTAATGCTGAAAAGCAGCACAGCCATTTGGAAGAGATTCCTAAATAGTATATATTTCCTTCTATTTGTATACATATTGAAATGACCCTATTACTGTAACTAGACTTAGACACGTAACAGATCGATCACCTTTTCTCAGACGTAATTAAGAAGGCATTTCACAGGTTCAAGATTCAGCACCAAGATGACATCCTAAAAGGAAATAAATGTACTTAGTGAGCATCTGATTTAAATGCTGTTAAACCAGATTCCATCCTAAAGGAGATCAGTCCTGGGTGTTCTTTGGAAGGAATAATGCTAAAGCTGAAACTCCAGTACTTTGGCCACCTCATGCCAAGAGTTGACTCATTGGAAAAGACCCTGATGCTGGGAGGGATTGGGGGCAGGAGGAGAAGGGGACGCCAGAGGATGAGATGGCTGGATGGCATCACTGACTCGATGGACGTGAGTTTGAGTGAACTCCGGGAGTTGGTGCTGGACAGGGAGGCCTGGCGTGCTGCGATTCATGGGGTCGCAAAGAGTCGGACACGACTGAGCGACTGAACTGAACTGAAACCAGAATCTGGAATAGGAAAGGCAAAGATTGCATTCACTCTTTCAGGACAACACGCTCAACGCTTCGGAGAAGATCCGCCCAGGAACAGGAGAAGAAAAGTAAGTACGTAGTGGTAACTCTCAAAACCACATCTCTTCACTCCGCGGAGCTGGGCCGGTCAGACTGCCGTGGCCCATCGCGGCCCCCGTCCGCCCTGCTGCGCCCACCGCCCCCACGCCCTCGGATCTGAGCAGCCCTCCACGCTGCTGTCCCCAGAGAGGGCAGGACAGGCCGAGTTCCCGGGCCCGGGATCCCGCCACCACCAGCCTGCAGGGTACTCACACAGAAGAGGGCGCAGAACTGCCGACAGCGGGTCCCCAGGGAGCCACCGCCCGGACCGTGCGGGGTGGGCTGGGAGTGATGTGGTCACCAGCCACCCCAGCCGCCCGCCTCCCAGGCTCTGAGCGCCCGCCTGGTGCCGCAGTGCAGGCAGGGCGCCTCCCGCCGACGTCAGCGCCTGCCTACGCCGCCGTCCCCATGACAACCGATGCGGGCCCTGCTCTCCGTTTGGACCTCTGCCGGACCTCGGCGCCCCTCCGTGGCTCCGCCCCTCCCGCAGCCCCGCCTTCTCCGGGGTCCGGAGGCGCGGCTGTGTGGCGTAGGTGGAGGCGGCGCGCGCGCCCTCAGACTGCGGTGGGGCGCGCGCTCCGGGTCCGCGCGCTGGACTCCTCGGGCTCGCGCGGGCCACGAAAGGGAATCCGTTCTCCCTGGAGCGGGAACACTGGGAATACGCAGGTGCTTCTCGGAGCTTGCTACCGTCCCGTCTGTCACCCGGAAGAAGCTCTCTGATCTTCAAAACTGTAGCCAGACGAAGGCTGTCGTGGAACCCGCCAAGGCAAAGAAACATGAATGATGCCAAGAAATACACTTGTCAAGCCACCACCGCCACCACCCTCCCCTACGCGATCGTACCCACGAAATGAAACATCCTTTCAAGCGTGAAGAATACAGAATTGTACCACAGACCAAATCTTAGGGAAAAAAATTATCCACGATTCATCTGGTGCTGAGTTATCACAGTTATAGTGAGATAACTATGTGTTTAAAACAGAACAGCAGCCCCCAAAAGGTCATCTTCTGCTACACCCAGTGCCCCCTCCCACGTTCTAATTTTTGCCACAGGCGCCATCTTTAGTTCTGAGTCACCAGGGATGGAAAAATACTAGTCAAGTCAGTCCAGGACTCTTGCATTTTCTGCAGTTGCAGTCACACTAAAACCTGTTGCTTCGTTTGTGTGGTAAGAGCATTATGCATATTTCTTTGGAGTCCAGCTTTTCCATTCCCATTTGCCTCTGTACACACTTCAAAGCGTATCTCATTTGTTTTTCCAAATCCTGTGAGAAATTAGCGGTAAGTTTTAACCAACCCAGTAGATCCCCATCTTTCCACTTAAAATTTAATTCTCTTTCCAGGTTTCTATCTTGGCTTTATCCTCCCAGTTTTCTAGTTAAATTCCTGTAGATCCTTCCAAATGCCTTTTAACATCAAATCATGTCCATTCTACATTTCTAACATCCCCAGGGTAAGATCTGTCCATCTTAACTCCCACTGCCTTCTGTTCAACTTCATCACTTCTTATTGGGAGTGTTGTGAGATGGCCTCATTACCAGTCCCTTGACTCCAGTTTTGATCCCTGAATTCCATTCTCCACACTGCTGCCATACTGACCTCACTGAAAATGGGAATTTGATACCACTGTCCTGAAAATTGTTGAAAGATGATCGGTAGGAGAAAGTTGTGTTACTTTGCCGAGGATAAAAGACACATCTCTCATTGCCTTGTTTCAGTCTCATGCATAATTCATACCCTTTCATGCCCTAGTTCTTGCACATGCTGTCCTGTCTTCCTGAAGAATCCTTCCTTGTAAAATCCTGCTCCTCCATCTCAGCCCAAATGTTGTCCATGCTTTGAATCTTAATCAGGTTAACTAATTTCACCAAGTATTCCTGGTATATATCTTGTTATGGTTTGGACACTGATTCTATACGTTATACTCTAACTGTTTGCATTATACATTAATTTCCCAAGCCCTAGTGTCTACCACAATACATATCAAGTAGTTCATACTTTATAAACATATGTGAATGAGTAATAGATGACATATATTGGCTTTACAATTCAGGTATTTTATGCACTTTTCATCAATCCTCACAGCTGTGATGTAAGTACTTACTTTACAAAGACAGGTTATAATTCTAGCTTGTTACTATACATTTTAATAACACATTCCACAGTCTATTAGACTGGCTGAGATGCATACCTGTTACCTCTTGCCTAGACCTTACAACAGCTTGCAGAGAGAGGTGTGTGTGTGTGATGCTAGTGGGGAAGAGTGGTCAAGGATAATTCACAGCAGGTGACATTTAAGTAAAAATCTAAACAATGTGTAGAGTTATATAGGTTAGGAAGAGTTTCTGGGTAGAAAAAGATGGAGTATATTTCTCACTGAAAGAAAACTTGGCATAATCCAAGAACTGAAGTAAATTCAGCATGGCTTATTGAAATGGTGAGAATGACAAAGGGGGCTTTTGAAGGAAATAAGACAAAAGATAAGCAAGTTTTGAGGAGATCTAAACAGTGTATTGTGAAGTCAATGAGGTACTATTGAAGGGTTTTGTTGTTGTTGTTGTTGTTTAGTCACTAAGTCATGGCCAACTCTTTGCAGCATCACGGACTGTAGCCCTCCAGGCTTCTCTGTCCTTCACTGTCTCCCACAGTTTGCTCAAATTCGTGTCCATTGAGTCAGTGATGCTATCCAACCATCCCATCCTCTGCTGCCCCCTTCTCTTTTGCCTTCAATCTTTCCCAGCATCAGTGTATTTTCTAATACACTAATTGGCTCTTTGCATCCAGTAACCAAAGTATTGGAGCGTCAGCTTCAGCATCAGTCCTTCTGATGAATGTTCAGGGTTGATTTCCTTAAGGATTGGCTGGTTTGATCTTCTTGCTGTGCAAGGGGCTCTCAAAAGTTTTTTCCAGCACCACAGTTCAAAAGCATCAGTTCTTTGACACTCAGTCTTTGCTATGGTCTGGCTGTCACATCTGTACATGACTACTGGAAAGACCATAGCTTTGACTATATGAATCTTTGTTGGCAAAGTAACGTCTTCGCTTTTTAATACGCTATCTAGGTTTGTCATAGCTTTCCTTCCAAGGAGCAAGCATCTTTTAATTTCATGGCTGCAGTCACTGTCTGCAGTGATTTTGGAGTCCAAGAATATAAAATCTGTCACTATTTCTACTTTTTCCCCTTCTATTTGCCATGAAGTGATAGGACAAGATGCCATGATCTTAGTTTTTTTAATGTTGAGTTTTAAGTCAGCTTTCTTACTCTTCCTCTTTCACCCTCATCAAGAGGCTCTTTAGTTCTTCACTTTCTGCTATTAGAGTAGTATCTTCTGCATATCTGAGGTTGTTTTAACCATGCAGTTAAATGGTCAGCTATTAATTTCAGAAAGATAACTCTGGCTGCAGTATAGAAAAATGGATGGGAAGAAAACAAATATAGAGCCAGCAATATTAATTAAGATTATGTTGTTGTAGACTATGTAAGATATGCTAGTGGTAGGGGCAAGACTAGAAGTGGTCAGGATGAACAGAAGAGATTTTTGGAAGGTAGAAAATGTTAGGACTTGGTGATTGATTGGATGGAGAGGTGAGTGATAGGAAAGAATAAAAAATGATAAACAGTTTTTTCCTTTCCTGATGAAGAGGTAGCAAGCATGTCAGGGCCATAATGGTTACATAAAAGAGGAGTGAAGAAATAAGTGTGTTGGGGCTAATGAGAGGCAATCTTCTTAATGTAGAAGGGAGTTACAAATAGGAAAAAGAGCAATTCCAGAATGACTTTTGTGATGGTGTTGTTGGATTGAAATTGAACTCACAGTCTTCAATATATATGTAAACACATACAGAAATACAGATAAAGTGCTTGTGTACATGTGTATATATGTGTCTCCTATCTATCTATCTTTCTCCTAGCTCTCTGTTCAGAATCTCTAGGAGCAATAATACCTTAGAAGCAATGAGTACATAGCACCCAGACCTTGGTTTCTTAACACTATTCTCCATTGATAGGAACTAGAGGCCCTGGAGAAATGACTAATCCAGAGCAGGAGCTTGGCAAATGTAACATGACCTTGGAAAATCTTCTTGCACTAGAAATTAAACAAAAATGGATGTGAAGAAAGTTCTCACAGAATGATGGAACATATCAATAGTGAAAGCCACTCAGTTGTGTCTGATGCTTTGTGACCCCATGGACTCTGTAGTCCATAGAATTATCCAGACCAGAATACTGGAGTGGGTAGCCATTCCCTTCTCCAGGATATCTTCCCAACCCAAGGATTAAACTCAGGTCTCCTACATTGCAGGTGGATTCTTTACCAGCTGAGCTACAAGGGAAGCCCAGAACATATCAAAGGGACAGGGAATTCAGCTTGAAAGGGCCCGCATTGCCACCTTTGGGTCAATCTGAGCATCTGTATAATAATGTTAATAAATTATGATCCACTAAAAATACTTGAGTCCATACTGACATAAATATATGAGTTTTTAAAAATGGGAATAATTGGAGAAGGAAATGGCAACCCACTCCAGTATTCTTGCCTGGAGAATCCCAGGGATGGAGGAACCTGGTAGGCTGCCGTCTATGGGGTCACACAGTCAGATATGACTGAAGTGACTTAGCAGCAGCAACAGCAGCTCACGCCAAGACTATTTGAGAAAATTATATGGAAATGTTAGGTATATTATTAAGCTGTATACAAAGAGAATTTATTATAATAAAGGATATGATAGATAAAAATGTTAATTATTAAAAAACAATAAAAATGGGGATAAGGAAAGTCTCTTCCTTACATTAGATTGCTAACTAATAAATGTAGAAAGAAACATCACTATTTAGCAGTCTTTGTAGTACAGATTGATTCAGACAAGAATCCTCAATGTATGCTCAAACTAGAAGGTGAGAGTTGTAAGAGATACACACACACATACACACACCCATATGCATAAATATATGTATATGGCAAGAGATCGTTAAAACACACTATTTTGATATTTCTGCTCAAAAAATGCATAGCCTGAATCTAATCACAAGGAAAGATAAGACAACTCCAAACTGAGGGACATTCTACAAAGTCATAGACCTGTACTCTTCAAAAGTGTCCAGGTCATGATAGACAAAGGAACACCTAAACATCTTCAGTTTGTAATAGACTAAAGAGACATGACCCCTGAATGGACCATATGACTCTGAATTGGATCTTTTTGTTATAAAGGATATTACTGGGACCATTGACAAAGTGTGAATGGGGTCTGTGAACTAAATGGTGGCATTTTAACAATGTTATTTTTCTGATTTTAATGACCATGGTAATGTAGGAGATACCTTCATTTCTAGAAAATACACAGAGAAGTGTTTAAAGGTCATGAAGCTGTAGGCTTACAACTTACTCAAATGGTTCAGAAAAATAATAATGTAATTTTATAAGTAAATAAAATATATACATATATATATACAGACACAGAGAACAATGAAACAAGTGTAATATATCAGCAATTGGAGAATTTGTGCAAAGGTGTTCCTTTTACTATTCCTGCAATTTTTTTCTGTAATTGAACATTTTAAAATTATAGAAAGTGGTTTTAATGTACTGAGGTTTCTGGCTTAGATACCTGGTTGAAAAATGGCTAATTAATTAACAATGGAAATGCAGGAACAGCAGGTATGGAGGAAAAGATGTTTTCAGTAGGATATATCCAGTAGGCATTTGAGTATACAGTTAACGTATTCATGAGTCCCATTCAAATTGGAAAAAGCAAATATGCTACTTTTACTTACTTTCATTAACCAAGATCAAGACTGAGGTCACTCACTCTATTAGAATTAGGAGAGATGAGGAATTATGAGTAGTGGTGGTAGTAATTACCATTTACTTGGCCAATCATTCATGAAAATAGATTTAGGGTATTCAAAATATTAAATAAAAATAGTGAATTTACTGAATAAAACATAAATATGGTTGATACATAAACTATCCCCAGGACAGGACCGTGTTAAACCAATCAGAAGAAATGTTGGTTTTACTATTTGTATTAGTTTTCTAGGGCTCCTATACAAAGTACCACAGACTGGGTGGCTTAAACAACAGATTTAATTTTTCACAGTTCTGGAGGTTAGATGTTCAAGATCAACGTATCAGCAAGGGGTTGTTTTTCTTCTGTGGCCTCTCCCCTTCCTTGGCTTGTAGAAGGCTGCCTTCTCCCTGAGTCTTCTTATAGTCTTCCCTCTGTACTTGTGTGTACTTGCCCTAATCCCTTCTTAGAAGGATATCTGTCACACTGGATTAAAACCCACCCTAATGACGTAATTTGAATTTAGCTCCTTAAAGACCTTGTCTCCAAATATAGTCACATTCTGAGATTCTGTGGACCAGGATTTCAGTATATAAATTTGGGGGGACAACTCAGCCCTAAACACTGCTAGAGTAAGGTTCAAGATGCTTAACAGAATCCAGTGATTGGACCTTGTTTAGATTCTCATTAAAAAAACCCCAACTGTATAAAGACATGTCTTAGGCAATCCCAGATTTTCCATTATGGGTTAAGTATTACACAGTATGAAGAAGTTTTTATTTCTTAATAGATGAAAAAATGGTATTGTTGCTATGTAAGAATATCTTTTAAAGTATGTAGAATGACAAGATATCTGAGATTTGTCTTAAAATATTCCAGAAAAAATGAAATCTGATGGGGGAAAGATAAGACATACACACCTCAATTTTGATAGCTGTTGAAGCTGGCTGATAGATTCCTGGTGTTTTATTACACTTTTTCCTTGTGTGTTTAGAAATGTTTTTAGTAAACAGGAAAAACAAAAATAGAAAAAGTCATATTACAGAGAGTTTAAAAGACACAGAACCAAGGCAAAAGGGAAAAATAATCAGTACCATTCTCAAAGATGATTTCAATTGGTTTTTTTGGCAATTTTTTTCCAGTCTGTTTCTCATACATATTCAAACTTTGGTCATATCATATGTAAGATGTTTATTTATGCTTTCTTGAATTAATATTTTGTTATACTTTCATTTCTATTTAATTATATATGCTGTATGCTGCTGCTTAGTTGCTTCAGTCGTGTCCAACTCTGTGCGGCCCGATGGACTAGCCCTCCAGGCTCCTCTGTCCATGCGATTCTCCAGGCAAGAATACTGGAGTGGGTTACCATTCCCTCTTCCAGGGGATCTTCCTGACCCAGGGATTGAACCCGGATCTCCTGCATTGCAGGCAGATTCATTACCTCTGAGCCACCAGGGAAGCCCCATATATGCTGTATAAACTTCATTAAAAGTTCTAACTTTGTTAATTATGTTCATATGTGCTTACAGTAAAAATCCAATCATCCAGGTGATAGGGAACAAGTTCTTCAGTGACAACATCAGAGAGTCATTCTGGTGACTACCTTGGGTAGGTAATGGGTGAGGTGAGGCATGGCTTCACCATGACCACATTCACTCTTGATTCAGTTCCTGCCCCTGTCACTGATTATTTCCTTGAGCATATATCTTTGCCTAACACTTTCCTAGGTGCTACAGAGAATACATGCAAAGTATGAGATCTGGTCCCATCTACTAAGAAATTTTAAGAGAAGATCAAACTGTTATCTGACAACAAGGACACAGTTTGACTTTCATGGCAGCTGCTCTTCACTTCTCAATCATTCATCCAGAAATATATTTCACCCAGAAACATGGCTGTCTGGCAGACAGGCTTACTATAAATACCAGCTATATTTGGAGCCCAGAAATTCAGTTCATTGGACCCTTTAGAGCACCTACCTTAGCCTTGATGCTGTAATAACAGGATATCAGATTCTTGAGAATGGATAGGAAGAAGTGGTTAAAAAAAAATTAATTGCTCCCTTTTCACCTTTGAAAATATGATGATGTATTAAAGAAGGAGGAGTATTTAAAATCTCTTTTGATGGGGTAATGTTTAGAGGAAACCATGTTAACAACAAGATTAATGCTTAGAAATTCAGGGATATTGAATATCCCTGAATTGGGTATATATTGGGTATATACTTGTATGAATTTGAGCTGTTTACTTATTTGATGCAATTTATTACACATTAGTACTAAGTTCATGGGGAATTTGTTCTATTAACTATTACAAATTTCACAAAAAAACTAGTTGCATGGTTAACAGGTTATTGTGCTTCTTTTGCAAATCTGAGTATGCTTCTGGTATTTTTGTTTCTAATTCCAAATGCTGGTTTCTGTATGTAGCAAGTGTATCCAGTTGTGTAATTTTTAAATGTCATTAGCTGAAAGCATGCAAAACTCTGTTTTTTAGCTATAGCTTCTGATTTCTTTCAGTTCTCCTTTCAACTCGTCTCTTGATAATTCCAAGACAGCAGCAGGTAGAATTTTGAGATTAATATTCATTTTCCTCTTTGCTAATTAATTTCTATCCCCTGTCTCACTGAATTTGTCCAGAAGTGTCAAGAATTCCACTGTTCTTTGTATAAACAACCTTAAAAGCAGACTCAGTCATTAATATTCTAGACAGTTTTTAGTCCATGGGATCATATATATGAAATGTTAAACCTTTCCTACAAGAATTTTTTGGAATTTTTTCATAATTTATTGTCTCAAATTAGTATTTTTTTATAGGTTCATTTGGTGAAAGAAACAATTTTTTCCCTTGTTGTGGTTAATATTTCAGATTTGCTATCAGGAGCCATTCTTCAAAGTCATCAAAGGAATCCAAGTATTTATATATAATTTTTTTTTCAGATTTCTTTTCTTTTCTTTCTTTTTTTTCAATATAAATTTATTTATTTTAGTTGGAGGCTAATTACTTTACAATATTTTATTGGTTTTGCCATATGTTGACATGAATTTTTAAAAATAACTTTTGAGCATTAATCAGGCTATCATTGTGATGGGGGATTTTGTTGTGTGTTGTTATAAGTCTATTAATTTTAAAGGCCTTTTGCAGAAGCTTGGAAAACCTTAAATGTAGTATGATGTACCAGATTTAGTTATCCAACCAGGGGAGAAAAAACTCCTGAGTTTACTATATTTGTAAACAAATATACACTATAATAGATAATATGTTTGCTCTAAACTGCAATGTAAAACCTTGATAAAACTGCACTGTACTTCTTGATGTTTATTAAAAGATACATTTTTACAAAAAAAATTCAATCATCCAGATGTTTATAATAGAAACTGAAAGTTAACCACTGGTCATAGTCTTTTATACATTCTTCCAGAGTTTGTTTCATGTATACTAAACATATTAATTATAAAAACAACTTCATACTATAGATTTTTTTTCCTGCTATATTGGTTTTGTGTTTAGCATGTATTATTCTTGCCTGGAGAATTCCATGGACAAAGGAGCCTGGCAGCCTACATACAATCTATGGGGTTGCAAAGAGTTGGACATGACTGAATGACTAACACACAGCCCACATGCACGTTATTCCAGAGGCTTTTTATGTTAGTAATACATATCTCCCTGGTGGCTCAGACGGTAAAGTGTCTGCCTACAATGTGGGAGACCCGGGTTCGATCCCTGGGTCGGGAAGATACCCTGGAGAAGGAAATGACAACCCACTCCAATATTCTTGCCTGGAAAATCCCATGGATGTAGGAGCTTGGTTGGCTACTGTCCATGGGGTCGCAAAGAGTCGGACACGACTGAGCGACTTCACTATCAGTTGTGTCTGACTCTTTGTGATCCCATGGACTCCATGGGATTCTCTAGGCCAGAACACTTGAGTGGGTAGCCTTTCCCTTCTCCAGGGGATCTTCCCAACCCAGGGATTGAACTCAGGTCTCCCGCATTGCAGGCAGATTCTTTACCAACTGAGACTATCACTAATATATATCTGTTTCATTCATTTTGGTGGGTTTTTAAACTTGAGAGAAATTTCATGGAAGTATTTCACATTATTATTAGGTTTATTCCTCAGTATTTCATATAATTTTAGTGCCATTTTTAATGCAGTAAATTTTCTTAGTGTATTTTCTTGATCGGATATTTTTCTGCTTTTTTTCCTTCTAGGTCTCCTTTGTTAGTTTTTGCTTATTTTCTTTACCTCTTGTATTGGTACATCCCTGACTAACCTCTTAGACCTCTTCTCTATACTTACCCCGTTGGTAATTTCTTTCAGTCTGTGTAGTCCCATGGCCATAGAGACTACTCCCAGAGATATCTCCCCAGCCCATTCTTCTCTTCTGAACTTCAGACTCATTATGTCCAAATTCATCCTAGACATCTCCATTTAGATGTCTAATCAGCATATCAGATTTATCTTTTCTGACACTGAACTCCTAATCTTCTGCCTCCCCAGGCTTGACAATTTCTCCATCTCACACAATGGCAACTCCATTTTTTTCCAGTTACTCAAGCCAAACACCAAATACCAAAGGTAATCTTTGACCTTTCTCCTTGTCTTATACTCCATATGCATTCTACCAGGTTAGTTTAAATTTAAACCCAAAACACATGCTTAAAAGGCTATAGTTATAATTCAGAGGGGAGATTTTTTTTTTCTACCCAGAATCTAGCCAAAGCATTCAAGCCTCATCTCCCTTTGCTAATGCACTTTTTGAGGATTCCAGGTTTTGTTTGTTTGTTTTTTTAACAAAGATTTTGGTTCTACACTGAACAAGGCCTCATCGCATGTGTCTTGGGAAGCCATTTCATTCTCAGACTACATTCAGGGTATCAGCAAATGCTTCAAGGGTAGGCTTGTCTTCAGTGCCTACTTACCACATTTGTTTCAGTTCTCTCTTCTATCTGAGTCCTTGAAAATTTCATCTGCTTTTCAGTGAGTTCAACAATGCAATTTAGTTCAGCATTTCTCGCTGATTTTCACAATTTTTTTTCCCCACAGAGTATCTCTTTGACATGTTTGGTAAAAAAGGAATTCCTCCTCCTTCAATTCTTAATACACATTGCAGGGAATTTTATGAGTTAATAGTAATTACCTTGTAAAACTGATTGTCATTCAAGTTTAGCAGATGACTTACTGAAGTAATTGAGCTTTCTTTGTAAACTTTCTGTGTGGTGACATGCTAAGAAAATTTGATGAACATGCAGATATGGGTTAGATCAGAATTCACTGAACTTCCCACAGAGTATAAAGCTATATATAGATTTGTGTGCATACGAATACCATTTTATGAGGAAAATGTTTTGACTTGGGTCTAAGAGAGCCCCATGAAAAACAAACTGCTCCAGAGACTAAGGAAAGAATGTTTTAAAAAAATCAACATACTCAATCCAGATCTCTATAGCAGTGAACACTCAGTTCAGTTCAGCTGCTCAGTTGTGTCTGACTCTTTGCGACCCCATGAATTGCAGCACGCCAGGCCTCCCTGTCCATCACCAACTCCCGGAGTTCACCCAAACTCATGTCCATTGAGTTGGTGATGCCATCCAGCCATCTCATCCTCTGTCGTCCCCTTCTCCTCCTGCCCCCAATCCCTCCCAGCATCAAGGCCTTTTCCAGTGAGTCAACTCTTCACATGAGGTGGCCAAAGTATTGGAGTTTCAGCTTTAGCATCATTTCTTCCAAAGAACACCCAGAACTGATCTCCTTTAGAATGGACTGGTTGGATCTCCTTGCAGTCCAAGAGACTCTCAAGAGTCTTCTCCAACACCACAGTTCAAAAGCATCAATTCTTTGGCACTCAGCTTTCTTCAGTCCAACTTTCACATCCATACATGACCACTGGAAAAACCATAGCCTTGACTAGATGGACCTTTGTTGGCAGAGTAATGTCTCTGCTTTTGAATATGCTATCTAGGTTGGTCATAACTTTCCTTCCAAGGAGTAAGCATCTTTTAATTTCATGGCTGCAATCACCATCTGCAGTGATTTTGGAGCCCCAAAAAATAAAGTCTGACACTGTTTCCCCATCTATTTCCCATGAAGTGATGGGACCAGATGCCATGATCTTAGTTTTCTGAATGTTGAGCTTTAAGTCAACTTTTTTTCTCTCTCCTCTTTCACTTTCATCAAGAGGCTTTTGAGTTCCTCTTCACTTTCTCCCATAAGGGTGGTGTTATCTGCATATCTGAGGTTATTGATATTTCTCCTGGCAATTTTGATTCCAGCTTGTGCTTCTTCCAGCCCAGCGTTTCTCATGATGTAACTCATATAAGTTAAATAAGCATAGTGACAATATTCAGCCTTGACGTAGTCCTTTTCCTATTTGGAATCAGTCTGTTGTTCCATGTGCAGTGAACACTAGATGGCAGCAAATAGATGTACATTATATCGTTCGCTGTTTTAGTTAAGTCCTGCCTGACTCTGTTTGGTGACCCTATGAACTCTAGCAGGCCAGAATCCTCTGTCCATGGGATTCTCCAGGCAGGAATGCTCAAGTGGCTTGCCATTTCCTTCTCCAGGGGATGTTCCCAACCCAGGGATCAAACCCGTATCTCCTGCTTGGCAGATGAATTCTTTACCACTGAAACACCTGGGAAGTCCCAGATTGTATTATTACCCATGCCTAAAAGATCCCAGTTTAAAAAATGTATAAAGCCTTATGCACCCATTTGTTATTAAAAAAAAAAAAAAACTCAATTTGCTGATGTTTAACCTACTACTAGTTTGAATTTATGAGTTGATGAGATGCATTTAACACGAGGGCTGAAAATATAATTTCTGGATTAATAAATGTTGTAGAGAATGGTGCTTATACCACCAGAGTCTGTTTAGCAGAACTTACAAGAGTCCAGAGCCCTTCCTGTCATTAAAGATCACTCTCTAAGCTTATCTTTCATCTATGACCACAGGCCCTCTGGTTGGATAAAAGGCACACTTTGGACACTCATTCCTCTGCTTGAGTTGCAAGACCTTTAGTGGTTGCTAATGCTTAAGTTTTTATGTTATTGTTCAAATGGTGTCCATTTACTAGATTGAAAACTAGCTTCATCTCTGTTATGAAGTGTGAAAATAGGGGCTTCCCAAGTCCTGCTATGACTAATTGCAGGCTTCCTCTGAGGGCCTCAGGTCAGATACCTCTACCGCAAGTGAGACGGGACTTTCCTTGTTTTCAGATGTAAGATTATCTTGGTACACTTCACATATAAAATTTTAAATATGTATTTTTTGTGTATAATGTAACTTCATGATCCTATTTTTCTCTCCTTACTAAAATAATTTATAATTTTATGTATAGGAGAGCAAAATTTGCCATCCCAAAATGTCTCTTTAGCTTGGTGATTATTTCAGGCTGAAAACAATGAAGGCCCAAAAGACTCAGGAAGAACTTTTTGACACTCCCATAACTGCCTAAAAAAATTTAGATGGAAGGCCTGTCCCAGTGATCACCAGGCATATCTGCCAAGAGTGTGGCCTTGTGTGGTGGGGGAGACTCAGGCAGGACTTGGAGTTCAGAGAAGACTCTGTGTCCCATGTATACCAAACATTTGCTTTTTCATCTGCCTGTCAATTGCCTTCCTCCTCTTTGAAGTCCCAAAACACTGTCCCAACATCCTGTTTTGTCTTTAGCTGAAGATGGTATTTAAAGTGAGGGCTTTAGCCATTTTGGTAAGTTATTCTGTTTTTCTGAGTCTCTCTCATGCATAAATGTTATTAAACTTTGGTTTGATTTTGTCCTCTTAATCTATCTCATTTCAACTTGGACCAGGCAGCAGAACCTAGAAGAATAGAGGAAAATTTCTTTCCTCCCACTTTATTATTAGAGTGTTAATAGCACAGAAGGACTTACAAAGGAAAATGACAAATGCCCGGTTCACCACTTCCTTCCCAAAGTGCTGCCCTTGAAAGTAAACCACTTTAAACATTTTCTGTGTTGTTTTTTTTTTCCCAAGCGATTACTTCTCTATGTCTTATCACCATTTCTTAACTTGACAGTTTTAAACATTGCCTTAATCTACTGCTAAGAGAGACAGTTTAACTCGTTTGCATCACCTTCTACTTTCCTTAGCCATCTCTTCCCAATACATCATACAAGACAGTAGAGTGTAATATATAAGACATCCTGGAATTCTACTTTTGCAGTTTACAAACTGTGACCTTAGGCAAGTTACTCAGTCTCTGCATCTTTTTCCTCATCTGTAAAATGGAGAAAATAGGAGTCCATTCCTAAGAATGACTATTAGGAGAATAAATGGACCAATACATATAAAGCGCTAAGAAAGTATTACTATTATTATATTTAATTTCTTTTTTCGTTATCTTTGTAAATTTAAATAGTATGCATGTTCCTTTTGGTCACACTGTGGCTTATGGGATCTTTGTTCCCTGAAGCAGGGATTGAACCAAGCTGAAAGTGAAAGTGTTAATCACTCAGTCCTGTCGCGCTCTGCGACCCCATGCCATCCACCAGGCTCCTCTGCCCCTAGAATTCTCCAGGCAAGAATACTGGAGTGGGTGGCCATTTCCTTCTCCAGGGGATCTTCCCAACTCAGGGATCAAACCCCGGTCTCCTACACTGCAGACAGATTCTTTACCATTTGAACCACCAGGCAAGCTGAAAGGGCGGAGTCTGGAGTCCTAATTAGGGAACTTCCAGGGAATTCCCCATATTCCTTTATTTTTGGTCAGGTATGTTTTGTATGTCTTGTTACCACATATTTTAGGATGAAGATACTGGCAACTTTATGCTTTCCTTTCAACCCCTGCCCTCAACTGCCCCCTCCCCCACACACACCTCAGTCTCACTTCCCATATTTTCCATCTTTTAACTGGATGTTCTGTTTTCTGGAAAATTTTTCTCAATTTTATTGTCTAATCATTTATTGAAAATTTTACTTTAGCAGTCTGAGAGTTTCACCTGATCTCTAGTGTTTATTTTTATAGAATTTTAAAGATTCAAAACCTTACTGTTGTGTTACTTAGGGTATGGTCAGGTGACAAAAATTACCACATCAGTAATTTGGTTTAAGAAAACTCTGAACTAAGTAAATTGTGAACTAAGTAAAAGATATATTCACTACTGCAAGGAGTAATAGAGAACTCTGAGGTATACAGAAGTAATAACTGCAGAGAGCACATACTACTCCAAAGTTGAAGGAATAGTGAATAAAGAAGGAACCTGGAACCTGCAGAGGAGGAGGTCCAGAGGCAGAGATTCAGACTTGGGCGGAGGAGGCGTGGTTGCCAGAGTAGCACACAGCAGGACCATACACAAGTAAAAGAACTTAGAACAAAAAGCACCTTCCCTCCCGACCTTACAGCGCCCTCTATCGGCAGAGCTTACATCTAGCAAACGTCAGTTAGTCGCTCAGTCGTGTCTGACTCTTTGCTATCCCGTGGACTGCAGCACACCAGGCTTCTCTGTCCCATCACCAACTCCCAGAACTTGCTTTAATTCATGTCCATTGAGTCGGTGATGCCATTCAACCATCTCATCCTCTGTCTTCCCCTTCTCGTCCTGCATTCAATCTTTCCCAGCATCAGGGTCTTTTCCAATTAGTTCAGTATCACACTTTCCAATTAATATTCAGGACTGATTTCCTTTAAGGTGGACTGGTTTGATCTCCTTGAAGTCCAAGGGACTCTCAAGAGTCTTCTCCAACACCACAGTTCAAAAGCATCAATTCTTTGGCGCTCAGCTTTCTTTATAGTTCAACTCTCCCATCCATACATGACTACTGGAAAAGCCATAGCTTCGACTAGATGGACATTTGTTGGCAGAGATAATATCTCTGCTTTTTAATATTCTGTCTAGGTTGGTCATAGCTTTTCTTCCAAGGAGCAAGTGTCTTTTAATTTCATGGCTGCAGTTACCATCTGCAGTGATTTTGGAAACCCCCCAAATAAAGTCTGTCACTGTTTCCATTGTTTCCCCATCTATTTGCAATGAAGTGATGGAATGGATGCCATGATCTTAGTTTTTTGAATGTTGAGTTTTAAGCCAAAGCTTCCCTAGTAGTTCAGTTGGTAAAGAATCTGCCTGCAATATAGGAAACCCTGGTTCGATTCCTGGGTTGGGAAGATCCCCTGGAGAAGGGATAGGTTACCCATTCCAGTATTCCTGGGGTTCCCTTGTGGCTGAGCTGGTAAAGAATCCACCTGCAATGAGGGAGACCTGGGTTCAATTCCTGGGTTGGAAAGATCCCCTGGAGAAGGACTTGTATGTGCAAAATGTTAAATCCTAAAAATGTTCTAGCAAGCAAGCCGCACTCAAATGTTGACATAGTTTGGAGCTGAGTGACAATAAATTAATAACGACATAATTATCTCTGAATATATTCTATAAATAGCCTGCCTTCCGTTTTTTTAGTCCTTTTGTGTTACTTGAATTATTTCAAATATCATTGTGGACTTTTCCCCCTGTTTACTTCTGCCCTCTCTTTAATTCTAGAATCTTTAAAAATGGCTAGTGTACTTTCATTCTTTGTTATCTGTTAACAGTAAGGCAATGAGCTGTCTAGGGTTGTGAACTGGACTTGCCAATTGAGGCTTGCCAACCTTGCTTTAGAGAATTTAACTGGGGAATGACCACACCAGCTGCCCTGCTTCTTTTGACAGTGCAATTTCTATAGAAAAGAATGGCTGCCTGCTGGGCATTCCCCCTGTTGGAATGAGGAAGTGATGGGAGGGACAATTATAATTTATATTCACTTTATATTTATTCCCCCATCTTAACTCGACATTCCACTCCCTGCTTCCAATTGCTGTTTTCTGAGCTTCTCTGTATTTCTGCAAGGGCAATTTTCTCAGCTTGTTTACAAATCACTTGCATTGATTTCTTGTGACTATAATGATGAATTAACACAAACTTGGTAATTTAAAATAGCACACCTTTATTTACATCTGGAGGCCAGAAGTCAAAAATCAATGTGTCATAAGACCCTGCTCCCTCAGAGGCTCAGAGAAGAATATGTCCCTTACCTTGTCCAGTTTCTGGTGGCTGTTGGCATTCGTTGGCTTGTAGTCACATCACTGTGGTCTCTGTATTCACATGGCCTTCTTCCTGTCTGGGTAATCTCCCTCTGCTGCATGCTTAGAAGGATGCTGTCATTAGATTTAGGGCTTGTCATGAAAATCCAGGATGATCTCATCACAATATCCTTAACTTTATTACCTCTGCAAAGGCCTTCCTTTCCAAATAAGGTAACATTCACAGATTCTGGGAGTTATTATATGGACATATCTTTTAGGGGACCACCATTCAACTCACTATACTACTCTTCTAAATGCTACTCTCTTTAAGAAATTCAGTGACATTTCTTGTCTGTTGATGGTCTCCTTTCTGGCTTCTTTATTGATTTTGTGTATATATTCAGATATATATTACATATGTATATTATGTGTATTGGTGTGTGTGTTTTCTTCATAACTATGTCCTGGGTTATTAGGGAAAAAAGGAGATAAATGTGTGTGGTCAGTTCATAATCTTGACTTTGGCTTGTGTAAAAACCCAAAAATTTCAGATAAATTTTTATTGTGTTCTGTGTGTGCTGTGCTAAGTTGCTTCAGTCCTGTCTGACTCCTTTAGGTAGTCTCTAATATAAAATCAAATTAAGCTAAAGTCTAGTAACATACTAGGGCTTCCCAAGTGGTGCTAATGGTAAAGAACCTAACTGCCAATGCAGAAGATGTAAGAGATGCAGGTTCAATCCCTGAGTCAGGAAGATCCCCTGGAGGAGGGCATGGCAACCCACCCCAGTATTCTTGCCTGGAGAATCCCATGGATAGCAGAGACTTCTGGGCTGTGGTCCATAGTGCCACACAGAATTGGATACATACTGAACAAATAAGCCAGTTTATGTAAAAATTCAGTGAATAATTTACGTTTCTGTCTCTGTCTTTATCTTTTTCAGCCTCTTCCATCCTAACTGCCCCAATACTCAGAACCTTCCTGTTTCAAATAAGCTTATTCAGCAGTTTATCTAATACCTCTCATTTAAGATAGGAATCAGAAAATAGAAAGGAAATGCTATCACCTTATGTAAAGCTGATCATTTTGATATTTTTCTGGCTGTGGTTTTTTAAGAATGTTTTCTGTTCTTTCTCATGATTATGACTGCAGTTTACTTTCTGACCAGTGTTGGCAATAGGTTGCCTTAACTCTTCAGTTTTTCTGTTGGCCAGGATTGGTACTGGTTATATCATTTGTTTTCGGTAAGCCTGGACACAGATTCCAGAATTGTTTTCATTGCAGTATCCATGCAGTCATTTCTTATTTATTGGAACTGGCACATAAGTTGAAAATTGTCTGCCATCTCTGCTCTAAACTCTCTGCAGATCTTAAGACTTCAGTGCAATTTATCACTGTAGATCTCTCTCAGTGTAATTTTGATATATCTTCTACTCCTACCAATCAGTTAGAGAAGGCAGTGCAATGTATTCCAAAGAGCACTGGATTGAGAGTCAAAAGCTTGAATTTGTCCTATTTCTATCTTATTTGTGTTGTATTGGATAAATTATCCTTCTAGATCTCAGTTTTCTCACTTGAGGAATAAAGCAATGGGACTATGACAATTTCTAATATACTTTCTAGCTTTAATGTCAAGCATCCCACTAGTTATTTGCTCTTATATGTTCCAGTATTACTGGAAACTCAAACTGTCAAAAAATTTAACTCAATACCCTAAAAGCATCTTTGCTTCTTAGATTCTGTATTTATAGTAATTTGCACTTTAAACTTGAGTCTTTTAATCATTTTTTGTTCCTTTTTTAAATTACCTTAAATGTTTTACTATCATGAAGTCCTATAAATTCTCTCTCAGAAAGGCCTTTGCAGCTATTTGCATATCAGATCAGTATTTTGATCCAAAAATTTATGTTCCAAATAAACTTGACCTCTTTGGCTTTAGTTCACCTTATGTACCTTGTAAATTTTAATATCCTTATTTATGTTCACAGTGTGACTTTCCTACTCAGAATCTTTGGTGATTTTTCCCTTGCCAGTATAAGATCAGAACTTTTAGTCTGCCTTCCATATTTTGCCTATGATTTAATCTTGTTAACCTGAAACAGAACTTTGCTTCCCTCCCCTAAATGGCATCCACCATCTATTTCATTATCTACTAACTTTCTCCGTGCAGATATTCAAGAAAGAGAATTCAGTTGGCCCAATGCAGCCTCTAGGTCTGTTGCATACCCCTAGTTTATAACTGGGTACATCATGGACTATTAGAGAAGGGGGAATGTTCTCTTGGAAGAGAGTATGGTAAGAGGGTAAAGTCAGTATCTTTAATAAATCCTTAGAATTAAAGATTATGTTAGGACCAAACATGAAACTATAGGAAATATGAAGTATAAGTAAAACGTTCATATCATATACAGATCATCAATAAACTGAGATACTTTCTCCTTTCTGTCAAGCTTCTATCACTGAGAATAGTCTGTTAGATGACTTGGAGTCATTTACTAGAAATTATATGCTCATGTTCTGGAGTAGACAAATGTAAGAGTTGCAAAGAGTTGACTCATTGGAAAAGACTCTGATGCTGGGAGGGATTGAGGGCAAGAGGAGAAGGGGACGACAGAGGATGAGATGGCTGGATGGCATCACTGACTCAAAGGACGTGAGTCTGAGTGAACTGCGGGAGTTGGTGATGGACAGGGAGGCCTGGCGTGCTGCGATTCATAGGGTTGCAAAGAGTCGGACACGACTGAGCGACTGAACTGACTGACTGAACTGAGATGAGTGCAAATGTGCAGTAGTTTGAGCATTCTTTGGCTTTGCCTTTCTTTGGGATTGGAATGAAAACTGACTTTTTCCAGTCCTGTGGCCACTGCTGAGTTTTCCAAATTTGCTGGCATATTGAGTGCAGCACTTTCACAGCATCATCTTTCAGGATTTGGAATAGCTCAACTGGAATTCCGTCACCTCCACTAGCTTTGTTCGTAGTGATGCTTTCTAAGGCCCACTTGACTTCACATTCCAGGATGTCTGGCTCTAGGTGAGTGATCACACCATCGTGATTATCTGGGTCGTGAAGATCTTTTTTGTACAGTTCTGTGTATTCCTGCCACCTCTTCTTAATATCTTCTGCTTCTGTTAGGTCCATACCATTTCTGTCCTTTATCGAGCTCATCTTTGCATGAAATGTTCCCTTGGTATCTCTGATTTTCTTGAAGAGATCTCTAGTCTTTCCCATTCTGTTGTTTTCCTCTATTTCTTTGCATTGATCGCTGAGGAAAGCTTCAGATGCTTATGTCTTTTCTTTTCTCCTTTGCTTTTTGCTTCTCTTCTTTTCACAGCTATTTGTAAGGCCTCCCCAGACAGCCATTTTGCTTTTTTGCATTTCTTTTCCATGGGGATGGTCTTGATCCCTGTCTCCTGTACAATGTCACGAACCTCCGTCCATAGTTCATCAGGCACTCTATCTATCAGGTCTGATCTGTTAAATCTATTTCTCACTTCCACATAATCATAAGGGATTTGATTTAGGTCATACCTGAATGGTCTAGTGGTTTCCCCCACTTTCTTCAATTTAAGTCTGAATTTGACAATAAGGAGTTCATGATCTGAGTCATAGTCAGCTCCCAGTCTTCTTTTTGCTGACTGTATAGAGCTTCTCCATATTTGGCTGCAAAGAATATAATCAATCTGATTTCTGTGTTGACCATCTGGTGATGTCCATGTATAGAATCTTCTCTTGTGTTGTTGGAAGAGAGTGTTTGCTATGACCAGTGTGTTCTCTTGGCAAAACTCTTATTAGCCTTTGCCCTGCTTCATTCCGTACTCCAAGGCCAAATTTGCCTGTTACTCCAGGTGTTTCTTGACTTCCTACTTTTGCATTCCAGTCCCCTATAATGAAAAGGACATCTTTTTTGGGTGTTAGTTCTAAAAGGTCTTGTAGGTCTTCATAGAACCGTTCAACTTCAGCTTCTTCAGCGTTACTGGTTGGGGCATAGGCTTGGATTACCGTGATATTGAATAGTTTGCCTTGGAAATGAACAGAGATCATTCTGTCATTTTTGAGATTGCTTCCAAGTACTGCATTTCAGACTCTCTTGTTGACCATGATGGCTACTCCATTTCTTCTGAGGGATTCCTGCCCACAGTAGTAGATATAATGGTCATCTGAGTTAAATTCACCCATTCCAGTCCATTTTAGTTCGCCGATTCCTAGAATGTCGACGTTCAGTCTTGCCATGTCCTGTTTGACCACTTCCAATTTGCCTTGATTTATGGACCTGACATTCCAGGTTCCTATGCAATATTGCTCTTTATAGCATCGCACCTTGCTTCTATCACCAGTCACATCCACACCTGGGAGTTGTTTTTGCTTTGGCTCCATCCCTTCATTATTTCTGGAGTTATTTCTTCACTGTTCTCCAGTAGCATATTGGGCACCTACCGACCCGGGGAGTTCCCCTTTCAGTGTCCTATCATTTTGCCTTTTCATACTGTTCATGGGGTTCTCAAGGCAAGAAAACTGAAGTGGTTTGTCACTCTCTTCTCCAGTGGGCCACATTCTGCACAGTGTCAGTGTCCAACAAATAGAAGTTTATAAATGTTAACTTTTTTGTTATTATATTAATGACTGTCCATTTTTCCTACTAAATATCTATTTCATTCTCTCTGTATCCACTCATCATGTCTTACCTACATGATGAAAAAGCCTTTGGTAGCAGAACGTCTCATCCTCCTTTAATCAATATCCTCCTTATGGTTTTTCAAAGCACTTGAACATGTCACTTTCCTATTCTGCATTTTCCAATGGCATGCCTCAACCACTTGATGTGCAGGACCTTCAGTGGGCCTTCTGGGCCACATCATTCCTCCTCCATCCCCTCCCCAGAAACATTATGCTTTATGTTGTTCCTCAGTGACGTTAGTTTCTTTTATATTTAAAGGAGGAACATACCACATGCTCTCATAATTTTTCGTTCTATTTTCTCTGGCTTGGATACTTGTTGCTTACGTTGTCCACCTATTAAAAGTGAATCAAAAAGTAAAAGTTTCCAGTTATAAAATAAATAAATCCTTTGTATTAATGTATAGCATGGTGACTATGGTTAATAATAATATATTGCATATATGAAAGTTGCCAAGAAAAGTAGATCTTAAAGGTCCTCATAATCATAAGAAAAAAGTTCTTGTAATTATGTATGATGACAGAAGGCTTCCCAGTTATCTCAGTGGTAAAGACTCCACCTGCTGATGCAGGAGATGGGGGTTCAGTACCTAGGTTGGGAAGATCTCCTGGAGAAGGAAATGGCAACACACTCCAGTATTCTTGCCTGGGCAATCCCATGGACAAAGAAGCCTGGCAGGCTTCAGTCCACGGAGCTGCAAAAAATCAGACAGAACTTCTTGACTAAACAAAAACGACATGGGTGGCTGAAGTTAACTAGACTTATAGTGATCATTTTGTAGTATATACAGATATCAATCATTATGTTGTACACATAAAATTACTATTATGTTACATATCAGTTATATCTCAGTAAAAAAAATGCCTGTTTCTTTTGCCATGTTTCCCTGTCACCTCTCCTTTGATGTGGTCCCTGATTTCCCAGAGTAGGGAATTCCTCTGAATATAAACTGCTCAGAGACTGAGCAGTTTATAAACAATAAAAATTTATTTTTCACAGTTCTCAGTTCAGTTCAGTTCAGTCACTCAGTTGTGTCCGAGTCTTTGCAACCCCATGGACCACAGCACGCCAGGCCTCCCTGTCTATTGCCAACTCTTGGAATTTATCCAAACTCATGTCCACTGAGTTGGTGATGCCATCTCATCCTCTTTTGGCCCCTTCTCCTCCCACCTTCAATCTTTCCCAGCATCAGGGTCTTTTCAAATGAGTCAGCTCTCTGCATCAGGTGGCCAAAGTATTGGAGTTTCAGCTTCAACATCAATCTTTCCAATGAAAGCTCAGAACTCATCTCCTTTAGGATGGACTGGTTCACAGTTCTAGAGCCTGGAAAGTCCAAGATCAAGGTGCTGACTGATTTGATATCTGGTGAGGTTCCACTTCCTGGTTGCTATTTTCTTGCTGTGTCCACACATGACAGAGGGGGCAAGGGAGCTCTCTGGAGCCTCCTTAAAAGGGCACTAACCCATTCATGATTATTTTATCTTCATGACCTAATCACCCCCAAAGGCCCGATCTCCAACTACTGTCACCTTGGACATTAAGATTTAACATATGAATATTGGAGTGGGGGAGGCAGGCATGCCAACATTCAGTCTCTAGCAAGTACCTTGAGGGTAATGATGGTGGCTGTTCATCTTTATATTTCCAGTATCTGTCAAATGCTCTATAGACAACAGGCATTAACTAATTTTATCTTGACTGAATTTTGTTCTTTCTGTATCACTCAGAAAATGTCAACGCCTCTGTAAAAATTCTTAAAAACTCAAAACCTCCTTACCACTAGTTTTTATTTTAATCTATACTTCTTAGAAATTCAAGAACTTTAATTTCTTAAACACATTGAAAATTTCTTGGAAAAAACACAATGAGTTTACTAATAAATGCTGATCCCTAATTACTGAGTTCATTCTACTGGAAGAAAGTCTTGATTAAACTGACTTAAAGCCACTGGGAACTTGGCTGGGAGTAATGAGAGAGGATAGATGTGGGTGCTCTGGGCTAACTGCTGGGCTAATGTATGCTGGACACTCTTGTTGCCCTGGAATGATCACCACATTCTGTCTTTGCTCTCTGAGTCATAGCTACTTGTTTCTTTTCTCTTGAGATTTGGGCATCCAAATCTTCCTCGCATGACCCTTCTTCACCCTATTTATAAAGTTAAACGGTTTATGCTCAACTTCTAGTTTTTCTTGTAGTAACTCCAGTACTCTTACAGAATTGAGGCCCAGTTTTGTTCTTTCTAGCCTCTTTTCTGAGAAACTACAGCAATTTTTCTAATCTTATACTAGCTGCAGAGGCCCTGACTTTCATGGTCAGATTATGTAGAAAATAAATTTCAAATTTCATGCATTGCTAATATCTTAGAATAAAGGACATGTGCATGTGTGTGTTTTCTGCCCAACACCTCTCCCTTCTTATTTTGGTGAAAATACATTGATTTTCTTATGGAAAAGAATGCCTCTCCCATTGCATGTGCTTTTGGAGGGAACGTCAGTGAAAGAACTTTACCTTTTTAAGGTCAAGACATGAACACTTGAACTAAGAAAGGGCAATCAAACTTCTCTCTGGAAATTAAATTTTGAATGGAGTAACACAGTTGCTGATGATTAGACTGATGGCTATACTCCAAAGAGACAATTCATTAATTCTGACTACTGGATTGTTGGAATTGTCCTGTTTCCTGTAGTGTTCTAACCAGTGCTTGATTGTTCAGCTTTGTATTCCATTCTATGAATGACTTAATACCTTTGCAAGGAGCTTCCCTGGTGGCTCGGCAGAATCCTCCCGCCAATGCAGGAAACACAGGTATGATCCCTGGGTCAGGAAGATCTCCTGGAGAAGGAAATGGCAACCCACTCCAGTATTCTTGCATGGGAAATCCCAAGGAGAGAGGAGCCTGGTGGTGGGCTACATTCCATGGAGTCTCAAAGAGACAGAACTTACCAACTGAACAGCAACAACAACATGAATGAAATCACTCAGTTGTGTCCGACTCTTTGCGACCCCATGGACTATACAATCCATGGAATTTTCCAGGCCGGAATACTGGAGTGGGTAGCCTTTCCCTTCTCCAGGGGATCTTCCCCACCCAGGGATTGAACCCAGGTCTCCTGCATTGCAGACAGTCTTTACCAGCTGAGCCACTAGGGAAGCCCAACATACCTTTATAATAAATCATTTTTTTGTGTCCTTAAATCAGACAGAGTTGGTTTACATACCAAAGCTCAAACTGACAGATGCAAATTCTTGTTGCATTATTCTTGTTGCACTGTTCTTCCCAGCAACTGAGACCTAGTGTTGGAGTCCCATTGCCAACTATGCTGAATGACCAATACCGAAACAATTGGGTTTTTCAATAGTTTCCCAATCTTCCCATGACTGGGAACTGATGTAACTGATAGATCCCATGCTTTGCTCCAACAAGCTAGATTTCTGTGTGGTCAGCCCTTGTCTTGATGATAGATCCTGTAGGTTGACTGATTCTTCAGATGAATTCAGTATCAGTCCAACCTTGTCCCACCTACGTCCATTATCTGAACAAACTTTTTCTTCTAAGCTTTACTGAAGTATAACTTATGAATCATAAGATACACCTATTGTAAGTATATGGTTCAATGGTATGTATATATTGTGTAATGATCACTATCATCCAGTTTTACATCTTATGCCCTTCTTGATATATTTTCCATGGCACACTCATGGATCCTAACACCATGTACTTCACAGACCATAGCAACACCAGACTTAGGCACATTGCATCAGTCCTAGCAATCTGCTGGTGCCCTCAGAAATAATGTAAGGGGAAAGTGCCTGTGTGATAGATTCAGAGGCAATTATTATGTTATTAAGGGAGCAATGTTGAGAATCAAATAGAAAAAAACACTAGAAACCCCAAATGGGATCCAAATAATAGGAATCAGCAAGAAAGATAAGGTAAAGGAAATAGGCCATGTGGAAGAAATGCCATGTGGTCCAAGTTACTGCTGCTGGACAAACTTGGCTGCTTTTAATGGATGTGGCATACATCTGTTTGATGATGCCATCTGATGCCTGGTACCCCTGATGTTTCAACCTCCCTTAATATGAATCTTTATCAAATGGGGTTGAAAATATTAAGATATATAAGATTAGCCTTGGGACTAAGGCTGAAAAGTTTTTATTCTTATTTCTTCCCCATTCATTTAAATGTGAACCTATATGTGAGAAAAGTGAGTAATTTATATAAATAAAGTAATGATGATACTTTTTTCTAGCTCATATTATGTCACTTAAAAAATTATCTCCTGGCCCCATCTCGAACTTATGGGTGAATGGCCCTATATAGGAGTATCAATAAATTCAGTTTGCACATTTCTTAGATTGACTATAAAGGACTGATTATTGATCATAAGATCTGATATTGAAATGAAACAACTGAAGTGAACTGGGGAGGGAATAAAACTTTTAATTTTTCCCTTCCTTACTAGTCTTTGCCACCAGAGATCATCTCTTCAAGGTGGCATAAGGTTGGATGGCCAACCTAGCCTTCCTGTTGCTTTTGTCCCTGGAGTTCTGAGTTTGATTTTTGGCAATTTTAGCCCTGTGGCTACAGGAGATAAGGGTCACCTTCAGGGCACACATAGAAGCTTTCAGGTCATTTGTGTGGCACTTAATATTTGTCTAATTTATTCTTTAATTTGACAAATATGTGTTGAATGCTAACCATGTGCCAACTAGGCACATGGCATACTTCAGTGAACAAAAAGGCAAAGGTACTTTTGTGGATCTAACGTTATAGTGTGTAAATGAGTCTCCAATTTTAATACAGTTTTTGATTTATTTAAATTTATTCCAAAATAAATAATTAATGACAGCCCCTGCCTGTTGCTGCTGCTGCTTAGTCGCTTCAGTTGTGTCGAACTCTGTGTGACCCAACGGACTGTAACCCACCAGACTCCTCTGTCCATGAGATTCTCCAGCAAGAATACTGGAGTGGGTTGCCATGCCCTCCTCGAGGGGATTTTCCCAACCTCGGGATCAAACCCAGGTCTCCTGCATTGCAGGCAGATTCTTTACTGCTGAGCCACCAGGGAAGACCGACAGCCCCTGCAAAGCTATGCCCAACAAGCAGCTACTACATGACATCAACCTATAGACACAACACCACCAAGTTGTTACTCAGATGAGACTCAAGCTTGGCAGGATGTCAGGAGTTCCATTCCTGTCAGTAAACAATGTCTGGAACTCATCTGTCATCCTAAGCCTGCTATTGAGTAAACCCATGTAAACATCTATGTGGCCACCAGTAGTAAGCTCATTGGTCCTGACTCCAGCCCCACTGTGTACCTAGACTCTTGCCTCTGTTCTGCATTTGCACTTCGTTTTTTTGCTGGTAATGGATTGCAGGCCTGAACTCTGGCCAAATCGTCTGGGCCTCAGAACCTCACTCGTCTTGCCAGCTCCTTCTCTCTGGGGGATCTGGATGATATCCTGATGTTCTCCTCTCTGCCGCCCACTGGCTGAGGCCCTCTTACAAGCCAGACATCCCCTTCCTCTGCAAACATAAAACTGTCATCCATCAGATAATAACATTTCCCATATAACCATTCTCCAGTGCCATGCTCCCTCTCAACACTTTGGAGACGATAACTATCAACATTCATCTGGACTGGACTCAAGTTTTTGAGTCCCCTTAGAAGCTGAAATTGGGGGGAGCTCTGTCCATCATGCTGGCCCTGCCTCCACAATCTTGGCTTACTTCTCTCTCTCCTACAGGTCTGCAGCTGGGGTTCTCTTCTGGATCTGCTGCTAAAGCCCATCAGATCACAACACAAAAGAGTAAGAATTCTCAGCAGCCTGTGGAGTTTGCTTTTCTAAACAGTTCTTTGTATTTTAATGTATCTTAATCATAGTCATCAATACCGTTTTATACTTTTTTTTTTTTTACTGTCTTTTAAATTTTATTTTATTTTTAAACTTTACATAATTGTATTAGTTTTGCCAAATATCAAAATGAATCCGCCACAGGCATACATGTGTTCCCCATCCTGAACCCTCCTCCCTCCTCCCTCCCCACACCATCCCTCTGGGTTGTCCCAGTGCACCAGCCCCAAGCATCCAGTATCGCGCATCGAACCTGGACTGGCAACTCGTTTCTTACATGATATTCTACATGTTTCAGTGTCACTCTCCCAAATCTTCCCACCCTCTCCCTCTCCCACAGAGTCCATAAGACTGTTCTATACATCAGTGTCTCTTCTGCTATCTCGTACACCAGGTTATTGTTACCATCTTTCTAAATTCCATATATATGCGTTAGTATACTGTATTTATGTTTTTCCTTCTGGCTTACTTCACTCTGTATAATAGGCTCCAGTTTCATCCACCTCATTAGAACTGATTCAAATGTGTTCTTTTTAATGGCTGAGTAATACTCCATTGTGTATATGTACCATAGCTTTCTTATCCATTCATCTGCTGATGGACATCTAGGTTGCTTCCATGTCCTGGCCCGTTTTATACTTTCTGTAGCAGATTAGCCCTCCTACAAAATAATGACTTTCAAAAATTGTCTAAAGATTCAGATGCCTCACCAAACGTTTATACTTTTGTGCAAGCAGTATGGTCCTATTCCAGCATACCCGTGAGAGTACAGATCAGTACTTCTTCTAATTTCAACAGTGACACATATTTATTAAGCCTCCACTATGTTTATGGCACCATACCAGGTGCTGCTATTACTGTTTTTCCTTTCCAGGAAAAATAGATTCAAATATGGAATAAGAAGCCCAAACTCATTAAACTGGCCTGACTTTGCTCCTTAAAACTCAACATGCCATAGATACGTGCTTAAATCTGAATAAAACAAGATGATGAAATGAAGCATTATTTTTTTGAGAGCCTGGTGGGCTACAGTCCATGAGGTCACAAGGAAATGGACACGACTGAGCGACTAACAGAATATATTACTGTATGAATAAGTAGCCAAAATGAAAACTGTCTCTAAAAACCATTGCATATATATGTGAAGACTGTATAAGTTACCTATTCCTCTGCTATTTTGTGACACGGTCAATTCAAAGTGTCTTACCATTAATCTTGAAGACATTTAAAGATGCTCACTTTTCCTTTGAAAGTATATATGAGTCTGACTTGCAACAAAAATCTCATGTTACTTCTTTTTGCTTTACTCTATCAATGATGTCTAGAATAAATCAACTTTAACTTTTTAAATTAAAAATGAACAAATTTTAAAAATATTGTTCCAGAGTTTTTAGCAGTTTTAATGCATATTTACATTTTATAATGCTTCTGTTTAGTCGCTAAGTTGTGTCTAACTCTTTGTGACCCCATGGACTGTAGCCCGCCAGGCTCCTCTGTTCATGGGATTTCTCAGGCAAGAATGCTGGAGTGGGTTGCCATTTCCCTCCCACATGTTCTAATACTCTTACTATAATAAAGATGAATGAAGAGACAACATTTTTGTGTGTGTATAGGATTAAAACCAGGCTAATTGTTTCACTGTCAAACTTCTTTCAGAAGGCTTCTAATGTTGAATTTTAATTGCATGCTTGAATAATTAGGACTTTTGGTTTCTGTTTATTAGATACTTCATTAGTGGAAAACAGATTGAAATGTGGGATGAACCAGAAAACAGATAAATCTCTATAATGGTTTTACATATTTATGTGATGATATCTGAATTAGAAATATCAATCTTTTGATTCTGTACTTTACATGTTACATCTGTGAACATAAAAACCTACAAGACTATTACTTTACAGGAAAAATATCTTGTTCAAGTACTAATAAATGGTTCATGTTTTATATAATTATTATACTATTCCAATGTGTTTCCTACAGTATTTTTCTCTGTAAGACTTTCTGACCCAAACATTTATGGTTAAAGACACTATTATAAATCAAAGCATAGTTGCCTTTAGAAGAAGGCGTTTGATCTTGGGGAAACAGTGGAAACAGTGGAAACAGTGTCAGACTTTATTTTTTTGGGCTCCAAAATCACTGCAGATGGTGACTGCAGCCATGAAATTAAAAGACACTTACTCCTTGGAAGAAAAGTTATGACCAACCTAGATAGCATATTGAAAAGCAGAGACATTAGTTTGCCAACAAAGGTCCGTCTAGTCAAGGCTATGGTTTTACCAGTAGTCATGTATGGATGTGAGATTTGGACTGTAAAGAAAGCTGAGTGCCAAAGAATTGATGCTTTTCAACTGTGGTGTTGGAGAAGACTCTTGAGAGTCCCTTAGACTGCAAGGAGATCCAACTCTCTAAAGGAGATCAGCCCTGGGTGTTCTTTGGAAGGACTGATGCTAAAGCTGAAACTCCAGTACTTTGGCCACCTCATGCGAAGAGTTGACTCATTGGAAAAGACTCTGATGCTGGGAGGGATTGGGGGCAGGAGGAGAAGGGGACGACAGAGGATGAGATGGCTGGATGGCATCACCGACTCGATGGACATGAGTTTGGGTGAACTCCGGGAGTTGGTGATGGACAAGGAGGCCTGGCGTGCTGTGATTCATGGGGTCGCAAAGAGTCAGACACGACTGAGCGACTGACTGAATTGACTGACTGACTGAGTGCCAGAAGCAAGTATATAAAAAATAGTATTACATAATTGACATTTCTGCAGATTAGTGAGCTAAACTTTCATTATTAAAGATAATTTCCACAGATCAGCAAAGATTCCTAGTTTCATTAATGATTCTCTCTTTTTAGTGAAAGCTTTGCTTTCCCCATAATTCAGTGGGGAAAGCTACTCTTTCCCATATTGTCACATTTTACTCAATAACGTTAATTAGTAATAATTTTCTTGTTTGTTGAAGCATGTACTGTGAAGTTGAGATGCAGATTACTTTTTGTCCAATCAGACTATTAATAATTAGTAACAT
The DNA here is from genome assembly GCF_027580195.1 of Bos mutus. Classification (NCBI taxonomy): domain Eukaryota; kingdom Metazoa; phylum Chordata; class Mammalia; order Artiodactyla; family Bovidae; genus Bos; species Bos mutus. The sequence continues at coordinate 73,544,359 of NC_091625.1, forward strand.
AAGAATGGGTCTTGATTATCAATTATCAGAGATAATGCTAGCAAATGTTTTATTGACTTTATGTAAAACAAACTTCATGGAAGTTAATTAAGTTGAATAATCCTTTAATAGGAACTGAAGCACTAACAGTTGATTGGCACTTACTGAGGTTCTCGCTATTTGTTTGGTATTCTGCTAAAAAGCACATTATATTCTTTATATTTTATTTAATTCTCACTGTGAAGTATGTGCTGTTGTTATCCTTGTTTTAATGTTGTTGAATCTTTTGCTGGAAGGAAAAGTAGCATGTTTAAGGACAAGCAGCTACCAGGTGGGGAATTGGGGATCCTGAGCCAGGTAATCTCACTCAACATCCTCTGTACCAACAGCATCTTGCTTCTATCTCTCTTACACAAATATGTCTCATCTTTGCTAACTCAGAAGCTCATTAAAGGGAAAGACCACCTCCTGTTAAATCCTAATGTTCATCACTTGCCCTGGGTGCAGTAGGAATCTACAAATGTTTGGTGGAAGGAATGTCAATAAAAATGTAGTGATAAATATACTATATGGTATATCATAATAGTTATTATTTTTTACTTCTTAAGGTTTAAATAGAACCATAAATGTGATTGGTTCACCTGATTATTTCCTAGTGTATTATAAAAGTCTCATAGACTGATTATATTATTACTGATTTAATCACAAAGTAATTTGCTATTCTAATATTAATGAAATGACTTACAAATTCCCTGATAGAGTTTTGCTGCCAAAGAGTGCAGACTTTAATCAAACAAATACTTATAGAACATCAACTGTGGGCCATGTGCAACTGGAGCAACTGGTCATACAACAGTGAACAAGAAAGATAAGGTCTCGCTTTTATGGAGCTTAAATTCTAGTGTCTAGAGATGTGGTGAAGCTGGGGGTGAAATGGGAAACACATTACTTATCATCAATCTGCCACAATTTGTGTGCGGTGCTTCCACTAGAGTGCTTGGCACATAGTAGGGACTGGATATACATTATATATCTGCTTCATGCTGGACCATTAGTCTCTCAAAACTTTAATCTTAAAAACAAGTGAACAGAAGATCTGAGCTTACACAGAAAAGCAATAGCATTAAAACTGTGATCTGTATCTTAACTTTTATTTATGTGTTTGGTGGCACCAGTTCTTAGTTGTGACATGTGGGATCTCGTTCTCTTGTGCTGTGTTGTGCTTAATTGCTCAATTGTGTCCAACTCTTTGCGACCCCATGATTTGTAGCCCACAAGGCTCCTCTGTCTATGGGGCTTCTCCAGGCAAGAACACTGGAATGGGTTGCCATGCCCTCTTCCAGGGGATCCTCCCAACCCAAGGATCGAACCCGGGTTTCCTGCATTGGGAGGGTGAAGTCTTAGCCACTGGACAACCTGGGAAGTCTCTGTATGTATTAACTTTCAATTCCAGATATGCCATTCTAAAGGACAATCAATTTACATAGAGCATTTATTTATTGTACTGTTTTTAATTCTTTTTGGCATTATGTTATATTAATGACATTAGTTTTAAGAAAGCACTCTGTGGATTTTACTATGGTAGAGATATTTTTACATGTTATGTTAAATTTGAGTCCATTTATTTGTTGTGTATATTATTGTGTATTTGAAAAAGGCATAACTACAAGGACTTTACTTTAAAAAATCCATATTATAACTTTTAAACATTCAGAGTGAGTCTTACTTTTACTTTTTAGTTATTTATGTTTTTAAAGATTCCTATCTGAAGATTTCTTCTTTAGTTCACTAAGCACACTTAATATATTCATTCATTCAGCAAAGTCATATTGAGGTCACAGCAGGAGAAAAGACAAAATTCTGTCTTCAAAGAGCTTTCTTGTAAGAGTTAGAAAATAAAATAAAGTAATATATTATAAAATATGTTAAAGCAGGACAAGCGCTGTGCAGTAAAATAAATCAGGAAAGGGGACAGAGAGCATTGAGAGACTTTTGAAATTTTAAGTATGTAAATATTATTCTGCTTCAATTTTTGAATAAATAAAATATAGTGCTTCTATACGGCTTCCCTGGTAGCTCAGCTGGTAAAGAAACCACCTGCAATGCAGGAGACCCTGGTTCAATTCCTGGGTTGGGAAGATCCCCTGGAGAAGAGTTAGTCTACCCACTACAGTATTCTTGGGCTTCCCTAGTGGCTCAAATGGGAAAGAATCCATGGGTTCTATCCCTGGGTGAGAAAGATCCCCTGGAGGAGGGCATGGCAACCCACTTCAGTATTCTTGCCTGGAGAATCCCCATGGATAGAAGAGCCTGAAGGGCAACCCCATGGGGTTGCAAAGAGTCGGACACAACTGAGTGACTAAGCACAGCACAGCACAGGGCTTCTGTACCAGTAGTTTCTGTCTACCATCCCACTGCATCATGCAAATACATTCTCTGTGCCCCAGGAAGTTAACCACTGTGTACTGAATCACCAGGCCCCATCTCTCTCCTCCCCACCCCCGACTTTCATGGCTTCCATTTTAGCTCATCCAATTGGTAGAAAGGCAGGAGATGGGAATGCAGAAGGAGAGAGAAGGAGCCGTGTTTCTCTCTCCTTTCCTACCTTCATCACAGTTCTAATAATGTCTGTGTTCCTCAATAATCACAACTCATCTTTGGGTATCCCTTTGTCTACAATTCCTACTTCTCACCAGGCTCCCTATGTTTGCACTTTAGTTTTAATAGGTTGGTAATGGTATCTTACTTTTGCTGGTTTCTGTGTACTTCACTTTTCTTGTTAGTGCCCTTAATCCTGCCCACACACTGCTACATAGTCCTTTCATTAAATTCTCTCGAGTCAAAACCTTTGGAGTCTGCCATCACTTTTTTTGCTGTGACTCTGAGAGCTCCTAAACAATTTCGGAAGAGATACAGCACAAAGTATTGGTAATAGTAAAGCCCCCCCCCCCACCAAAACTATAAAGATGCTCATGGTAGCAGCTTGTTCAATAGCCAATACATTCAATAACATATAACCATAAAGTAAATGATTAATAAATGATGTTATATCTACAGGGTAAAATATTATTTGTCTCTACAGTGAGACTTAAGACAGTAGAAAATATGGAAGTAGAAATAAATTATTTGAAGTGGGATGTATCTAATCTAGCACTGAAATGTTGTAAAAGCAAGAGAGTCTTTGAATAAGAACTGAAAGGTAATATGCAAATGTGAAGATAATTATATTTCGGTGGTGAAATCTACTGATCTTTTCAATTTTGGAAGTTTAGATTATTAAAAATTAAAATTATTTGAAATGGTTTATGAATATTAGTACTAGGATATTAAAATTGTTATATTTGTATAAATCAAGATAAATGCTCCAAGCAAAGGAAAAGCAATTACTAAATTATTAAACTGTTCTTCTTACATCTAAATTCTAAAACCAAGCTAAAAATTATTAACACACTCTGACTTCCAAGGTTGAAATAAGGTTTTTTTAAATAGAAAATATTATTTTCAGGTAGTTTCTAATGGCTTGTATTGAAGGCATAATCTCTTCAATAAACAGATTTAGAATTAAGTATAATAAGAGGATATAAATAGAGGACTTCCCTGGTGGCTCAGATGGTAAAGCGTCTGTCTACAAAGCGGGAGACCCAGGTTCAATCCCTGGGTCGGTAAGATCCCTTGGAGAAGAAAATGGCAATCCACTCCAGTACTGTTGCCTGGAGAATCCCATAGACAGAGGAGCCTGGTAGGCAGCAGTCCATGGGCTTGCAAAGAGTTGGACATGACTGAGAATCTCACATAAGAACACTAATAAATTATCCCACAAGAGGTCACCAAAACTCTAGTTTTTTTTGGAGTGTGAATTTTTTTCTTTTTTTTTCCCCTACTTTTTGTCGTGTGATATTTCTTTTTGTCCTTCCTGCAAAGGAATTGAAAATGATTTTGTTTCCTGGTTTTCTGCCTACTCAGTACACATATCTGCTAGTCTGTTCCAGCTTTACCTGAAGGTAAGTAACTGAGAAGCAGGGTTTAGTTAGGGGCAGGGCAGCTAATGGAGGCGTGTAGCCAGCCGTTGCCATTCCATGGGGCTGTCCGTTGTCTGAAGACCCACTGGAGGGACTAACCTGAAAAGAAAGGGAAACACAATCAAGCACCTTCTGACTTCAACAACTCAGCTCCTTTAGCCATAAATTAGACCCTTTTAAAGGCCCTGGGTTGACATTCCAGATTCTTGCAGGTAACAGAAAGATAGAACAGAGATCTAACAGAAGCCTGAACTCAAGGAATAACTCTGGGAAAGATTGAATAAAGAAATACAGAAGGTACTCTCAGTGATGGAAAGTTGCTGCTAGATTTAACTACTTCTTGGGAGGATTTTGAGACATGCAGTCAGTTTCCTATAAAGAATTTGGTTTAAAACAAGGTGTTCTTTTAGGAACAACCTCTATTTTCTTCATAGCAAACCAGAATGTGAAAAAACACACTTAAAATTGCATTTTAGAAAAAATTAAGCTTAATTTTTGAATATACCCTGCACACTCTTAAAAGCATAGAACCCTAATATAAAAATAAGATCTTTCTTTGCTTTCTCCATTCCCCAGATCTTAGAAGGATTGATGTTTGTTTTAGGACTTTTGAAAAGTAACATTGTTAACTGTACATCTTCCTAGCCAGGGTCACTGGCTTTCTTTCGTGTCCTTCACCATCTCCCAGAGTTTGCTCAAATTAATATCCATTGAGTTGGTGATCCCTTCCAACCATCTTGTTCTCTGCCATCCCCTTTTCCTCCTGCTTTCAATCTTTCCCAGTGTCAGGGTCTTTTCCAATGAGCCAGCTCTCAGGTGGCCAAATTATTGGAGCTTCAGCTTCAGCATCTGTCCTTCCAATGAATATTCAGGTTTGATTTCCTTCAGGATTGACTGGTTGGATCTCCTTGCAGTCCAGGGGACTTTCAAGAGTCTTGTCCAAAACCACAGTTACATTTTTTAATGGATATATTATATGGTGTTGGGGATACAGGCAGAACCTTCTCTAATGATATTTTCACTTTATTTATCTAAATAAATATTTGAATATTTATCTAAATATTTAACTTAAAATAGTGTAATTTAAATGTATATGAAGAGTTTTATTTTTGTGAATCAAGTGTTTGAACACTAATATTTCCATAAGTGTGTTGTGTGAGTAGTCATTCAGTTGTGTCCGACTCTTTCCAGGCTCCTCAGTCCGTGAATTTCTCTAGGCAAGAATACTAGAGTGGATTTCCCTGCCCTTCTCCAGGGTATCTTCCCAACTCAGGGATTGAACCCAAGTCTCCCGCATTGCAGGCAGATTCTTTACCATCTGAGCCACCAGGAACACAGTGTTTTCATAGGAATAGTGTTAAAATTATAAAGAAAATTAGAATTGTAAGGATGAAAAGATCTGTAAAGATTCCAACCCTACGAACATAAAGGGATTTAGATAAGATTATCTCCCTTATCCTTTCCAGCTGGGAAATATAATAACTATTTAAATTCCATATTTTGGACTACAAAATGTCCATTTCCATTTCAGTGAGATTGCTTTGGGTGAAGTGCTTTTCTATTTGAATAGCTGTCTTATTGGGAGTTAAAGTTGTCTTGGCTTGGGAGTTAAAATTCAGATCACAAAAATCTAATTTTCTACACTTACTGAGATTTGTTTAATGATTTCCTTGGCAATTTTTAAATGTGTATTTCCAATTTCTGTGTTAATGAATATGCTGTTTCATGAAATGCTTTTGTAATATGCTTAGCATAATTTCTTGCCTCATTTCTTTTCGGAGTATACAAGACTCAGAGACTTGTATCAGGATTCTCACAAACTAAAAAACCCCAAGTAAATAATAATACAGGGATTGTTGTTCAGTCGCTCAATCATGGGAACTCTTTGAGACCCTATGGACTGTAGCATGCCAGTCTTTTGTGTCCTTCACCATCTCCCAGAGTTTGCTCAAACTCATATCCATTGAGTTGGTGATCCCATCCAACCATCTTGTTCTCTGTCGTCCCCTTTCCCTCCTGCTTTCAATCTTTCCCAGCGTCAGGGTCTTTTCCAATGAGCTGGCTCTTCGCATCAGGTGGCCAAATTATTGGAGCTTCAGCTTCAGCATCCATCCTTCCAATGAATATTCAGGTTTGATTTCCTTTAGGATTGACTGGTTGGATCTCCTTGCAGTCCAGGGCACTTTCAAGAGTCCGGTCCAACACCACAGATCAAAAACATCAATTCTTCAGCGCTCAGCCTTCTTTACGGTCCAGCTCTCACATCATCTGTACATGACTACTGGAAAAAGCATAGTTTTCACTATATGGACCTTTGTCAGCAAAGTAATATCTCTGCTTTTCAGTATGCTGTCTAGGTTTGTCGTAGCTTTTCTTCCAAGGAACAAGCATCTTTAATATCATGGCTGCAGTCACCATCTGCATGATTTTGGAGCCCAAGAAAATGAAGTCTCTCTTTCCATTGTTTCACTAAGCTCTGTTCCATGAGCTTAGTATTTTGAATGTTGAGTTTTAAGCCAGCTTTTTCACTCTGCTCTTTCACCCTCATCAAGAGGCTCTTTAGTACCTCTTCACTTTCTGCCATAAGGGTGGTGCCATTTGCATTCCTGAAGTTATTGATATTTCTCCCAGGAATCTTGATTTCAGCTTGTGCTTCATCCATCCTGGCATTTCACATGATACTCTGTATATAAGTTAAATAAACAGGGTGACAATATACAACTTTGACATACTCCTTTTCCAATTTTGAACCAGTCTGTTGTTCCATGTTGGTTTTAACTGTTTCTTTTTGTCCTGCATACAGGTTTCTCAGAAGGCAGGTCAGGTGGTCTGGTATTCCCATGTCTTTAAGAATTTTCCACAGTTTGTTGTGATCCACACAGTCAAAGGCTTTAGTGTAGTCAATACAGGGATGCTGGTTTCTCCCATCCAAGTACTAACCAGGCCCGACCCTGGTTAGCTTCCAAGATCAGGGGAGATCAGGCGCGTTCAGGGTGGTATGGCCGTAGACTAGGGATACTGAGTTCTATTTGACAAGAGCCATAATCCAGAAAAAAAGGATAGATGAATCACAAGCCAGCTGGGAGAGTGGGAGTGAACCAGTCATAATGTGCAAGAAAGCAAATCACAAAGAATCACTCAATTAGCCTTTTTATTGATAAATACCACTCCTATCTACTCTACCACCCCAAACTAGTGTTAGCTTGCAAGGCACATTATTTGTCCCAGTTTACTCACAGTAAATCCCTGAGTAGGCACAGCTAGAGAAGATTTCAAATATGTATGTTACAAGTAAACACAGGTCACCGACGCTTAGCCCATGGAACATGGTCAACAGAGTATTAGGACTGCATTAACGCCTCATGTGCTTACCTGCTGCTTGGCGCTGAGTTCTGTGCTTTAGCACAAAGGTTTTCCTAGTCCTTGCACTCAAGTAGCTCACAGTATAGTTGGGGAAAAGAGGCAAGAGAAAGCTTGGCCACAGCAGTTCTCCTTGTTTTTCCTTCACTGATACATACTTTGTTGATACTGTATGACTGGGCTAACTGCCACTGGAAATGCTTTTTAAAAATTATACTATAATTTATCATTAGAATGAAAAGTCATTGTGTGTATAGAAAGGCTAGAAACTATGGAGTGGGATGTTTATTTGATATCAGTGAGGTAACTATTACTGGAGGGATGATCCCCATATCTTATTTTCTTGCAAATTAATGAAATGCTTGGTGGGTCCTAAAAATGGGAAATACAAGTTAAATTACTTGTGTAAGGTGTTGTGAGTGAGATAATGCATAAAGAATTGTCTGTCGCCTTGCTACACCACGTGTGGTTCCTGAACCAAGAGCACCAGCATTACCAGGGAACTTGTGAAAAATGCAGAATCTCAGGCTGCATGCCAGACTTACAAAATCAACAAGTGCATTTGAAGATCCCCAGGTGATTCATCTGCACATTAAATTCTAAGAAATACTGATATCACATGCTAAGCCCGTCAACTAGAGGAAGGAGGAATTGTCTAATCTCTTTGAAGAGATGGAAGAAATTTCAAAACAAAGAGTTGTGATCAATTCATTCATCAGGCAGGACTGTCATTCAGAGATCAAACACCAATATCAGAAACTTCCTGCTGAGTTTGAACAGCAGCTGCTTAACTTTCTGTGACATGTGATTCTACTAAAGAAAGTTGGTTAAATAAGAAAGACTAACCAATCCGGGGCTTTTTGATTTATCTCCAAATTTACTAAAAGAATTTTTTCCGTATGCATGAAATGAAAATTCTAAGTTATAAGAAAGCATTGTTGTAATTTTATTGACAGCTTTTTTTGATTCCTTAGCATTTCTTAAAAATCATAGTGTACCTAGAAGGGTGGGATGGGGAGGGAGATGGGAGGGAGTTTCAAAAGGGTGGGGATATATGTATACCTATGGCTGATTCATGTTGAGGTTTGACAGAAAACAGCAAAATTCTGTAAAGCAATTATCCTTCAAAAAAAATAAATAAATTAGAAAAATCATAGTGTATCTCATAATTGATGGTGTCTTAGACATGATGAAAAGCAGCACAACACGGTGTGCTAGGTACTATAATAGCAAGAAGCGGGGCCTGCTCTCGAGCAAATAAGAGACTTGTCTGTTGTCAAGAGGAAGATTTACTGCCTTGAGCAGAGTTAGGTAAAGGGAGTGATGCAAAGGGACCCGCCGAAGGGGGAGCATTCTGAGAAGAGGGAGCTACAAGTGTGAAGGCAGCAAGGCTGCTGATCAGGAAGCAGATGGAGAAATGGAACCAATTTTTTTTCTGGGGGGAATGGGTGGGGAGGGTAGATGCAAGCAGAGGAGGTTGACGATTTTGCCTTTGCTGCTGTTACAGAGCAGAGGGAAGTACCTCCATACCTCCAAAGCAGCTTTGGTAGCTAACAGCTCCCAAGCCCACAGGGAGACCTGACCTTGCCTGAAACCGGTTTTCTGTTGAATTAGGTTCAGGGACAAAGGTGACTCTCTCAGTGGATTTTCCTGAGCAAGTTTGGCCTCACTTAAGGAATGGAAGCATTAGTTTTGATAGCTTACCTGTCTGCACATTGTTATCCCCCTCAGTGATGCCTGGGCTGCACTCACAGAAATTCTGAGTTCACTCCACAGTGGGGATAAGCATGGGCATTGGAATTCTTTACCCTCTCTCCGGTGATACTGCTTTGCAGCTTATTCTAAAGACACAGGCTCAGGATCAGAGTGAGCTAGGGTCGATGAGCAGCTGGTGAGATGTAAATGTGAATTTCAGCGCCCATCCACAGAGGAGGTATAGCACCATTGGAATTCTTGTTCCTTTAGATGAAGGCAGTTACCGTGGGGGGGATGCGGGATGGATTTCTGCCATTACCTTGTGAGCCTTGGGGTTCACCAGATGTCTCTGATCGTCTTGAAACCCTCTCAGGTTGAGATAACGGGTCTCTCTAGGGGATGTTTTGCATATAAAACTTTCACATTCAGGCCCTTAGAGATGCACTTCCCATAGCAGGCCTCAAGGTGGTACTGCTGAGCTAGTTGTCCTGTCAGGGTTTGGCTGTGGTAGAGGGAGCAGAGCCCGTTTCCTCCTTTTCCCACAGTGGGGGGCCTCTTCCAGGGGAGGAAAATAGCCTAAGGTTGGTGTCTAAGCTCAAAGACATCATATGTGTGCCGGGTAAGAAAGTGGGCACTCATCCATGGTGAGATGACTGGTGGCATCTCTGCTACCTTTTGACACAAATACGATTCCTGTTGATTCACCTTGCTCAGTCCCAGCAGTGAAAGACACAGCTCAGTGAGGAACTCAAGTGAATGTTCACAGTGCTCGCCATAGACAGTGGAGTGGACATATTCCAGAATGAGAGGAGGAGGAGATTTGCAGAGGCTGAGGGTAATGGGAGGCAACAGGTTACAATATCACTATTCTCAGCTCCTTGAGTGCAGCGCCAGGGCATGTGGACTGGGGCGCCTCTGACAATGTCCACTCACGTGGGATCCAGCTTGAGGCTGTGTGTGTCTGGGCCAGCTGTGCTTGCATCTTTTCTTCAAAGCTGTGTGACACCTCAGTCTATGATAAGTTGCACATGGAGGCTTATTATTTTGAAGACTGATTTATAGTTCAACCCATGGAATATTCTCTGCTTGAGAGTGGAGCCAAGACACTTAGGTTATTACAGTAGTCTCATAGCTGGTCTCTCTGCTTCCAACCCTCCCCCGCCCCCTCCCCCGGCCAATGCCCCCCTCAACCCCGACCCTGGCAACAACTTCATTCTCAACACAGAAGTTGAAATGATCACTTAAGAGAGTGAGTCAAATCATGTCTTCTCTGCTCAAAGCCCTTCTATGCTACCTCTACTCAGAGTAAAAATCAAAGTCGGTACCATGGCTCCATGGCACTTAGTGATTTGTGGTCTCTTCCCTTCTGCTGCTCTGACTTCATCTTCTCTTGCTCATGCCCACACTCACTGTGCTCCCACCACTTTAATGCCAGTCACATTTCTGCCCCAGGGCCCTTACACTTGCTAGTCTCATTATTTAAAATACTCTTCCCCCAGCCACTTGGAGAATTCTTCTCCAATTCTTTGTTTGAATGTTGTCTTTGCAGCAAGGCTTTCCTTGGCCACCTATTTAAAATGACACCCAGCATTCCCTAACTCCTATTCTTGCTTTATTTTTCTGTTTTTCCCCATTTACTGTTAATTAATAAGCTCCCAGAGAGCGGGGTTTTCCCCTCTTTTGTTCTCTGGTATATTCCCAGAGCCTAGAACAAAGAGTGGCGATCAATAACTAGTTCTTTGTTGGATAAATGAAAGGATACTTGGATTAGCCTCAAGTTCTTGATGTCAGTAACAGTGGGAACTGGGCATTGACCACGTGGTCCACATCCAGAATGTGCAGAGCCATTCTGATTGGTGACTTTCTTGTTTTGCTGATGCCACAGAAAATAGACAGTTAGATGTGCTCTGCTTCCCGGACAACTCTAGTGGTGACGGATGGGGGTTTAGGAGCAGCACAGAGGAACTGGAGATGGACCATTCATTAAACTTCTAGCTTTTGGATGAATTCTAAGAGTTCATTAGACAGCAGCTTCTCAACCCTTCCTAGCTTAAAATTGTGAAGCATAACCGTACTCAGGTGAAGATATATTGTGTTTGTTGCTCAGCACTCATTACCCTAATTTCCTTAGAGGGACCCAGTTCTTCATTCTCAGTCTATGTACTTCAAGGGAAGTGGGTTCTGCAGGGCAGAAGTTGGCAAATTATGGCCCATGGGCTAAGCCCTCCACGCTACCTGTTTCATAAAAACCTGTTAGCTGAGAATGGTTTTTATATCACATGTGCATGTTCAGTCACTCAGTCGTGTCTGACTCTTTTGAGACACCATGTAATACTCCAGGATCTGCTGTCCATGGGACTTCCCAGGCAAGAATACAGGGGTGTATTGCCATTTCCTTCTCTAGGGGATTTTCCCAACCCAGGGATTGAACTCATGTCTCCTGCATTGGCAGGCAGGTTCTTTACCACTGAGCCAATAGGGGGTTCCTTTTATATCTCTAAGTGGTCAGAAAAAAATCAAAAGAAGAATGATATCTCCTGATATATAAAATTCCAATTTTGCTGTCCATAATAAAGTTTCATGGTAACATAGCCATGATCATTCATTCATGTGTGGTGGCTTTTGTGCTAAAGGACAGAGTTAAGGAGTTGTGACAGACTACATGATCTGCGAAGTCAAATATATTTACTATTTACAAAAAATAGTAACATTTATTACTATTACTGTAATAGCTCTGTGCAGAACACGTTTGCTCTCCCCTACCCTAGACTATCAGTATATGACTCTAGTCCCATGATTGCAGTGAGTGGTTTAGCACAAAACCCAGGATTACGTGTCCAGACCTTTGTACGAGTTATTGAGGAAACTAGCTGTCTCCTCTGCTGCCTCAGGTGAGAGCCTGAGAGTGCTGAGAACCGCCAGGTGGCCCCTCAGGATGAGGTCCTAATCAAGTTTGTCTGAAACCGTTCCAACTCTGGAATCCTCAGTGATGCAAGTGAATACCTTCTTTTTCATTTTAAATTAGCTGGAATTGGTTTTTGTTGCTTGTAGCCAGAGAATCTTAAGTGATAAAGTCATTTGGAAGAAATCCCACCTTAGGTATGTAGGGTATAGGGTTAATTAGTTCCCAAGATCTTTGCCTTATGGTGAAAACAGCAGATGCCTGGCAGAAGACAGGAAATCTGTCTTAATAGCACCCTCTATGACCTGACTTTGTCCAGTTTTGGGAGAAATCCTGGAAGCTCAAGAGATGCAATTAGTGTCTAAGACTTTCAGTTTAAAACAAGTCTGTGTCTTCCCTAGTATAAATACCAAGAGACTTCAGGACTTGGTATTTTTATATCCTCTTATTGGAACTACCCATATGTGATTTATCTCACATAGACTCTTCACTTTTTATGTACACATTGTACATAGCAGCACTACTGTATTTTTTAAATTCAAATGAAATGCATGGAGGTGTTCAAGAGGGAAAATCTTTGTAATATGTTCCATTATTCTGTTTGAATTGAATATTCAAAATATTAGACATTATCAGAATAGACTCATAATCAAATAAGAATATAAAGACATGTACTATTTTGATTTTGTAATATTTTTGGAAATGTAAATCAATTTTCCCCTCTTATTAATTCCACACCCTGCCATTTAAACTGCAAAATTGCTTTCTGCTCTATATTTAGGGAAACGTTGTGACATGGTAGAAACAAAACAAAACAGAGAAACCAGAAAACCCCACAAACCCAGAAAACTTCTGGCAAAAAGATCACATCTTTTAGATGATGATGTTCTTTGGGTGTAGACAAATTATTTGACTGAAATATTGTGGATAAAGTCTGTTTTTCCTACTAGACAGGAAAAAATTCTCTAGAGTGTATAAAGTAAGTTAGTTACTGCACGTGTGTTTATCATGTCTGACTCTTTGCAGACACTTCCTGATGTTCAAGCTGGTTTTAGAAAAGGCAGAGGAACCAGAGATCAAATTGCCAACATCCGCTGGATCATGGAAAAAGCAAGAGAGTTCCAGAAAAACATCTATTTCTGCTGTATTGACTATGCCAAAGCCTTTGACTGTGTGGATCACAATAAACTGGAAAATTCTGAAAGAGATGGGAATACCAGACCACCTGACCTGCCTCTTGAGAAATTTGTATGCAGGTCAGGAAGCAACAGTTAGAACTGGACATGGAACAACAGACTGGTTCCAAATAGGAAAAGGACTACGTCAAGGCTGTATATTATCACCCTGCTTATTTAACTTATATGCAGAGTACATCATGAGAAATGCTGGGCTGGAAGAAACACAAGCTGGAATCAAGATTGCTGGGAGAAATATCAATAACCTCAGATATGCAGATGACACCACCCTTATGGCAGAAAGTGAAGAGGAACTCAAAAGCCTCTTGATGAAAGTGAAAGTGGAGAGTGAAAAAGTTGGCTTAAAGCTCAACATTCAGAAAACGAAGATCATGGCATCCGGTCCCACCACTTCATGGGAAATAGATGGGGAAACAGTGGAAACAGTGTCAGACTTTCTTTTTTGGGGCTCCAAAATCACTGCAGATGGTGACTGCAGCCATGAAATTAAAAGACGCTTACTCCTTGGAAGGAAAGTTATGACCAACCTAGATAGCATATTCAAAAGCAGAGACATTACTTTGCCAACAAAGGTCCGTCTAGTCAAGGCTATGGTTTTTCCTGTGGTCATGTATGGATGCGAGAGTTGGACTGTGAAGAAGGCTGAGCGCCGAAGAATTGATGCTTTTGAACCTTGGTGTTGGAGAAGACTCTTGAGAGTCCCTTGGACTGCAAGGAGATCCAACCAGTCCATTCTGAAGGAGATCAGCCCTGGGATTTCTTTGGAAGGACTGATGCTAAAGCTGAAACTCCAGTACTTTGGCCACCTCATGCGAAGAGTTGACTCATTGGAAAAGACTCTGATGCTGGGAGGGATTGGGGGCAGGAGGAGAAGGGGACGACAGAGGATGAGATGGCTGGATGGCATCACTGACTCGATGGATGTGAATCTGAGTGAACACTGGGTGTTGGTGATGGACAGGGAGGCCTGGCGTGCTGCGATTCATGGGGCCGCGAAGAGTCGGACATGACTGAACGACTGAACTGAACTGAACTGACTCTTTGCAACCCCATGGACTGTAGCCCCCCAGGCGGCTCGGTCCATGGAACTTTCCTGGCAAGAATACTGGATCAGGTTGCCATTTCCTACTCCAGGGGATCTTCCTGACCCAGGGGTCGAACTCATGTCTCTTGTGTCTTCTGCATTGGCAGGCAGACTGCTTACCACTGTGCTTCCTGGGAAGCCATGTAAAGGAAGGGAAAATGAAAACAGAAAGGATGTGATAGCAGTGCATGGAGGTGACCTCCAGACAGAGGGCTTCTGCATTGCTGGATGCCTGGTTGGGGCATCTTTTTTGGATTCTGTGGCTGGGTTCAAGAAGCTTCCTGTACCTTCTCTGACCTCTACCATGTGATACATGGGCTGCACAGCAATATGTAGGTCTGGGTGGATCCCAGGGAAGCTGGCAAGAGCATGTGGTGTGAGGGTGCAGGGAGGGGAGACGGGCTGTAGCCCTCAGAACTCCATTTGTCCTCCTCCTTCTCTCCCTCGGTGGTACAGATGAGTTCACGAGCTCTGCTTTGGCGGAAACCCAGGGAACTGCCGAAGGTCCAGGGCAGAACTGTGGGATAGGCGAGTCCTGAATTTCTTGAATAGAATTTTCACAACCTTCTACCCCTGCTGCAGCATCAGAGTTTGTTGTGTTTGACGTAGAAATCAGGCAGAATGAAATAAAACAGTTTCTCACACACCTGAGTTTATGGATGAAGACGGATGACCTTCTTGGTCAGATATATTCATGTCAGTGTGGAAAACCAAGAGCTGACTTCACTTCTCAGTCATCCCAAGCATGACGGTTACATTTTGGCTGAGCACCAGCAGCCAACAGCAGGCAAGTGTTAGAACGGGTTATTTGTATTTTGTGTTGCTAGATTTTCCTTCATTGCAATGTACTGTTGTTCATTTTGAAGAACTGCTTTTTCTTCATTTGATTATGAAGTCTATTCTTAATTGAGACAGGGTGAATCACTGGGTTTCATTAGCAAGCTCTTGAGAGAGATTTTCATTTTCTTTAACATAGAACCAATGAAGTAACAGAACAAGAACACATTTATCTTATATAATTGTTTCCCTCCTCTAATACGTAGCAGGTTTTGTGGAAACATTAACGTAACAGCTGTGCTGAATAATTCCTCCACCACCCGAAGAGCAGTGGGATTATGCTAAGAGCTCCTCCATTTTCTAATATTGTTTTTCTCATCCTTCACCTGAGAAAAAAGCAAGCAGAGAAAATAAGTGAGCTATGGTAAAGCTTTCCTCTGGCAAAGCAGACGGGAGCCCTTGATGTTATTCTGGTCCAGGGGAAACTGTATGTGTTCTCACGGTGTTATTTTGTACTCGAGGGTATTGGACAGTTTCTGGAGACATATTTGGACATCCCTACAGGCGGGAAAAAGCGGAGAGGTTGCTACTAGTGATAGCTTACGGTAAAGGATGTCGGATTCGTGATCTTCGAAGAAGATTTAGCTTTGGGACCAGGGACCAGGCCTGATCACTCGAGAGCTTTTGTGTAGCAGAGTTTTATTAAAGTGAAAAAGGGACAGAGAAAATTTCTGACATAGACATCAGAAGGGGGACAGAGAGTGCCCCCTGCGCTAGTCTAAGCAGGGGCGTTATATACTTTTTAAATTAGTTATTGCAATAAATCAAAAGAATGTCTCGTGGTTGTAAAGATCTTACTAGACCCACTCCATAATTTACATTTTAAGATAACAGGATTAGCCAGAAGGTTTTCAGGAAGGAGAACCTGTCCTCGAGCAGGATACATTGTTGTTATATAATCCTTAGAACAGAATTTAAATTGAGTTGTTTGTTGTGTAATCATCAGTTGTGGGCTTAAAGGAAAAAAAAAGGTTTTATGTGACTAAGGAATGTAGAAAAAAAAATGTTCGTCCTTTCCTACTCCTCGAGAATTTTAGACCCCTATCTCCTCCTCGAGAATCCCAGACTTCTTATCAACCTGCATAGGTCTTGCTTGTCTTCCCACTTGCATCTAGTAGGAAGAGGCCAGAGATGCTGCTAAACATCCTGCAAAGCAGAAGAGTGCCCCGCCTCCAACAGAGAATTCTCTAGCCCCAGATACCAACTCCAATACTTTGGCCACCTGATGTGAAGAGCTGATTCATTGGAGAAGACCCTGATGCTGGGAAAGATTGAAGGCAGGAGGAGACGGTGATGACAGAGGATGAGATGTTTGGATGGCATCACCGACTCAATGGACATGAGTTTGAGCAAGCTTTGGGAGATGATAAAGGACAAGGAAGCCTGGTATGCTGCAGTCCATGGGGTTGCAAAGATTTGGACATGACTCAGCGACTGAACAACAAATGTCAACAGTCATGTCAAGGTTGAGACACCAAGGTTGGGGTAATCAGGAAAGGAGTTATGATTGGAGCCAGTTAGTGGAATGGCAGGGTGTTTATACATTGAGGACTTCCCTGGTGGCTCAGAGGGTAAGGTGTCTGCCTACAACATGGGAGACCTGGGTTCGATCCCTGGGTCGGAAATATTACACATTGAGAGGGAGCACATAGATGTCTTGAAAAAGGAGGAAAGGAGGGAATATCTGAAGAGCTGGATAATTCTTTTATATTCGATGTGAATTTTAAAGGGAGACTGTCTTAACGGAGTGTGTTGTTATCTACCTTTTAAGGAAAGAATAAAATCCTGTGAAATCAGTATTATGATTTTTAAAACCACAAAACAAGACCACGATTTTGTTTCACAGTTTGTCATGCTCATTTTACATACTATAATTTATTTTTATACTGAGTGGAAATAATTTGCAAACACAAATATGGGTGTGGGAAAGCTGGGGCTATTTTACCCAGCTGGACTATATAGACCAGTGAATGCCTGGGGAAAGGGTGTCCTGGGCCACGTGAGAAAAGTCTTCAACAGCGATTATGGAGTTTGAGACCACACAGCACAAGTGGGATGAGGGGAGGGAAGAGGGTGTACTGGGCTCTCCAAAGAAACAAACACTAAGATAAGATATGTATTCCATCCATCTATCTATCTATCTAGAGGAGAGAGGGAGAGAGAGAGACTTTAAGGATTTGGGCCATATGATTTTGGGGGCTGGCAAATCCCAAATCTGTAGAGCAAATTGGCAAGTTGAAGATTCAGTGAATTCACTGAATTAATGCTCTGGTCTTGAGTCCAAAGTCTTGACACTCACACAGAGTTTCTACATCTGGAGGCAGAATTTCTTCTGAGGGCTGTGAGAGACACTCTCTTCCAAGCTTCCCACCCAGTTCCTGCTGGTTTGTTGGCAATCTTTGGCATTCCTCAGCTTGTAGATGCATTGCCCCACTCTCTTTTTTCATCTTCACGTAGCATTCTTCTTACGTGTGTCTGTGTCCAAATTTCCCCTTTTTCTTAGAGACACCCATCGTATTGTATTAGGTCTCACCCTAATGACTTCATCGGTTCAGTTCAGTTCAGTCGCTCAGTTGTGTCTGACTCTTTGCGACCCCATGAATTGCAGCACGCCAGGCCTCCCTGTCCATTACCAACTCCCGGAGTTCACTGAGACTCACGTCCATTGAGTCAGTGATGCCATCCAGCCATCTCATCCTCTGTCGTCTCCCTTCTCCTCCTGCCCCCAATCCCTCCCAGCATCAGAGTCTTTTCCAACGAGTCAACTCTTTGCATGAGGTGGCCAAAGTACTGGAGTTTCAGCTTTAGCATCAGTCCTTCCAAAGAACATCCAGGACTGATCTCCTTCAGAATGGACTGGTTGGATCTCCTTACAGTCCAAGGGACTCTCAAGAGTCTTCTCCAACACCACAGTTCAAAAGCATCAATTCTTCGTATTAACTAATTAACTTAATTACTCTTGCAATGACCCTGTTTCCAAATCAGTTCACATTCCGAGGTACTAGGAGTTAAGATTTTAGCATATGAAGTTTTGGAAGATCTGGTTCAACCCATAACAGAGGGTTCGAATAGAGAAGTGACGTTTCCAGCATTGTTCTTGTCGTAGCAGCACCACACAGGTGTCTTCTTTTTCAGGGACCTTGGTTATAAGAAAATGCCTCAGTAAAGGCAAGTGGAATAGACTCTAAATTTATGAATCTTTTAAAAAATTGTTGTGATAATTTAATGTAAAAATACATTATAAACAGAAAACAAAACTATTATATTGCTCCACAGAAAGAACCAATTTTAGCAGATATTTAAATCTTTATTTAAATATCTATATATAAATATGTGTTTTTAATAAAAATTATATAGTACATACTCCTGCAATTAGCCCTTTTTTTTTATCTTGAAGTGCATTTTGAACATCTTTTTGTATTAGAACATAAAGAGCTACTAATTTTTTTATTGATTTCCTAGTATTCTACTGAATGAGTATAACATAATTGTTTAACCAATCCTTAACTGAAATCATTTGTTTTTGTTTTTTTTTCCAAATTTTTAGTTATGTAAGAAATGACTGACACTGAATATCACTGAACATACATCTTTGTATACTTATGCAAATATTTTCTCCCAGATACATTTCTAGAGGTAGGTTTACTGAGTCAAAGGGCTTCCCTAGTGGCTCA
Source organism: Bos mutus (assembly GCF_027580195.1). Classification (NCBI taxonomy): domain Eukaryota; kingdom Metazoa; phylum Chordata; class Mammalia; order Artiodactyla; family Bovidae; genus Bos; species Bos mutus. The sequence goes on from NC_091625.1 coordinate 73,563,105, forward strand.
GACAGTTAAGAATCTGCCTGCAGTGCAGGAGACCTGAGTTCGAGCCCTAGGTCAGGAAGATCCCCTGAAGAAGGGCATGACTATCCGCTCCAGTATTCTTGCTTGGAGAGTCACATGGATAGCAGAGCCTGGCAGGCTACAGTCCATGATGTTGCAAAGAGTTAGACATGACTGAGTGACTAACACGAAATTGTAATAGACATTTCTAAATATCATCAAAAATATTGTATCAAAATTTTTCCCATTCAGTTCAGTTCAGTCACTAAGTTGTGTCTGGGACTCTTTGTGACCCCATGAATCGCAGCACGCCAGGCCTCCCTGTCCATCACCAACTCCTGGAGTTCACCCAGACTCACATCCATCGAGTCAGTGATGCCATCCAGCCATCTCATCCTCTGTCGTCCCCTTCTCCTCCTGCCCTCAGTCCCTCCCAGCATCAGAGTCTTTTCCAATGAGTCAACTCTTCACATGAGGTGGCCAAAGTACTGGAGTTTCAGCTTTAGCATCATTCCTTCTAAAGAAATCCCAGGGCTGATCTCCTTCAGAACGGACTGGTTGGATCTCCTTGCAGTCCAAGGGACTCTCAAGAGTCTTCTCCAACACCACAGTTCAAAAGCATCAATTCTTTGGTGCTCAGCCTTCTTCACAGTCCAACTCTCACATCCATGGATGACCACAGGAAAAACCATAGCCTTGACTAGACGGACCTTTGTTGGCAAAGTAATGTCTCTGCTTTTGAATATGCTATCTAGGTTGGTCATAACTTTCCTTCCAAGGAGTAAGCGTCTTTTAATTAAGAATGTTAAAATTGAATTATCAATCCCTACATAGAAAAAAGTAAATAAATCACATTGATACTGCTTTTAATGAATCCTATATCAATCAAACAACATTTACCATTGCTTTATTAACCTACATTTATTTGTCTTTTATAGAGGTCCTATCAGCAAAGCTTAGCTTATTGATAAGGTCATATTGCTACCAAAGTGTTCAATTTTATTCATCAGCTTGAATGTTTGTCATCAAAAGTACAGCTTCTACAGCCAACTATTTTAGTTTCAACTTCTCAAAATGCATAAAAATGTATATTAAAACTATAACATTTGATTACTCTTTACTCAAAATATGAGCCCTCAGTATCAGTGTATAGCCCCACAAAACTCAAATAGTTTTAATCCTTTTTTCCTGGGCCTTCTTCTCAGCCCCCTGATGTGTGGGTCTCATGCCAAGGGTGAACTCCTTCCTACTGTTTTGTTTGGCTAGAGCCAAGAGTCACATCTTGCCAAAGGATTTCTAGTGAATTGGGTCTTGTGTAACATGGAGGAGTCCAGACCATGGAGGGGATTTGGCTAGGACTGGTACTCCAAGGATATTGTCATCTCCAGTCACAGTTCTGGAAAACAGTTTGATATATTGACATCAAAGTCATGTTAGGGTGTTCCACCAGCAGAGTGGAATTCAGCCTTGGAGACACAAGGACTAATGAGACTTGGACATCCTGAGGTCTGGCGGTCAGTTTCCAGGATTGAGTCAGAGGATACAGAGTGCCAGGCACCAGACTGAGTTTGAGAGCATGGCTGTGCAATTGTCGTTAGAGGAATGCAAGAGTCAGTTTGGGTTCTTGTGCTGGGAGACATGTTGTGTTACCATATCAGGAACTTTACAACAGCGTCAGACAAACTGGAGAGGGAATGGAGTTAGGTTCTGGTGACAGTTACTAAAACTTGATATCCAGTGTCTGACTTTTTCTGATTTACTCTTTGAGGCAAATTCATTGATGTCATGTTTTTCCACACAACCTTGTTTTCTACGCCAACTGAGAAATGAAGATACAACACTTTATAAAATAAAGCTCTCCTATCACCTCTGGGAGTTTCTTCCAAGTTGTATCTTATACCCATTCTGCATGTTTTGATGATAGTACTGTATTTGTCTTACTAGAAGGTGACAGTGGAAGGAGCTCAGCCAATGAGTAGAACTTGCATTTCTTCTTAAGTGTTTCTGAAATGGTTGCAGTTGGGGGAGATGTGGAGGGGCTGTAGTTATCCAGTCATGGTACCAGAAATAACAACCAAATTCATCCACAGCTATTGTAAGATGCTGTGATGAAAGTAAAGTAGAAAGTAAAGTCTCAACTTCAAAGATGTTAAAAATGTGCATCTGAGAATTGAATGAAATATGATAATTAAAAAATTTTATCTGAGATAGTTTAATTTTGTTGATTCCTTTCATCACTCAGCAAACATTTACTGAGCATTTGTATGTGTAAGACCCTATGCTAGACCCTGCCATCTATTTTATTTAAGTATTTGAACCTTCCATCAGGTTTCTTTATTAGCTTGCTTGCTTGCTTTTGTGGGTGCTCAGTCATGTCTGACTTTTTGCGACCCTATGGACTGTAGCCCGCCAGGCTCCTCTGTCCATGGGATTCTCCAGGCAAGAATACTAGAGTGAGTCACCACTTCTTCCTCCAGAGAATATTCCCAACCCAGGGATTCAACCCACGCCTCCTGTGTCTCCTGCATCGGCAGGCAGATTCTTTACCACTGTGCCACCTCTTTATTAGCTTAGTTAATAATTTGTGAAATTTACTTTTTCTTCTGAAGACTGACCTCTTCTATTTATTTCTTAATTCTGTTTTCCATTTCATTATTTTCCGTTTTCATTCTTATGGCTCCCTTTTTATTTTATTTTTCCCAACTTTATTTGATGCCGTATCAATTTATTTCGATTCTTAATGATTTAGATATATTTTTAAGCATAAATTATTGCTGCTAAAACTGTATCTTGTTTCTGATACATGGTGTTAGAACTATTGCTGTTTATTAGATGGTTGATGGTTTCAATTAAAAATTTTTTTCTTTGGTAAAAAAATTATATTAGAAAAAATTTGATTTACATGTAGAAGATTATTTAATATTTCTAATTTTGTGATTAGTTTCTATGTTTGCTGTAGAAGAAAACATCATCTATGTTCTTTTTACTTCCAGGAACTTATTAGTATTTCTGTTGTCTAATATGTAGTCAATTTCAAAAGTGTTTTATGTGTACCTGAGAAGTGCATTGAGTTTGATTTAAATTAATGTGTGTCTTATTGGTTAAGTCATCTGGTTCACCATTAGTTTTTCTTCCACTTAATTTATTATCATTGAGAGATGTAATTAGTCTCCTATATCTATTTGTGTCTATATATATTTCTTTTTGTATTTTTTGCTTTTAAGGATATTATGTTATTATGCAGTGCATAAATGCTCATGACTATCAGATCTATATTGTGGAGTGTAGTTATTGTTCTAAAGTGATCCTCTGTACCATATCTGGTGCTCTTTAACATGTGTTCAAGATCATTTGATCTACTATCATGATTCTGCTTTCTTTTGGTTTGTTTTCCAGGTAGTCTTTGCTGATTTTTTAATTTTCAATTTTACAGTGTCACTTTGTTTTAAATTTAGCCTTTGAGTATATCATGTTTTATTATGTAACCCATCTGATTATTTTTTATTACCTTTCATTTATTTTTTTCTAAAGGATGTATATTCTTAGGTTCCTAGTGAGATTTTTTATACTGTAAAATAGTATTCACAGAGTATTGTTTAGACTGTACATAAATTGTTTATTGTAAACCACATTTATCAGTTTGTCCCTCTGACTCATCAGCCTTTTCTCAGTAATCTTCTTACTTAGATGGATCATGACCCTTTATATATCACATGGTCAATCAAGTCTATTGATTGATAGACCTTGACCACCATTGTCACAGCAGTTTAATCTCTGTTCTACATTCAAATGGACTCACAGCTCACTGATGTCACTTTTGCCACAACTTCTTCCTTTTATTGATTGAAGTTTGCTCTTGGAGAAGTACTCATGGGACTGTATTTCCTAAGTTCATCCATGTTTGGGATGTCTGATGTTGGTCTCTTTGTGCTTAGACAGTACTTTGAATAAAAATCTCTGCAGTCCATGATCTTTTCCCTGAAGACTTGACATTTCTCCATCATCTTTCAACATTATATCATGTTGGGAAAGTCAAAGCTTACCTGATTTTTACCCTTCATAGATAGCTTTATCTTTGATGTCTGGTATCTTTACCAGGAAAGAGACTGAACCATTTTGATCAGTTGTGTGTGTTTTTGCTGAAACATCATGAAGGTTTCAAACATGCTTTGAATTGATAGATTCAAATATTTATTTTAAAAATAATTTTTGAATTATATTTTTGAATACTTTTTTGCGCTTTATTGTTTTCTTTTCCAGAAATATCAAATAAGTATAAATTTGATTTCTTTTGTCTCTTACAGTTTTTATTTTCTCTGTAGTCTTTTATTTATTTCTTTTTTACTTTACAATATTGTATTGGTTTTGCCATACATCAACATGCATCCGCCATGGGTGTACACGTGTTCCCCATCCTGAACCCCCCTCCCACCTCCCTCCCATACCATCCCTCTGGGTCATCCCAGTGCACCAGCCCCAAGCTTCCTGTATCCTGCATCGAACCTGGACTGGCGATTATATTATACAGAGTGAAGTAAGCCAGAAAGAAAAACACCAATACAGTATACTAACGCATATATATGGAATTTAGAAAGATGGTAACGACAACCCTGTATGCGAGACAGCAAAAGAGACACAGATGTATAGAACAGTCTTTTGGACTCTGTGGGGCGGGGGGCGGTGATTTGGGAGAATGGCATTAAAACATGTATAATGTCTCTGTAGTCTTTGAAAACTCTTTCAGTTTGACTCAGTGTTCTCAAGCTTGCCCTTCATGATTCTGATTTTGTTTTATTTATTCTCCTTTCTGTTGCTTCCCAAATGTGACTTTCATTTTTATGATGGTCTTATTTACCTGCCTCCCCCTCATTTTTTTCCAGCATTTATAGATGCCATTATTTCATTAAGTTCTCTGATTTCCAGGAGAATTTTTTCCAAGCCCTCACCAGCTTAATGGCAATATATTTGAAGTGTGTATTGTGGGCTCACGTCTATTTTTTTTTTTTTTTGGTAATATGTCTTTGTTATCTCTTTATTAAAGCATTTGGCTTCAATCCCATGATAGTTCCTTAAAAAAAAATTATGACTGATCTGTGAATGAGGGAGGTTCTTCTCCTCAGCTCTTGACCGAACTATAGAATGGTTCTACTTTTATACCAATCTGTCTCTAATATGATTATTTATAATAATTCACATCTATTCTCAGCAAGAAAATCCTGTTGTTAAGTTCTAAGCTTGCTTTCCTCATTAAGAGAAGTAACTGGGTGGAACTTGCGTCTACATTTTTAATTTATTTTGTTCAGAATGGAGCTGCACTGTCTTCACTGGTTATACAACAGAACCTCATAAGAAGTATAAAACAACATAGAAAGCATAAAGAAAAAAGTAAAAATCGCCCATAATTTCATGACTTAGAGATAAATATCATCCTTTAGTGTATATCAGTCCAGAATTTTTAAAGCATTTAAATTTATATGGCACATATATGTTGGTGTACAAACAGTACATAAATACATAGAAAAAAGTGGCATATATTTATGTGTGTGTGCACCTTTATTGTGCTATTATCTCGATGTAACGGGAAACTTTTCACAACAGTTTAAATTGACTCTCAGAAAAATGCTGGAAATCATCAACAAAAATTTAAGAGAAAGCCATGAGACTAAGTATCATAAAATCTTTAAAAAAATATAGATTTAAGTAGTACAAAAATTCGAACTGACTGTTGCTCAGAAGACATTGAGGAGAGAAGGGTATCCTTTTTGGTGCAATGATTGTGTGAATGGCAACTAGGAAGTTAAGAAGCTGAGAAAGGTCAAACTGGTTTCAACTGAGCTTTTCACTGGCAAAGAGGAAACAGATGGGAATTTGCTGAGACTCCACATGCCTGTGCTTTGAACACAAACATTTGAATACAAACATTTTCTTTTTTTTTTTCTTGAGAACGACAACTCATTTGCAAAAGATAGAAGAGACTGGAGAGCTCTGAAACTCACCAACTGTCTGTGAAGAATTTTCCTTATCCTTAGCTCAGGCAGGAGATGGGGAAGGAGTGGATGGTGAAGGGTAGTTTGTGTGTTCCCTTGTTTTGCAACTTTCTTTTCACCTCAGATAACTTACTCATGTTGATCTATGTGATCTCTGTGTTATGCTAGGATCTCAATGCATCTTTCATTGGTATTCTCTGCAAGCAAAAATGAGATGTTACATGATTCGTTCTGATATAACAGTAAGTTTTTTTATCTTTAAATAAACAAAAGCTTTTCTCTGTCAATTTGCACCTTTCACATTTCTTCATTCAGAACATAATCAGTGGAACAAAATCTCTCACCTTTGCTCCTTTTATTTTTTATATTTTCTACTGTTACTTTATACTTATGCTCACAAGTCATAGTGAAGAAAGCATCACAGCTGTATAATTTGTGCAAATTTCATTTGGTCTTGTTGAAAATTACACAGAATCATTTCATTAGTATCTGAAATATAATATAAACTTCAAGCCTCAGTCAGGATATATGGTTAGGAATTGAATGAGCTTGAAAATGTATTGTATTTGCACATATTTGAGACATCCATTTGGGCAATAGACTATAAAATAGCTGGTTTAGCAGACTAAATGGAGTAAATGCGTTAGATTTTTAGATCATTTGGAATCATCTTAGATGAATTCCGAATGAGAAAAATAATCCATATGCATTAAAAAGAAACTAAAATTACTCTGTATTAGAGAATGTGTATTCATAATCATTGTAAAGCTGTCTTACTAATGATTTTATATGGCCATATAATGCTAACCATTTAAAAATGCCAGACACTGTTTATTATAAAAAATATTTCAGAAATGTTACAAACCATTCCAATACAGGGAAGAGCACAGTGCCACTACCTTAACACACCGTGTGTAAATTTTCCATCCATTCTCACAAGTCTTTGTCTTAGGCAGATTTTTACATAGTTACAGTTGAATCTATGTTCCATAGCCTGTTAAGTATGTTTTGCATTTGCTATATTTTACTTATTTATGGTTGCAGAGGTAGTTCACTAGTCAAATATTTTTTCTATAACTTGCTTAAACATTGCTCATTGGCTGGATGTGTGCGCGTGTGTGTGTGTGTGTGTGTGTGTGTGTGTTAGTCGCTCAGTTGGGTTTGACTCTTGCAACCCCATGGGCTCTAGCCCTCCAGGCTCCTCTGTCTGTGGGATTCTCCAGGCAAGAATACTAGAGTGGGTTGCCAGTTCCTTCTCCATACTGGCTGGAGAGTCTGCCATTTTTCTACTGAAATATCATTATAATAAATATGTATTGATTTATACATATATATGTATACATAATCATTTTTACCCATTTTGGATTATATTGTTGAGAAGGATAATTACTAAGTTAAAGGGTGTAATATGCTTTGTGTTTTTTGACACATATAGCCACGTTGCTTAGAAAACTTTTATGCAATTTTAGAGTGCAATTAGCAATATATGAATCTGACAGTTTTACTGCACCACCATCAAAATATAATTAAAGAAACTAATTTAATAGACTTGATATACTTTTCTGGATTTTGTCTTAAATTCTTTGCAGAATAGGTCCAGTACTCCTGTGGAAATACAGTTGTGGTTAGAGAGAATGAAGCAAGAGACCCAAGGTGTTTTGGTGGGTTTTACCAGTAAAGGCCAGGGGAGGGTGACTAATGAGGTGTTTTAGCTAGATGTAGATAGAGTACAGGAGGGTTTCCATTCAGAATCCCAGGGCTTTTCTCCTACTTTTTGGTTCAGGCTTTAAAATTTGTCATGTTCTCCTGTTTGTTGGAAGTAAAGAAATAATCTCTACCACCTGCCACTTTAACAAGAGATTTATTACTTTAATCCCCTCAGACTCTGTTTTCTGTGTGTTAGCCGAAGATAGGGTCTCATCTGAAATTTTACCTGGACTCTCCTGTGCAGTCACACTGTCACACCTCTGGTGTCTGGGGAAGTTCTGCAAATGTTTTCTGAGTCCTGCCTGAGGAGGAGGCAACTTCTGAATGGAAAGTCTGACTTTTGGAGACTCCGGTAGATTTTTTTTTTTTTTTAAGTATTATGTTTTATAATTACTGGTACTTGGAAGACCTAGGACTTCAAATAGCCGTAGGAAATTTGACCACTGGTCAATTATAGTAAGTGATTCAATTACTTTTGCAATTGGGAGTGAGCAGGACAATGGGACCTGGCAGGGACTTACTGTATTTCAGGCATGAGGGAAAGTCTGTGACAGTCTGCCACCTTGACTGTGTGTGTGTGTGTGTGTGTGCACGTGCATGCACACATGCATACATTGGCAAGGGAAGTAATGGGGTTTGGAATTATTTTTGTTATCTAAGTAATACTGTATAAGGTGCGGGAACCAATATAGCCCTGTTTTTTGTGTTTAGTCTTTACTGAAAGATATTTAGTTTTCTGTCTTGATTAAAACTAGACATGTTTTTCTGGTTACTGGGTCTATTTGCTAGGGCAAAGTGTAAGATGAACACATTAGCTGGTGTGCTAATTAGAGCAAAGGCCAAGACACACATATGCTTTGTGCATATGTGTGTGTGTCTGGATGCTCATGCCCATGTCCAGTATTTGAAATAGAAGTGGTGACCCACCAAACTAAACAAGCCTTGGGTGTTTCTGTTTTTAAAGAAAAAAAAAGGAGTTTCTGTTTTTAAGTAGAGTTATAGACTATGGGAAAAGAGCTGGTAGAACCAGAGAAGTTAAAGATCCAGGAGAGAGAGGGAATGGCTAATAGAACAATGCTCCTATTCACAATTCACAAGTATGACTGACTGAGCAATACAAAGTGGAAGAGATAGTCTAGTGTGGCTTGATGATGAATCTGGAAACTGAGCAAGAGAAAATAACTGAAGTCATGGGAATGGTGAACTTGTTGTGGGAGATCATGCTGAAGGTGGAAAAACTAAAAACAAACTTAGATGTGGAGACCTGAAAAGAAGGAGCAAGTGGAGACAGAACCTGTGAGTGTGAGTTCTGTGTTGTCTATCTTGTTGCTTTAGTCTACAAATGTCATAGCAGTCTATACTTGTCACCTCAGAAAATCAGAATTAAATTTTTTCCCAAGAATTTTCGGATAAAATACACGCTAGTATGCCTTCATTTTATTAAGAGTATTAGAAGACTTAAAGCAATTACACTTCTGAGTTTATATTCAGAAAAAGTGAAAGCAAAGATCTGAGTAGGTATTTGTATACTCATATTCTTTTTTTTTAATTTATTTTAATTGGAGGCTAATTACTTTACATAATTGTAGTGGTTTTTGCCATACATTGATATGAACCAGCCATGGGTTTACATGTGTTCCCCATCTTGAACCCCTCTCCCACCTCCCTCCCCATCCCATCACTCTGGGTCAGCCCAGTGCACCAGCCCTGAGCACCCTGTCCTATACATTGAACCTGGACTGGCGATCTGTTTCACATATGATAACATACATGTTTCAATGCTATTCTCTCAATCATCCCACCCTCACCTTCTCCCACAGAGTCCAAAAGACTGTTCTATACATCTGTGTCTCTTTTGCTGTCTCACATAACAGGGTTATTGTTACCATCTTTCTAAATTCCATATATATGTGTTAGTATACTGTATTGGTGTTTTTCTTTCTGGCTTACTTCACTCTGTATAATAGGCTCCAGTTTCATCCACCTCATTAGAACTGATTCAAATGTATTCTTTTTAATGGCTGAGTAATACTCCATTGTGTATATGTACCACAGCTTTCTTATCCATTCATCTGCTGATGGGCATCTAGGTTGCTTCCATGTCCTGGCTATTATAAACAGTGATGCGATGAACACTGGGGTACACGTGTCTCTTTCAATTCTGGTTTCCTTGGTGTATACTCATGTTCGTAGCAGCATTATTCACAATAGCCAAAAGGTAGATGCAAAGTAAGGGTCCTTCAGTGGATGAAAGGATAAACAAAATGTGATATATATATACGATGAAATATTATCCAGTCTTAAAAAAGAAGGAAATCCTGATACATGCTTCAGCATGGATAAACCTTGAGGACATTGTGCTAAGTGAACTAGGCCAATCCCAAAAGGATAAATATTGCTATGATTCTAGTTATATGAGGTACTTTAAATAGTCAAATTTATAGAGAAATAAAGTAGAATGGTGGTTGCCTGGGGCTGTGGGGAAGGAGGATGGGGAGTTAGTATTTAATAGGTATTGAGGTTTAGTTGGGAGAAGGCAATGGCACCCCACTCCAGTACTGTTGCCCGGAAAATCCCATGGATGGAGGAGCCTGGTAGGCTGCAGTCCATGGGGTCGCTAAGAGTCAGACACGACTGAGCGACTTCACTTTCACTTTCCACTTTCATGCATTGGAGAAGGAAATGGCAACCCACTCCAGTGTTCTTGCCTGGAGAATCCCAAGGACGGGGGAGCCTGGTGGGCTGCCGTCCATGGGGTTCGCACAGAGTCGGACACGACTGAAGCGACTTAGCAGCAGCAGAGGTTTAGTTGGGGAAGACGAAAAGTTCTGGAGCTGTATGATGGTGATGACTGCATAACTATGCGAATGTACTTAACAAATGAACTCTATAACTTAAAATCGGTTAAAGTGGTAAATTTTATGTTATGTATATTTTGTCACAATAACGAAAAACTGACAGCCATATAAATGAAGTTGTATCCCCCCAAATTATAGTAATCTCTTGCCAGATTAGGTTTTTGGAACTCTTGGGTCCATTTATAGTGATTTAAATTTTTACAAGAAATTTTAAAATCTGAGGTCATTTACATATATAAAGTTTAGTTCCATCCTTGACACGTGTTTCCATATCTGGCTATCAAAATCTATTATTAAGCTTTATAATACACAAAACACAAATTTCTGGGCCCTGCCCCAGACCATTTAAATCATACTCTCCAGGGATGGCGGCCAAAAATTAGTATTTGAGTAGTTGTTTCAGTGATCCTTATTCAACAAAGGAATAGTAAAACCTCTGATTAATTTTTCTCTTTCAGATATGTATGTATATCTCTGGGAGGGGTCACACAAAGAAAAAAGATTTTTTATATTTTTCCCTTTTGACAAATGTTTAGTAGACTAGTTTAGGGAAATAATACTTCTTTTATTATTATTATTATTAAAGTTTCCCCACCAAGGAAGTTCTGAAATATTTCTTAATCATCTTAATAAAATTTAAAAAGGTGTAAGCATTTTGTAAAGGGGAATTAAGGGAGCACCAATAATAACTAACATAGAAGTGATTGCCATCCTTGGTGAGTGGAAGTTCACAGTCAGGTATTACTTAATATAAAGAAATAAAGAAATTCGACAGTTTTAACACCGCAAATGTTGTGAAACACTATATGTAGTGCTGGTTTTCATGAGGCCTGTATCGGGCAGGGATTTGGGAATTTATATATAGGAAGAATGTAAATGTAAGATATTAAATTTCAAACTAGTAGGTGATGATTCTTGATTTGTTTTTAACTGGATGGTCAGGCTATGAGTACGTATACTTCAACAGATTACTGGAAAGCAGCAGTGGTTCTAGAACAATTGAAGAAGGATCTCATGGAAGATTTCCTACCAGGACAGGCTTTTAATAACAAATGTGATTTGTTTTGGACAAGATGTCTTCCAGACTTTTACTTACTCTGCTTTAAAATATTATATATATTTAGCTATTTAAATTTTTTTCCTGTTTGACCTTTTATTTTCTATGGAAAAGTATTTCTAACTGTTTTACCAGCTCCAGAAATTTTCAAAAGCAGTATTGGCAAACGATTACTGTAATTATTTCAGGAATGAAAATAAACATTTAGACACTCACTCTTCATTACCTTAAGGAAAATTGGATAAGTAACTGAAAACATTTTAATACGGGTGGCAGGACAAGGCATTAATAATTTAATGGAATAATTTCCCCTATGCGTCACCTCTTTCCTGTCCTATTGGAGCATACTTATAAGAAAAAAAAAAAGTTGACAGCTCACAGGGAGGACTGTTGTGAAAGCATTTGTGAAAGTGAAATCCTCGAAGCTATAGCCTGTGGGCAGCCATCAAAATTTATGCGGTTAAGGTGATGTCCATTGGGGAGACAGAGAAAAAGCACCTTTGTAATTTCTGCAGGCCACTGCATCAACTGTCTTTGATGATGGGGAAGAATAAGTGTGCCATGGCAGAAGGCTGTCCTCAAAAGAGGAACAGTAAGATAGCAATTTCAATGGGATAAGAATCTGGGCCCTCCCCATTTCTTCTGGACCTTGTCAATCCTGGGGTCCTTGTACAGTTGCTGGAAGAGAATGGAAGTAAATACTAATAGGTGATTTTGATCAGCTGTTTTCCCACTGAGGTGGCTGGGGACTCAGATCTAGGAATAATTTGATACAGTAGACAATTCTAGTACCTTATGTTGTGGAGCAATTTATGCATCGTACATATGATGAAGGGTGATGAGGCACATATATTGCTTACCATTTATTTTCAAAATTGATTTTCACAAGACCTGTTTTTAGGTGGATGGGGCTTTACTTTCACCTAATGGTAGACAAAGCTTTCCCTGAATCAGGTGTTAGAGAAAGAGGGAAATACCATGGAAATGGTTCTGAGCACAAGTAGAAGTGACTATATTGTGGGAAAGATCAATGCAAATTTGGAAGGTTTCCTAGAATTATTGACTTTATACAAATTCTTTTTTTAAGGCTGAATTAGTAGCTATCAGAATCCATACACAATTTTTTGTTTTGCATTTTAAAAATTGCTACAGTATAATAGAGTTGCTGTTGAAAGTATGTGTGAAAGTACCAGGAGGGGAGCAGATTTCTTTTTTTAACTGATTAAAATGTGTGGAGCTGCTGTGATGATTTCCTCTGTGTTTCCTTTGGCTGCAGATAATACCACAAAGCGAACTCAGTGACGCACACAGGCAGCTGATAACAGCTGACACATGTGGATCTTAAGCCAAGTGTGTATTATCAGAAAACGAGCTAAAAACCCCGTAAAACTCCCCACTGCCTGACTTGAAAACATTCCTTTTGAAATCGGTTAATGACTGATGATGTTTTAAGTTTTGCATGCAAACACACTTCCAGAAATATGAATTGAAAGCAAGAGTATGCCCCTGTAATGAATGTGAGCTAGGTACACAATAGAAGTATTGATGTACTTTTAATAGCAGAATATCTGAGAACTGCATAAATCATTCACTGGAATTTAGAACAAAATATTGGATAGCCTTTACTTGCCTTTTAAAATTTAATTTTAATATTTTAATCAAGGTTAAACATTGATAAGAGTTTAAAAAGTCAAACAATACCACAGGCTTAAAAAGGAAAATAGCAGTTCTCTGCTAAACCTCTTTCCACCACAGATTCCAGCTCCCTAGTGATACCACTTTCAATCATTTTAGTCATAGCCTTTATTATTTACTTTAATATTTTAAAAATATACAGCTTACATTGTTGTTTCTTAATTTTCATTCTTATTCATTAACTATGACTTCCTATTATAGAAGATATGAATTTTGGTCTCTTACAATCCTAGCTTCTCTGTTTATACTTTCCTTTTCCAATCTTTCCAATAATAGTTTTTCTGTTAAATCGTTTGGTGCATGTTTCCTGGTTAAATTTCATACTTATAATGGTTATTCAAATATAATTCACCACTGAGCCATAGGGAATTATTATCATATTTCTTTCTTGTACAACTTTTCATTTTCCCTCCCAACCGACTTTTGTCAAATCTAGTTTCCTATGTGCACACATATCATTCACTTATTCCCAAGCTCCCCAACAGGACTGCAGGTCTCCTCTCGTTACTCAGTATGGTTAAACACACCAAGTGCGGTGGTTGCAGACATGCAGACCATTGAGAGAGCCAGCTACAGGGTGCATGAGGCTCACTTGTAGTTACTGCTTCCATGAATGACTAGACCACTCTTTCCCTGAGTTGCTCCCAGCCAATGACTGAGCAGAGCAGGGGGATCAGGGCCCCCTTTCTGCTCTAATAACAGTGAGCAGTCTTTGCCTGGGAATTCCCATCTTCACTGGCTTAGCTGAAGATTTCTTACGATGAAAAAAAAAAAAAGATTTCTTACGATGGTATTGTTTGGGAATTTCTTACCAAATCCTTCCCTTACCTTTCTCCTTTCAAGTGTCGAGTCAGCACTCCAGCCTAAAGGTCTCCCTACGTAATCCTGCTCCATTCCCGTTTATGCATCACAGACGTTTCTCCCAATAAATACCTTGCATGTCTAATCTTATCTTGATCCCTGCTTCCTAGAGGTCATAAGTGGGCACAAGGGTGCTGGATGGGAGGGTTCTGAGGAAACAGGCACTAAGATGGGACTTGGGGACTGGCTTGCTCTTTGCCAGGTTAGGTGGACCTCATCGTGAGAGGAAAGAGACGCCTGGTACAGCTGGAGGCCCCATTACTTAAGATTTCAACTTGTGATTTGGGAAACCAGACAGCCAGAAGGCTGATTATTGCAACACTGTATTGATGTCCTACAAGGGATAATGAGAAACTGAGGGGTGATTAGCACATGGTTAAGAGATAATTGTGTGCACCAGAGGGACTTTTTCACAGGTTACAAGTAAGTCCTTATCTTCTACTGTGGAAAAACATAGCCAACCAGCATCATTCTCAGCACAGGGACTAAATGTGTCTGTAATGCAAACTACTAAGGACTGTGTGATTTCACAGTCCAGTCACTTTGCAATAGGTCAATAAAAATGGCCCAATGATGCAAACGTGTTTGCCTTTGAGCTCTTTACTATGTTCACCTATGTAGATTAGACAGAGAGCTTCTGCTTTATACAACACTGGCAAAAAATTAGTGTTTCACAGCTATTTAAATTGTTTCAGGGACATTCAAATTATCAAGGATAAGTCTGGAAGTTGAACATCAACATAATTTCTTGATTGTAATCTTTGCAATCCTGTGGACTGTAGCCCACGAGGCTCCTCTGCCCATAGATTCTCCAAACAAGAATACTGGAATGGGTTGCCATGCCCTCCTCCAGGGGATCTTCCCAACCCAGGAGTCAAACCCGAATCTCATGTCTCCTGCATTGGCATGCAGATTCTTTACCTGTAGCGCCACCTGGGAATCCCTCTATTGTAATTGGTAAGGTAGAGTAATAGCTTGTCTTTTTATGTAACTTCCTTCTTGTATATTCAAAAAGCAACATCTTCAAAGATTTAAAAACTCTTAGAGTAAGATTCTTAATTTATGATATCTCACGTCAGTAGAAGTTAACATTGGTACTAACTGAAGAAAAAATTTGAAAATCAATGTAACAATTTACACAAAATTACAGGAAATCTTGTGAGTTTGAGGGACAATGGTTAAACAAACTATTTTATTGATGGCAAATTTGTCATCTTTGTCACTTCAGTCATTTATCAAATGTATTAATACAAATCAATCTGGGCTATAGTATGCAATTTCTTTTTAAAAAATTCTGTGATTTAGGATTTCCATTATAGTGGTCTTTTTTAAAAATTCATAGGAGTTTTCTGTGTTCACATGTTCACATCTAATTTTTATTTTTATTTTATTTTTGGTTTTATTTATTTATTTATTTTTTTTAATTTTATTTTATTTTTAAACTTTACAATATTGTATTGGTTTTGCCAAATATCGAAATGAATCCACCACAGGTATACATGTGTTCCCCATCCTGAACTCTCCTCCCTCCTCCCTCCCCATACCATCCCTCTGGGTTCTCCCAGTGCACCAGCCCCAAGCATCCAGTATCGTGAATCGAACCTGGACTGGTGACTCATTTCATACATGATATTATACATGTTTCAATGCCATTCTCCCAAATCTTCCCACCCTCTCCCTCTCCCACAGAGTCCAAAAGACTGTTCTATACATCTGTGTCTCTTTTGCTGTCTCGTATACAGGGTTATTGTTACCATCTTTCTAAATTCCATATATATGCATTAGTATACAGTATTGGTGTTTTTCTTTCTGGCTTACTTCACTCTGTATAATAGGTTCCAGTTTCATCCACCTCATTAGAACTGATTCAAATGTATTCTTTTTAATGGCTGAGTAATACTCCATTGTGTATATGTACCACAGCTTTCTTATCCATTCATCTGCTGATAGACATCTAGATTGCTTCCATGTCCTGGCTATTATAAACAGTGCTGCGATGAACATTGGGGTACACGTGTCTCTTTCCCTTCTGGTTTCCTCAGTGTGTATGCCCAGCAGTGGGATTGCTGGATCATAAGGCAGTTCTATTTCCAGTTTTTTAAGGAATCTCCACACTGTTCTCCAGAGTGGCTGTTCTAGTTTGCATTCCCACCAACAGTGTAAGAGGGTTCCCTTTTCTCCACACCCTCTCCAGCACTTATTGCTTGTAGACTTTTGGATCGCAGCCATTCTGACTGGCGTGAAATGGTACCTCATAGTGGTTTTGATTTGCATTTCTCTGATAGTGAGTGATGTTGAGCATCTTTTCATGTGTTTGTTAGCCCTCTGTATGTCTTCTTTGGAGAAATGTCTATTTAGTTCTTTGGCCCATTTTTTGATTGGGTCATTTATTTTTCTGGAATTGAGCTGTAGGAGTTGCTTGTATATTTTTGAGCTTAGTTGTTTGTCAGTTGCTTCACTTGCTATTATTTTCTCCCATTCTGAAGGCTGCCTTTTCACCTTGCTAATAGTTTCCTTTGTTGTGCAGAAGCTTTTAAATTTATTTTTGAGAGACAAGATTTGTTTTTATTTTACTATTGGTTGCCATTGGAGAAGAACAACATTATTGGCCACCTTGTGCATCTGGGACTTTTGTGGGAAAGTGAAATACTATGGCTCATTTACAACCATACTAAAAAACAACAATAAAGTCATGAGGGTAATGCCATCCCGCAGTGGTTACTACTACAGCATCAGTCGTGGCACTATTTTGGTGAACAGACTTAGAGGTCTGAGCACCTCTCAAAGTGATTTTTATCTTTGAACAAATATAGAGATGGATCAGCAGAGTGAATTACTCATTGAGGGCTTGGCAAGAGGGAGTTACTATGAAAAAATGCTGGTGAGTTTAATGACTCTTTAGGAACATGCAGGCACTTATGAGTCTCTGGGGTTGCAACTTGGGTACTTCACGAATGTGAAACTGCCAGTCTAGTTAAAAGAGGCAGAAATTATGCAATGCTTTTAGGAAGCAATTTTAATGTGAAAGGAGCACTGGAAACTAGACAGGGCATAACAATATTATGTTACTAACTTTCATTCTGTCATCACGAAACAGTGAATTGATTCCATGAGGAAGATGGAACAAAAGTGACTTTTTAGAAATCTTTTTTTCTTTTCCTTCTAAGAGTAGAAGAGATAATAAGGGCAAGATTTTTTATTTTCAGTAAAAACATGTATATCTTATCCATTTATGTATACCATTTAATTTTTCTCAAGGATGTTTGCCATCTTACACAAAATTTGTTGTTTATCCCTCTTTCTCAAAATAGAAAGTAAATGATAATTACAAAGACTAGTGCATTCATGAAAGATATAAGAATAGAGATTCTTTTCATATGCTCTTTTAATTCTGTAGTTTGGCCAGAATCAAAGATGACTAGCTTTGGAGAATGATGCTGGATAAATCAATAGTCACTCTGTTTACAGCAACTGTTCCATTTATGATATCCATTTTGGGATATTACAAATATTTTCTTTTTTCTATGTCAAAATATAAAACATACCAAATAAATCGTTTTACACTACCTGAGTTAATTAGTTCCTAAGGCATTGGCCATTTCATAGGACTTCATATACATTGATGATATCATGCTGTCAGGACAGGAAATTTTGCTTGTCTGCTGGGTGTGTTGGAGTACAAGTACTTCTACAAATACAGGGGTCTGACACCTCAGTACATTTTTTGGAGTTCAAAAGTCCTTGACGTGAAAGATAGATATCTTCACAAATGAACTCGTCAACCTTTAGTAGGACTGTTGAAGGGCTTCCCCGGTGGCCCAATGGTAAAGAATCTATCTGCAGTGTAGGAGCTGCAAGAGACGCAGGTTCGATCCCTGGGTCAGGAAGACCCCTTGGAGAAGGGCATGGCAACCCACTCCAGTATTCTTGCTGGAGAATTCCATGGACAGGGAGTCTGGCTGGCTACAGTCCATGGGATCACAAAGAGTCAGACACAATTGAAGTGACTGAGTACACACACAAACAGGACTGTTTAAATTTTGGAAGTAGTTTATTCCACATATTGGAATACTGCCTAATCTATTAACTGGATGACCTAAAAAGCTGCCAGCTTTAAGTAATGCCCAGAGTAAGAGAAGGCTCTTCAACTGGCTCAGGCTGCAGTGTAAGCAGCCCAACCACTTGGCTCTAGTGTCCAAGGAAATCCCATGTTACTTAGAGTGTCTATAGAAGATCAGAATGCTGTGGCAAGAGCTGATGAGAAAATTATGGTGGAAACTCATACCTCTGACTCAAGAGATAGCTGGGATGGAAAGCTGGGTCACTTCTCTTTCTGCCTCATGGCTCCTCTATTACCAAGGAAGTTCATGGGAACTTGCTTGGTCTGAGTCCATGCACACTATCCCTTCTTTCATGGGCAAGTCTGGGAGGCATTCTGTAAACTCATCAGGAGGTCCCAGAAGAACAGTGTGTCTATACCACACAACCAAAGACCACCAGGAACACAGCTGTAGTTGAGCAAGTTGGGTTTCAACTAGCTGCAGTCAGAGAGGACATACAAGATGAGGAAATGTGGGACAGCTCTGTCAAAGGCAGTGAGGAAGTTGTCATTTCTCAGTTCCTCAGTTGTATCCAACTCTTTGCAACCCCAAGGACTGAAGCCTTTCAGGCTTCCCTGTCCATCACCATCTCTTGGAGTTTGCTCAAATTCATGTCCATTGAGTTGGTGATGCCATCCAACCATCTTATCCTCTGTCATCCCCTTCTCCTCCTGCCTTCAATCTTTCCCAGCATTAGTTTCTTTTCCAATGAATTGGCTTTTCACATCAGGTGGCCAAAGTATTGGAGTTTCAGCTTCATCATCAGTCCTTCCAATGAATATTCTTGGTTGATTTCCTTTAGGATTGACTGGCTTAATCTCCTTACAGTCCAAGGAACTCTAAAGCGTCTTCTCCAACACCACAGTTCCAAAGCATCTATCCTTTGGCACTCAGCTTTCTTTATGGTCCAACTCTCACATCCATACATGACTACCAGAAAAACCATAGCTTTGACTAGACAGACTTTTTTGGCAAAATCATGTCTCTGCTTTTTAATATGCTGTCTAGGTTTGTCATAGCTTTTCCTCCAGGAGCAAGTGTCTTTTAATTTGATGGCTACAGTCACCATCTGCAGTGATTTTGGAGCCCAAGAAAATAAAGTCTGTCACTGTTTCCATTGTTTCCTCATCTATTTGCCATGAAGTGATGGGACCAGATGTCATGATCTTTGTTTTTTAAAGTTGAGTTTTAAGCCAGCTTTTTCACTCTCCTCTTTCACTTTCATCAAGAGGTTGTTTAGTTCCTCTTTGCTTTCTACCATAGGGGTGGTGTCATCTGCATATTTGATATTTTTCCCAACAATTTTGATTTCAGCTTGTGCTTCATCCAGCCCAGCATGTTGCATGATGTACTCTGCATGTAAATTAAATAAGCAGGGTGACAATATACAGCCTTGACATACTCCTTTTCCTATTTGGAACCAGTCTGTTGTTCCATTTCCAATTCTAACTATTGCTTCTTGACCTGTGTACAGGTTTCCTTAGAGAATTTTTAGTTGTGCTGGGTACTTTGAGAAGTGTTCAACACAGGAGCTTGGCTCTGAATCCAATGCTATCAGGAAGTGAGGATAATTCTATGATTAGGTGTTTTATATCTTATCTATAATGTGGAAGGAGTAAAGTGAAGTCATGTCAGTAACTGGTAAAGTAGCAGTCACATTAACAAGGTTAGAGAGATGCTTTGTGATTCTTATTGTTTGGACAGTGTTCATATTTTGCCTGTTTTCAGATATAATTGTGTTTCAGATATAATAATAGTTTTCTATTCTAGTCTATTTTAATTGCAGTGTAGCCTTGTCTGATGTTGATGTTCTATGAAATTATTTGTGTCTAGGAGGAGAATACCAAGACCTAGCTATGAGTACCAGGCCAGATATTAGTGTAGCTGATAGTTCTAGGTCAATCATGTCAGAAGCTGTTTTTCTCTCTTTTAAAAGCCACTGGTAGGCAGCTTCCCTGGTGGTCCATTGCTTAAGAATTTGCCTTGCAATCAGGGCCTATGGTTTTCAACCTTGTTCAGGGAAGTAAAATCCCACATGCCATGGAGCATCTGAGCCCTTGCACTCTAGAGCTCATGTGCCACAACTAGAGGCAATGTGCCACATCGAAGACCCAACAGTGCCAAATAAATAAGTATTGTTTTAAAAAGCCATTGGGGATAACACTGATCTCAGTAACAGCTCTTTATATTGGCTTTTTTCCTTCCCTGTCTCACTCATACTCCTTGGAATAGAAGTTTGGCTTGCTACACTTTATCCCAGTCTGTACCCTCATCCTTCTCCAGGCATGATAATTCAAGCTAAGACACTATTTTAGGGAAAAAATAATGTTCCAAGTAGTATGCTTCTTTGGGATGAAGGCAGTTTAGGGTTGATTCCTGGAAGCAGTTTTCTACGGTGGCCATGAACATGGTGCTGTGGACATGAGCAGTAGCATCTACTGGACTTGGCCTGGGGCATGGTGACTGAGGACCAGAAATCCACCACACTCATGTCCTTCCAGATACATTGTTCCTACGTAAGCCTCTGGATTGCACTCATCTCACACGCTAGTAAAGTAATGCTTAAAATTCTCCAAGCCAGGCTTCAGCAATACGTGAACCGTGAGCCTCCAGATGTTCAAGCTGGTTTTAGAAAAGGCAGAGGAACAAGAGATCAAATTGCCAACATCCGCTGGATCATCAGAAAAGCAAGACAGTTCCAGAAAAACATCTATTTCTGCTTTATTGACTATGCCAAAGCCTTTGACTGTGTGGATCACAATAAACTGGAAAATTCTGAAAGAGATGGGAATACCAGACCACCTGACCTGCCTCTTGAGAAATCTGTATACAGGTCAGTAAGCAACAGTTAGAACTGGACATAGAACAACAGACTGGTTCCAAATAGGAAAAGGAGTACGTCAAGGCTGTATACTGCCACCCTACTTATTTAACTTCTATGCAGAGTACATCATGAGAAACACTGGGCTGGAGTAAACACAAGCTGGAATCAAGATTGCTGGGAGAAATATCAATAACCTCAGATATGCAGATGACACCACCCTTATGGCAGAAAGTGAAGAACTAAAGAGCCTTTTGACGAAAGTGAAAGAAGAGAGTAAAAAAGTTGGCTTAAAGCTCAACATTCAGAAAACTAAGATCATGGCATCCAGTCCCATCACTTCTTGGCAAATAGATGGAAAACAGTGGAAACAGGGGCTGACTTTATTTTTCTGGGCTCTAAAATCACTGCATATGGTGATTGCAGCCATGGAATTAAAAGACGCTTGCTCCTTGGAAGGAAAGTTATGACCAACCTAGACAGCATATTCAAAAGCAGAGACATTACTTTGCCAACAAAGGTCTGTCTAGTCAAGGCTCTGGTTTTTCCAGTAGTCATGTATGGATGTGAGATTTGGACTATAAAGAAAGCTGAGTGCTGAAGAATTGATGCTTTTGAACTGTAGTGTTGGAGAAGACTCTTGGGAGTCCCTTGGACTGCAAGGAGATCCAACCAGTCCATCCTAAAGGAGATCAGTCCTGGTGTTCATTGATAGGACTGATTTTGAAGCTGCAACTCCAGTACTAGGCCACCTGATGTGGAGAGCTGACTCATTTGAAAAGACCCTGATGCTGGGAAAGATTGAGGGCAGCAGGAGAAGGAGACAACAAAAGATGAGATGGTTGGATGGCATCACTGACACAATGGACACGTGTTTGGGTAGACTCTGGGAGTTGGTGATGGACAGGGAGGCCTGGCGTACTGCAGTTCATGGTGCCGTAAAGAGTTGGACACGACTGAGTGACTGAACTGAACTGAACTGAAGCTTCTGGAATGAGACTATAAACTCGAAAAAAAAAGAAGGTAAGTAGGAACATTCTGATTTTACTGTGGAAAAATTAGAGTGAACTAACTGTATCATGTGTTGGCTAATATTATATTTCTACCACCAAAAGGACCTGAGATGGAAAACAGTTTCAATGATCATGAAAATAAAGAAAAGTCTGCTTCCAAATGTATGGCTTGATAATTCAGCCTCATAATTAGAAGTGTTGACAATGATCAGAGAGGGGCATGGTCTAAGAAGAAGCAGAGAAAGCCTAGGCTATTTAAATTTTCTTATCTGTACATCTTTACATGTTAAAAAATATACAACAAATATATATTACTTTTGTAATCAGTAAAATACAAGCATTACTTTAGAGGAATATTACCAAAGCAAACTCAGTACTGAATGGTCAAAACTGATTACCAATGACTGGCATTCAGTTCAGTTCATTTGCTCAGTCATGTCTGACTCATTGCAACCCCATGAACCGCAGCACACCACGCCTCCCTGTCCATCACCAACTCCCAGAGTCCACCCATACTCATGTCCATTGAGTTGGTGATGCCATCCAACCATCTCATCCTCTGTCGTCCCCTTCTCTTCCTGCCCTCAATCTTTCCCAGCATCAGGGTCTTTTCAAATGAGTCAGCTCTCCACATCAGGTGGCCAATGTATTGGAGTTGCAGCTTCAAAATCAGTCCTATCAATGAACACCAGGACTGATCTCCTTTAGGATGGACTGGTTGGATTTCCTTGCAGTCCAAGGGACTCTCAAGAGTCTTCTCCAACACTACAGTTCAAAAGCATCAATTCTTCAGCACTCAGCTTTCTTTATAGTCCAAATCTCACATCCATACATGACTACTGGAAAAACCATAGCTTTGACTAGACGGACCTTTGTTGACAAAGTAATGTCTCTGCTTTTGAATATGCTGTCTAGGTTGGTCATAACTTTCCTTCCAAGGAGCAAGCGTCTTTTAATTTCATGGCTGCAATCACCATCTGCAGTGATTTTGGAGCCCAAAAAAATAAAGTCAGCCATTGTTTCCACTGTTTCCCCATCTATTTCCCATGAAGTGATGGGACCAGATGCCATGATCTTTGTTTTCTGAATGTTGAGCTTTAAACCAACTTTTTCACTCTCCTCTTTCACTTTCATCAAGAGGCTTTTAGTTCTTCTTCACTTTCTGCCATAAGGGTGGTGTCATCTGCATATCTGAGGTTATTGATATTTCTCCCGGCAATCTTGATTCCAGCTTGTGCTTCCTCCAGCCCTGTGTTTCTCATGATGTACTCTGCATATAAGTTATTAAGCAGGGTGACAATATACAGCCTTGACGTACTCCTTTTCCTATTTGGAACCAGTCTGTTGTTCCATGTCCAGTTCTAATTGTTGCTTCCTGACCTGCATACAGATTTCTCAAGAGGCAGGTCAGGTGGTCTGGTATTCCTATCTCTTTCAGAATTTTCCATAGTTTATTGTGATCCACACAGTCCAAGGCTTTGATATAGTCAATAAAGCAGAAATAGATGTTTTTCTGAAACTGTCTTGTTTTTTTGATGATCCAGCAGATGTTGGCAATTTGATCTCTTGTTCCTCTGCCTTTTCTAAAACCAGCTTGAACATCTGGAAGTTCATGGTTCATGTACTGCTGAAGCCTGGCTTGGAGAATTTTAAGCATTACTTTACTAGCATGTGAGATGAGTGCAATTGTGTGGTAGTTTGAGCATTCTTTGGCATTGCCTTTCTTTGGGATTGGAATGAAAACTGACCTTTTCCAGTCTGTGGTCACTGCTGAGTTTTCCAAATTTGCTGGCATATTGAGTGCAGCACTTTCACAGCATCATCTTTCAGGATTTGAAAGAGCTCAATTGGAATTCCATCACCTCCACTAGCTTTGTTTGTAGTAATGCTTCCTAAGGCCCACTTGACTTCACATTCCAGGATGTCTGGCTAGGTGAGTGATCACATCATCATGTTTATCTGGGTCGTGAAGATCTTTTTTGTATAGTTCTTCTGTGTATTCTTGCCACTTCTTCTTAATATCTTCTGCTTCTGTTAGATCCCTACCATTTCTGTCCTTTATTGAGCCCATCTTTGCAGGAAATGTTCCCTTGGTATCTCTAATTATCTTGAAGAGATCTCTAGTCTTTCCCATTCTATTGTTTTCCTCTATTTCTTTGCATTGATCACTGAGGAAGTCTTTCTAATCTCTCCTTGCTATTCTTTGGAACTCTGCATTCAAATGGGTATATCTTTCCTTTTCACCCTTGCTTTTTGCTTCCCTTCTTTTCACAGCATTAAGTTGTACCAAATAGTTATTATTATTAAATGTATCTTAATAGAAATAATAACTGATTAAAACACTTATATTGGTCTTGTTAATATTTTCTCAACTAATAGTATCAATTTGTACTATAATACTGACAATTTTTGTCCTTTTTTTTTTTTTTTTTGACAAACTCCTGAAAAGAAAAAAACAAAATTTCTGTTTTTTGGCATATATATCACAAGTAATTGTAGAAGCTACTGAGGAGTTCATGCTTTTGTTATAATCAAATCTGTAATCACATGACATTAACAAGTAGTAATTTTCTGGTAACATTCTGAGTTATTGGGGGCAAGTATTGATAGATAGATACTTAAATGAGTCATACAGAAAATGTCATGACATTCACTTTTGTGGGCAGTAGGGGCAGGGAGAATCTGTCTTCAGCTCTAATTTCAACAATGAAATGCCTCTTTCTGCCAAAAGAAGTCTCATTCTACCAAATCCCCCCCTTTTTTTTCTTTCGAAAGTTAATGCTAACATGGTATATTTTTCTCCATTCACTGACTTAAAAAAAAAAATTTCAGTAGAGTGCATGTACAATGTTGCATTAGTTTCAGGTATACAGAAAAGTGATTCAGTTATACATATAATAATTCTTTTTCGGGTTCTTTTCTCATATAGATAATCACAGAATACTGAGTATTGTAGTATACAGTAGGTCCTTGTTGGTTATCTTACATAGAGTAGTGTGTATGTTAATTCCAAACCCCCTTTCCATATGGAAAACATAAGAAAAGCCAAGTTCATGCCACAGAGAGAAAGCAATGGCTGGAGTGGATGGGCCTGTCTGCTGTGAGAAGACAGATTGATCACAGGGAGATACTGGGTGCGACTGTTGGGCAGAGAGCATTTAGACAAGATTCAGAGCCTTCAACAGTAATCAGCTAATACAACCTAATGATTCAGAAAGTGAATATGAAGGTGAAAGTCTCTCAGTCATGTCTGACTCTTTGCAACCCCATGGGGTGTAGTCCATGGAATTCTCCAGGCCAGAATACTGGAGTGGGCAGCCTTTCCCTTCTCCAGGGGATCTTCCCAACCCAGGGATCAAACCCAGGTCTCCCACATTGCAGGCAGATTCTTGACCAGCTGAGCCACAAGGAAAGCCCCAGAAAGTGAGTGATTAAGGACTAAATGGAAAGAAAAAACACAAAAGATGCTGAAACAATGCAATTGAGTGGTACAAGAGTAAGAAGGGGTGGTACACAATGAGAGGACCCTGATGACATAAGCACTGAGCCCTCAGCTGGTACTAATAGTTAGCTGGAAGTCACCTACAATTGAAAAATTGTAAATACATGTATAGATTAGATGAAACTTTCATAAAATGAAAATTTTATTATATTACTAATATGATCAATACGATTCAAAGATATGCCACAAATTGGGAAAATATGCCACTGAACTGTTAACATTTTTTTCTTTCTGAGTTTGTGTCCAGTATTGTGCTGAGCAGTTTGTACCAGTTTGCCTTGGGACATTTAATTTCTCACAACACTAAGGTAGGTACTATTATTTCCCTCATTTGGAAAACTGATGTTCAGAAAGGCTAAGCACCTTTCTTAAGGTCTCACAGCAGACCACTGGCAGGACTGAATTCAGACCCAGATGTCTGACTCCAGAGTCAGCTGTCTTAATCACCACATACACTGCCTTTCCAGACTGCCTGCCTGTCATCCTCATACCTTATGTGAGGAGCAACTGGAAACTCATCAGAACCTGTATAGTCTTTATAGAGTTTGGAGAGTATAGGTAGAGAAAATTTTAGAGTGTGTATTCAGCATCTTGCAACAGATTGCGTGTGTGTCGTTTGCAGGTCATCAAGGCAAAGTAGAGTTTCAGGTAGTGATATTTATGGATACCTGGATCATATGAGCCATACCAAATATTAAAAAGAGAGGTTCTGGTGCCTAGGTTGAGCAGAAAAGGTAACTGATACAGAATTCTGTCTTGGCGAGGTTCATTTCTCTCTGGGGAGGGTACATTTCAAACTTAAACAGCATAAAATGCTATCACAGAGATTCTTGAGGGTTGATTGTTGTAAACCTCTGAAATTGAAAGGTTGAGCGGTGAATAAATTTCTTTTGGAATCAAGCCCTTAAGTTTGGAAACAGACAAATTTGTAGAAGGTTACAAGGCAATAAAGTAAGCACCAAAAATATGACAATATTTTTAAAATTTCAATTGAAACCCATTTGTTTGGAAATCAGCGAGTAAGTGTTTTGCAAGAATAGAAACATCTCTAGCATTTTAAAATTAGGATATTTTTCCCTGGCTTGGCCTAACACATAAGAACCACAGGGTCAAGTTTTAATGGTTGGGGCCAAGGCAATTCGCTCTTTCTGTGTGGAATAAATGAAAAGGAGCAATACAAGATAAATAAACCTGTTCTAATCTAAATAGATCTAACATGGCAGATTTTAAAAATGCCCAGGTTTTCATTTACAGCAAATTATTCTACCTGACCACAGCTTTCTCATTGCAGATTAATATTGGCTTTGACACATCAGACTATTAGATATTCCTAAAAGTTGATTCCTTTGGCCATAATGGCTCATTCTTTTACTCAATGAATATTTATTGAAATACTTCTATGGGCCAAGCTCTCTTCTGGCTGGGAATATAGTTGGTCACAAGATAGGTCTCTGCCCTTTTAAAGGAAACACTTTGATGGGGAAAGCTAGAAAATATTCAACATTTTATGTGTGTGTGTGTGTGTGTGTGTGTGTATAGCTCAGATAGTGATGGGTGCTTTGAAGGAAATAAAGCAGAGGCCTATGATAGGGAGGGAGCTGGGACTCATTTGGAGGAGGTAGCCAAGGAAGACCTGAATGGCCTGCAGGAACTGCTTGTGCAGAATCAATGAAAAAGCATTCCAGCAGGGGAACTGATAGAGCTACCTGCTAAGAACCAAGAACTAGACTGTTCAAGATAGAGACTGGATAAATCACAGATTGCCTTATTGAAGCAAAATAATAAAGAGACTACCTAGCATCGCCCCCATCTGCTGGTGAGGTCCCAATTCCATTGTCACAAATGAGTCAAATACACACTGTTTGGTAATACTGGTTTTTATTAACTATTCACAATAATGGCAGAAACAAACGAATGGGCATTCTTGCATAGTAAACAGGAGACTAATATGTAAGTTACCTGGAGAAGCTTAGTAAAATAGCTGGGGCCAGTTTGATAGTTAATATGTTAATTCTATTAATTATCTCTTAAGAGTTAAAAACATGCTATGTAACGCACAGGTTAAATGTTGTTTGCTGTTCAGGCGACTTCATTTGGAGGGTCACTTTTAGATGGTTCTGTCACAAGTACATTCCAACAGCACTGGCCCAAGCCTGTTATTTCCACTTTGTAGCTCCCATGGTAAGCTCTGACGCTGTTGTGCATAAATGTGGTTGTTTCTTTGGTTTTCTTACAGGTCTGGAGAGTTATAGATTGTGCAAAAGACTATGGGTCAGTTTATCTTTCCAGATATGTAACAAAGTAAAACTCTTCTAAAATGCTGGTACTTAGTAATTTTTTAAGTTTAGCTTGCCTTTCCATGAATAAGAAGGAAAAGCAGAAACTTAATAAAATGAGAAATCATGAGTGCAGGATAATGCTCTTGAGACTATGAAGATAACAAACAACAACACACACACAAAATCCCTTAATTGCTCCTACTGTTATCTCTCTTTTTGTAGTATTTTGTAGTAGAAAAAGCTTCACTTTTTCTAAAGCCCGAGAACATTCTGTGGTATGTTTAAAGTGAGAAAGGACAATATAATACACTGTGCTCAGTTGCTCAGTTGTGTCCAGCTCTTTGTGACCCCATGGACTATAGCCCGCCAGGCTCCTCTGTCCATGGAGTTTTCCAGGCAAGAATACTGGAACATGCTGCCATTTCCTACTCTAGCGGATCTTCCTAACTCAGGGATGGAACCCCTGTCTCTTGCCTATAATACACTATATATCTTTAATTCATAGTAACTGGTGAAGGAAGAGAAAGATAATTGAGACCTTATAACTCAGCAAGGAAAAGTGAGCCAGGCTATAAATCTGTTGGTAATTCAAGAATATTTAGAATTATCTCCTGATAAAATTAATTAAAGGAATATCTTAGTAAAGTTAATCAATTAGATGTTTTCAACATCAAAATCTCCTAATATATCAACAGAAATTAAGCTGTGAGGGATGTTCCCTTTATAGGACTTCCTCTTTCTATCATAGCTATCAATTACTATCAATTACTTTGTTAAAGAGCTGATAAACCCTGAGAGTTACCTGGTTGCCTAATAGTTAGGATTCTGTGCTTTCACCATCATGGCCCGGGTTCAGTCCCTAGTCAGGGAATTGAGATCCCACAAGCCATGCAGCCAAAAACCAACAAAACAAAGAAAAAGGAGCTGATAACTCCTAAAATATTACAACCACTGATTTTAAAAGTCTAGATTAGAGAAATATTATTGTTTACAAAAGATCCTTTATAAAATGCCACATAATCATTTTTAAACTAAACAAATAAATACTATTGATTATGATATAATTATTTAATATTACTAAGAACTAAGGAGTGAGTGCCTGCTCTGTCACTTCAGTCATGTCCAACTCTTTGGGACCCTGTGGACTGCAGTCTGCTAGCCTCCTCTGTCCATGGGATTCTTCAGGCAAGAATACTGGAGTTGGTTGCCATGCCTTCCTGCAGGGGATCTTCCCAACCCAGGGACTGAACTCAAGTCTCCTGTGTGTCCTGCATTGCAGGTAGATTCTTTACAACTGAGTCACCAGGGAAACCCCAGGAAATAGGATGCCACCAATTAAATAATGACATACACATCGTAAGATGTATTCTAATTTCAAAGATGTTAGGATTTTTTAAAGTGTGCCCTGGAATCAATGGATTATACTATTCAATTATTAAAATTCTCTATACAAAGTAAATCTGCAAAGTATAAACCAGATTCATGTGGACCCTGTTGGTTGCATATGTAAGTGTAAGGTGCATATGTGCCTTACCTTTTCTGTAGCTGGCATCAGTTTTGATTGATTGATGCTTAGGCCTGTTTATATATTTTGAATATATGTATTCAAGAGTACAAGGACATTAATCACCAAATCTTTTATAATAGTAGATACTTAGAAATATTGTAATGTCTGTTAATATAAAATTGGTAATAATGTATGTTGATATGTCCACACAATGGGTTACCAGAGAACTATTAAAATAAGATGCTTATATTTATTATCATAAAATAAATTCATGCTATATTGATAAGTGAAAAATAGGGGCCTGTTTCAATAATATACATAGTTGCATGTGCATTAAATATATAAAAAGGTATTTATCAAAATATTTTAAGTAGAGGATTATGGGTAATTTTATTTTCTTACTATTTTTTATACATTTTATTTGTAGTTTCATGCACTTAAAAGGCAGTTTTTATAACCACAAAAAGACTGAAAGCCTGTTTCTATTTTTAAAAAGTGATATTGAGAATTTTATTATAATTAACTTGGGGGAAAATGTATCGGTGTGATACTCTATATTATGGAGTCAAAACTATAGAAAATATCTACAGTTCTTAAAGAGGAGACATGCAATCACATCACAAATGATAGCCTGTTCTCTTTGGAGCAGAGGGACCTGACTCTTAATAAAATTAACAGGAGAAAGTCCAATATATAAAAAGTAGAGTATTAGTAAGGAAGGCATGGATAACATATACTGTTTTATACACACACACCCAGCCATGGTTGCTATAAAAATCATGCTTGCTTGGTTCTGTAAAGGGAGGAAATATTTCAGAATTTATGGTAAAGTCATTTTGGAGGTATAGAAGGCTGCTTTGGAAAAGATTCTACATTAGTCATGCTTTCTTTCAGGCTTAATAAAAAAGTGAGCCTGATCTGATGAATGGAACATTGTTAGAAGTCAGAAAATATTCCTGTTTCTCATTATGCTTTTCATTTTTCACTTGACTTTGATGAAGGATCCTCACCTTAGCGTGAGTCATTAATCAACCAAAGGTATTTAGAACATTTTCTTTTAACATAGACATTTAATAAGCAAATACTAGTCAAAAATAAAACCATCTAAAAATAGTTTTGTTTTATTATACACTTTGAGGATCCAGTAAATCTTTTCTGCTTTTGAGAACAAAGAAAGGAAAATAATTTAGAGCTTAACAAGCCATTTTATATATATGTATATATATTTTTTTTTTTAAGAAAAAGCAGCAGCAGGTAATTTTGTTCTATATTTTCAGGTAATGAGAGGCTATTGGAGCAGAGGCAGGCATACAGGTGATGATTTTTACCAAAAGAACCATAATTTCAGTGATAGATTTTCCCAGGTTAGGACTGGGAATCTATTCAGTAGATTCTGTATTTCAAAGTTCTATATGAGATTTGGCTTGAAAAATGAGTGTATTGCAAAACTAATTTTGAAAAACCTTTCATTTTTTTCATTTCCACAGTGTATTGACGAAGAAACTGAGGTTCAGAGTAGGGTCCCGTTCAAGCTCAGTGATTAGTACCTGTAAGCACATGTAATGCCATGTGCTTTCCTGACACATTTGGTCATTATAGCAATCCTGTTACCTTGGCTAGGTAAATATCATTACCACATTTGTCCCATGAGTAAACTGACACTCAGGTTCAACAACCACCCAAGCGATGGTATACCTGTCTCTGCTCCCAGTCCTGCTTCTCCTCCTCCTATTCCTTCTCCAGAGCACTTTCTACCTGGGCAGACTGCCTTTATCTTGGTTCTTTATGTTTGAGCTTGCTTCAAACCAATGAAATCATAGCATGTAATTCATAGTATTCCTAAAAACTTCCATTGAAATTGCTATTATTAGAAATAGCTGATCTCAAAACAGCAGCCCTGTGTGCAAACATGTTCAATAATGGCAAACTCTAACCAGTTAAGTACTCAGAATAGTATGAAAGTTTTATTTAATAATTTTATAAGATCAGTGTGGGGAGTATGTTTGTGCAAACTTCTCTGTGTGTTTTTCTTCTATAGCAGGAAAATGATATATTTGTAACTTTAAATGTTATACTGAAGACCTATAATTTTGTACTGCGGACATAAAGTTTCTTTATTTTCACAAATCTTAATGGCATTCTTGATTTTGAATTCATTTTGTATAGTGTATTCCTTTCATGTGAACTAAATTTCTACAGATTCTATAGGTTCATTAAAAACACTTGCTTAATTCTATTATAACTATTGGTGAAATGCAGTGAATATGTGGGAAAAACGGAACCCTGGTGAACTGTTGGTAAGAATGTAGATTGGTACACCATTATGGAAAACAGTATGGAGATTCCTCAAAAAAATTAAATACAGCACTACCATAAGATCCAGAAGTCTGACTTCCAAGTGTATACATAGCCAAATGAAATTAAATCAGTATCTCAAAGAGATGTAAGGACTTCCCTGGTGTCTCAGATGGTAAAGCGTCTGCCTACAATGCGGGAGACCCAGGTTCAATCCCTGGGTCAGGAAGATCTCCTGGAGAAGGAAATGGCAACCCACTCCAGTATTCTTACTTGGAAAATCCCATGGACGGAAGAGACTGGTAGGCTACAGTTCATGGGGTCACGAAGAGTCAGACACGACTGAGCGGTTTCACATTCACTTTCATGTTCATTGCTGCATTATTCATAATAGCCAATAAATGGAAACAACCTAAAAGTTAGTTGATAGGTAATAAAAATGATCCCCTGGAAGAGGAAAAGGCAACCTGCTCCAGTATTCTTGCTGGGAAAATCCCATGGACAGAGGAGCCTGGTGAGCTATAGTCCATGGATTCATAAAGAGTCAGACACGACTGAGCATACACACACACATACATGCACAGTAAAATATAATTCAGCCATAAAAAAGAAGGAAGTTTTGCCATTTTCAACAGCATTGATGAACCTCAAGGACAGCATGCTAAGTAAAGTAAGCCAGAAACCAAAAGACCAACTGTTTGACCTCACTTATATGCAGAATCTGAAAAAATCTGTATTATGAAACTAGAGTGTGTAATAGTGGTTGCTTGGGGCTACGTGTTGGAGGAAATAGGGAGAAGTTGGTCAAAGAATACAAACTTTCATTTATACAGAGAATAAGTTCTTGGGATCTAATTAACATCATGGTGATTATTGTTAATCATACTGTACTGTATACTTGAAATTCACTAACAGAGTAGATCTCAAAGGTGTGCTTACCATATACACAGACACACACGTGTACAAATACAAAGTAACTATATGAAGTAGTAAGTAAGTGAAGTTGCTCAGTCCTGTCCAACTCTTTGCGACCCCATGGACTATAGCCTGCCAGACTCCACTGACCATGGGATTTTCCAGGCAAGAATACTGGAGTGGGTTGCCGTTTCCTTCTCCAGAGAATCGTCTCAACCCAGAGATGGAACCCAGGTCTCCTGCAGATCGCAGGGAGATTCTTTACCATCTGAGGAATCCTCAGGGAATTCCACCAGGGAATTCCCCATATGAAGTAATGGATGTGTTAATTAACTTGATTGTAGTCATCATTTCACAATGTATATTATAATGTTGTACACCTTAAAAATCATATTGCACTATCTAAATATACCCAATTTTTATTTGCCAATCATACTTCAGTAATGGGGAAGGAAATGGCAACCCACTCCAATATTCTTGCCGGGAAAATCCCATGGACAGAGGAGCCTGGCAGGCTACAGTTCATGGGGTCGCAAAGCGTCAGACACAACTGAGCGACTTCACTTCTTCTACTTCTTCAGTAAAGCTGGAAAAAATTATCTTTAATTTTTATTTTTTTAAAAAAATGTATAGTACTAATGGAATAAAGTCTCAATGAGATGTCATTACTCAAGCTCTATTCTCTCACAAAATCTTAGAAATTTTTTCTTTTAATTTCCATAAAATGCTCTCTAGGCTGGAATTGTTTCACAAACAGTCTTATGTTTATACTCACTGTGTAAATTTGGAACCCCGGGCAGGTGCTGGGCTGGTTACCAGTGAATTCATCTGGTCAGATGCTTCTGGTTGCTATTTTAAGGTCACTGTGCAATGTGTACTTTTAAGAAAATCTCCTTAGTGTGGTGTAGCAAAGTTGATTAGACTTCCACCTAAAGAAGGGCTTGGTTAGCATCTAAATCTCTATTTATCTATGTATTTAAATTTAAATAGAGTTGTTTTAGGGCTTCCCTTGTGGTGCTAGTGGTAAAGAACCTGATTGCGAATGCAAGAGACATAAGAGATGTGGGTTTGGTTTCTGGGCCAGGAAGATTCCCTGGGGGAGGGGATGGCAACCCACTCCAGTATTCTTGCCTGAAGAATCCCATAGACAGAGGAGCTTCGTGGAGTTAAAAAAAGTCAGACATGACTGAGGCAAATTAGCAGGCGTGAGTAGTTGATTTAAGAGCTTCCCTGGTAGCTTAGCTGTAAAGAATCCTCCTTCAGTGTAGGAGCTGTAGGAGACATAGGTTTGATTCCTGGGTCAGGAAGATCCGAAGGAGGAAATAGCAACCTACTCTAGTATTCTTGCTGGGAAAATCTCATGGACAGGGTAGCCTGGTAGGCTACAGTCCATGGGTCACAAAGCGTGAGAGATGACTGAGAACACATGCAACATGCTAACATACAACATAGTTGATTTAAAAATTGTTTTTATATAAGACTGGGTAAGGCATAATTCTCTTTCTATCTTAGATATTATTTTTCAACCATGAATTAAATGTGTCTCAGTTCAGTTCAGTTCAATTCAGTCACTCAGTTGTGTCAGACTCTTTGCGACCCCATGGACTGCAATACGCCAGGTTTCCCTGTCCATCACCAACTCCTGGAGTTTACTCAAACTCATGTCCATTGAGTCAGTGATGCCATCCAACGATCTCATCCTCTCTCGTTCCCTTCTTCTCCCACCTTCAATCATTCCTAGCTAAGTCAATTAAAAATACTGTAGAATTACAAATGCATTATCATTATCCTTAGATATAGCCAAATCACCTTTTCCAAGGTGGGATTTATAATTATAGGGGGAGGGCCTCATTGTCCTCTTAGTCACTTGCATTGTGCTTATTTACTCAGTTGTGTTGACTGTTCAGACACAATGCATTTTTCTGAAGAGTCTATTCTGTGTAACCCATAGCTACTTCCATGAGTATTTGTCCTCCCTCTCCTACTAAAGAGAATGTGCCCTTGAGATAACACACCAGTTAGATTACGGATAGTAGAATTAGTAATGTTACTTATTGACTGCTTTTCACCTTCTGTGGGTCTCAGTGAAATGAAGACCAGCCCCTTCTCCCAATGATTGCTTCCTATCCATCCTGAATGTTGCCATTTACATTCTTCACTGTGATTTTTTCCCCCCAATTTTGGTGTGGAAATTCATTTCCTTAGTAAAAATAACAAAAACAGTTATATATGAAGATACAAGATATTATTTGGTTAAAACAATTATTTGGTTAAAACAATGTGGTTTCATTGTTTCTCATCCTTTGACTAAACTTCAAGCAAAACTAGCTTTGTTGTGTTGAAGAACATCCTACAAACGTATATGTGTATATGAAAGTGAAAGTGAAATTCACTCAGTTGTGTCTGACTCTGTGCGACCCCATAGATGGCAGCCCACCAGGCTCCTCCATCCTTGGGATTCTCCAGGCAAGAACACTGGAGTGGGTTGCCATTTCCTTCTCCAGTGCATGAAAGTGAAAAGTGAAAGTGAAGTCATTCAGTCACGCCCAACTCGTAGCATCCCCATGGACTTCAGCCTACCAGGTTCCTCTGTCCATGGGATTGTCCAGGCAAGAGTACTGGAGTGGGGTGCCATTGCCTTCTCTGCATGGACTATATAGTCCGTGGAATTCTCCAGGACAGAATACTGGAGTAGGTAGACTTTACCTTCTCCAGGGGATCTATCCAGCCCAGGGATTGAACCCAGGTCTCCCACATTGCAGGAGAATTCTTTACCAGCTGAGCCATCAGGGAAGCCCATATATGTATGTGTATATATATACCTATATATATATACAGACCTTGTAAGTTCAAATCTGTTAATTATCATAATCATAAATCTTATGTGATATTTGCTTATCATTTATTTATATTTTGTCATTTAAAGTGTCTTGTCTTCAGAGAATACACATCCATTTCTGTAACTTTTTTTATTGATAGTTCATTTGCACTTCTTGTGTACAATTCTTAAATGTATATTTATTAATATTTGCTTATTTAGTTATATAAAAGATAATCCCACAGGCAATTAGTCCCTGCCCACTGTCTTTATATGTTCATAATATATTCTTATGAAGGATTATTTGGTATACTTAATCTTCTATGGGCTTCCCTCGTGGCTCAGTGGTAAAGAATCTGCCTGCAATGCAAGAGACACAGCTTTGATCCCTGGGTCAGGAAGATCCCCTGGAGAAGCAAATGGCAACCCACTCCAGTATTCCTGTCTGGGAAATCCCATGGACAGAGAAGCCTGGCAGGTTATAGTCCACAGGGTCGCAAGAGTCAGATACAATTTAGTGATTAAACCACCGTTATTCTGTATTTTAAAGTTATGAGTGTCAAGCTGCTTTATCCACAAAAGAAATTCCTTTAAACTCAAAAGTACACACAGGTAGACATTTTATGAGGATTCAATTTTAAAATAGAATTAGTTCCCATCAAGCCCCACAAAACAAGGAGCCTTCTCTTAATAAGTGTGAAAGTACACGTATAAATTTCAGTTGTGGAAATATTCTACAAGTTCATTAACTTGCCTAAGTAATTATTTTTATCTTTATGTCTAAAAGATGACTAAAAGCATAACAAATCTTTAGAAAGTATATTTTTTCCTTTCATTTTAGTAATTTTACTAGAAATTTGCTGTAAATATTTGTTGAAACTAACTTTTATAAAATCATGATTTTTTTTCTGGTTATAAACAATACAATTTCATTGTAAAGATTTATAAGATCAG
Organism: Bos mutus; assembly: GCF_027580195.1. Lineage (NCBI taxonomy): Eukaryota > Metazoa > Chordata > Mammalia > Artiodactyla > Bovidae > Bos > Bos mutus. The sequence continues at coordinate 73,599,471 of NC_091625.1, forward strand.
AGAAACATAAAAAAAAAAAATTATCAGTGTTTTTAACAAGTATCAAATTATCTTAAAAATGCATATCTATAAACATTTTAATGCCATTGGGATCATATATGTTTAACTTTTTTTTCTTTAACATTATATAGTTTGCTCTTTAATGGAACAGCCATCATATGAGATTTCTATAATTTATTGAACTCCCCTGTCTCATCTGGGTCATTTAGATTTTTCACACTTTTCACTTTTATGTATAATGGTTCAATAAACATTCTTAAACATAAATATTCATGTGGTTTTCTGGTAACTACTTTAGATATTTCATTTGAGGTTAAATTACTGAATCAAAAGATTTGCATTTTCCCCCATACTCTGCCCCCTCTTAGGTGATTTAATACTTTGGGGTTACTTTAATTTCCTTCTGCAAAGCAAGAAAAACTGATCTGATAAACTAATTTGCACACCATAGTGTGTGTAAATGTGTTTTCCCTATCCCTCTCTCTTGCTCAGTTGTCTTAGGCTAATTTAAGAAAAGAGTTTATAGAGATAGAGGTTTATTTGAGGGAAGTTTATTGGAGAACGGTCTCAGCTACAACACTGGAGGAGAAGGCGATGGCACCCACTCCAGTCCTCTTGCCTGGAGAATCCCATGGGCGGAGGAGCCTGGTGGGCTGCAGTCCATGGGGTCTCAAAGAGTCGGGCACGACTGAGCGACTTCACTTTCACTTTTCACTTTCATGCATTGGAGAAGGAAATGGCAACCCACTCCAGTGTTCTTGCCTGGAGAATCCCAGGGACGGAGGAGGCTGGTGGGCTGCACAGAGTTGGACACGACTGAAGCGCCTTAGCAGCCGAAGCAGCAGCACAACACTGGAAGCAGATTTGAGCAGAAGGGAAACTGTGGTCTTCAGCCATCCCAAGGAGTTCAGGTTGCTCTTCAGATTTTTCTTGGATTGGGATAAGATTTGTACCCCATTCCTGCCCCCTGGGAACTCCCTTCTCACACTGACTGTCTTTAGGTCAAAGTGGGCTGTCCCAGAGGGGTGGGGTCTTGGGCAAGGCAGTGGACAAACTCGGCAGCTGCGTGGGATGAGAGCCTCATTCCAAAATGAGGGGTTGAACCATTGGTGCCATCCACTTGGCATTATCAGTCAAGAACAGTTAAGGTGAAAGTCAAAAGAATTGCCTCTCCTTTGGGAGAATTTTCTTCCTGCCTGGCTCCTGAACTGGAAGATGTATTTGAACGAGTTCTCCCTCACATCTCTTCCACCTCTTAGAATCCTATTCTAGAATTCGAAAGAACATTTACTTACGCATTTCCTGGGTAGCACAAATGGTAAAGAATCTTCCTGAAGTGCGGGAGACCTGGGTTCAATCCCTGGGTTGCCCCTGGAGAAGGAAATGACAACCCTCTCCAGTATTCTGGCTTGGAGAATTCCATGGACAGAGGAGCCTGGTGGGCTATAGTCCATGGGGTCGCAGAGAGCTGGACACTACTGAGCGACTAACACTTTCACTTTTTCACTATGATGTCTGAGAGAGGCACTGAGAGGCATTTACTGACTAAGCAGTGGAGTTAAACACTACATATTTTATATTAGTGAAGAGTTTATTAAGTCCACCTGTGAAAATAATTTACTGATTATATAACAAAGTGACTTACTATATTTTGACCATTAAACCACATTTTGGCAATTTAAAAAATTTATGTGTACTCATGAAGAATCCCCACCCCGCCAAAAAAAGGTCTACTTTTAACTCTTTATTAAGTATTTATTGGCTAGATAGTGTTCTCTGGGGACAATTTTATTTCTGTTGTATATGGTTTTACTTGGTGAATATTCAGATTGTCTTTATTCTCTAAGATGAAAATTAGCATCACTTAACAACACTAAAATACTTAATAAAAGCACAGTTCTTTGTTGCCATATTCTGTATGCAGAGATGGAGTGAGTATGGTGAGAGTCATTTAGAGTACATTCTACCTTGTCTCTCCCACCGAATGCAGCTATAAATCCTGGACTGAACGCATAGAACAAGTATTTGCAGATCCTAAAAAATAAATGGTAGCAGATGTAGTGGGGAAGGAGACCACAATTTGAAGAAAATAGTCGTTAAATTCGTCATTTTTGCCTCTGGTATCCTTTAGCTTAGGCTCAAGGCAACCAGAATCTATAAGTGCACATAGAGGAGTGAACAGGAAGAGCTTCAAAAGGTTTTTAGTCCAAAGTATAGGATCCGAAAAGTGGCAGAGTGTCAGTGGCATGTAAGGTCCCAAGAGAGGGGGTAAACCCTTATTGTTGTTTTTCTATATCTGTCCTCCCACCGCTGAGTCCAGAGGTGCATGCAGTCACAGTACAGAGTGGCAGAGAGGGATAACAAAGTGCCAGCTTTTTGACTGAAGAACTGAAAAGGGGAGCTTCAGGAACTCACAGAGTAGAGGGGATATTGTACCAGATGAAAGTTTGGGAAAGGGAATCCATAGAGTTGTTGATGATTTTTTGAGGTCACTCAGGACACTACCGTATTGATACCTCTTTGCTCCTCCAGCCAAAATGTATGAGAGTTCCAGTTGTTTTACATCTTCACCAGCACTTGGAATTGTCTCTTTTTAATTTAGTCTTTTCCGTCTGTATATGGAGTGATGTATGCTTTTTGTGTTCTGTCTAGTAATTCTCCAACCAAGTATTGTGAAACTCTTCTCTACCTTCTTCTTTCAATTTTATAGATTCATCATTTATAGTTAGGTCTGTGATCAATTTCAAATTCATTTTTATTTGCCTTGTAAAATGAGTGGAGGCTCAATTTCCTACATGAATATCCAGTTTTCTAGAACTCCTTGTTGCAATCACTATTCTTTATTGAAGCACTTTGGAACATTTGTTAAGTCAACTGACCGTATATGTACGGGCCCATTTATGGAACATGTGCATGCATACTACGTTGCTTCAGTTGTGTCCAACTCTTTTGCAGCCTGCCAGGCTCCTCTGCCCATGGGATTCTCCAGGCAAGAATACTAAAGTGGGTTACCATGCCCTCCTCCAGGGAATCTTCCCAACTCAGTGATCGAACCTGCGGCTCCTGCGTTGCAGGAGGATTCTTTACCCCTGAGCCACCAGGGAAGCCCCTTTATGGGTACTTCATTCTGTTGATCTATGTGCCTGTCCTTAAATCAATACTGTATTGTCTTGATGACTGTGGCTTTATAATGAATCTTGAAATCAAAGAAAAAGTGCTTAAAATTTGTTCTTTCAAAAAATTTAGTCTAGGCTATTTGAAGTCTTTAGCATTTTGATTTAAGTCTCAGAATCAGCTTGCCTATTTTTGTCATAAAGCTGTCTGAATATTTACCAGAATTTCACTGAAACGGTAAACTTCTTGGAAAAGAATTGACCTCTTAACAGCACTGAGTCTTCTAATCTATGAACATAGTATATGTCTCCATTTAGTTAATTTTTCATTAATTTATTGTAAGAATTTTTTATAGTTTTGCTTGTACAAGTCTGGCACATATATATCTCTAAGAATTTCATGGTTATTGATGTACTAAAAATAACATTTGAAAATTCTAATTTTGCACTTGTTTCTTGCTAGTAAGTAGAAACAAATACTTCTTATATATTGATTTTATAATCTGCTGCCTTTATAAATTGATTTATTAAATCTAGTAGGCTTTTAGTAGATTTCTTGGGATTTAGTACATTACCTGAAAACAAAGACATTTTACTTTTACTTTTTTATTTCCAATATTCATGCTTTTTATTTTTCTTTCTCCCTTATTGGTCTGCTTTGGACCTCCAATAAAACACTGAATAGAAATGAGGAAAGTGGACATTATTTCTTGTTCCCAGTTATGGGCTGTGGTGGGGGAGTATTTAATATTTCAACATTAGGTATGATAATAGTTTGTAAGAGTCACAAAAATCCTTTATCAAGTTAGGGGAATTCTTTTCTATTCCTAGTTCATTGAGAGTTTTTTTCATGAAAGAGTATTAGTTTTTGTACCAACTGAGATGACTTTATGATTCTTCCTTTATTTATGTGTTGAATTGCATTTATTGATTTTTCAAATGTTATGTAGCCTTGAAATTCTGCAATAAACTATGATGTATTATCATTTTATTTAATGCTGTGTTAAATTTGGTAATATTCTGTTATGAATATTTGCAACTACATTCATGAGAATTTTGGTCTGTAGTTGTTATTTAAATTAGAAAATATTTTCAGTAATGCCTTTATCTGGTTTTGGTGTTAGAGAAATGCTAATCTTCTAAAATGAGTTGAGACATTTTTGAGGCAAATTTGTATAGTATTGATATAATTTATTTCTTAATATTTGATATAATTCATTAATGAAGCCACTTGAACCTAAGTTTCCTTTGTATTTTAGTATTTTATCTAAGTAAGCAAATATATAATACTGTATTCTGTTTTTCATAATATTCCATTATTATCCCTTTACTAGCCAAAAAACATGTAGTGATGGTATTTTATTCATGGTATTAATACTTTATTTTTTAAATAAGTCTAGCTATATGCTTATCAACTATATTGACTTTTTTTTAAAACAACTGAACTTTTTATTTCCATGTTCTATTGTTTATTCCTTATTTCATTGATTGTTTTGCTCAATTTTTCATTCTTTTCTCTAGTTTTAACTGGCTTAAGTTTATGGTGAAAGCTTAGACTGTGAATTTTAGGACTTTTTTCCTTTCTAATGTAAACACTTGACATTATACCTTTTTCCCCATAACACTGTTTCAGCTGAACTGGATAAATATTGACATGCTGTGTTTTCATTGTCATTTAGTTAAAAATATTTTCTAATTACTTTTGTGATTTCTCCTTGACCATGGGTTATTCAAAAGGCTGTTATTTAATTTCTAAATATTTAGGAATTTTCACAGATTTACCTCTTCTGATATATAGCTTAATTCTATTTGGTCAGAGAATATAAATCTTTTCCATTTTAATTATTTAAAGTTATATTTAATGGCCCAACATTTATACATATGGCCCAACAATAGTAGAAAACACAATCTTTCGAACACTCATGGGCCATTCTTTAAGAATGTGTTGACAGCCATTGTTGGATGAATGTGCTGTTAGTGTCTCTTAGGTGTTCATGCTGTGTCCTGGAGACATTTGCAAAAGTGCCTCAGAATTCTCTAGGTGGAAGTTTGATAGACAACTGTGTTAGAGAATAGTAGCTGTCTATCCAGAATCTATTTTCCCCTATTTCCGTAGAATTTTATTTTGGTGTGTGGTTGATGAGCTAAATATTATATTTCTCATTTTTCTCTGTAGTGGCATATGGCTGTATGAGCATGCTCTGAACAAGCTGTGAATTCCCTAAAGGGAATGTTGTGTCCCTCCATTCTGCTGCGTAGAATGTGGATATGGTGGTAAGCCATCTTGTACTATGTGGGGTGTGGGCAGAGCCTTAGGGATGGTAGATCAGTAAGATAGAATTTGAGTGCCTGATCATAACAGCCCGGAACTGCTTAAAATCAGGAGAAATAAACATCTTTCTAGTTTAATCTGTTATTTCAGCTTTTGATTCTTAATCAATCACAATGAATAATTGTTCATTCCACCAAGTTCAGTCAAAAATGTTCTATATCAATCTTATCATATTGAATAGGTACTGAGCTTACAGATAAGAATTTTTTTTTTAAGAAATGGTTTTGTTACTTGAAAATAAGGTATATTCAGTCCTCATTTCCCCATCTTTATTCCCTCTGCAAACAAAAATGTGTGCATGCATGGGTGTGTACATGCAAACACACACACACACACATACACACACATATATTTTACAACTCAAACTCATTCTAGGAGGAGTTTGAGATGCTTTGAATGTGTAAGGTTGTTGTACAAATGACTACTGGCTTGGTGGTCTCTTGCACAGCTATTAGTAGCCCAGGCCCATGCATACCAGTAGAACTTCAGCCCCTAAAAAATATGGGTTAGGTCTAGATTCATGTAGGCGTGGTTCTGTTTTCATGAAGTTCATCTAAAATACAATGTGTACTCTCAGTTTTCAGACTAAAGCTTTTTTTTTTGTTACATCAGAAAATATTTTTTCCTATTGTTCCTTTGAATACCGATGCTTCCCCTGCTCTCATTCCGAAGTTCCTATTATATTGATACTATGATTGGGGTTTCTTTTTTTTGATCTATACTTTTATTGGTTTATATATATATGTATCCATGTATATGTATGTATTTTCAGTCTCTTTACCTTTGTGATCTGAGTTCTAGAAGAATTTCTCTGGTTTGTCTTTTCCTTCTAAATTCAGGTTGTTTTTTTCCCCCCGTATCTAATTTGCTGATCATTGTCTCCTTTGTGATAAATTTGGGAATGAAAAAGTTGAAGATTACATGAATCTATATATATTAAGCGACTGCCCTAATGAACATCAACTTTCTTTTACTATGGTGTTTTACTTTCTAGCTTTCCTGTTTTATTCCTCAGCACTCATTAGTTTTCATGCTTAGCATTCTTTTTGTCTCAGTTTTACCCAGATAATAAGATTTTTTTAAACCTTTCTAAGAATTATATGTTAAAAACAATAAAGATTTGAATGGAATGCTAAGATGAAATCTATGGTCATTTACTTATCTGGTTCATAATCTATACAACAATGCTATCACTACTATTATTTTAAGAATAACTACAATTATTTAGTATATATCATGCATTGATGTTGTACACATACTAATTTATATAATCTTTAAAATAACATATAAGTCAGGTACCATTATCATTCTCATTTTATTGAATATATAACTAAGACACCAATTTGTTACCCTATTATCTTTATTAATTTTATTTTTTAAGAAACAATTGAGTACTGGTCTATTTTTAAAATTTATTTTATTGAAGTATAGTTGATTTACAATGTGTTAGTTTCTGGTGTATAGCAAAGTGATTTAGTTTTATATATATATATGTATGTATATCTTTGAACTTCTCTATAAGAATTGCTTTTTCCTTTCCTCACATAATATAGACAAATCTTCTCCACAGACCTAAGGCTAAGAACTCAAAATCTGACTACAACAAATTGTTGAAATTGCATCAGGATTTTTGCATTTTACTTAATTTTATTCATTGCCTTAGTTTGGGTCCTAAGCTTCTCTAGCTTGATTTATTACTGTTGACTTCTAACTGGGCTCTAGTCTTCAATCCCTTCTTCATCTGTGTCTTCTGCTATACTCACCGCTAGAATAATTTTGATCATTTATGTAATTGATTTAAAAAATTAATGGCTGCTAGGGCTTCCCAGGTGGCTCAGTGATAAAGAATCCGTCTATCAATGCAGGAGACACAGGAGACATGTTCAATCCCTGGGTTGGGAAGATCCCCTGGAGTAAGAAATGGCAATCCACTCTAGTATTTTTGCCTGGAAAACTCCATGGACAGAGGAGCCTGGTGGGCTACAGTCCACATAATTGCAAAGAGTCCAACAGCACTGAGCACACACACACACAATGGCTACGATGATTAGGAGATCTTATTCAGTCCTCCTAAAAACTGAATCCTGACCTTGCTTTTCTCTCTACTGCTGTCTCTTCTAACTGAAAGTAACACAAAGTAACACAAAGGCTCTTATCCACTCACAAATCATGTCTTTGATGCTGAATAAATTTACCACTCTTGACTAAGTACAACTGATAAGGCTGTATTTCTTTTTTTTTTTTCTCTTGGAGGGAGTTAGGTTGTAATAGTAATTTTACTGTTTATTAAGGGCTTATGTTGGACCAGGGTATGTGCTAAACCCTTTGCATGCATCTACTTTGTAGAGGAAAGCTGAGGTTTAGAAACTGGCTTACCCAGTATCAAACAGTTAATAAGTAGGGCTGCTTCGCTCAGTCATGTCTGACTCTTTGCAGCCCCGTGGACTGTAGCCTACCAGGCTCCTCCATCCATGGGATTTCCCAGGCAAGAATACTGGAGTGGGTTGCCATTTCCTTCTCCAGGGGATCTTCCCAACCCAGGGATCGAACCTGGGTCTGCCGCATGGTAGGCAGATGCTTTACCGTCTGAGCCACCAGGGCAGTCAGGGCCGCTAGGATTTGAATGTAAGGGCATTCTAACTGAAGCTTGAGTTCTTTAAGTTCTCACTACTTTCTGCTAATTTCCTGCTTTGAAGAATAAGAGGGATGGAACTGACTGCAAACAAAACATAGGCACCCAGTTTCCAAGAGGTAATGAGATAAATTGCATCTGGGTAGCTCTGGGGTCGCTAAGTCGGACACGACTGAGCGACTTCACTTTCAATTTTCACTTTCATACATTGGAGAAGGAAATGGCAACCCACTCCAGTGTTCTTGCCTGGACAATCCCAGGGACGGGGGAGCCTGGTGGGCTGCTGTCTCTGGGGTCGCATAGAGTCGGACACGACTGAAGCGACTTAGCAGCAGCAGCAGCAGCTCTGTTGGGAGGAATTTGAATGTTGTTACTGTCCATTAGCTGCAGGTAATTTTAAGTTCTGTTGAGTCTAGAGCTTGGCAACATGTTTGCCAGTACTGATAAGCAGAAGGTGGAGTATTTTCTTTTGTTCTTTGGTTAAAGATCAGCTCATTTCTTTCATGTTTTGTTTTTATTTTGCTGATAAAGAAGATGAATAAGAGGATAACAGGTGTGAACACTTAATCATGTTCCTTTCTATTATGAAGTGATGTAAAAACATGGTTGGCTTTATCTAGACGGATGTAGTTTTATGAAGTTATCATGAATGGTCTTTTAGTTTGACTTACAGAGTCACTACACAAATACTTTCTGGAAAGGTCACCTGGACTTCCAATGGCTCTTTTTTGGCATTCATGATTGTCACATCCCGATCAGTGTGAGATCAGGTTGAGATCAGGTCGAGATACATTTAATTATATTTTGCTTTAAAGGAGAATGTTTAAATCAATAAAGTAGTTGCCTAAAAATTGAAATTGTGGTAACTTGCAATAATTCACTCATCAGCCTTCTGAATGATATTTTTAAAATCTGTTGCTCATTCTTTATTTTTTTCAGATATCAAGAAACAGGGATTTCCAATGCACTTATGTCTGTGCTCAGTCACTCAGTCATGTCCAACTCTTTACAACACCATGAACTGTAGCCCTCCAGGCTCCTCTGTCCTGGAGGAATCTTCCAGGCAAGACTACTGGAGTGGGTCGTCATTTCCTGCTCCAGGGAATCTTTCCAACCCAGGGATTGAACAAGCGTCTTTTACATCTCCTGTATTGGCAGGCAGATTCTTTACTACTGAACCACCTGGGAAGCCTCCAATGCACTTAGCTTATACCCAATGAAGGGTGAAGGAATTAATTCATTTAGCATGACAACACTAAATTAATAATTCAGGGTAGTTAAAATTAAAATTTCAGCAGATGCTTTATTGATCCAAAATACAGTTTCAATTTAACGAGTTGTTTAGAATAGCTCATCTATCATTAAACAATAATCAATTGCCAAAGGCTTGAAAAGGCCTATGACAAGCAATGGGAAGTTTGTATATTAGAATGATAATATAAAAGTCTTGAATTGATATACATTTTCTATTTTTATAGTATTTTTGTGGTGATAAATAGTATAATGTTTCATTATTTATGAACACATTATCTACATTTTATATCTTTATACAATAGTTACACAATAACTGTCTGCCTTGTGGTGATAAACAGCAGAACATTTTACATTATTTTAAAATTCATTAACCAAGAAGATAACACAAAGTTGTTTCATTTTCTTTTAAATTCATATATAGGAGAAACTTTCAACATGGGTTTTGGTTCTGTAACACATGTTGGAAAATGTCACTTTTTAAAATCACAGTAGCATTGATGATCTTCGAGATTCTTTTAAAAAATATTATTTATTTATTTGGCTACTCCAGTTCTTAGTTGCACCATGTGAACTCTTAGTTGCAGCGTGTGGGATCTATTTCCCTGACCAGGGATGGAACCTGGGCCCCTTGCATTGGGAGTGCAGAATCTTAGCCACTTGACTACCAGGGAACTCCCGGTCTTTCATATTTTTAAACCCAAAAAGGGATTTGTTTTAATAGTTTGTTATCAGTCATCTGAAGCTTTAATACTTGGTCTCTAGAGCTCTTTCACTGTGTGATATGAATATGCATGCAAGGAGGGATAATATTTCACATTACATGTAAGGTTATTAAATCTTATATCCTAGGGATGTGGCAGGTGGGGTGAAGTGGAAAACTAATCAGTCTTATTAGAGTAGAAGTGCATTGTGGTATATGAGTCAATCCTTGCAAGATACAGGAAAGTTGTATAGCATTTGTGAGTGATCCATGTGCCACCAGTAAATCTCCACCTAGATCAAACAGAAATAACTTAGGAATTAAGACTAACACTTATTTGTAGCTAATTGTGTATCAGGCACAGTCCTACACATTTAAGGTGTAAGAAGTAATTAATCCTAAAAAAAACCTCTTGAAATAGACATCGACATTAATTAGATACCAGTAGGTCCAAGTATTTCACAGATAAAGCAAATTGAAGCATGGAGTGGTTAAATAACTTGCTGCCTAGCCAGAAAGTGATGGAACTGGGACTGAATGCTGGCAGTATGGCAGTCAGCACTCTTAAGTACTTCATTAAATAAATGTCTCCCTTAGGATTTAGATTTAGATCTAAGTCATAGAAATAATCTGTTTTCCTGGCTTTATTTATTTATTTTTCACTTAAGATAGAAGCTTCCTGCCAATAAATGTCTCATTTATTTGGAATTTATGTCTTAAGGATATTCAAGCCCTAGAGAATGTTTTATTACCCAGTGGTCAGTCTAATGTTGAGCTCAAGTCATTTCTGAATTCAGTCCTTTCATTTGTTTTTTATGAAGATACCGAGAATCTTCTCTGAGTTTCTTATGGTTTACTGCCGAGTCTTTCAAGATATCTCTTCTACCTTTCTCCTCTTTTCCTTGTTTACAAGCACCAACCTAGATTAGGTTCTCTTTTGTCTCCTCAGTATGGTCCTAACTCTAGTTTCCTTACAATCTGTTTTATAGATTAATTTACCCAATGCTCTGATTGCAAAAGCTGCCAGTGGCTCTCTATTTTTCTGTGTACATTCAAACCCCTTTGTCTGACAGTCATGGCCTTGCTGGTGTGGATCTAACTACCTTTCTAGTTTTACCTGAAAACTCATAACAATCAGGGAGGCTAACATATATTGAGCACTTACTATATTTGAAGCACTGTGCTTGTCTCTGGTTATATAAAGATGAATATGACATACTGTATGCATTTATGAGTATCACAGTGATTACCTCATTTAATTTTCACAGAAATTGTGTGCAGTATGTACAATTAGTAACTCCACTTTACTAAAGAGAAGACAGGTTTGAGAATGTGCATAAATTATTCAATGTCACAAGATCCCTAAGTGGTAGAGCTGGAATTCACATCCTCAATTTCAGGTCCAATAATATACTGCTTGTCATCGTTCTGAACCTGACCCATCTCTAACTCTACTGGATCACTCACTGGCTCCCTTTCCCCCCAGCTTTATTGAGACATAATTGATATATAAATGGTGTAGCTCACTGCTCCCCTTACATGCCATACTTTTTCCACTTCATGGTCTTGTCTTATTGTCATAACATCCTCCTTAAAAGTATTTTTCAAATTCTCTTTCCCATCTCTGTTGAGTAATGATTGCCCTTCACGGCTGTGGATATATTTGACCTTTCCTACCACAGAACTAAAGTTGTTGTGTGTTTGTGGGGGGGGGAGGGGGGTGGGTAAACTCACATAGTGCTATGTCCTTTCTTGATTATACAAACTATATATGGCTCCTGTACCTTAAGGGTTTCTTGAATTTTGAGATTTAACTTTATATTCTCAAAGTGCCTACCAAAAATCTGGGATCAATCAGTATGTTCCCCTAAATTCATGCTGTTAAATGATTACTTTCCCTTCTTCTCAAAAGGAAACAAGAATGGGTTCTAATTCATTATTCTATTTGCCATTTTCAGGATTTAAAGAATTGTCATTAACAGCCTTTTATGTGAAACTCATAATTTATTTGGCTCTTTAGGTACCAAGCTGAGCTTAATCAAGTGTGCTAATTTTTTCAACAGTAAAAGTTTCTGATGATGTCATGTAATAAAGTTCTCAGAGAAGCTGATTCAGACTTTCCACCAAAGAGTTGTGTTGGGCATAGACAACGTAAACATCAGCCACATTTTAGCACAACCTTCATCATTCTCCTGTGGTTTGACTTTTCTGATGCTGTCTAAACTTAAACACAAAAGGAAACCCCACCTTATATGGATGACTTAGAATGGAAAAGAAGCTCCACAGCTTTCCTGTTTGGCTGGTGAGTTTGACCTTTTCCACACGTGCATTTGCTTTGAACTCTTCCTAAGTTAGGTGCTGAGAAAATATAAGTTGTAATTAACATGCTTTCTTTGGGTTTCCCTGAACAAAACACTTTCTCTTATGATGTGCTGTGCCTATTTACTTTGAATGAATTAGAGTTTTGAATTTACATTTAGAAAGAAGATAATGTGGCTGATACTTGTGTCTTTGCTTTTCATCTAAGGCTGTAGGATTGGGCCCAAATGTGAAGGGAATAAAACAGGGGAGAACCTTCCTGTTTAGCCACAGAATAACCAGGGATAAGAAGTTGAGCATATAGGCTCTAATTAAATGTTTTATTTTTCATTGTCACGAGAACAAACCTATGGTATTACTGTGTAGCTGCTAACCAGCTGTTTCCTTTCTATTGTGGTTTTTATGAGCTCTCTACTTTAAGTTTATATATCACTTGGGATTCTGAAGCATAATGAACTATTGCTTGTAGTTTCAAGGTCAGTGGTTGGGATTTTGTTTATTTTTAGATTTTTAGTTTAATCTAACATGTTTAAAATGTTTTCTATAATTGCTATTATGAGTATGTGAATGTTTATTGAAGCCTGCCCAGAATGAGCCCCATGCTCAAGTGAGGGAAAATGTTGAATGAGTTAATAAGCTAATTAAAATTCACCTCTCTCATCTGCCCTTCACTATTCTGCCAAACATATGATTGTCTTAGTTTCCTACTTAGCATTAAAGTTGGAAACTTGGACCCTGAAGCAGAGGCATTCATTTGCCTACAAATTTATACATAATAATAAACACTGTATTCATGTAATAGCAGCTTCTGTTATTTCATGCCTTCACTGGCCTGATGCCAGAATTTCACCAACAGGAGAAAATCCTTTGTTTTGTCCCATTGAATATTGTTTGGGATCAAATAGACCATGGAATTATAAACCAAAGACATATGGATAATATAACAGTATCACCATTCAGAATTCACAAGTTACAATGTTGGAACATAATGGAATATGTTTAGTTTTCATTTTTATAATTAGCTGGTTGTGAGTAAATTATAATAACATAATATTTACCATATACTATTTAAGTTCTATATATGTATCAACATATTAATCATCTTGATAATTAAGTATTATTACTATCCTTGTCTTAAAGAAACTGAGACAGAGAAACGTTAAGAATCTTGTACATGATCCTACAATATGTAAATGGCAGAGCTAGGATTTGAATGCAGGCAAAGTAGCTCTTTTCCTATGCTGGACTGCCTTGAGTTGTTATAAGAAGTAAGTATTAACTAAATTTGTGATTTCAGGATTCATCTAGTGACACGTGCCTCTATGATTCTTGTGTTTGAATGTGTGATTGACTTCCTCTAAACCAGTGGAAAACTTTTTCCTGATTCCTAAGGACCAATAATGTGGGGTTAGCAATGCTTCTACCTAGAGGATCAGCCAAGTCAGAATGAAGAATCCATACTAGCCTACCAGGGCAGATCAGGGTATACCAGGCAATATCAACCAAATGCAGAGAGCATTGAGCTGAGATTACTAACTATATCAGGCTCCAGTAATTGAAATGTTTCATAGGAACCATCTTTTCTAAAAGCAAGGGCAAAATTCTCATAATTCTCATGTGAATTTTTGATAAATTTCAGAACCTTAAAAAGTTATATCACCCTGATATTCACTTAAATTAACTAGATCAAACAGCTGAGACCATGGTCAGGGCTCTCAAAATATTTTTGCTTGTAGATTTGGATGGATAGATGGATGATGAATGGATAAGTGAAAGAAAGAGAACTGAAGTACATAACATTTCAACTTGCCATGGTTTGTTGAGGCTACCAAGCAATTTTTAAATGATTTTCTTTTTTTATTTTAATAGTTTTGTCCTCTCCTAATCCCCTGGAGAAGGAAATGGCAACCCACTCCAGTATTCTTGCCTGGAGGATCCCATGGATGAGAAGCCTGGTAGGCTACAGTCCATGGGGTCGCAAAGAGTCGGACATGACTGAGTGACTTACTTTATTTCACTTCAATCCTTGATAGGGCCTTCCCAAGTGGCTCAGTGGTAAAGAACCCACCTGCCAATGCAGGAGACCCAGGAAACGTGGATTTGATCCCTGGTTGGGAAGATTCCCTGGAGTAAGAAATGGCAACCCTCTCCAGTATTCCTGCCTGAAAAATTCCATGGACAGAGGAGCCCAGCATGGTATCTCCCATAGGGTCACAGAAAGTTGGACATGACTGAGCAACTGAGCACACACACACCCAGTCCTTGATAGGCAAGGAAAAGGGGCTGTAGAAAGAGGGGGTGCTGTCCAGGTCATTTTCTTTCTTCTTCTTAACCATAGTTGCCACAAAATATGGAAAAAATAATCTCCATGCTATTCTTGGTGAGAGGCTAGGAATATAAACAGGAATAGAAACTAGAATAACTATAATAAGCACACAGTAGGTAAAATGAAGTCATTGAATTAGCAACTGGGAACTATGTCATGACGCCTTAATCTATGGGCTCTGCAGGCCATGTTATTATAGGGTAAAGTGAAGTCGCTCAGTCGTGTCCGACTCTTTGTGACCCCAAGAACTATAGCCTACCAGGCTCCTCCATCCATAGGATTTTCCAGGCAAGAAGTTGGAGTGGGTTGCCATTTCCTTCTCCATATTATAGGGTAGCTCCCGTCAGTATCTTCTAGCAAGGAACTCTAGCAAGAGTACTATGAAATACTTTACAAGTCAATGTTTGCAATTGAATGCAAAAGATTGATAATGTATACATTCAAGATGTATACATAACACATTGGTTTTCTTTGATTTAATTATATTTGTATATTAATTAGAAGAAATTAGTAGGCTTGACCATAGTTTTAAAAAGCCAAAGCGAGGAACTAAGTGAAATAGGATGACAGCTAATTTGTGCTCTACATAGTTGACATGCTACAAGTAATTGAGAAAATGTAGGTGGACATGAATAGATGGAGAAGGCAATGGTAACTCACTCCAGTACTCTTGTCTGGGAAATCCCATGGACGGAGGAGCCTGGTGAGCTACAGTCCATGGGGTCACAAAGAGTTGGACTCAACTGAGTGAATTCACTTTCACTTTTCACTTTCATGCATTGGAGAAGGAAATGGCAACCCACTCCAGTGTTCTTGCCTGGAGAATCCCAAGGATGGGGGAGCCTGGCAGGCTGCTGTCTATGGGAGTCTACAGAGTCTGTCTACAGAGTCGATCATGACTGACTCGACTTAGCAGCAGCAGCAGCAGCAGCACGAATAGGTGGGGATAAACTGATGAATTCAAGGTGCCAAACTGTGAGATTTTACTGGGGAGGATTGAGACCCAGGCCTCTGGAAGGTGGAGTGAACTAATAAAACGTCATGCTCAATCATTGCTGAGATCCAACTGAATGAAGTTAGTAGGAGGCGATATTACTTAAGGACTCAAAGGTTAACAGAGGCAAAGTTGTTTCTAGGGTGGCATATGTTCCTTGGATGAAGACAAGGACAGTCAGAGATTAACAAGTGAATGAGAAGTATTATCTAATATTGGATGTTTTGCTATCAGATCAAGCAAGACAAAGGGACTGACCCAGACAGAGCAGTACACAGGGCTGCCCTCAAGAGGCGAATGGGATTAAATAACATTTCCCATTGGAAAAACCAGAAAACCATTTTAATACAAAGATTATGGGTTTTTCACTAGCTTTTCTTAAGCTTCTTCACTTAATCTTTTAAAAAGTTCCAGTAACTGGAAATTTCATGGAGTCCACAAAGCCATAAATATCACATGCAGAAAGATAAATGGAAAATTTTGCAGTTAGCTTAAAAGACTAACTACTTAAGTGGAAAATGGGGAGGAAGAACAAACTCAAAGCACTTTGCATGAAAATAAAAAATTTTAAAGCGAAATGAAGCATTGTATTCAGATGTTTAAAATTTAATCTTGTTTATGTCACAAATTAACTGTGTGACTGTTGGCACCAAATCTTTTTAGATTCTTAATTTCCCTATTCTTGCCTGGAGAATCCCAGGGATGGGGGAGCCTGGTGGGCTTCTGTCTATGGGGTCACACAGAGTCGGACACGACTGAAGTGACTTAGCAGCAGCAGAGAAAGAGGATGTAGGATAAGATCATCTTTGGAGTTCTATCTGGATTTAATTTTATAATTTTATAGTTTAGAGGTTTTCATTAAGCATAAATTCAACATGAAGCAATGCTGTGACATATGATCCCAAAATCTAATTCATTAGGAGAAATACAGAGACTAGATCATCCCACGGTATTCAACACCAGTCACTTCATTTGGCTGGACAATCAAGTTCTGGCTGCCATATATTTGGAAGGATACTGGAAAATTAATAGCACATCTGGAGGAGGGTGACTAAAGTGTTTATGATTCTGGAAACAATATTATGGAAAAAATGGTAAGATGAACTAGGGTTCATTATCCAAGGCCAGAGAAGAAGGAGGCTCCCAGAAACTTTCTTCTAATGTCTCTTCTTGAAGCTCTAGGCAGAAGGTTATAAGATTTTCCTAAAGGCTACATAAAAATAGATAAAATAGGATGTTCTAATGATTAAAGTTCTCTAGTAATGAATTGGATTGCTTTGTGATGAAGCTATTTCCTCACAAGGGTAATATTTAGGGAAAAGTTGAACAACCATGTCTGTCTGGGTGGAAAACTCAATTTCATGACCTCAAGGGTCCCAGGCGCTCAAACTTACTTCCATCCTATGATTTTATGAATACCAATGTTAGTTTTGAAATTACAATTTTAAAAATTCACATACTAATTTCAGATGTGACTATTTTTAAGGCACACTACCTAGCTGTTTTTTCATTAATCAGGAATAAAATAAGCTTTGTTGTTTGTTGTGCAGTTGCTCAGTCATGTCCAACTCTTTGCAACCCCATGGACTGCAGCACTCCAGGCTTCCCTGTCCTTCACTGTCTCCCAGAGTTTGCTCAAACTAATGTCCATTGAGTTGATGATACCATCCAACCATCTCATCCTCTGTTACCTCCTTCTCCTGCCTTCAATCTTTCCCAGCATGAGGCTCTAGAAATACGTTAAAAATTGTCAAAACTCTGACAATTCCATTTAGATCTAAATAGGAAAAGTATAAGAAGCTGCAACACAATCTGGAGGTTCTCACCAGTGTCTCTGCCTCTTTCTTTCACAAGGATTTCTTTCAGCATGTGTCTTTCCCATCTTATCCTGTCTTGATGTCTGCTTCTTGGATGGTCTGAACTGACATAGGGATAAATGAACAATAGACATTCACTATTTATTTGAATTTTAGCTGTTTTACTCTTCCCTTTATGATTCCAAATCAATTTGCTTTCTTTCTATGAACAGTTTCTTCCTGTTGTTGGATATAGAGTTAAAGTGAGTTGGAATTTTGTTAATTTTTAATGGAAAAGTAGGAATGATCTTCCTGTTTGTTACGAAACAACTCATTATTTCAGAAGAATGATAGTTTAGAATTTACTGAAGAATTTTAAGAAGAAATGAATATTTTAAGTGAAAGTATTTCATATCACTTAGTCTTAGACTTTACATCTAAATGGACTAGTAAAATCTACATTGGTGTACAGGATCACTATATATATGTAGACATGACTTTGAGGAGGGCCAGCTAAAGGGTAGTAGAGAGAGTCAAACTCCTGTCCAGCAAAAGTCCCTCCACTGTCTGCATTTGCTGTCAGCTCCTCCTCTGTCTCTTCTGCTGGCATGTCCAGCCAGTGAATCTCAGATGACCCAAAGCATGGAATTTCCTGCAAGGTAGCAGAAGGGACAGGAAACACCATGTGCTTCCTGGTTTTGGAGGTGGCACAGGGATATGGAGCAGCCAGTAAAAGCAAACAGCCTGAAGTGGGAAGGGATTTGGTGACCTTGTCAACAGAGTTTTGCTTTTCAGCAGAATGATACAATCACTTGTCAAACTTCAATCTGAACTCAGTGAATAACTACTGGGAACACTTACTGGCTATTCTTTGGTGGCTCAGCAGTAAAATGCAGGTTTGATCCCTTGGTCTGGAAGATCCTCTGTAGAAAGAAATGGCAACCCACTCCAGTATTCTTGACTGGGAAATCCCATGGATCTGGGACGTCCATGGAATTACAAAGAGTCAGACATGACTTAGTGACTAAAACAACAAACAATAACAACAAACTCACTTCTTGCAGGATATTTACTTTCAAGAAAAGTCTTAGTCACTCAGTCACGTCCAACTCTTTGTGACCCCGTGGACTATAGCCACCAGGTTCCTCTGTACTTGGAATTTTCCAGGCAAGAATACTGGAGTGGATAGCCGTTCACTTTTCCAGGGGATCTTCCTGACCCAGAGATCAAACCTGGGTCTTCTGCATTGCAGGCAGATTCTTTACCATCTGCACACCAGGGAAAATCTCCAATTTAATAAGGTAGAGAGGATAACTACTGGCTAATTCAGGGGAGAAAAACAAAGATAGACCCAACCTTCACTGCCTTGTAGTGTACTGGTGCTCAGTAGTGATAAGCAGACATTACTTTGCCCTGGAGGCAGGGAAGGCTATTCAGGAATCCCTTCACTGAGGGGAGTCTTGAGAAAAGTTGAGGAGAATAACAATATGTTTAGATGGAGAGAAGGGTGCAGTCATTCTAGTTAAAGAGAACTGCTGCAGACCTTAGCTCTGAGGCAAAGAGAATGATATGTGAATGGGAGCCAAGAACTTGGGTAAACCTTTCAAGTTCTTAAACATGGTATAAAACACTATATATCAAGAAGTAGAGTGAGGCTATAGGGAAAAAATATTTCAATTATTTAAACATCTCTTTTATTTCCTAATAAGAAGCCATATAATATAAAGATTAAAGGCACGAATCGGGATGCAGTATGGATATGAATTACAGTCATGTCACCTTAAGAAAGTTACTTAATCTTTCTGAGCTTCTATTTCCTCATGAGTTAAATAGTGGTAAATATTAGCACCCATTACAAAGGATTTTTACGAGAATTGTAAGAGATGAGGCAGGTATGATGTTTACCACATTTCTCATAATATGTTGTGGGGGTCCAGATTCAACAGTGACCAACTGGAGGAGCTACTGAAGAATCTCAGCATAGTACTTGCTTACAAAAATGAGCACACATGGCTTTTAAACATTTTTGGTAAAAATTAGTATTATAATTTATTATGGCTCTATCAAAATACCGTTGATATAATCAGCTTTTATCACATAATGCAGTTTATATTTTAAAAAATATTTACTTATTTATTTGGCTGTGCTGGCTCTTAACTGTGACACACGAACTCTTAGTTGCAGCATGTGGGATCTAGTTCCCTGACCCGGGATTGAACCCAGGCCCCCTGTGCTGGGAGCCACTGTATCACCAGGGAGGTTCCTGCAGTTTATATTTTCAACACAGTGAGATCAAAAGAAAAGAAAGGTTTTCTGCATCCTGAATTAGAAGTATCATTTGATAAAAACATTTTATAATTAAGAAACATAGATGGTTATTTTAATATGATAGGGTCTCAATAATTTTTTTTTAATTGGAGGCTAATTACTTTACAATATTGTGGTGGTTTTTGCCATACATTCACATGAATCAGCCATGGATGTACATGTGTTCCCCATCCTGAACCCCCACTCCCACCTCCCTCAATTTTTTAAAAATGAATAAGTTTACCCATTTAATCAACTAACATTTATTTTGAATAGTGATATGTGTTATAAAAAAGTAAAGTAGGGTGATGTGATACTGAGTGGGCTGTGTGTGTGTGAAGGAGAGGTTGATGCTTTCAAGTTTAAACTGGGTGCTAGTTCTAAAGTCTAAATTTGCAAATTGTTTGAAAACGGAAATTCCTATTTAGTATGTCTAAATTAAAAACTGTCAGAAGATGTATAATAAATACTTCAAGTTTAAATTAAATACTTTCTTGTGAAAAGTTAAATTTTATTTATCTCAGAGTTCATGGACTTCTTCTGGTGTTTTATCTTCCTTTCACTTGAAAATGAAATTGGAAAAAAAAACAAAGTTACTTTCAGTAATTGCAGGTAAATCGTTAAGCATGGATTTTTCTCCCTTTGGCTAATGTTTCATTGCCCTCTACAATTCTGGCATTTCTAGAATGCCAACCAAGTGATTACTCTGGACTCTACCCAGTTGATTTTCATTGACACTATTAGAAATTCTTAAGAACTCTTTGGATGATTATAAGTTTTTGTGTTTGTTTAGTAGTTAATTTACAATCATATACTGTTTTGTTGAATATTTGAAGTTAACTTGGTGATGATGTCCTTTTCTATAATGAGTTTCCCAGATAGAGTAGATTACATGCCTGAATTCTCAGACTCATCCATTTATTAAGAATTTATCATGAGGCTATCATGTGCCAAGTGCTTGTGATATTAGGTTGAGTCCCAAAATCACTGCAGATGGTGACTGCAGCCATGAAATTAAAAAATGCTTACTCCTCGGAAGAAAAGTTATGACCAACCTAGATAGCATATTCAAAAGCAGAGACATTACTTTGCCAACAAAGGTCCGTCTAGTCAAGGCTATGGTTTTTCCAGTGGTCATGTATGGATGCGAGAGTTGGACTGTGAAGAAAGCTGAGCGCCTAAGAATTGATGCTTTTGAACTGTGGTGTTGGAGAAGACTCTTGAGAGTCCCTTGGACTGCAAAGAGATCCAAACAGTCCATTCTAAAGGAGAGCAGCCCTGGGTGTTCTTTGGAAGGAATGATGATAAAGCTGAAACTCCAATACTTTGGCCACCTCATGCGAAGAGTTGACTCATTAGAAAAGACTCTGATGCTGGGAGGGACTCGGGGCAGGAGGAGAAGGGGATAATAGCGGATGAGATGGCTGGATGGCATCACCGACTCGATGGACATGAGTTTGTGTGAACTCCAGGAGTTGGTGATGGACAGGGAGGCCTTGCGTGCTGCGATTCATGGGGTCACAAAGAGTTGGACACAACTGAGCGACTGAACTGAACTGATACTACTTTGACACTTCTGCCTTCTTTGCCTGAAAAATAAAAAATTTGTAATAGTTCAATTTATTAAAAAAAATTCTCCTTTAAAGAACTTTCAGTAGAATATAAAGTTGTAGATGGATAAACAAAGGAATGCCTTGGAGAATTTTACTTTTCACTTCAGTTCAATCACTCAGTCGTGTCCGACTCTGCGACCCCATGAACCGCAGCACACCAGGCCTCCCTGTCCATCACCAGCTCCAGGAGTCTACCCAAACCCATGTCCATCAAGTCGGTGATGCCATCCAACCATCTCATCCTCTGTCGTCCCCTTCTCCTCCTGCCCTCAATCTTTCCCAGCATCAGGGTCTTTTCAAATGAGTCAACTCTTTGCATCAGTTGGCCAAAGTATTTGAGTTTCAGCTTCAACATCAGTCCTTCCAATGAACACCCAGGACTGATCTCCTTTAGGATGGACTGGTTGAATACAGTATACTAACGCATATATATGGAATTTAGAAAGATGGTAACAATAACCCTGTATATGAGACAGCAAAAGGGACACTGATGTATAGAACAGTCTTTTGGACTCTGTGGGAGAGGGAGAGGGTGGGATGATTTGGGAGAATGGCATTGAAACATGTATAATATCATATATGAAATGAGTCGCCAGTCCAGGTTCGATGCACAATACTGGATGCTTGGGGCTGGTGCACTGGGATGACCCAGAGAGATGGTATGGGGTGGGAGGAAGGAGGAGCGTTCAGGATGGGGAGCACATATATACCTGTGGCGGATTCATTTTGATATATGGCAAAATCAATACAATATTGTAAAGTTAAAAAATAAAATTAAAAAAAAAAAGGGTGGACTGGTTGGATCTCCTTGCAGTCCAAGGGACTCTCAAGAATCTTCTCCAACACCACAGTTCAAAAGCATTAATTCTTCGGCGCTCAGCTTTCTTTATACCAACTTAAAATTTTGTGGCCATGGAAATATAAAATTCTGTAGGTCAAAAATATTTTTGTGTAATTAAACTGTTTCCCTGATGCTGCTAAGTCAGTTCAGTCGTGTCCGACTCTGTGCGACCCCACAGACGGCAGCCCACCAGGCTCCCCCGTCCCCGGGATTCTCCAGGCAAGAACACTGGAGTGGGTTGCGATTTCCTTCTCCAATGCATGAAAGTGAAAAGTGAAAGTGAAGTCACTCAGTCATGTTCGACTCTTAGCGACCCCATGGACTGCAGCCTACCAGGCTCCTCCGTCCATGGGATTTTCCAGGCAAGAGTACTGGAGTGGGGTGCCATTGCCTTCTGATACCTAGTCTCATTTAGAGGAACTTGTTTCCTACATTAAGTATCCCAGAGTAACATATGATTTCTTAATCCTTGTGCTGTATCATAAAGAATTACTTATTTGTCTACTTTGTTGTGATTTTAAAAACTAATTTATAATTAAAATTAAAATGAGGAGAAAAATAGCAGACCAGGTTTTTTTCCTGCTTGGTAGAAATAATTAGTCTTTAACTTTCCATATCCCTACCTACCCCCTTTTCAAAGCACAAATAATTTCACTTACCACATACTTCCAATGCCAAAGCTTTCATAATATACACAGACATGGGGCATGAAATTAGAATGGTTCTTGAATGGGGACTGATGTGTGTACTTGAATTCAGAGCTTTTTTCCCCCTCTTTTTGATTTCAGCCTGATAAAGCAACCACATATGGATTTTGTTCTTGTTCAAGTCTGATTGTGGTTATGAATCCTGGCAAATGTGTCCACCACTACAGAAGTCCACAAAGGGCTTTGATTATTGACTCTATTTAACAGCCTTAAAAGAGGTCATTGTTCTTGGTCCCCTGGGGACAAGGGGAGCTCAGAAGGGTAGTGGGAGGGATAAGGAGGGCAAACAAGGAGAGGGTTATGAACACTGTAAAATGAAGTTATTTTAAACCTGAAAGTTTCATTTTAGTTTATACTTAGTCATTGTTATATAATAGAGCACACAATTAAAAGTTAAGAAGATGGGTTTCCAGTCTGCTAAATCCAACAATCTTTCACCATAAAAGTTTATCTTCCTTTTTACCCATTGTCCCCTGCTTCTCCCACTTCTGCGGAGGAGGGGACCCTCCTTGCCACCAGGGCCAACCGCCCTACCATGCTTAAATTCCATCCCTCTTCTTTCTATTATCCTTTTTCTCATCTCTTTTTCTAATTGATCCTTCCTATCAGTATTTACACATGTACATGTATTTTAATTTTAAACATCTCTTCATTCCCTCCAGTTACAACCCTTACTCTTTATTTACCTGCACACAACAAATAACATAGAAAGAAAACAGTTGTCTTAACTCAATAGTTCCATTTCCTTCGATTGCATTTACTAATTAACCTTCCTTTGAAAGGGTAAACCAAAGTCATTAATCACTTCTTTGATCAGTGCTAAGTCCAGCACACATTATTAACATTTCATATCACTTGACCTCCTAACAAAGTATAATAAACCCAATCATTCCATCCTAGTGGAAAACTTTACTGCCTTAGTTCTCGTGACACCAGAGCCTCAAATTTCCATGAACTCTCTACTTGCTCATTCTCCTTTACCAGTGAATCCTCAGCCATCTGATCTGTGAGCTTTAAACTTAGATCTTCAGTCCTAGACCTCTTCTGTTTTCCCTGCTGCTGCTGCTGCTAAGTCGCTTCAGTCGTGTCGACTCTGCGCGACCCCATAGACGGCAGCCCACCAGGCTCCCCTGTCCCTGGCATTCTCCAGGCAAGAACACTGGAGTGGGTTGCCATTTCCTTCTCCAATGCATGAAAGTGAAAAGTGAAAGTGAAGTCGCTCAGTCATGTCCAACTCTTAGTGACCCCATGGACTGCAGCCCACCAGACTCCTCCGTCCATGGGATTTTCCAGGCAAGAGGACTGGAGTGGGGTGCCATACCAACCTTATTCAGTAGTTTCCCAGTCTGAGGCATCTATACGTAAAAATGATTATTCCTACATCTCTTGATAAATTAGCATGATCAGTAAATTGTAGGTATAATAAACCAATAATAACATTAATGCTCTTCGAGGAGAGAATGATAGTTTTCTATTGATATGTTTATTTTGGCCAACTTTTTATCAGCCTATTCATCTTGTACATTCCTGTTCTCACTAAAGATATCAATTTGAATGGTAATAGAGGAAACATTAATTTTTTTCTTTATCTTAAAGTTTTCTTCTTGATTTTTTTAAACCTCATCCAAGACCTAAACGATTTTTAATAAGTTTCTGCTATACAAAATTTGAATTAGATGTGATATATGATATATAGTGTATAGCAAGAATGTATTTTCCATATTTATGACCAAAAATGAATTTTTAGTTTACCTTTATTGGAAAAACAAAGGGTAATTAAACTTAGCTCACCTTTACAAAATTAATTGCTTTATTTTCATTAATTTTTAAAATTCATAAGGCAAACAGGATGTTTCTATGAAATAACAAATTTAGCCAAAACAAGACTTACTTTTTAAAAAGTAAACTTGATCCATTTAATTCAAATAAAATTTAAATTGATTTTAATTGTTTTTTACAATACAAAGTTTTATTGTCAATGATGAATAATAAACCTCCTTAAATCATAAGCCAAAACAATGTAAATAAAATATAGCTTCTGCTTCATTGACTATGCTAAAGCCTTTGATGGTGTGGATCACAACAAACTGGAAAATTCTTTAAAAGATGGGAATACAGACTGCCTGACCTGTCTCCTGACAAACCTGTATGCAGATCAGGAAGCAACAATTAGAAACTTACATAGGTCAGGAAGCAACAATTAGAAACTTACATGGAATAACTGACTGGTTCAAAATTGGGAAAGGAATAGTGTATATTGTCACCCCATTTATTTAACTTTCATGCAGTGTACATCACACGAAATGTTGGGCTGGATGAAGCACAGGCTGGAATCAAGATTGCAGAGAGAAATATCAACAATCTCAGATATGCAGAGGATACCACTCTAATGGCAAAAAATGAAGAGTAACTCAAGAGCCTCTTGATGAGGGTGAAAGAGAAGAGTGAAAAAATTGTCTTAAAACTCAACATTAAAAAAACTAAGATCATGGCATCTGGTACCATTACTTCATGGCAAATAGAAGGGGAAAAATGGAAGTAGTGTCAGATTTTATTTTCTTGGACTCCAGAATCATTGCAGACGTTGACTGCAGCCATGAAATTAAAAGACACTTGCTCCTTGGAAGGAAAACTATGACAAACCTAGACAGCCTATTAAAAAGGAGAGATATCATTTTGCCGACAAAGATTCATATAGTCAAAGCTATGGTTTTTTCCAGTAGTCATGTACAGATGTGAGAGTTGGGCCATAAAGAAGGCTGAGCACTGAAGAATTGATGCTTTTGAACCGTGGTGCTGGAGAAGACTCCTGAAAGTCCCTTGGACTGCAAGGAGATCAAATCAGTCAATCCTAAAGAACATCAACCTTGAATATCATTGGAAGGACTGATGCTGAAGCTGAAGCTCCAGGCCTTTGGCCACCTGATGCAAAGAGCAGGCTTATTAGAAATGATCTTAATGCTGGGAAAGTTTGAATGCAAAAGAAGAAGAGGGTGACAGAGGATGAGATGGTTAGAGAGCATTACCAACTCAGTGGACATAAATTTGAGCAAACTGCAGGATATAGTGAAGGACAGGGAAGTGGGGCATGCTGTAGTCCATGGGGTCACAAAGAGTCAGACATGACTTAATGACTGAACAAAAACTCCCAAATTACTTTCAGAAAATTTTCACTGAAAGCGACTTTCTTTTTTTACCCAAAATCGTTATCTTATTTGAGATTCAAAATTCAAGTCCTTGTCAAATGATTGTGATTTAAATGTCTTTTCAATTTTACTAGAGTTATTGCTGCCTTCTTAGTTGTTTGCCACAGACTATACACAGTGGACAGGACAGCTGGGATGTAAAACTCAGTAGGTAGCTTTTGTCATAAAGGTGAACTTCCTCTGGGTCCCTTGCTGAACTCCTTCAGTGAATTGACTCAGAAGGTAACTCCTCATCAACCTTATCAAAACTGTCCATAGACCTAAGCCTAGAAGCCTCTTTTTCCATCTCATACCTTGTCTTTAGAAATCACCCTTTCTAACCATAGGCATAATTGTGAAACACAAATGCAAATATAATATGAAACAGAAAGACACAATAACTACTAAGTGAGAAAATATTAAGAAATGGGAAAACCTCACAATACAGTTTACTTTTAACCAATGGAGTCCCCGTTTGGCAGCCTTTACTTTTGATATGGAGCACCAGGAGGCATATTACTGTTTGTGTGAATGTGTCTTCTTTAGAATGACAATTTCCCTTTGATTTTCTATTATATGAGTAAAACCTATTTGCTTTCTTAAGTCGGTTGGCTGTACATAAAGAGAGTTGCAGAATGTATTTTGAGGAGATATTGACATCATTTTACCTTCCTCTAGTCTGTGTAACAACCGCACTCATCAGACTTCAAAACACTCCCCAACTTGGCATCAAATTCTGAGCATGAATTCATCCTGATGGATGCTGTCTATCCCCCTGGCTACTTGCTGTTGGGGCCAAATATTCTCTAAAAAATTTTGTTAATCAGAATATTCAGCCGCAACCCATTACATAGTGCAGCATGTGAAGTTCCAAAACTGATGCTTAGTGTTTTTTCAATCATTCTTTCACATAGGAGCTGTGACGATATCTCACAGACTCTCAGACACTGCAGGTCTCCTGAGAAACTCTGCAGAGATAATCTCACCTGTTCACAGGCTTCACTTCTTTCAAACTCATGTCTCCTCATAGTTCTGGGTGTATAAAATTGCTTACTCACTGTCTCCACTTGAATGTTTCAACGTGCCAAAACCCAAATTCCTGACTAGATCTTCTGTCTATCTCCCATTGCTCAAAAAAGCAAATTGTGAGCCACTCCTCATGTTGCTACCCAGGAAAAAACACCAATATCCACTAATTGCAAACATCCACACCTGGGCATCATTCTCTTCTCAGTCTCTTTAACCTCCATATTTAACTAGTCTCCAATTATTGTTGATTCTACTTCCTAAGTATCTCTAAATTGAACATTGCTCTTATCTGTATCCCTGTCACCCCTCATCAGACTGCTCTCTTCTTTTGGGCTGCACTTCCAGAACATGCTTAAGTGGTCTTCCTCATCTACTATTAACCAGTATTATTAACTACTATTATTAACTACTATATTAACTACAGTATTATTATCTACTATTAACCAGTATATAATATTAATATTAACCAGAATATATTCTCCACTATTTTGCCGATGGATGATTTTTACAATGCTTAATCTTATCGTGCCTCTCCCTACTTGAGATTCCTTAATAACCGTCAGTGTATTGCTCTGACGATAAAGACTGAAACTCCTATTAAGACATGTAGTGATTTATTGGGAGTGGGATTTGGCCCCTGCTAACCTCACAGGCATCACCTCTGACATACCCCCTTTTATCATTGCGTTCCACTCATATAAACCTAAAAATACCCAGTTCTTCAAGGCTCCTTCTAGTTGCTGCACTGTTGCCCATATCACCTGTGCGTGTGCTTGAGAAGTTGCTTCAGTCATGTCTGACTCTTTGTGACACTTTGGTCTGTAGCCCTCCAGGCTCCTCTGTCCTTAGGATTCTCCAGGCAAGAATACTGGAGTGGGTTGCCATGCCCTCCTCCGGGCGATCTTCCCAACCCAGGGAGCAAACCCATGTCTCATGTCTTCTGCCCTGGCAGGTGGGTTCTTTACCACTAGTGCCACCTGGGAAAGCCTGCTCGTGTCATCTACCCTCTGCCTAAATACGTCACGCTCATCTCACTCTTACTCATCTTTCAGATCTGAGTGGAAATGTCATTTTCCAAGAGAAACTGGAAATTCCTCGGGACTGTGCACTTCTGCCTAATTTCACTTACAACAATTCTAATTACACAGTTAATTGCACAATGTGTTAGTTATCATTTATCCCCGAGGCAACTCTGGTTGCTCCTGGAAGGCAGAGAATGTATTTGTTATGGTTACCACCTTATCTTCAGCATTAAAACATGCTAAACACAATTGGTGGGATAAATGAGTAAATGAATGAACCCTTAAACTCATTCCTTTGCTA
This sequence comes from Bos mutus, assembly GCF_027580195.1. Classification (NCBI taxonomy): domain Eukaryota; kingdom Metazoa; phylum Chordata; class Mammalia; order Artiodactyla; family Bovidae; genus Bos; species Bos mutus. Next base: position 73,627,942 of record NC_091625.1, read on the forward strand.
CAGCTCTGTTCTTGAGGAATAGAATTTTCCATAACCATTACATAAAGAAACCTGCATTTTTATTTTGACTTTGTAAATTAATTACACTTTTTATAGTAAGCAAACTGCTTAACATTTGAGACTTTTTTTAAAGTAATGTCGACCTTACCATCTCATGTATTATAAGTTTTATGTGATAAAATATATTTTGATACACAGCAAATTAAAGAACAACATGAAATGTTAAGTTATAACAATAATTATCTGTGGTTTGAATATATTGGCATGAAAAATCATCCCATTTATTTGTAAGAGCAAATATAAATATTGATTTGAGATTAGCACTGCAGCTGTTCAGTATTTCAGGGCCCATTAATTATTGCAAGACATAATTTTTGAAAGTTCAAGGAAAATAGAGCAATTATTCTATAGTATGTTTTCCTACTACTATCTAGAAAGTGATATTTTCAAATCAGTATTTCTTATAGAGAAAAATACAAAATATATAATTTTAATACATTTATATGCCAAAATTAATATTTATTTTCTTTTCTGTTTGAATACAAACCAGCATAGACATGAACTTAGCTCTTTTCTCCTGGGATACAAGAAAGCACTATTCAAATTCAATTGGAACATCCAGATGTAAATGAACTGTTCATTTAGAGTTCACAGGATGTTCACTTTGGCTTTAGTTCTTCCAGACTGGATTTATATCAAGACTTAAAAAATTAATTAGCAGTTCTGGCAAAATTAAAGAATATTGTTATTTCACCTTGAAATCACTTAGGCTGAGTAGTTATTGCAAAACAAAAGTTGTCAAAATGTGATCAATCATTGCTTAAGTATAAAGATTAAAAATTAAACTCCTGATGTGGACTACGTGTTTTTTTCCTCAATCATATTTTTGAAAAACAAGGTAGGTATTTATTAAAGGATCTTCCATGGTGGCTCAGGAGTAAAGAATCTGCCTGCCAATGCAGGAGATGTGAGTTAATCCCTCATCTGGGAAGATCCCCTGGAGAAGGAAATGGCAACCCACTCCAGTATTCTTGCCTGAAAAATCCCATGGACAGAGGAGTCTGGCAGGCTTCTGGGGGTTACAAAAAGTCAGACATGACTTAGTGACTGAACAACAACAGTAATTTATCAAAGAGAAATACAAAATCAGAGGTAGAAAAGAACATGCCTTTTAAGGTCTATTTTATACCTATTTAGTCTTTTCTTTCTTTACACACACCACAGATCCAGGCTGATGCACTACTGTGGCTGTCCACTGCTGAGGGCCAGCTCCTTGCTGGTTGCCTGGACGTGACTGCATCAGCTGAAGGGTATTTTGACTAGAACTACCTACTATACTTATAGAAAGTGTTGTTGTTCAGTCACTCAATGTGTCTGACTGCAACCCCATGGACTGTGGCTTGCCAGGCTTCTCTGTCCTTCACCATATCCTAGAGTTTGCTGAAACTCATATCCATTGAGTTGGTGATGCCATCCAACCATAGAAAGTGTAATGTTTTGTTTTTACCAGCTCCAAGAATGAATATGTGACAACCAAAACAAAATCTCCTAAAGAATATAAGGTATGCAAATTAGTTCTTTGAATTGCTAGTCTGATCTCACATTTTCCTAATGTTAATATAAGAGATCAACATATTTTAAAAGTTTGTCTTGTCTTTTCCAAAATGGCAATTTGTTTTCCAGAAATTTCCAGCCACTATGATTTAAGAGTGTCATAACCTGGTGCTCTCAGAGACTGTTGTGTCTATGAGTCTTTTACTCTCTAATAAAATAAACCTGGATTTGCAGAACATCTGGGACAGAAAATATTCCTCACTACGTTCCATTTAATATATTTGAATTTGTACAATTCATTTCCTAGAAAAATTCTACCTAATATGCATATAAATCCTAGGTAGAACAAATATAAAGGAAACCACTTATTGGTACAACACACTTAAATGGCAGAAAACCAAGAACAAACATAAATTTTTAAAGTAAGCAGAGGAAAAAGACATGTTATATATGGAAGCAATGAATGACTGTAAAATACTATCTTTAAAGTACAGAAAGAAAAAAAAACCAGTTTAGAGTTCTATTTCCAAAAAAAATTCTTAATAATAGAAAGCAAAAAAAGAAGAAGCCAAAAGCATTTCCAACAGGCAAAAGGTGAGAGTTTTAGTTTTCAGTTAACTAGCACTATACAAAATTCTGAGAGGTTTTCAGAATTAAAAGTAATACCAGATTGAACAACTCTAGACCTACAGTAAGTAGTGAAGAGTACCAGAATGAGTAAATATTTGGTTAATGTATATATGCACATATTAAAAATAAGAATGCTAAAACAATATTTTAATGAAAATTAAAATACTAAAACTATATTTTAGTTTCTTCAAAAATATATTGACTATATAAAATAATAATAACAATCTATTGGGTCTATCACAAGTGTAGAATAAAATAGGGAACAAAAGTCAGAAAGTGGGAACATTTTACAATTATAAGCTTATAATGTTCTCACATTGTTTGTGAAGTGCCATAATGTTATTTAGATTAAACTGTGAAAACTTAAAGATATATTATTATTTCTAGACTGAGCAATCTATAAAAAGCAAAGAAGCATATCAAAAGAGTCAACTGATAGGAATAGAGTAAATACTAAAAACTACTTTATTCAAAAATAAGGCAAGAAAAGAGAAATGGAATACAGGTTAAATGGTATAGACAACAAGATGGGAAAATAAAATGCAACCATACTAGTAATTACGTTAAACATAAATAGACTTCAACTAAATACTCCAAGTAAAAGACAGAGATTTTCAGAATGTATAAAAATTCTATCTATATATTCTTTTAGAAAAACCACTTTTAAATAAAAATGTACAAATGTGTTAGCCATTGATGAAGGTATGTTGTTTCATAATGAATGATTTCTCTCTTTATTTTAGAGAACATGTTAGCCAAAGGATAGGTAACTATTTTCAATCTGGGCCTATGTACAATATAGGCCAGGGCTTCCCTGGTAACTCAGTTGGTAAAGAATCCACCTGTAATGCAGGAGACCAGGGTTTGATTCCTGGGCAGGAAGATCCCCTGGAGGAGGGCATGGCAACCCACTCTAGTATTCTTGCTTGGAGAATCCCCATGACAGAAAAGCCTGGTGGGCTGCAGCCAGTGGGGTAGCAAAGAGTCAGACATGACTGAGTGACTAAGCACAGTACATATACAATATATATTTCTATTTCCAAAGAATCACTCAATCATCAAAATTTGGGATGTACTTAGTTGAATATAGGATGTCTATGTACTTTCTGAGAGAGTTAACAAAATAAAAGAAGACCTCTCATGTAATAAATGATCTAATGGTGAAATTAAGAGAAATACAACCGAAAACATACAAGAAAAGATGCAGAATGAGAGCTTAGGGTCAACTACAGATAATAGACTATTAAATGGTCTGTTCTGATCAGACCTGAAATCTGTTTTGACCCTGCTTACAAAGTGGACCAGATGCAAATTATTAATGGATGCTGAGGCTGGTGAAATAAAGAGAGACATTACCAAACAAGTTCATTAATTCCCTGAAAAAACTGGAGTTAAACTATTGTCATGAGTGACTGGGGTAATGAGCAGAAGAGGGAGAATGTGCTTTAAGGATAAAAACTTGATTGTGATGAGGGGGAAAAGTCAGGCCTGAAGCCAAAGGAGGAAAAAACTAAAGGAAGGGACAGATAATGAAAGAGTTAGGTGACTTAGGAAGCTAAGTCTGTGAACAGAGGGAATGTACAAGTCCCTTCCTTCATGCAGGGCTCTAGGAAAGGTTTCCAGGGTTCAAGTGGCCTGCAAAAGCACCACTCTGTAAGGCTAGACTCTAAGCTAAATATAATTGTGCTGCTCTCTGTCATTTGAGTGGGTGCCTTTGTTTATTGCCCATAAGTGACCACTTCTTAACAGATCAATTTTCTTGGTCCCATTCTTGACATTTTAGTATTCTTCTCAATAAGAACATGGCTTTCCCTCATAGCATCTTAGCATAGTGTCTCAAACATTATTTGCTGATTTTTAATACTCGGTTAACAAACACAATATCCTTCCTAAGTCCTGCTTTCAGCACCCACCAAATCAAAATGCCAAGATACAGCATTCCAGAGTCCAAGGAATATTACAGTTGTCACCCAAAAATTTCGAAAAGCAATCACACAAATTACAACTCTTTTATTCAGAACACAAGTCAGATATTCTTGAGCTCATTCAACAAATATTTATCAAGTATCCTCATATGGTTCCTGTTTTATATACATGTGCCTTGTATAATATCTGTAAGCCTTTCAGCATATGTGTTCTTATTCAGTGACATTGGTTGGGTAAAAAGCACCTAGCTTTTGATGACCACCTCATGCCAAGTCCCTAAGGATGTGCTGCAGGCGTAGGGTGTGGTTTTACTGATTACTCACTACTTGTGACCCTGCCAGTTTTCATTAATGGGAATATCTCCATCAAAACTTTGCATTCCTAAAACGATTTTTTGTGGCTCTACTATGGAGTCCTCTTTGCCAGTTCCTGATATCATAAGTTTTTTAACTGACCTCTGAGCTCTTGCTCTGTATTCCCTTTTGTCTCTTGGATATAAATGTGGATTCATTAGATGTTAAACCAGTCTTTGGAGGTGAAGCAATGCTCCCTTAACGGAGTTTTGCTGCTGCTGCTGCTAAGTCGCTTCAGTCGTGTCCAACTCTGTGCGACCCCAGAGATGGCAGCCCACCAGGCTCCCCCGTACCCGGGACTCTCCAGGCAAGAACGCTGGAGTGGGTTGCCATTTCCCTCTCCAATGCATGAAAGTGAAAAGTGAAAGCGAAGTCGCTCAGTCGTGTCAGACTCTAGCGACCCCATGGACTGCAGCCTACCAGGCTCCTCCATCCATGGGATTTTCTAGGCAAAAGTACTGGAGTAGGGTGCTATTGCCTTCTCCGAACAGAGTTTTAAAAGGGAAGAATTTTCTTCTTTTCTGTTCTCCTTACTTATTTGAAGATACTCAGACTATATTTCTCTATTGGTTGAGATTATTTTGTACAGTTGGACTGACTTGCCAATGCACAAAGAATGTGTTCGTGGAAACTGGCTCTAGAGCAGTGCTTCTCTGATTTGAATGTGATATAAATTGCCTGGTGATCTTGTGAACATGCAAATTCTTCTATTCAGTAGGTCACTGAATTTTACTGAATTTGTGCAATGCAAGCAGTCCCTTCCTGAACTCTGACCCCAAGGATCACCAGCGTTACCTGGAGTTTGTTAGAAATGTGACACTTGGGTACCACCCACATTTACCAAATCAGAATCTGCATTTTAACAAGATCCCAGGTAACTTGTTTGTACATCAAAGTTTGGGAAACATCATCCTAAAAATCACACAGAATCTGGCAAAAGCACAATTATTAATATTATAACCTCTTTCATTGTATCTCTACTGAGTCCTTCTCTGAATATTCCATGGGGACATGGCTGCATATAGTATCATTAATTCAGTTCAGTTGTATCCGACTCTGCAGCATGCCAGGCTTCCCTGTCCACCACCAACTTCTGGAGCTTACTCAAACTCATGTCCATCGAGTCAGTGATGCCATCCAATCATCTCATCCTCTGTTGTCCCCTTCTCCTCCTGCCTTCAGTCTTTCCCAGCATCAGGGTCTTTTCTAGTGTGTCAGTTCTTTGCATCAGGTGGCCAAAGTATTGGAGTTTCAGCTTCAGCATCAGTCCTTCCAATGAATATTCAGGACTGATTTCCTTTAGGATGGACTGGTTGGATCTCCTTGCAGTCCAGGGGACTCTCAAGAGTCTTCTCCAACACCACAGTCCAAAAGCATCAATTTTTTGGCATTCAGTTTTCTTTATAGTCCAACTCTCACATCAATTTTTTCACATCCATACATGACCACTGGAAAAACCATAGCCTTGACTAGATGGACCTTTGTTGGCAAAGTATGTCTCTGCTTTTTAATATGCTAAGTTGATCATAGCTTTCCTTCCAAGGAGCAAGCGTCTTTTAATTTCATGGCTATAGTCACCATCTGCAGTGATTTTGGAGCCCCCCCAAAATAAATTCTCTCACTGTTTCCATTGTTTCCCCATTTATTTGCCATGAAGTGATGGAACCAGATGCTATGATCTTAGTTTCCTGAATGTTGACTTTTAAGCCAACTTTTCCACTCTCTTCTTTCACTTTCATCAAGAGGTTCTTTACTTCTTCTTCACTTTCTACCATAAGGGTGGTGTCATCTGCATATCTGAAGTTTTGATATTTCTCCCTGCAGTCTTGATTCCAACTTGTGCTTCATCCAGCCCAGCATTTTGCATGATGTACTCTGCATATACGTTAAATAAGCAGGGTGACAATATGCACCCTTGACGTACTCCTTTCCCAATTTGGAACCAGTCTGTTGTTCCCTGTCCAGTTCTAACTGTTGCTCCTTGACCTGCATACAGATCTGTCAGGAGGAAGTTCAGGTGGTCTGGTATTCCCATCTCTTTAAGAATTTTCCAGTTTTTTGTGATCCACAGAGTCTTTGGCATAGTCATTAAAGCGGAAGTAGATGTTTATCTGGAACTCTCTTGCTTTTTCGATGATACAGTGGATGTTGGCAATTTGATCTCTGGTTCCTCTGCCTTTTCTAAATCCAGCTTGAACATATGGAAGTTCATGGTTTGCGTTCTGATGAGGCTTGGCTCATTCACTTTTGTAACTTGTCTGAACTACCTTTCTTTGTGTACTGAATTGTGAAATATTGAAGTCATTTCCACTACCAATATAACAATGGTTGGAAGCTGGTGCCTCAAGGCTGGGAATAGAATGAAGATATATTTTGTTGGTAATTTTATGTGTCTTGCACGATTAAAAGGCAGTGTTAATGAGCAAGTGTGAAGACTTATTCCTATTTTCTTACACAGTTTCTATATCATGCATAGGTATCACACAACATACTTAGAGGCATTTGAGTGTGGAATCCTTCAGTTCAGTTCAGTTCAGTCCAGTCACTCAGTCATGTCCGATTCTTTGCAACCCCATGAACCACAGCATGCCAGGCCTCCCCGTCTATCACCAACTCTCAGAGCCTGCTCAAACTCATGTCCATTGAGTCAGTGATGCCATCCAACCATCTCATCCTCTATTGTCCCTTTCTCCTCCTGCCTTCAATCCTTCCCAACATCAGGGTCTTTTCCAATGAGTCAGCTCTTTGCGTCAGGTGGCCAACATATTGGAGTTTCAGCTTCAACAACAGTCTTTCCAATGAACACCCAGGACTGATTGCCTTTAGGATGGACTGGTTGGATCTTCTTGCAGTCCAAGGGACTCTCAAGAGTCATCTCCAACACCACAGTTCAAAAGCATGAATTCTTCAGCACTCAGCTTTCTTTAGAGTCCAACTCTCACATCCATACATGACTACTGGAAAAACCATAGCCTTGACTAGACGGACCTTTGTTGACAAGTGATGTTTCTGCTTTTCAATATGCTATCTAGGTTGGTCATAACTTTCCTTCCAAGGAGTAAGCGTCTTTTAATGTCATGGCTGCAATCACCATCTGCAGTGATTTTGGAGCCCAGAAAAATAAAGTCAGCCACTGTTTCCACAGTTTCCCCGTCTTTTTGCCATGAAATGATTAGACTGGATGCCATGATCTTCATTTTCTGAATGTTGAGCTTTAAGCCAACTTTTTCACTCTCTTCTTTCACTTTCATCAAGAGGCTCTTTAGTTCTTCTTCACTTTCTGCCATAAGGGTGGTGTCATCTGCATATCTGAGGTTATTGATATTTCTCCTGGCAATCTTGATTCCAGTTGGTGCTTCTTCCAGCCCAGCATTTCTCATGATGTACTCTTCATATAAGTTAAATAAGCAGTGTGACAATATATAGCCTTGATGTACTCGTTTTCCTATTTCAAACCTGTTGTTCCATGTCCAGTTCTAACTGTTGCTTCCTGACCTGCATACAGGTTTCTCAAGAGGTGGAATCCTTAAGAGCAGTAATTCCCAATGTAAATTCTATGGAGAATATTTTGAGGGAAATAACAAGTGTTAACTGAAAAAATGTTTCTATGATCCACTAGGTTTGAATGAAACAAAAACAAATTTTGAAGGATATTTCAGAGACTTTAAATTACAGCATACAGTTTAAATATACACAGTGACATTTCCCAAACTAATTTAGACATGGAACCCTTTGTCACAGAGGATCTCAAAGGATTAAAGTCCTGTAGAATATACTTTAGATCAGCTGTTGGCGAACTACACGCTGCAGAACGAATTCAACCCACCTCTTGTTTTCATACTACCCATGAGCCAAGAAAAGTTTTTAGGTATTTAAGTGATTGCAAATCAAAGAACAATACTTCATGACATGGATAAAGCCAAAAGAGAATAACATTTCATGAAAATTAAATTAAATTAAATTAAAATTAATTTTCATTTCATGAAATTCAAATTTCAGTGTTCATAAGTAAAGGTTTGCTGGAATACAGCCATGTTTATTTGGATGTGTTACCTATGTTTTCTTTCATGCTGCTGCTGCTGCTGCTAAGTCACTTCAGTCGTGTCCGACTCTGCGCGACCCCATAGACGGCAGCCCAACAGGCTCCTCCGTCCCTGGGATTCTCCAGGCAAGAACACTGGAGTGGGTTGCCATTTCCTTCTCCAATGCATGAAAGTGAAAAGTGAAAGTGAAGTCGCTCAGTCGTGTCTGACTCTGTGCGACCCCATGGACTGCAGCCTACCAGGCTCTTCCGTCCATGGGATTTTCCAGGCAAGAGTACTGGAGTGGGGTGCCATTGCCTTCTCCTTCTTTCTACAGTGACATATTTGAGCATTTGAAGAAAAAAGTCACATGTCCTGGAAAGATGACCATATTTATAACCTGGCCTTTTTAAACAAAAAATTGCCAACACTTGCTTTCGATGATATTGCTAGGCCTGGCCTCTGACTTTACAAAAGGGTAATAGTAGCAATAATAACTTCTTTTGAAGAGAACAGGTGTGCTAAAGATAACAGTAAGCTCTAGCAAATCAGTGTTTTCTCATAGAGACACTTTAAAGTCAATTTAGACATGTAAAATAACCATTTAAATAAAGTATAATAAGAATCTTCCTGAAGTTCACGAAAAGTAACTTTTAGACTTCTAAAAATGTAGAGAATTTATATTTTGTAGCTAAATTCTACAATATGTAGTTAATAAATATTTACCTGAATCTTTTTTCAGTGGTTGTTCAACATTTTGATCTTTGGAGCCTTTCTCAACCTTAAAAATTATTGAGAACCTCAAGACTCTTATATTAATGTGAGCTATACCCATCAATATTTATCAGATTATAAATTAAAATAAATTTTTTAAAATCTGTATTTATTACTCATTTAAAAAGACAATAAAATCACTTCATGTTAGTACAAATAAGAGATATTTTATGAAGAATAACTATAATTTTCAAAGAGTGTCATTGTTTGATATTTTATTTTGCAAATCTCTTCAGTTTAGTTCAGTAGGATACATTAGATTCTCATCTATTTCTTCATTTACTCTATTATGACATTACACATCATTGCTGCTGCTGCTGCTGCTGCTAAGTCACTTCAGTCGTGTCTGACTCGGTGCGACCCCATAGACGGCACATCATTAGGCCTCTGGAAAACTCCACTGTATACTTGTAAAAGAATGATAGTGAAAAAGGTAAATAATGTTTTGAAATTACTATGAAAGTATGTTCAACCTTATGTACTCTCTGAAAGGGTCTCAGAAGTACTTTAAAAATTGTTACTCTGTTGTAACAGAATGAATACCATATACATCACACAGACATATACAAACATACACATTTTTACAGTGGTAACAATTCTTGATGGTCCCCAATTTAGAATGTAGTGTGTTTCAAACATTTGCTTGTAAGCTGCCTGATTACTTAGTGCAAGTCAGTGGGTCCAGCAGGTAATCAGACAGCTTACAAACAAATGTTTACATGTGTCTGAGTGCCTCTGAGACCCTTCAGAGAATACAAAAAGTTGAACATACATTCATAACAATTTCAAAACAGTATTTACCTTTTTCACTTTCATTCTCTTACAAGTCTCAGGGCTGCAAGCAGTAAGTGGTAAATGGAATCCTTCTCACCACAGACTAGTTTTCTTCCCAACATAGATACTACCTCTTCATTAAATATGTTGCTAACTGAACAACACCTACATTTATTTATATGTCCACCAAGTACTTATTGACAGGCCCTGTTTTGGATGCAGAGTATATACTATAAGATAGATAAGTCTCTGATCTCATGGAGTTAATGTCCTAGAGGCAGAAACAGAAAATAAATATATATGATGTCCCATGACAACAAGTTCCATAGAGAAAGTGATGGGAAAAGTATGCTTTTTAATTAGGGTGATTTGGGACAACATCTCTGAAGTCACACTCAAGCAGAGACCTGAATGAAGCCAGGAAGCATGCCAGAGGGATATTGGAAGGAGCACAGTTCCAGACAGAAGAACAGGAAGAACAAAGGCTCTGGAGTGTCAGTGTTCTTGGCATGTTTGCAGGGAATAACAAAGAGGCAAGGGGCCTGGAATTAATTTTGAGTAGGGGTGGGAGCAGTAGGGAATTAGGTCAGAGAGGTAGCCAAAGGACACTTTATCCAGAAAGATCAGAGAGATGGAAACTATTCAATCATGTATTCTCATTTTCTGAAAGGAAAAAAAGAAAGCTTTTTATCATATTAAGGTGTTTGCCTTGAGAAAATGAAAAAAAAAACTTTCATCATTTTTGCCATCCATAAATGAATATTCAAGTTATATGTGTTCCATCAGTTTCTATTCAGTCACCTTTTATTAGGCACCCACTGTGCTCTAGATCCTGAGCCAGGTGTTAGGGCTGTGGCAGAGGAAAAAGGTAGTTCTCTGTCCTCCAGGAGCGTTTGTGTCATATACAGGAGCAGGTCAGGTTGACAAGAGTGGCTTCCATTACTGTCCACACAGTTCTTTCCAGACGGTGGTTTCCACAAAGCCCTAGCTGGAAGCCTGCCACTTACTGACATGTTGCTACAAATTTTTAAATTAAATGTTCTACAAGAAATGGAATCAGTGTGGTAATGGATCCATCCTACTACTGTTTCAGAAGGGTTTAAAAGCATTTAATTTCCATGTCACATCCATTAAAAATTCAATGATGTCATATACTCTGGGGAGCAATCCATTTCCTAATTTGAAGTAGAATCAACAAAACATGATTCCAAGAGGAAATGAAGGTGACAGGGTACAGAATAACATGAAGCGGACATAGACACCTATCATGAACCTCCCTGGGATTAAGTGACCTGACAGAGAACAGAGAGTTTCATGGACACAAATCAGAGAACCAGACCATATGCCATTTTCCTCAGAAAGAGAGAGAGAAAAAAGTGTAAATCAGGATAAAATAAAGTCAATGTGATATGCATAAAACACTTTTAACATTGATTTCCTCTGTACTGAAATGAGGAAAACAGGGCATAAGGACAGCCAAGTGAGGGGACTGGATAATAAGCTGTGGGATTAGAGAGGATGCAGTTCTGTGGAGTGGCCTCTGCCTCCGCAGTCAGAGGTGCTGCTGGCCAGCTGGCACTCACCCTGCACAAGGCTCTTTCACGTGCCAGGACTTCAGAATGAGAGACAAGAGCTGTGGACATGCTCTGTCTCTCCAGTTCTGCTCCTTTGTCCTTCCATCTTTTTCCAGTGTGTTTACGTTTGCACTCAGATATTTCATATGGATCATGAAAGCTGGTAATATGTCTACAGAGTACTACATTACATTTTCAAGGGCATAAAAAGCCTTTACATTAAGCTGCCAAATCAAATCCCTGCCAAAATGGTCCAAGCTAATGAGAAGGTTTGTAAATTACAGTTAAATGGATGAGACATGGAGAATGAGGCATATCCTGGAGAGCGGGCAGAGGGAATCACTGGGGATCATTGGCATTTCTTTTGCATGATTGTAGTTGAGTGTTGGAGAATATAAGTCTTTACGTGTTAATATATTAAAAATGCCTATAAATTTCAACCTAAAACTAGGTCAGGTGTTATTCAGGCTGAAGGGTTCTATTCCAATGTTTTATCCAATACAGTTGGTCAATAGAGAGTCACTTGATGAAAGAAAGGACGTGGATCTATAAACACAAATAGATAGGCGAATATCAGAATTCAGAAGTAAAGAGTAAGGACAATTTGACCATTTGAGTCTGCTTCTGTCCCTGCCTCATCCCCACAGAGGGGAAATTCTATTAGATATAGAATAGATATCACTTTCTGTTATGATTTAATTTTAACTAGTCCTACCACTATGTCTTGGGCTTCCCTGGTGGCTCAGAGGATAAAGCGTCTGCCTGCAATGCAGGAGACCCGGGTTCAATCCCTGGGTTGGGAAGATCTCCTGGAGAAGGAAATGGCAATCCACTCCAGTATTCTTGCCTGGAGAATCCCATGGAGAGAGGAGCCTGGCGGGCTACAGTCTATGGGGTCGCAAAGAGTTGGACACGACTGAGCGACTTCACACACCACTCTGTCAGGTGATTCCATGACCAATTAGTAGACATCAACTGATTTTAGCTTCTAAATTGGTCTTTTCCCGCAACTGATTTTAATTTCTAAATTTGTCTTTTCCCTCTTTCTGCATTTTTTCAAAGTTTTGTTTTATATGCATTTGTTTTAGAGTCAAAAAACATAAAGGATTTTTAAACGCATAGACCTTTGATTCTTTAGACTATTATCAAGCCATAAAGACTTTAGTTTCAGAGGCTTTCCCATTTTGCTTCTGAAAAGCAAGTGAAGGATCCCTAGATAAGAAATACTTAGAAGTGTCTTGTCAGAAAATTAAAGCAGAAGGAGAATCAATTTCATGGTTATAGTTCCACTAATTGGTTGGTCAGAAATAAGGCAAAAATTAATCAACTTATTTTTCCAAGACATATTTTCTACACATATTCATGACAAAGCATTACATATTTTTGTGATGGATCAAAAATTGACAAAATTATTGTATTTTAAAAAATAAGTTATTTTTAAATTTCATAATGACAGAATAGAAAATATTCAAGTTTTTTAAAAGCACATCTCATTACCAAGCCAAAAGCATTGTTGTGAGAGTTAAATTTTAGATGTGTGAAAGTGTTAGTTCCTCAGTTGTGTTCAACTCTTTGCAACTAATGGACTGTAGCCCACCAGGCTCCTCTGTCCATGGAATTCTCCAGGCAAGAATACTAGAGTGGGTAATGATTCCCTTCTTCAGGGGATCTTCCTGATCCTGGGATTGAACCCAGGTCTCCTGCATTGCAGGCAGATTGTTTACCTTCTGAGCCACCAGGGAAGCTCCCAGATATAGATAATGATAATTGTTTGAGCTTTGCTTTGCACATCAGTAGCAAATTGTAGTCAGATAAATAAAAAAACATCCACTTAATTCCTCTTTCTTCAGATTCCCTTCTATATAATTCTGCTCATCATTAAAAAGAAAGTAACCAAATATCTAGATGTATATGAAATTATCCTGTGTTATCTATGTTCCCTATTTTTAATAAATTGAATTGAAAATAAAGGAAAGCAACCTGTTACATTCTTATGAAATACAGTTAGTAAAAACTTTAGTATTGGTTTTTGTGTTTAATTTTTGTTTTGTTAGGTTGTTTTCCTGGCACTCGTTATAAGGAATTCTGTGTGACTGGGAATTAGTGTTAAGAATGGAAAAGCCCAAAAGGCAGGGGGACAGAGAATAAGAAAGAAAATAAGGGACTGAGCTTCGGTGTGGTGGGTTGCAGAGCTCAGAACAGAATATTGTGGGGCTTTCCTGGCCCTTTGGAGTCAGAAGGGCATCCATAGGGAAGATGTGTCAGAGATGAGTCCTGAATATGGGATCGAAGTCTGCCAGGCAGACCAGGGTGAGGATGGGGGAGAACGTTACATGCAACACACTTCAAGGTCCAGAAGTGAGCGAACTAGCTCACTTGAGGGTGTGCAGGTAGCTAGACTCAGTGAGTGTGTCCATGGCCATGAGAAGAGAAGCCGTTAAGGCAAGCTGTGGCAGACCATGGCCCTTCACAGACCAGGCCAGAGATTTTGGAATATATGGTATAGGTGGTGTGAGTTCCTGAAAAGTTTTGTGCAGGACACGCTGGTGAAGTGCTTGTAACATGTTAATATATTCATTTTAGAAAGATCACTTCTGAGGTTGTGTAGAATACTGAAGTAGGACTGTTGTGAAGATGAGGAGACCAATCTTGCGTGGTAACAAACGATGCTTAAATCTCAGTGACTCAGTGCAACCAAAGGGTATTACCCACTTGTTCTGTGAGCTCTACACAGATCTTTGGGTCTCTGTCCCACAACGTGACTCAGGGACTCAGGCTCCACCATGTTTTAGCTGCACCATCTGGAACACACGGCTTTTCCATCACCAGAATTTGGTAAGAGTTAACTAAAAAAAAAAGGTTGTGCAATGGCTCTTTGGGATTCTTTGGGATGAAGGTCATCAGTGTCATTTTTATATAATCACAACAAGTTACATGGCTCTGCCAGATCACGGAAGGCTGAGAAATGGAGGAGAGCAGATGGAATGCTTGCCGAATACCACGGTCTTTGCCATAGTAAGTTCAGATGACAAGATGAAGGCTGCTATGGGATGGTAAAGAATCTGCTTGCCAATGCAGGAGATGCAAGGGATGCAGTTTTGATTGCTGGGTTGGGAAGATCCCCTGGAGAAGGAAATGGCAACCCACTCCAGTATTCTTGCTGGAAAGTTCCAAAGACAGTGGAGCCTGGCGGGCTACAGCCCATGGGGCCACAAAGAGTTGGACATGACTGAGCAACTAAGCACATGGGACTGGAGAAAACACAGTCAGCGTGAGTGGGCTTCAGGTGGTAGAAGCAACAACCAAGGTAATTTTGTGGGGAGGAGAGAGGAGTGACAGAGGATGATTACTGCGTAAGTACTAAGTGCTGCCAGTGCACTCAACTTAGTAAAACTGAGAGAGGCCCAGCTGTGGAGGTAAGAGTGATACAGTTCATTTTGGCCAGTACTGGTATCTGTGCAGCTTGATGAAATATGTCCAGTGGTAACTGCAAGTCTGGAGCTCAAAACTGAGTCAGGGCTAGCTCTTGATATTTGTTCACAATCAACAATAATGCTGGAGGCGCAGGTGAATGATTGGATTCTTCTAAAGGAGAGGATATAGTATGAGAATAAGTGAGATCTAAACTGCTACATTGTTCATGCACTCTGGATCCAGAGTCATCACTCTCAGATTGATGCAGGAAGTCGGGGGTCAGAATGTCTACTTACTCAAGACTATTATTAACTGGGTCTTGATGTATGGTTACAGGGGTCAGAGACACACTGAGAGATGTATTGAGTGAGTGTTTATTTGATACCTAAAGAAATAAAGCAAGGATTCTTATGAACTCTTGTAGAGATTTATGTTAGATAATGAGGAACAACTTGACACTACAGATTACTAGACACCAGAAGAGTTTATCAAATAAAATGGGTCGAAACACTGACGCTCCTTCTCTTGCATGTACGTTTTCACACTGTGTTTCTTGGAGGGACCCCAGTGGCTGCCATGGGATGCAGGGGAGGGTGGAGCAGAGCGACTCATGGCTTCCACTTCCACCTCCACCAGCTCGGCAGTTACTTGTTTCACACCATTTAAGATTCCATTTGCTAGAGAGTTCCACACTATCAATAACACAAACGAAAGCAAAAACATTTGCTTCTCCAGTTACAATGTTCAGAAGACTTATCTGAGGCTGTCAACATTTCTTGCTTGGATGATTTTATTGTTCTTCCAATTGGTCTCCCTACCTCATGCTCCCTTTGTAATCCACCCGCCATATTGCTCCCAAAGTGATCATGCTCAAACACAAATCCAGTCCTAGCATTTCTTTCTTTCTCCATGGCATTTATTGTCTTCCTATCACCTTCAGTATAAAATGAAACTTTATAGACTGGCACTTAGAAAGCATTTCATGACCAGCCTCTACCTCCCTCTCTCCTGCTCCATTTTCAAGCTGCCTTCATTTGTGGCCTATGCATCAGCCATAACAAACGACTTGCACTTGCAATGCCTTGAAGGTACAGAATGCTGTCGGCTTGGCTAATTCAACTTTTCAGAGGCAGCTTCAGCATAACCTACTCTTAGAATGTTCCTCTGCTTCTGCTTCTTGACTCAGGAGTCCTCCAACCTGGATCTCATAGCAATGAAATGCATCCTTCTCTGACAGTGAATTTCCCACACTGTTGTATTAATGGATGTTTTGGTTGTCTTCCCACTGCAGAGAGCACCTTGGGTTAGGGGCTGGCTCATCAACTCAGTTTCCTGAGACCTTGGCCCTGTACTCGGCCGTCACCTTGTTTTTTTAACAACTACATGAATTAATGTTTTCCTTTGGAGAGATTATTGAAAGCAATAGATTTTTATCTGCTTGATTCATTTGAAAAGATTTGGTCATTAAATATAGACAAAATGTCTTCAAGGTTTTGTTTGTATTGCTTTGATTCTTCGTTTTTTGTATTTTTAGAATTTAATAACCCTTGTAAACATAATGTTTGTAAATAGCATTTCAGAATATTAGGTAAGACTTTTTGACTCTTTAAAATATAAATAAAAATATAAAATAGAAATTATAAAATTTGGATAGAAAGATCTTCTTTAATGAAAAATATCACTGCAGTCTTCCTATTTCAAATATCCTAAAGCATTACTTTCTTTTCTTGTAGTGGCCCAGCCACAGATTTAATATCACCCACAAGATAAAGTTGAAATTTCTTAGCCTGGTTTCCAAATCCTCTATAATTTGACCCCAAGTGACTTCCTCAGTCACATTACTCACTAATCTTTGACACAATTATTTTTGCCTCACTTAGATCTTTCCCCATAGTATTTCTAGTTATTCTACGTGATTATTAGTTGATGTTTTTCAACCTGAGGACTTATATGTTCTTATTTCTGGAAATTCTCCATCATTACATCTTAGATATTATATATACAATCTTTGTTCATACATGTGGAATTTTTGTGAGGCAGATATGGGAATTTCCTTGATCACTGATTTCTTTTTTATGTCCTTCATTGTTTTATCTTTCTCCAACATGCTAGTGAGATGTTCTGTTCTACCTTTGAGTTTGTCTTTGAATATGACTTGTCTGCTTTATAATCATTTTCTTGAAATTTAAATTTAATGGTTATACTGTATCTTGATGTTTCAGAGATCTTTCATAACTTTCTGGCTTTAATTTACAAATGGAAATTCTTTCTTTATAGTTTAAATACTGTAAACATACTTATTGTAAACTCCCTTTAATATTGTTCTGTTGTTGCTAGTTCCTCATGTCTTATGAACTGTCTTTCATGTTGAGTGATCTATTTTGTTCTAGGGTTATCATTCATGAGCTTTCTTTAAGAGGGAATTATCTTTTCTGGAGATCTTGATAACCATGTTGGAGTGATTTCCACTGATACATCTATCTGTACTTTCAAGACGTTTATTCCAAATTATTTTGTGTGTTAGTTCTTCAGAGCACAACCTGTAATAAGAATCCAGTTCCCACTCCCATAATCGCTCAGTCTTGGGGTTCTAATATTCCTAGAAGACTCCTTTTATACCCACAGGGTGGGGCTGTTGGCTTATTTCCAGTGGCTACTTTGGGTCTGCAGGCAGAGATGTTCTGGGTCCTTCATGGTTTCTGCATTGCTTTCTGGGGTTCTGCCAGTTTTGCACAGGGATCCCAGTTCTGATGCCAGCCACGCACATGTTTTCCTGGGCCAGATTCTGACCTTTAATGTCCATCTAAATACCAGGCTTTGCGACCTGTAATCTCTCCGGTTCCTGATTCATTTTTCTATTTTCTATTTCTAGCATGTGGAGATTTATTTTTTTTGTTTTTGTGTTCTGCTATATAGTTATGACCAACCTAGATAGCATATTCAAAAGCAGAGACATTACTTTGCCAACAAAGGTCCGTCTAGTCAAGGCTATGGTTTTTCCAGTGGTCATGTATGGATGTGAGAGTTGGACTGTGAAGAAAGCTGAGCGCTGAAGAATTGATGCCTTTGAACTGTGGTGTTGGGGAAGACTCTTGAGAGTCCCTTGGCCTGCAAGGAGATCCGACCAATCCATTCTAAAGGAGATCGGTCCTGGGTATTCTTTGGAAGGACTGATGCTAAAGCTGAAACTCCAATACTTTGGCCACCTCATGCTAAGAGTTGACTCATTGGAAAAGACTCTGATGCTGGGAGGGATTGGGGGCAGGAGGAGAAGGGGACGACAGAGGATGAGATGGCTGGATGGCATCACTGACTCGATGGACATGAGTTTGTGTGAACTCCAGGAGTTGGTGATGGACAGGAAGGCCTGGCATGTTGCGATTCATGGGGTCGCAAAGAGTCGGACACGACTGAGCGACTGAACTGACTGATATATCTAATATCTAAAAATGCCCATTGTCCCTATTTCTGTATAGTTGGAAATGTTACATATTGATCTTAGCTGGAAAACTGTCTACTATTAATAGTTATTAACTGTCTAAATATGTAGTCCTCTGTTTCTATTGTTATCTCCATTTTGAATAATCTCTCCAATTATCACTGCCTATTGGAAATTTATTCTAACATTCCATGATTTGAGGGCTTGCTAAAGGTAAACTCTTCAATGCTTTTTTTCCCCCTCCAAGGACCAATTAACCTCTAATCACTTCCTTATTTGTATTCCTTTGACATCTTTTGATACTTAATATTTTGTTATAATTGCTTTCTGACTATTTGTCTTCTAGTGAGATTATAAAATTTTTGAGATTTGGGGCTATTTCTTAAGCTTCTTGAATTTCTCCACAGTAATATATATATATAGAATTGGGTATTCAAATAAATACTTTCTAGTGTGAGAATGACTGAAATAAAAAAATACACTAGAAATAATAATTTTATACTATTATACTTTTATTTTTAAAAATTTTTTAAAGTTTCATGAATGCAACATAGTATTTTGACTTCTGTTTACACTGTCTACACAAGATTCACCACCAAAAGTTTAGTTTCCATCTGTCACCATGCAGCTAAACTCCTCTAACCATTTTGCTCTCCATCCATCCCTTTCCGCTCTGGTAAACATTAATCTGTTCTTTGTATCTATGTGTTTATTTTGGTTTGGTTTGGTCATATATATATATATATATATATATATATATATATATATATTCCACATATAAGTAAAATTATATAGTACTTGTCATTATCCATTTGACATTTCACTCAGCATAATAGCTTCAAGGTCTGCCCATGTTGTCACAAATAGCAAAATTTTTATCTTTTTTATTGGTAAGTAGTATTTCATTGCACAGCTTCTTTATTAATTCATCCACTGATGTGCACTTGGATTGTTTCTATACCTTGGCTATTGTAAACCATTCTGTGATAAACATAAGGGTGCATATATCTTTTCTAATTAGTGTTTTCATACTCATAGGATAAATGATCAGAAATGGAATAGCTGGATCATATGGTAGTTCTATTCTTCATTTTTTGAGAACCCTCCATACTATTTTCCATAGTGGCTGCACCAATTTACATTCCCACCAACAGTATATGAAGGTTCCTTTTCTCCAACATTTGTTATTTCTCCCCCTTTAATATTAATAATAGCAATTCTAATGGGTGTGAAGTAATATCTCATTGTGGGAATATAGAAGATAGTTGCAAATCATGTATACAATAATATTCAAAATATGAAAGAGCTCATATAACTCAACAGCAAAAAACAAAGAACCTGATTAAAAAATATGCAGAGGATCTGAATGGATGTTTTTCTTAAGATGCATAGATGGCAGACATGCACGTGAAAAGATGTTTAACATCACCCATTTCCAGGAAAGTTTACAGTATTTCAGGTTTAATTTAAATAGATCCACGTGTCCAGAAAAACAGGATTTCTTTTTCAAATTTTGTTTTCCTTTGTTTCATGTTTAATCATTTTACTCTGTATTAATAAATTTATAAGGCCAGAGAGATTTCCAAGTCCGAGGTTACTGAAGGAGAACAGACATAATTTATTTCAAGCAGTATAGAATTAATATAATAGATAAAATCTGAAGGGAATGTGTTTGTGCCCACAAAAGAAGCTTTCTTAAACCAGTGGGGAAATTTAGCTACTTTTGCACATATCTGCTTTGATATGGTCCTGAGTAAATGAACTAACACCAGCTGATCTTCTGAGTCACTTTCACAGGGAACAATTTCTGAGTTCCAGTCCAAAGGAACTCAGGAAGGTATGGGATGCAGGTTACATTCCAACAAGAACCAACCAATAAAAACTTGAACACTTTGAGGTCTTTGGCTTTGCCTGTGAACACAGGAACACCCAAGGGCACCTTCAAATTAAAAATAAACACACTGTTCTAAAGAGTCCTGGATGTGTAATTTGGTAGAAATTTAAGGGATGTCTTTTTATAGTAACAGAGTCTACGAAGAAAATAGAATTCAGGTAAGGTTAGGACCTTTCCAGTCATAAGTGTAAGTCAATGACCTTTAACTCCAGATTCAAATATGCTGGGCCAACCCCTGCTCTCCCATACTTCGTGAATAAAACTCACAGTGCACCTATCAGATGATACTACATTAGTAAAAATACTAGCTAACATCTATATATAATTTCTTATGAGAAGTTATGTTCTTGTTCTTCACAAATGTCTTACTTAATACCTAAATACCCTATGGTATCATTACAATAGTTATTTCCTACTTGCAAATGGAGAAAACTGAGATTCAGAAGGGTTAGTTAACTTACTCCAGTCACAAAGTAGATTTAAGCTACTAAGAAATTCTTACCATCCTCCTATGACCCTACATTAGAAACATTTGTCCAGGGTTCTCTGGGAGAATTTAGATTTTATTGGGATTAGAGGGAAAACTGCAGTGTTGGTTAACCTGCTGGCAGTCTAAACTCAAGCCCTTTCTATTTTGTCATAGTTTGATTATAAAGTTCCTCTAAGCCTCTCTTTCTGGAAACTCCATTATTACCACTAATCTTAGATTTAAAAGGATGGCTTCCAACCACTCTCTGAATGTGGACACATCTGATATGGATTAAATGTAAATTAAAAAACAGTGACACAAATCCATTTTAGCTGGTCCATCATACCTGTATACTGTATGCTCTCTTCATTCCACACTGCAATCCAGGTTGTCTTACAAGCTGAGAGCCTGTTACTGGCTGTGTGGGGATAGGTCACAAATCATTCTGTGTGCCTGGAATCCCTGTTTGTCATTTTTTTTCTTGGAAAGTTGTATCCTTAAATATTGACTGGCAAAGGAGTAAAGTTTGGAAACTATGACTTCTGAAAAGCTTATAATGTTTAGAGCAGATTTATTTAAGGGAAGGATATGGTCAATGCTTTCCCCCTTTCTTCAATGAAGGCCTAGATATTGAATTTCATATTTGTTGAAAACAATATTTTTAAACTCAGAGAACTTTGGATAAGAAAAGAAAAAAGAAATTGGGTTACTATAAATAAACTGTTGCAAATTAAATTATCTCAACTACAGAATTTATTACTGGGAAAGCTTTTGAAATGTCAGTTCAGTTCAGTTCAGTCGCTCAGTTGTGTCGGACTCTTTGCGATCCCATGAACTGCAGCATGCCAGGCCTCCCTGTCCATCACCAACTCCTGGAGTTCACACAAACTCATGTCCATCGAGTCAGCGATGCCATCCAGCCATCTCATCCTCTGTTGTCCCCTTCTCCTCCTGCCCCCAAATCTCTCCCAGCATCAGAGTCTTTTCTAATGAGTCAACTCTTCACATGAGGTGGCCAAAGTACTGGAGTTTCAGCTTTAGCACCATTCCTTCAAAGGACACCCGGGGCTGATCTCCTTTAGAATGGACTGGTTGGATCTCCTTGCAGGCCAAGGGACTCTCAAGAGTCTTCTCCAACACCACAGTTCAAAAGCATCAATTCTTCAGTGCTCAGCTTTCTTCACAGTCCAACTTTCACATCCATACATGACCACTGGAAAAACCATAGCCTTGACTAGATGGACCTTTGTTGGCAAAGTAATGTCTCTGCTTTTCAATATGCTATCTAAGTTGGTCATAACTTTCCTTCCAAGGAGTAAGCGTCTTTTAATTTCATGGCTGCAATCACCATCTGCAGTGATTTTGGAGCCCCTCAAAAGAAAGTCTGCCACAGTTTCCACTGTTTCCCCATCTATTTCCCATGAAGTGATGGGGCCGGATGCCATTTTCTGAATGTTGAGCTTTAAGCCAACTTTTTCACTCTCCTCTTTCACTTTCATCAAGAGGCTCTTTAGTTCTTCACTTTCTGCCGTAATGGTGGTGTCATCTGCATATCTGAGGTTATTGACATTTCTCCCGGCAATCTTGATTCCAGCTTGTGCTTCTTCCAGCCCAGTGTTTCTCATGATGTACTCTGCATATAAGTTAAATAAGCAGGGTGACAATATTCAGCCTTGACGTACTCCTTTTCCTATTTGGAACCAGTCTGTTGTTCCATGTCCAGTTCCAACTGTTGCTTCCTGACCTGCATACAGATTTCTCAAGCGACAGGTCAGATGGTCTGGTATTCCCATCTCTTTCCGAATTTTCCACAGTTTATTGTGATCCACACAGTCAAAGGCTTTGGCATAGTCAATAAAGCAGAAATAGATGTTTTTCTGGAACTCTCTTGCTTTTTCCATGATCCAGTGGATGTTGGCAATTTGATCTCTGGTTCCTCTGTCTTTTCTAAAACCAGCTTGAACATCTGGATGTTCACGCTTCATATATTGCTGAAGCCTGTCTTGGAGAATTTTGAGCATTACTTTACTAGCATGTGAGATGAGTGCAATTGTGTGGTAGGTTGAGCATTCTTTGGCATTGTCTTTCTTTGGGATTGAAATGAAAACTGACCATTTCCAGTCCTGTGGCCACTGCTGAGTTTTCCAAATTTGCTGGCATATTGAGTACAGCACTTTCACAGCATCATCTACCAGGCTTTGAAATAGCTCTACTGGAATTCCATCACCTCCACTAGCTTTGTTTTAAATGTCTTTAGAGGTCCTGAAAATTGTCTTACCTGTACTCCTTAAGATGGAATAATAGGGTATCAATTGACTGCATTTTAAACTTCCTTCCAACCTTCTCTTGCTGTTATTTATGATTCACTCCAGTGAAAATATAGGCCTTTATAACTTGTTTTAAGAAAAGAAGCTATTTTCTGGTTCCCTATAAATACAAATGCCATGCTACATGAAAAATTAAGGACGTTGCTGTCACTAGTACTCTGTTCGAACTTTTAGGCAATAAAAATAAGCAGGGCACGAAATTACAGTAAAGTTTCTCAACTTTTGATAAAGTATACTCCCCTTGAGGAGCTTATAAAAGTAAAGATTTCTGCATCTTCCCCTTCTACCCTCCTTTTCTGTTCCAAGATTCTGAATTTAATTGCTTTGGGTGAGTCTGATGCATTATGTTTTAGGAATATATATATGTGTGTTAGTCACTTAGTCATGTTCAACTCTTTGTGACCCTGTGGACTATAGCCCCCCAAGGTCCTCTGTCCATAGAATTCTCCAGATAAGAATACTGGAGTGGGTAGGCATTCCCTTTGCCAGGGATCTTCCAGACCGAGGAACTGAACCCAGGTCTCCCACATTGCAGGCAGATTCTTTCTCATCTGAGCCACCAGAGAAGTCCATTGAATATATATATATATATATATATATATATATATATTTTATAGCCTATTTGGCAGGCCATTTAATGGTTTCTTACAAAAATGAATACAATCTTACAGTAACATCCAGGAATCACTCTCTTTGATATTTACCCAAAGGAATTACCCAAAGGAATTTGGGTAATTTCAGCTCATTCTGAATTTACCCGAAGGGAAACTTAACATCTGCACAAAAATCTGCATATATATATATGTTTTAATCATAACTGCTGAAACTTGGAAGCAACCATGATGTTGTTCAGTAGATGAATGGATATACTGATACAACCATATGGAATATTATTCAGCTAAAAAGAAATGATCTACTAAGCCCTAAAAAACATAGAAGAAACTTAAATACATATTACTGTCAATACAGGTTCATAAGTTGAAATGAACATATCTGTCTGGTGGAGAGTATTGATAATGGGAAAGACTTTGCATGAGTTGGGGCAGGGGGCACATGGGAAATCTCAGTTCCATCCTATTAACTTTACTGTAGACCTAAAACTGCTCTAAAAAAGTCTTTAAAAAGCCAAGAGCGCTCCCAACCAGCACCCCTATGGCTGGGCAATTGCATTGTGTCGTTTCTCCATTCTTACAAATGAAATAGTAGGAAACAGCCCAGTGCTGATTTATTCCTGTCCTGAGCCAGGTTCCCAAGTGGAACTAGAGGAAGGAGTCCCATTCAGGACCCTCCATACATGGAGATCAGGCTTACCCGGTAACTGCTTCATCTGCTCAAACTTGAGTTTCAGCTCATTCTGCCATTTCACCTTCACCAGAGCCTCCCTGTCTCACACAGAGCAGCCACTGTTCACCTCCTCCCTGCTCACGTTGTTCACAGTCTATGGAGAGAGGGGAGAGAAAGCTTAGTAACCACTTGGGAATTGCCCTGACCTTAGCCCTGGCCTCTACTCTCACCTTCCAGGCCAAGAGAAGGCCACCTGCAGACTAGAGCCTCACTGGCTGGCAATAATTAGTACCAACGTAAAGGCCATTTAAAGTGGATCCACTTTTTAAAAACATGGGACAAAATTTCAGAGTAAGCTGTAGATTAAAAAATTTGATTGAGGCTCTACTTTAAAAAATGAAATAGAAATTTACAGTTTTTCATATTTAAATACTTAGATTCTAACTGCAACTACACACCAATGATTTGAACAAAGCAGCAATCATAATTTTTCAAAATGGTTTGACAGCACAATCAATATCTTCGCCTGATATTAAATTACACAGCACACAAAATTCTTTTCGTTACCTGTGAGGGCTTTAATTCATTTTTAGCAAAATGTTTGTGTCTTAACCCTTATTGGTTTTCCTTTTTTTATAGTTAACTGGCCTAAGCCTGTTGGATCCTAAGTTGCCAGTGCCTTTGAGCATGTGACATCCTGGATCTTCTGCAAAACACGAAACTTCTGTCTGCAGTCCATTATACTGGACAGAATTTGTCTTGCATGTCTGCATGTATATGTTCAGTCATGTCTGACTCTTTGCGACCCCATGGACTGTGGCCCACCAGGCTCCTCTGTCTGTGGGATTTTCCAGGCAAGAATACTGGAGTGGGTTGCCCTTTCATCCTCCAGGGGATCTTCCTGACCCAGAGATCAAACACCTGTGTCTCCTGCATTACAGGTGGATTCTTTACCACTTGAGCCATTGGGGAAGCCTGAATTTGCCTTGACTTACCTACAAAACTCAGCCAAAGGCATATATTTTGTGTATAATGACTCAGTGGCTCAGATCGGATACTGATGTTAATGAGGAGAAATGTTTGAAGGGGAAATGCTTTTATTTTATTTTTTTTAATGGCCAGTTCATAGCCACTACTTTCACATAATGATGACTTTTGCTCTTTGCCTAAATATGCAATATGGCAGTTGGGGTTTCAAAGACACTATGTGAACCCATGGACTGACTGTGTAACATGAGTCTTACAGATCTTTACCAAAAGTTCTAAGACCTTGGGTGTCTATGGACCCCTGCTGCTTCACCTGTCTACTCCAACCTGTCACTTTATAGCTGAGGAAACCGAAGAGAGGGTGGAACTGGACTAAGGATACACATAAAGGTATCTTTCAAAGGAGCTGTTTATTTAAAAACAATAATTTAGAGTCAGAAAGACTTGGTTCTAATCTCAGCAATCTCTCTTACAACCTTGTGGAACATCTTATCTAAAAGGTAGAACTAATCACAGTAGAGCCTACATGGTGGAACTAGAGAAGAGAATGTATGTCAAATCCTTACCACAGTGCCCAGCCCCTGGTAAGGGCTCAGTGAAGAGCAGATGCTGTCAAGATGGATCTGGGATCCAGCTCTCCAGCCAAATCCACCATAAGTTGAGATCTTGTGTGACCAATGATACCAAAGGAGGAGGCAACCATGGAAAGAACAGTGGGAGACCACACAGTTCAGTTCAGTTCAGTCACTCAGTTGTGTCCAACTCCTTGCAACCCCATGAACCACAGCACACCAGGCCTCCCTGTCCATCACCAACTCCTGGAGTTCACCCTAACCCATGTCCATTGAGTCAATGATGCCATCAAGCCATCTCATCCTCTGTCGTCCCCTTTTCCTCCTGCCCCCAATTCCTCCAAGCATCAGGGTCTTTCCCAATGAGTCAGCTCTTTGCATCAGGTGGCCAAAGTACTGGAGTTTCAGCTTAAGCATCAGTCCTTCCAAAGAACACCCAGGACTGATCTCCTTTAGAATGGACTGGTTGGATTTCCTTGCAGTCTAAGGGACTCTCAAGAGTCTTCTCCAACACCACAGTTCAAAAGCATCAATTCTTTGGCACTCAGCTTTCTTTACAGTCCAACTCTCACATCCATACATGACTACTGGAAAAACCATAGCCTCGACTAGATGAACCTTTGTTGACAAAGTAATGTCTCTGCTTTTTAATATGCTGTCTAGGTTGGTCATAACTTTCCTTCCAAGGAGTAAGTGTCTTTTAACTTCACGGCTGCAATCACCATCTGCAGTGATTTTGGAGCCCCCAAAAATAAAGTCTGACACTGTTTCCATTGTTTCCCCATCTATTTGGCACAAAGTGATGGGACTTGATGCCATGATCTTCGTTTTCTGAATGTTGAGCTTTAAGCCAAATTTTTCACTCTCCTCTTTCACTTTCATCAAGAGGCTTTTTAGTTCTTCTTCACTTTCTGCCATAAGGGTGGTGTCATCTGCATATCTGAGGTTATTGATATTTCTCCCAGCAATCTTGATTCCAGCTTGCACTTCTTCCAGCCCAGTGTTTCTCATGAAGTACTCTGCATATAAGTTAAATAAGCAGGGTGACAATATACAGCCTTGACGAACTCCTTTTCCTATTTGGAACCAGTCTGTTGTTCCATGTCCAGTTCTAACTGTTGCTTCCTGACCTGCATACAGATTTCTCAAGAGGCAGGTCAGGTAGTCTGGTATTCCCATCTCTTTCCGAATTTTCTACAGTTTGTTGTGATCCACACTGTTAAAGGCTTTGGCATAGTCATTAAAGCAGAAATAGATGTTTTTCTGGAACTCTCTTGCTTTTTTGATGATCCAGCGGATGTTGGCAATTTGATCTCTGGTTCCTCTGCCTTTTCTAAAACCAGCTTGAACATCTGGACGTTCACGCTTCACGTATTGCTGAAGCCTGTCTTGGAGAATTTTGAGCATTACTTTACTAGCACACATGACATCATTATTCAACTTTCGCAACTGACTAGTGACCTAGGATTGCTCACTTGTCCAGCAAACATGTACCTGATACCTACTGGCAGGTGGAGTAGTGAAGATTTAATGGTGGAAGGAGACACAGCTCCTCCCCTCAGTTCTGTACACAGAGATCTGCACTGATGATGCAAAGAGACCGAGAAGGGGCACCTTATGAACAGCGTGTGAAGCAGAAAGAGATGGCTTCCTGGAGGAAGGAGAGAATAAGCCGAGACCCAAAAGATAGGCACTTAAATAGCCTAAAACTACACTACCCACATAGTAGTCACTAGCAACATGCAGCAGAGAAGGCAATGACACCCCACTCCAGTACTCTTGCCTGGAAAATTCCATGGACGGAGGAGCCTGGTAGGCTGCAGTCCATGGGGTCGATAGAGTCAGACACGACTGAGCGACTTCACTTTCACTTTTCACTTTCATGCATTGGAGAAGGCAATGGCAACCCACTCCAGTGTTCTTGCCTGGAGAATCCCAGGGACAGCAGAGCCTGCTGGGCTGCCGTCTCTGGGGTCGCACAGAGTCGGACACGACTGAAGTGACTTAGCAGCAGCAGCAGCAACATGCAACCACTGAGTACATGAAAAATGACCGGTCTGAATTGGCATGTGTGATAAATACCAGATTTCAAACAATTAGTAACCAAAAGAAGTAAAATATCTCAGTTTTTACATTGAAAAGACATTAAAGTGGTAATATTTTGGATATGTTTAGTTGAATTAAATATTTTAAAATTTAAATATATTTTTACATAAAATAGATAAATAGAATAGACTATAATAAGTATATAGTAAGATATATTTATTATATTAATTATTTCTTTGAGGTTGAGTTTCAGTGCTCACAAAGGTCATTTATTTTGTTGTTTGATAATGTCAGACAAACAAATTCATGAGAAACAAATGACTGAATAAGAAGGATGGGAAAATGAGAACTGATCGTCCTCTTCATATCTTCCATCATTATATGTATGCATTTTCACAAAAATGATAAATAGCTAAAGGTAGTCATTTTGCCTCAAATTCCCAATCAGGTTTAAGAAATCTCTTGACTGAAGCTTATAATTCTAACTGGATAATGACCAAACCATTATGACACTGGAACTCCAGTCACAGTGACCTTCAGCATTTGCCTAGAATTTCTTGAACCAAAGAGTGTTTAGTGGGAGGACTAAAGGCAAGAAAGGTAGGATCCAGGTAGGAGAGGTGGTGACCTTTGGAAGGCTGTATTTCATCAGAGTATACTTTCTGAGAATCTCATTAACGATCTTGAAGTTGAGCAGAGAAAATTCTCTTCTGAGGATGCTACAGAGTGCTCTAACACCTGATTCCAAATGCTCATTCTTGACTTCACTCAAATAATGTGTGCTTGTAACATAGACTATATACTCAAGAGGCAAAGCCCAAGTCTTCACAATGGTAGACCTGCTTTATTGATTTTATCTTAGTCTTAAAGGGATTTAAGGCAATTTAATTCTCAAAACATCACTGAGTATCTATTATTTGCATTTCATTGCAGCTGGTAATGAACATGAGAGGCAGAAGCTCTTTTCTCTACCAGTTCTTCAAAGGAAAGGGAGTTTCTGTTATAATCAGGTGACAAGATGCACTGTGAGCTATTGTTGCCAGTTCACGGTCATTTGTAGAAACAATGCAGCGTAACTCATAAAAGGAGTCACAAAACCTTGTGACTTACTTCACTTTTTCTCTCTAGTTTTATAAGATACATACTGTAAATGCAAATTAAACTTCAAATGAGTAAGTCCTGCCTTCTAAAAAGTCAGGCATAAACAGATACTCCCCATAATTCTATCCAGAATACTTGCATGTTTAATGGATTATGTGAATTCAATAATTAATTATAGTCTCATTATCTAGAAGAATCTATGTCAGAAAAGAAGCTTATGGACATTTAGGAGATAGCGGATTAGAGCATATTAAGACATTTCCTGTGTCATTCACCCCTCAAGCTGATCAGTCTCAGATAAACATATCTTCATCAAGATTCCAGGCTTACAAAGCTAGGAGACTAGCCCTAGAAACAAAAACAGATAACAGTCACATCAAGGCGATTACAGTTTTCCAGTGTACTTCCCCAAAAATACTACACGCTTGTTTCTTACATCTGCTTAATCATGCCCTTGGACCAGTGTTCTCTTAGTCCTGGCTGCACATTAAAATCACCTGGGATATTTTAGGACTCTCGAAGCCTGGGCCACACCACAGGCCACAAGCGACTAGCAGGCATGCATGTTAGAACCATTAGATGCAACAAGGTAGACACAGTAATATTCTTGCACTTCCATTTTACAGGCAAGGAACTGAGATGCAGAGGCACTTTCCTGGGATCACACAGCTAGTCAGTGACAGAGCTGGAATCCGAACTCAAACAGTTTGGCTCTAAGTTTATTCTTTGCCAATAATTACAATTTTTAAAAACATATATTTATTTTTTTACTTGACTTCACCGGATCCTAGTGGCAACACATGGCATCATCAGTCTTCACTGGAGCTTGTGGGTTCTCTAGTTGCAGCATGTGGGATCTAGTTCCCTGACCAGGGATTGAACCCAGATCCCTTGCATTGGGAGAGTGGAGTCTTAGCCACTCAGGACCACCAGGGAAGTCCTGAGACTTTTTCCACAGATACTTGTCTGATGCAGCTTTTCAGAAACTTCTGCTATGGCATATAGGAATTGGATATTGCAAGTTTCATGGGTGCTTCTAGATTTATTCTTCATATTTTACCCAGGACTTTTCTCTATTTCTGCTGCACTGGAGAAGCCATTAATAAAGTGATGCTATAGTTGCTTTCCTAATATTAGCCCATGGTTTCAAAATTTATTTGATTTGTGTTACATACTGTAAAATTCATCAGAGTTGCATGTAAAAGCAAGAAAAGAGTCTCTATGTCCCTTCCCAAATCTCTGTTACATTTCATGTCTGAGATTCTTTTTATTTCCCTTTATTAGTTTAGTGTGCCCTTAATTCAGTACTAAAAATCCAGATTTCTTCCAGCTTTTGAACATCGTCCCATTTCAAACTTTTAAAAACAAATTATCATAGTTTTACAACAACAACTATGTAAATAGGACAAATACATCTCAGCCTTTGGCAAGCAGCCTTGAGAACTGAAACAGTTTCTCACTGTAGATTTCAATCAGTGTAACAAACTTATGGGGCACCATCTATATATAGTGAATCAGTTCTAGATTTTAAAGGGTGATTTTAGAAGTTCCTTGTTTCATGTTTTGATGCAAACAAATCCCTCAAGGCCCTTGTTAAAAAAACACAAAAATGTGATTCAGGAGGTGGGAGGTGAGCTCCTGGACTTCATATTTCTAGCAGGCTCCCAAGAGATGGAGGCTGCTGTCCTGAAGGACACTGCTGGTAAACTGGCTCTCCCCAGCGGAGGAAAACAAAGCCTTGATTGGTAGCATTTGCTAATTTCCCTGGTATAAGTACTCCTACAATGGCCAAGTTCAAGCTACCAGCATGATGTCACTGAAAACTGAGTTGAGAAGAGACTGTGAGCATATTGCACACAATGGACTCTCCCAAGCAGACACAGCCCAGCCCCAGCACACCAGGGTTCTACGTGACTTCAAGCACACCCTGTTTCAAGATTCAAAATAGCAAATGGTGCGGTTCCACTCTGCAAAGAATTTTAATAAGGTTAGAGAGACAAAGAATGTTGTAGGGAAAATGACCAGAGATTAGTTACGAAGTGTTGAGAATCAGTTCAAAGTAATATAGTTCCCAGATTATATAGACTGAATTAGAGAGTATGTTTAAAAAGTTAAAAATTGCATGGGGCCAATAATAGAAACTTTGAGGGAGATTTGAACCAGGTTTTGAGGGTGGCAGCTTCAGATGAACAGAAAAGAAGATTCACAGAAAAGGAAGTGGGGAAAGAACCAGCAAAATGTCTGAATCACATGAGATGGGGATAGACCTTAGCATTACTAAGGAGTTGGGAGTAGGGTGGTGGTTGTTCCAGAAGCAGAACAAAGGCATCCTGCTTTCACAGATGTTTTATTCTCTGGCATGATTAGAGAACAAAATATTCAGATTAATCAAACTTCCAAGTTAACAGGGTAGACACAGATGCCAAAAAGAGATACCAATATATAAAGTAATCAGTTCAGTTCAGTTGCTCAGTGGTGTCCAACTCTTTGAGACCCCATGGACTGCAGCATGCCAGGCTTCCCTGTCCATCACAAACTCCTGGAGCTTGCTTAAACTCATGTCCATTGAGTCAGTGATGCCATCCAACCATCTCATCCTCTGTCGTCCCCTTCTCCTCCTGTCTTCAATCTTTCCCAGTGTCAGGGTCTTTTCCAATGAGTCAGTTCTTTGCATCAGGTGGCCAAAGTATTGGAGTTTCAGCTTTAGCATCAGTCCTTCCAATGAATAGTCAGGACTGATTTCCTTTAGGATTGACTGGTTGGATCTCCTTGCAGTCCAAAGGACTCTCAAGAGTCTTCTCCAACACCACAATTCAAAACCATCAATTCTTTGGCACTCAGCTTTCTTTAAGATCCAACTCCCACATCCATACATGACTACTGGAAAAACCATTCCTTTAAATTATAAAGTATACAGAACATAATTTCTTTGTTCTTTAATGGAGAAAAGACTTCTAGAGCTGCCATTTCTCATAGCCATCACTTTGAGCACCTTTGGTGAGATTCTGGTAGAGTTGGGCATGGAGCTTGGAAGTTCCGTTCCCAGAATGCTATAAGACAAGAATGCTCACAAGCCCTTTCCCAGGGCTATGGTGTAAGGGCATCCTAAGAAACTCTATCTCATGGAGAGAATTGCTAGTTGGGGGAAACACTCTCTCTTAATATGTATTGAGTCTTTAGGAGTTCAACCTCAGTTTCTTCCTGTTAAATGGGTCTAATAATACCTAGCTTATATGGCTTTTGTAAGGATTAAATGGAACCTGGTCAAGACATGTTGAAAAGTGAAAGTGAAGTCACTCAGTCATGTCCGACTCTTTGCGACCCCGTGGACTGTAGCCCACCAAGCTCCTCCGTCCATGGGATTA
Organism: Bos mutus; assembly: GCF_027580195.1. Taxonomy (NCBI): domain Eukaryota; kingdom Metazoa; phylum Chordata; class Mammalia; order Artiodactyla; family Bovidae; genus Bos; species Bos mutus. The sequence continues at coordinate 73,660,447 of NC_091625.1, forward strand.
TCCAGGCAAGAATACTGGCGTGGGTTGCCATTTCCTTCTCCAGGGGATCTTCCCGACCCAGGGATCGAACCCAGGTGTCCCTCATTGCAGGCAGATGCTTTAACCTCTGAGCCACCAGGGAAGCCCACAACTCTTTGTGGCCCCATGGACCATACAGTCCATGGAATTCTCCAGGCCAGAATACTGGAGTGGGTAGCCTTTCCCTTCTCCAGGGGATCTTTCCAACCCAGGGATCAAACCCTGGTCTCCCGCATTGTGGGCAGATTCTTTACCAGCTGAGCCACAAGGGAAGCCTGGTCAAGACATATTAGTGCTCAGTAAACACAGGTTTCTACATTCTCAGTATGTCTTGGAGAGAACCTACGTCCAACTGTGAACTATGTTAGACTGTCAGGGGGCCTTCACTGCTTCCTTGGGAGAGGGCTACTGCTAGACTTTCAGACTCCTGCTTTAGTCAGCCAACCAAATGTGAGAAGCCTCTTTCCTTTTCTGAGAGCTGAACACAGATTTATTTTGAAAAAAAAAAAAAAAAAAAAAAAGCCCCCTTTTTTCTTCCGTGTCTTGGAATAAATGTGCTATTTCATTTTGTTAATTTGAGCTGTGTTAAGAACCAGAAGAGGGAACTTAAGGTCAGTCGGCCTCTCAGGTTGAGAAACTCTTAAGCTATAAGCTCCAGAATCTTCTCTTTGTCTCTGATTCCAAATGGACTTGTGGGGGAAAGTGATATAACCATGAGATCATTGTGTTCTTTTAGATGATTTCCTGTTTCCTGTGTATTTAAATACACAGGGAATAATCCCACTATTAAAATGAGACCCTGTATGTGTGTACGGGCAGAAGTTCAATGAAAAAGGAAGAAAAATATGCTTGCTGAATACCAGATGTAGAATGCATAAATCCTGTCAGAACAAGTGGGGAATAGCTTTATGGCTGACTTGCAAGAAACCTAAGGGAACTGGGAAGTCAGATAGGCATGTGTCAAACAGACTTATTTAAATCATCCGCTTCCTCAGCAAAATAAAAGTTTGAGAGGGTTGTGTTTTCTTTTGTGGTTTGAAATTACAGTTGTATGCCTCAGAGGTCCCGCTTGATTGAGGGCTTTCAAGCAAAGAAGTTACACTACCAAGTTCAGGCTCTTGGCAACACTGGGATCACCCAGGGCCTCTGACCGAGGTCTCCAACCTTGCCTTGTTTGTATTTTCTGCTCTTTGTCATCTTAGAAACAAACTGCTGTGCAGCTGACCACTGCTTCAGGCCCTCCAGCTTGTCAGAGCTAAGAGACTTTTCCATCTGGAAGAGAATGGTGCCCACTAGCTTACTTTTCAGACCAGGCTTCAGGTGGTATACTGTCGATCAGGTCCTTAACCCTGCACACTTGGGACGGAGGCAGCTCTGTTTCCTAGCCTCTTTCTGCCCACAGTTCATGCACTACTGATGACCCTCTAGACCATCAGTTTGTATTAAGACAAATAAACCTGATTTAAAAACTAGCAACCTATATGTGCTTGGTGACAAGATTCCTAGGACTTTGTAGTGAGAGTTAACACCGGACACCAGTAATTTTCAGGTATGACCTCCCGATAGGAATGTCTTTCAGAAGGCTGGCTACCTTACAGTTTGGTAAGTTATTGGTGTGAAAAGATGCAAAGCAAAACCAGCTAGGTATTAACTGTTTCCTTCAAGCTATAGTAGCCACCCCCATATTCTTTTTCTCAGGACATTTGTGTTTTAAAATGCCTTGTTGTATATATTATTTCTGTCACAGCTATACTCAGTAGGATAAAAACTTATCGTGTTGTGAAAAGACTATTGGCTTTGGAGACAAAGGAACCTACTCTACTACTTACTATTATTGTTACTATTACCTTTCCATCGCCACTATTTACTAATTATGAACTTAACATGTGATTATACCTCTCTGAGCCTCAGATTCCTTATTTTTTTGCTGAGATTATACAGGTAAAAAGCATTTCTCTAAAACCTAGCACAGTATCTCTGTGTCTGCTAGTTTGGAAAACCTTGACAAATCCTTACTCTTCACCATTCTTATACTAAATCCACCCATCCTTTTACTAAATGCTTACTGAACACTTTTAAGTGCCAGCTAGCCACTAAAAGGGTTACTGGACCAGGTTTATTTTGCCCAGTAAATCAAAACGCTAAGATGCTCAGGTTTGCGGCAAAGAGAGGGTTTATTCGCAAGGTGGCCAACCCAGGAGACAGGAGAACAACTCTAAAATCTGCCTCCCTGGAGGTTTGTGTGTGTGTGTTAGTTGCATAGTCGTGTCCGACTCTTTGCAACCCCATGGACTGTAGCCCACCAGGTCCCTCTGGGATTCTCCAGCCTGGAGGTTTACAGGAGATAAAAATAAAGAAGAAGGCAGTCTGAATGTGGGGGTGTGGTGGGGGGGTGGTTTGGTGGGCATGGGCACATAGGGGGCGTAAGCGGTGTGCAGAGCGTGGGGAGCAGTGACAAGAAAGTGGTGTTGGTGTTGTGCACATGTGTAACAGTTATAGGTCTCTGCAAAATACACAGGCGCTTAACACCACCTGAGGGTGGAATTTTCAGTCCTCTGAGTCAAAAGGTCACTTATCAGAAGCTCATGTGTGCCCAGGTGGAGGGTTGGTGGTCCTGGACGGTTTAGACAGCCGAACTCCAACTAGATGCTGCAGCGGACTCCAAGTTCCTAGAAAATAACTCAGGCAAAGGTCTTACTGTTTAGGCTTTGTGCCACTTGGAAGACGTGCAAGTCTTGTAGACGACCTTGATTCCTGAAGATAGGGAAAATGGATGTAACTAAGGATTACCCACTGTTTCAGAGCTACAAGCAAGAGGAGCAAGAAGACTGGTGTGAGTTGTCATTTCCTTCTCCAGGAGATTTTCCTGACCCAGGAATGGAATCCGCACTCCTGCATTGGCAGGCAGATTCTTTACCACTGAGCCACCTGGGAAGCTCTCTACATGGAGGCAGGTAGGTATGTACTGAAGGTAGGCACCAGGCATAAAGCTGACGTGAAGGCATTGTTGGGCTCTTTCAGGTCAGAGCGTGAAGTGTCAGGAAAGCCTTAACCGAGGACCTGACTCAGAAGCTGAGCCCCGAAGAATGAGTGACAGTTCCCCAGCTAAACGAGGTGGGGTTGGGAGGGGTGGCAATGATGGGAAGGGTGAGCCTTTTAGAAAGTACAGAGCGTGCAAAGGCCAAGAGACAGAAGAACATGGCCCTCTTTGAGGATTACAAATCGTTCTGTGTGTAAGAGCAGAGAGTCTGGTGGGAATGGGAGGGCGTGAATGTCAGGAAAGATGAGTCAGAAGCTGTCAGAGGCCTGAGGAGACATGCAAAGGCTTAGATGTTTTGTGTTGTGAGCAATGGTGAGCTCTGGAAACTTTGTGAACAGAAGCATTCTGGTCACTATCTTGCTGATGGGACATTACTAATGCAGAAGTGCTTATTAACTCTGTGTGTGTGTGTGTGTGTGTGTGCATGCGTGTTTTCTCGCTCAGTTGTGTCTGACTCTTTGGGACCCTATGAGCCTGTAGCCTGCCATGTACAGGTTCCTTTGTCCATGGGATTTTCCAAGCAAGAATACTGGAGTGGGTTGCCATTTCCTACTCCAGGGGATCTTCCCCACCCAGGGATTGAACACAAGTCTCTTGCATCTCCTACACTGGCAGGCAGATTCTTTATCATTGCACTGCTTAGGAAGCCCGTGCTTATAAACTTGATATTCCTAATTATTTTTTATTCGTCTTGATATTTAGAAACATGTCTAATGTGAAAAAAGTTAAAATAATCAGGCCACATGTAGACACACTTTGTCTTTTCCCTGACACTTTTCTGGGAGGTGGTTGTAGTAGCAGAGGGCTTACATTATTCTGTGCTCTTGTTTTGCTTGTTTACTCTATTTTTATATTCAGTTTTATTTTCCTTCTCTTCTTCTTCCTCTCCTTCAAATATCCCTTTTTTTAAAAAAAAACAAAACTTCTGAAGCACTAGTGAATTTTTCCCTGTTGTGACAGTGGGGGAAATGACTAAGCTTTCATGACCAGCCTCTACCTGGAAGGATGGCTAGAGTCAGTTTCAGTCTGGGGGCAGGGGTGATGAAATAGGAGTGAGGCTGAGTACAAAACATGCTGGGCACTCAGCTGTAGACAGGGAAGAGGATGGAGGAGATTTGGAGTCCAAGAGCTGGGATCCCAGATTACCTTCAGAGTCTGGGCCTCTGCTGCTTTGCAGCTCAAAGCAGGATGTCCCAATAAGCACAGACATTAGAACCAGCCTGATAGGAGGAGGAAATGTTCCAGGGGAATGATGCCAGATATATAGAAGTAGGCATGATCTTTTTGGTTTATTGAATCAGTTCCCAACCATGCAGGTAAGGGTTCTAAGCAAGATCAGTGGTCTTGATAGAGAAGTAGTATATTAGACCTAGATACTAGGTAAAAAAACCCAAGGAGTATGGTGGCAGTTTGTTGACTGCTTGGGGACAGCCTCATTTCTGGCACTCTGGCTATGGGCTCTATTGGCAGGATGGTGAGATTTCAGTTCACTAGATGGTAGGAATGAGTTTGCTGATTTCCTTCCTCTGTCAGGTAAAACAGCAGCTGGGCCAAAGGACAAACTATGATGTGTGAGTCTCAGCAGAAATAATGCCTAGACAGTGTTGTTTTTCTAGTAGTAAGCAAACTGAAAAAATAGAAGTGTGCATGCCAAAGGGGGTGATTTTACAGTTCCATGCTTTCCTGTATGTTTAGGAATGGTCCTCTGTAGCAAGAAATACATGTCTTTCAGTTTTGAACTTCCAAAAGGCTTCTATAGTTTTTTAAAAGTACAGTTCCATTGAGAGAGAGAGAAATTTTCAGAATTAATATTGCCAAATCATGGGGAGAGGGAGAAGGGGGATGGCCAGGGAAAGGGTAGAATATGAAGGCTGGAAGGCAAAGTGTTGATTGCTACTTACTCTATGGACTATGACTCCCAGAATGCATAGAGTGAAAATTTATTGGAACAAAATTTACATATTTATAACAAAATGCAGTTTAGAAAAAGTAGCTAAATGTGCTAGCATCTGTTTTCTTTGTTGATGTTGCAATATTATATAAGCTCTGAATCTTACCACATTTGTGGCTCTTATCTAAGAGTGCGTACCACCTGGGTTGGGAGGAGGAAGATGGAATTGGGGAAGTAAATGATTGGAAGTGTCCTGAAAGAAACCAACTAGATGTTTTGTTCAAGTCAGCAGAATCTGAGAAAACTTATTATGTAGTAAATTGAGGTTGGGTCAGAAATGTTCTGACATGTATTTTCCCCTCTTCTGCCAGAACCTATAGTGATTATATCACTTCTCTTGACCTCTTCTTCATCTCCCACTTGTTTTGTTGAGGTTACCTGAGTTCACTGTCCCTGGAAATGGACCAAACAGATGGGCAAGCAATGTGGTGAGTTTAAAGACACACCTATTCTCTGGGAAGGGGACAGGAGAGAGGAAGACAGGTATATTAGCTATCCACTGCAGCATAACAAATTATACCAACATTTAGCAGCTGAAAACAGTCATTTATTATCTCACTCCATCCCTGAGACTCGGGAATCGAGAAGGGTATGGCTGAGTGGTTCTGGCTCAGAGTCTCTGATGGAGTTGCAGTCAAGGCAGTCAACTGAGGCCACCATCATTTGAAGCTGGGACTGACACCACTTCTAAAATGGCTTACTTATACAGCAATTGACTGGAGGCCTCAGGTCCTCACCCTTGAAACTCTCCTCAAACCATGAAACTGGCTTCTCCCAGAGTGACTCTTGAGAGAGAGACGAAGACAGAAGCTGCAGGGTTTTGTTATGACCTAGCCTTGGAAGTGAAGCAGTATCACCTCCACTGGAAGTCACCAGAAAGTCACTACGTCCATCCCACACTCAAAGTAAGGGAAATTAAATGCCACCTCTTGAAAGAAACAATATCAAAAATGTATGGGCATGTTTTAAAATATATACTGCTGCTGCCGCTAAGTCGCTTCAGTCGTGTCCGACTCTGTGCAACCCCAGAGATGGCAGCCCACCAGGCTCCCCTGTCCCTGGGATTGTCCAGGCAAGAACACTGGAGTGGGTTGCCATTTCCTTCTCCAATGCATGAAAGTGAAAATGAAAGTGAAGTTGCTCAGTCGTGTCCGACTCCCAGCGACCCCATGGACTGCAGCCTACCAGGTTCCTCTGTCCATGGGATTCTCCAGGCAAGAGTACTGGAGTGGGGTGCCATTGCCTTCTCCAAAATATATACTAGTTAGTATAAAATAGATAAACAACAAGGTACTACTGTATAGCACAGGGAATTATATCAGTATCCTGTGGTAAGTGTGTGTGAGTTGCTCAGTCGTGTCTGACTCTTTGTGACCCCATGGACTGTAGCCTGCCATGTCTGCGGAATTCTCCAGGCAAGTATACTGGAGTGAGTTGCCATTTCCGACTCCAAGGGATCTTCCTGAACCAGTTATCAAACCTGGGTGTCCTGCATATCCTGTGATAAACCATATTGGAAAAGAATATGAAAAAGAAAGTATATAACTGAATCACTTTGCTGTATAGCAGAAATTAATGCAGCACTGTAAATCAACTGTACTTCAGTAAAATAAATTTAAAAAATTAAACAAGGGCAATATGTGTAGACCTACTTCACAAGATGTAAACCTGGGGCTGGGACAAAGCTATAGGTAATGACTCATTCTGCATACAGCAGCGTCATCTGCAGTGAAAGACCAGAGTTCATGGGTCACCACAGACAAATAGGGAAAGGGCTTGTTGGAGAAAATTTATTGAGGATGTTATTTCACTTGTCTAATTATTCTGGCTCCAGGATTATAGTTGAAATTTCACATCTTACATAATTCAGGTATCTCTATTCAATAACAAGTAAACAGATTTTATCCAGTTTTTGGAATAATTAATATATACAATATTAATATATACAAATGATGAAAAATGTAAAAGGTACAAAAGTTTATGGTTGCAAAGTAAGTCTCTCTTTTTTCCTGGAAATCAATTTGTTGCCGTCGTGAAAATCTGAGTGCCCGTTTCTCCAAACCCTTGACAGTACAATAGGTTATCCACCTGATGTTTGCTGATTTTATGTGAACAAAATGGTCGGCAGTTGTACTTTAATTTCTATTTCTCTTATTATAAATGAGGTTGGACTTCATTTTAATGCTTAAAATTCCCTCATTTATTTCACTACCAACTACATATACTTAATTTTGCCCACTTTTTATTTGGACTTGTCTTTTTTTTCTCATTAGTAACTCGAAGTTCTTTAGCAATTAAAGAAATTAGCTCTATTACAAGAACGTGAGTGGCATGTATTTACTTCCAATGTGTCATTTGTTTTTTGACTTTTTAATGTTTTTTTCTCTCTTTTTTTTGCTGTTTAGTAGTTTAAAAACTATTCATTTTTATATGGTCACATTCATCAGTTTCTGTTTTACTTACTTAGTTAGTCTTCCCATAGTAAGGTTATTAAGAATTCTCCTGTGCTTTCTTTGAGTGTTATTATGGTTTAATTTTTTGCATTTTAATTTTGGTTGAATTGATTCTTTTAATGCTTTACAGTGTACTAAAGTATAATTGTTGTATAAAATACTAAATTTGTGTCCATTTCATTTCTGATTCAGATATTTCTATTTTATTGTCAGTTTTCTCATTTGTAAAACAGGGATAATAAATATTTACTGAGTACCATCTATGGCTTTTGGTATAAAGATTGAAAGCTAAATCTGAATTTTCTTTCTTATTACTTAGAAGCCTTCATCTATCTATTATAGCTATAATAGATAGATATCATCTATCTATTAGATGATATAGATAGATGATGATAGATGATAGATGATATAATAGATAGATGATATCTATTATAATAGACAAAAATATCTGTTATATTTTTGTCTCAATGGGAAAATTAAGACTAACATGGATTACAAGGGAGTTTGCTTTAATGAGATAAACCCAGATTCAAATTAACCATTTCATGTATGCCTGCTTGGAGCTTCTGCTTTCTCTTATAATGTTCAATTGAACTATTTTCAACAATATACATCCACAGCTATCACTGTGGAAATAATTTTGGCAACCTATAAAACCAAACAAGGAAATGTCTTATATCATGAATGTTACAGACAAAATGTTAGTCTTTAGTTGGTTATTTGGAAATCAAAATGATATTCCACTGAAACAATATTTTAAATGTTGGTTAGTTTCTTGGGCCTTATCACAAATCCCACATTTATATATTATATGATTCAGGATAGGAAAAACGGTGCTATCAAATACACATAACAGTATTTTATAATACTATTTTTCTGGCAAAGTATAATACATCTTATGGTAACTTAGGAAACTCAAAATACATCTTCTCCAGCCCCCACAGCAGTAATGAGGCTCCCTCATGGAGGTATATGCCATTGGGGAATAATTGTAGACTCCAGAAAGACATTCCGGTCAGAAGATTACATCTTTGTATTAAGGAAAGCAATTTTATAAAATTTGATATTTGTGCTAAATGGGATACCTAGAGAAATTATCTTTATACTCAAGGAGCCTTCTTGAGTATAGCCAGAGAAGCTGGGATCTAGAACTTGGTCAGCTATATAAGGCAAGGAGGTAGAGTGAGAGTGGTGGGGAGGGTGAACCTAGCTTTGGGATATGGGAAGCTGCTGAGTGCCGAAGAATTGATGCTTTTGAACTGTGGTGTTGGAGAAGACTCTTGAGAGTTCCTTGGACTGCAAGGAGATCCAACAAGTCCATCCTAAGGGAGATCAGTCCTGGGTGTTCATTGGAAGGATTGATGTTGAAGCTGAAGCTCCAGTACTTTGGCCACCTGATGCGAAGAGCTGACTCATTTGAAAAGACCTAATGCTGGGAAAGATTGAGGGCAGGAGGACAAGGGGACGACAGAGGATGAGATGGTTGGATGGCATCACCGACTCATTGGACATGGGTTTGGGTGGACTCCAGGAGTTGGTGATGGACAGGGAGGCTTGGCATGCTGCGTGGTTCATGGGGTCACAAAGAGTCGGACACGACTGAGCAACTGAACTGAACTGAAGCTGTGGAAGTTACTTAGTAGAATACAGTGTGTATGTATAGAAAAAGTATGTATTGAGAGTGACATATGAAGTGACAGGGTCAACTTTCTAAAAAATTGGATTATTTACAAAGGGGGCTAAGAAATTTACATAGGCAAGCTACTACTTTAGGGACGTTTGCTAGTGTGAAACAGGGTCTTAGCCACCTAGTAGGTTTCAAAGAAAGGAAGGTCCTAGGAAAGATAAGGAGGTGGATCTCCAAGACAGAGCCTGTCATACACAGAAAGAAGATAGTAATCTAGCTGTCAGGCCTGGTGGCAAGATGAGAATTGAGGCTGAGGAACCAGGAAAATATCTGTTAAAGCCTGAGATCAGCCAAAGGGGCGAAATGATGTTGAGCCCCATGCTGATGGTTTAGAGCTAGTTAATCCTCCATATCTATGGTTGAGACCTATCTTTGGAACTAGAGCAAACAGAGGTGGAGGTAAGAATGAAAGTGGTCTAACTGTTGGGCAAGGAGGGAACAGAAGCCAGGGGGAGAAAAAGACAGTTTTCTACCACTGAAAAGGTGGCTGTTTTTCACGGAACTACCTATACTGATGCATTGTTTAGTATCAAATATATATTTGTTATATAGTATCAAATATATACTTGTGTCATGATCATTTAATGTTTTTGCCCATGAGGAAAAAGTTATACGTGTATAGTATTTCTCAATGAAATTTGTGAGTGTTGCAAATGTAACGGCAATTACGAAAGGTTGGCTAATAAATTTGTAAATAGTATTTACAGGGGAGCAAATCTATTAGAAAATGAGCCATCAAAAAGAGAATGAAGTTCGTTTTCACTCATTTGGAATCAAGTTCCAAATTATGATAGTTTGGAATGAAAGTCAAATTGTATTTTACCCTTGGATACATTAGTGCATGCTATCAATAATCTCTGCTTCATTTCCTCTGGGTCTTCTGGCTGGAAAGTAGGCGGGATGATGACAAGAAAAAAAATGCAAGGTAAACTGCAACTAAGAATGTGATATATTTCAAATGCCAATATAAGAATGATATAAATATCTCAGTTGCAAAAATAAATGGTAACCCTGGTTAGTACACAGTATTTTAAATATGTGAAAAGTGATGAGGAATTGGAATACATTCCATGCCAAAGAACAAGTTCTCAGAATGTTATCAGTGGAAAGGGCCACATCAGCAGACTGCAGGGGCATCTGTCTTTGCAGGTGAGAACTGCAGAAAAATTCACTTTTAGAAAGAGAATTAGCAAGTTCACATGGTTAAGACCTAACCACATTTCTAGAAGCAAATTAACAAAGCATGGCCTTAACATGGAAAAGTTGAGGTCACTCTTTGGAATCTGGGAAGACATTTGCAATGGAAAGACTGGGTTTTTTTAGAACGTTATTTTAATACTTTTTAAAAAAGAAGATTGGGTATGAAAATACATGATACTAGATGAGTATACATAAAAATGTTGATATTATAGTGTGTGATTGGCTGGAATACAAACCCTGAGGTTTTTAAGACTGGCTATGTAAAATCAACCTGTGATTTCTAGTTATGCTGCCTAGTTTATGCGAACTTGATAATCCCTCTAAATCTGCTAAACTTTATGCTGAGATCTACCATGAGTAATTCAGTATTATGTGTGTTCTGTGTATGCTCCAGAATTCACCACAATAGTCTAATTTGTTCAATATAAATTTTTCATTAAAATAGATAATAGTGATCAGTGACTTGTAATAAAGCCATAGATCTAGATTTGTTTTTAAAATAGATTTATAACACTCCTGGGGCTTCCTAGTGGCTCAGATGGTAAAGAGTCTGCCTGCAATATGGGAGACCTCGGTTTGATCCTTGGGTTGGGAAGATCCCCTGGAGAAGGAAATGGCAACCCACTCCAGTATTCTTGCCTGGAGAATTTCATGGACAGAGGAGCCTGGTGGGCTGCAGTCCATGGGATCACAAAGAATCAGACATGACTGAGTGACCAAGACACACACATATATATGATACTCCTGATAATACATCTGTGTTATTTTTAATTAGGTTATGATACACACACTGATTTCTGATAACTGAAGTTCATAGAAGTGAAGTGCTTTTTTCAAAATTACAGAATGACTAGAACTAGAACTCAAATGTGCAAATTCATACATAATCATTCTACTAAATCTTGTTTCTCTTCCCTGTCTTTAAAGAGCTAGAAGGATCTTTATAGGAAGTTGATAGGAACTGAAAGGCCTGGAATATATAATCATGAGACAGAAAGAGATTTCCAGAACTAACTTTTACTCCAAAAAATTTATTGCTGAAAGGTTAAAAGATAAAACTAAGTTTATATGCAATTTTTAAATTTATTACTTGTCATTTTGCAAGTTACATCATTTCTACTTTTGTTTTTCATTTGTAAAATGGAGATAACCATAGTGCTTACTTATCTCACAGGGTTGTGGTGATGGCTTAATAATATAAAAGGCTTGGGATGGTACTTGGCACATGATAAGTGTTCAGTAAATAGCAGACATTACCACTATGGGCTTCCCCGATGGCTCAGACAGTAAAGAATCTGCCTGCAATGCAGGAGACCCAGGCTTTATCTCTGGCTTGGAAAGATCCCCTGAAGAAGGAGGTGGCTAACCCACTCCAGTACTCTTGCCTGGAGAATTCCATGGACAGAGGAGCCTGGGCAGAGGGCAGTGGGGAGGGGTGGGGTGGGTAACCACTACATGCCAAGCCCTATTGTACCCTTAGTGTACATGATTTTATTTGATCCTTACAATATCCCTGGAGGATAAGTATTATTATACTTTTCCCATATGGTAGATGAAAAAAATTTGGTAAATGGCAACATTTGTGTGGCTATCAAGATTAAGAGTCAAGATTCAAATCTAGGGCTGTATAATTGTATAATAGGGGTTGGCAAAATAAGAATGGTTTTTAATACTTTTAAAGGGTTGTTTTAAAAATGGGAAGAAGACTATTCAAAGTCTATAATACTTACATCTGGATATTTACAGAACATATTTGCTGACTCCTGTTCTAGAGCTATTTTTCCTTCTATCCTGGTAAGTTAGCCTGCCTCTTGGAAACCAAATGCCAATTGTAACTGAAAAAAATGTTCATGTTTTCATTTACTCAACAGACACTTATGTAGCTCTTGATAGGTGTGAGTCATTTGTATAAGTGCCTGGTCTAGAAAAATAAATGAGACAAGGACATTGCATGAAGAAGTTTATAGTCCTGTAGAACCAGAGAGACCACTGATAACCATAGGACAATGTGGCAGGTGTTCTAGCCCAGTATCACAATGTTCTGTGGAAACACATGGAAGGGACCTTGAGTGTGGACTTCAGAGGTCAGCTATATCTTCTTGGAAGAACTAGTAGTTAACATTAGCTCCACAGTTTTAGTTTAAGGGTGGATATTGGGTATTCTAGATAAATGGAGCAGCGAACAAACAGAAATGCCCAAAGATGAAAAAAGATTAGACTATGAAGAGCTAAAAATGTGGCCAAAATTTAAGGTATGGAAAGAGAAGTGGGAAGGGGTGCCTGGCAAGAGATCAGGCTAGAAGAGAAGGCAGGGTTTGAAGTATAACTATCTTTCATGGCATACGAAGGTGTTTGGCATTCATCCAAGACTATGAACCCTGTAAGATTATGGAATTATTGGCAACTTTAAGCAGGAAAGTGAGATATTAATATTTTCATTTTAGAATGATCCTTCTGAAAGCAGCATTGAGGGGGTTGTACTTGGGGGATCAAGAGTGAAGGCAAAGCTAACAGTCATGGAATAAAAGAGATTGGATTTACCCTTATGTCTTAATCAACAATAAAACTGAATAAAATATTTAAAAGCCACTCTTTCAGACACCAGATGACAGGCAGCACAGGACAGTGAATCCTGAGGAAAGGGAAATGAAGGAGGTAAGCCCCACGACTGTGCAGGATTTCTTTCTGGGGGTACATTCAACACTGCAGAGCAGAGAGGAACAGTTGTCTTACGTAAATGAGGAGATGGATTTAGATAGTTTAGGAAGTCTGAGGTGTTTATAAATGTTGGGGCAGAGTAAGGAGCTACGTAGGGAAAGAATTCTGGAAATACATATAAGGGGGCCTGTGAGTCTTTGAAAAATATTAGGACATGCATGAATAGGGTGAAACTCTGCAAGACTGGACAAATAACAACTAGAAACTTGTGAGTTGAACAGGTTTCCACAACTCACACAGGCCTGGGAATTACTTATATTACTACCAGATAGAATGAAGAGCCCTCATTGGTCTCTTGAGGAATGCTGTAGTGACTCTAGAAGGGCTGCATTTTACTAGTAGGGTAAATTATTACTGAAGTAAATGTTCCGTGTGTGTGTGTGTGTGTGTGTGTTTTTTCTCAATCCCTTAGTAGTATCTGACTCTTTGTGATCCCATGGACTGTAGCCCACCAGGCTCCTCTGTGCATCCAGTTTTCTAGGCAAGAATATTGGAGCAAGTTGCCATTTCCTATTCCAGGGGATCTTCCCGACCTAGGGATCAAACCCACATCTCCTGCAGTTTCCTGCATTGGCAGGCAGATTCTTCACTGCTGAGCCACCTGGGAAGCCCAGATGTCCCTTCAGACACACCCAAACAAAACCTAAAAACAAGCCTCAAAGTGATCTAAGGAAATATTCTAAGAATAGAATAAATATCAACAAAAATGTTTTAAACTTATTAAGGTCTATTAGTCTCCACCATAAGAAATGAGGAAAAGAAGAAAAACCAAATGTAAATTAATTGTAAGGGAAAGAATTAAAAATGTAAGAGCAGAAATCAAAATACAAATAAATATTAAAGAAACTCATGACCCAAAGCCAAGTCTTTGACAACATGTCTAACTAAGTTGATGAAGGAAAAAGAGGGAAGACAAATTGTCAATATCAGGGATCAAAGAAGGACAATAACTATAGACCCTACAGACTTCAACTGGATAATAAGGGAATTTAGAAAATTATGACTGTAAAGTTGTTGTCAAAAATAACCTGTGATGGCAGTAGCCATCCAAAAAACAGCAAAATAGCAACAATAAAGCATTTATTGAATGATTTTCTGTGGCAGGTCCTGAATAGGCAAGGTAGAAATAAAGACCAGTCAGAAGTGTGAAAAGCAAAAGCATTAATTGCTCAGTCTTGTCTGACTCTCTGTGACCCCATGGACTGTAGCCCACCAGGTTTCTCTGTCCATGGAATTCTCCAGGCAAGAATGTTGGAGCGGGTAGCCATTCCATTCTCCAGCCGATCTTCCTGACCTAGGGGTGGAACCAGATATCCTGCACTACAGGCAGATTCTTTACCATGTGAGCCACCAAGCAAGGTAGAAATAAAGACCAACCAAAAGAGGAAAACAAAGGCTATTTTATTTAGAGATTCCTATACCAAGAGAGCCAATCACTATTAGTTGCATTTTGGCAGACACTCAAAGACAGGCAGAGAGTTGGAGAACTTAATACTGGATAAAAGGGCAATCTTCAGATATGTCCTAACTGGAGGCTATTGGCATGGGGAAGCTATAGGCTAAATAGCTAGAAGCAAAACATTCTACATGATTTATTCAGGGTGAAAATTTTACATACTCTGGTTTATCCTAAGTTGGAAGCAGGGACAGAAAATAAGGAAACTGTCAGTTATTAATCAAGTCCAGGACATTCGAACTTGTTGTTAGAGAAGTAATTGTTCAGCTTCCTGGATAGTTACTAGAGATAACTGTCTGATGGATGGTAAGCTGGCTTCCTCGCCTACTTATTGTGAATAAGGGGGTTGATTTTTTGGCCAGGTTTTGAGTCAAAGTTCTGTTTTCACATATGGTCTGGCCATCATCTGTTTGTGTATTCAGTGCCTTAGTAATAAATGATATAGTGATACACTCTTCTGAGTGTATAATGAAAAGAGTGATTCAGTCCTCTTGGGGATATTTGAGAAGACTTCACACTAAAGGCAATATTTGAGATAAATCTTGAAATCTAAAGCAGAGGGAATATGAAAAGAAATTGCTACCAGAGATTACAACATTTGCAAAGAAACAAACAGGCAAGTAGTGTTCGGGAAGCAATGACCTTTGAGAGAAGCTTGAGCCTAGGAGGGTGGGGGAGCAAACAATGAGCCAGGAAAGAAAGCTTGGAATCAAAATGTCATGGACTTTAAATGCTATTCCAAGACATAACCTTATGGACTCCAGAGAAGAGAGGAATGGTCGCCAGCCAACACTTATTAGACTTGTGTTTTAGGAAGATAATTTTTGTGACAGGAGAAAATGTGCATGAGGTGTGTCAGGAAACTGGAAGCTTGTGTGCAAACTAGGGCAATATTTTATAGATTGAAAGAAAACCTTGATGGGGCAGAGACAGTAAGGATGCAGCAGAGGGCAGATAAAGATGACCAGGGCAGCATTTTGGACACAGAAGGAGTGCTCTATAAATATTATGTTTCTGAATAGATAAATGGAATATCTAGGCAATGGAATGAATAGGGCTTGATGACTGATTGATATTATAACATAAAGATTGAAAAGACCCAAAAACAATGAGAGTTTTTAGCTTCATGATTGTACAACAATGCATAGACCTAAGTATGAAAAATAGGGAGTATGATAGTTTATGGGTGAGGACGTCAAGTTCAACTCCGGATGTGTCTCTGGGGCTTATAAAGTTGGAGTTGTTGTTTAGTTGCTAAGCTGTGTTCAACTCTTTGTGACCCCATGATGCCAGGCTTCCCTATCCTTCACTATTTCCTGGAGTTTGCTTAAACTCATGTCCATTGAGTCAAGTGATGCCATCCAACCATGTAATCCTCCTTCTCATCCTGCCCTCAATCTTTCCCAGCAGCAGAGTCTTTTCCAGTGAATCAGCTCTTTGCATCAGGTGGCCAAAAGATTGGAGCTTCAGCTTCAACATCAGTCCTTCCAATGAATATTCAGGACTGATTTCCTTTAGGATTGACTGGTTTGATCTTGCTGTCCAAGGGACTCTTACGAGCCTTCTCCAGCACCACAGTTCTAAAGCATCAGTTCTTTGACACTCAGCCTTCTTTATGGTCCAGCTCTCACATCCATACATGACTACTGGAAAACCTATACCTTTGACTATGTGCACTTTTGTCAGAAAAGTGATATCTTTGCTTTTTAATACATTGCCTAGGTTTGTCATAGCTTTTCTTCCAAGGAGCAAGCATCTTTTAATTTCATGGCTGCAGTCACCATCCACAGTGATTTTGGAGCCCAAGAAAATAAAGTCTGTCCGTTTTCCCCATTTATTTGCCATGAAGTGATGGGACCAGATGCCATGATCTTAGCTTTTTGAATATTGAGTCGTAAGCCAGCTTTTTTCACTCTCCTCTTTCACCCTCATCAAGACA
The DNA here is from genome assembly GCF_027580195.1 of Bos mutus. Lineage (NCBI taxonomy): Eukaryota > Metazoa > Chordata > Mammalia > Artiodactyla > Bovidae > Bos > Bos mutus. The sequence goes on from NC_091625.1 coordinate 73,676,909, forward strand.
CTTTCTAGTTCCTCTTTGCTTTTTGCCATTAAAGTTCTATTATCTGCATATCTGATGTTGTTGATATTTCTCCTGGCAATCTTGATTCCAACATGTGCTTCATCCAGCCTGGCGTTTCACATGGTGGACTCTGCATATAAGTTAAATAAGCAGGGTGACCGTATACAGCCTTGATGGACTTCTTTCCCAGTTTTTAACAGTCTGTTTTTCCCTGTCCAGTTCTAACTGTTGCTTGTTGTCCTACATACAGGTTTCTCTGGGGGCAGGTAGGGTGGTCTGGTATTCCTATCTCTTTAAGACTTTTCCACAGTTTATTGTAATCTACACAGTCAAAGGCTTTAGTGTAGTCAGTGAAGCCAAAGTAAATAGTTTTTTTGGAATTCCCTTGCTCTTTCTATGATCCAACAGATGTTGGCCATTTGATCTCTGATTCCTCTGCTTTTTTTTTTTTTTAATTTTATTTTATTTTTAAACTTTACATAATTGTATTAGTTTTGCCAAATATCAAAATGAATCTGCCACAGGTATATATGTGTTCCTCATCCTGAACCCTCCTCCCTCATCCCTCCCCATACCATCCCTCTGGGTCGTCCCAGTGCACTAGCCCCAAGCATCCAGTATCGTGCATTGAACCTGGACTGGCAACTCGTTTCTTACATGATATTTTACATGTTTCAATGTCATTCTCCCAAATCTTCCCACCCTCTCCCTCTCCCACAGAGTCCATAAGACTGTTCTATACATCAGTGTCTCTTTTGCTGTCTCGTACACCGGGTTATCGTTACCATCTTTCTAAATTCCATATATATGTGTTAGTATACTGTATTTATGTTTTTCCTTCTGGCTTACTTCACTCTGTATAATAGGCTCCAGTTTCATCCACCTCATTAGAACTGATTCAAATGTATTCTTTTTAATGGCTGAATAATACTCCATTGTGTATATGTACCACAGCTTTCTTATCCATTCATCTGCTGATGGACATCTAGGTTGCTTCCATGTCCAGGCTACTATAAACAGTGCTGAGATGAACATTGGGGTACACATGTCTCTTTCCCTTCTGGTTTCCTCAGTGTGTATGCCCAGCAGTGGGATTGCTGGATCATAAGGCAGTTCTATTTCCAGTTTTTTAAGGAATCTCCACACTGTTCTCCATAGTGGCTGTACTAGTTTGCATTCCCACCAACAGTGTAAGAGAGTTCCCTTTTCTCCACACCCTCTCCAGCATTTATTATTTGTAGACTTTTGGATCACAGCCATTCTGACTGGCGTGAAATGGTACCTCATAGTGGTTTTGATTTGCATTTCTCTGATAATGAGTGATGTTGAGCATCTTTTCATGTGTTTGTTAGCCATCTGTATGTCTTCTTTGGAGAAATGTCTATTTAGTTCTTTGGCCCATTTTTTGATTGGGTCATTTATTTTTCTGGAGTTGAGCTGTAGGAGTTGCTTGTATATTTTTGAGATTAGTTGTTTGTCAGTTGCTTCATTTGCTATTATTTTCTCCCATTCTGAAGGCTGTCTTTTCACCTTGCTAATAGTTTCCTTTGATGTGCAGAAGCTTTTAAGGTTAATTAGGTCCCATTTGTTTATTTTTGCTTTTATTTCCAATATTCTGGGAGGTGGGTCATAGAGGACCCTGCTGTGATGTATGTCAGAGAGTGTTTTGCCTATGTTCTCCTCTAGGAGTTTTATAGTCTCTGGTCTTACATTTAGATCTTTAATCCATTTTGAGTTTATTTTTGTGTATGGTGTTAGAAAGTGTTCTAGTTTCATTCTTTTACAAGTGGTTGACCAGTTTTCCCAGCACCACTTGTTAAAGAGATTGTCTTTAATCCATTGTATATTCTTGCCTCCTTTGTCAAAGATAAGGTGTCCATATAAAAGTGGATTTATCTCTGGGCTTTCTATTTTGTTCCCTTGATCTATATTTCTGTCTTTGTGCCAGTACCATACTGTCTTGATAACTGTGGCTTTGTAGTAGAGCCTGAAGTCAGGTAGGTTGATTCCTCCAGTTCCATTCTTCTTTCTCAAGATCGCTTTGGCTATTCGAGGTTTTTTGTATTTCCATACAAATTGTGAAATTATTTGTTCTAGCTCTGTGAAGAATACTGTTGGTAGCTTGATAGGGATTGCGTTGAATCTATAAATTGCTTTGGGTAGTATACTCATTTTCACTATATTGATTCTTCCAATCCATGAATATGGTATATTTCTCCACCTATTAGTGTCCTCTTTGATTTCCTCTGCTTTTTTAAAATCTAGCTTGTACATATGGAAGTTTTAGGTTCATGTACTACTAAAGTCTAGCTTGAAGGATTTTGAGCATGATCTTGCTAGCATGTGAAATGAGTGCAATTGTATGGTAGTTTGAACATTCTTTGGCATTGCCTTTCTTTGAGATTGGAGTGGTTTTGGCAATGACGTGTGGATGTAGGCATTGGGGGTCACTGGTAGCACATATGGAGTTGTTGGAATCATATGAAGGAGTAAGATAATAGAAGAGGAAACAGCAGTTAGTCAATTAAAAACTTTCCTCATTTTAAACTGTTAAAAACTGACTCTTCTTTGGAATATCCCCTTTAGATTGCTGAATACCCAGTTAAGCCATTCTGGAGGTAGGGAGATGAATTTTGAGTAAAACTGCAGAAAGCAGGTTGTGTGGAGTGTACAGAATTCTGTGGCTCTGATTTTGAAGCATGGACTACGAGTAGGTGAATGACTTTGTGGCATGCAGGGACCTGTGTTGGAACCCAAATTCACCAAATTTCTGTGACTTTCACCATGTTACTTCTTTGAGCTCCATACTGAGGTTAATTGTATCCACTTTAGAGAACTTTTATGGTTAAATGAGACAATTCTATTATATATATATAATATATATAGTAGTCCCTAGCATATAGTTTTTGTTCAATAAATAGAAGTTATTATTATGAAAGGAGATAGAAGAGTAACATAATTTTGCAACATATAAATTGTTTATATTATGAAGATAATCATGTAGACTTAATTTTTTCTCTTATCTCTTCCCCACTCAGGAAAAAAGTATTTTGCTCCAATAAAATTGATTATAGTTTTCAAGGAGAATAATTTTTTAAAATCTCCAAAATGATATTTCTTTGCTTCCACATATAAACTTGTCATTATTAAAAATTATTCTTAGAATTATCTCATAGCACCCAAGCATTTATTGGGTGCCCACCACATGTCAGTTACTGTGCTTGGCATCTGAATCCAAAGGTAAATAAGGCTGCTTCTCTAGAGAAATTCATTCACTCGATAAAATATTCACTTAGTATCTACTAAAGGTGTGGAAATGCAGCAGAGAATAAAGGCTTTGCCAGGCTTCATCTAGGTGTAAGGAGAGGCAAGAGAACAATAAACAGATAAATAAAGAAGGTAAATGGTATTTAATGAAGAAAAGAATAAATAAATTATAGGTAAAGGGTAATTAGATGAGACCAGGTGACCCCTCTAGGGGTGGGGTGAGGTAGAGGAGCATGACAAAATGAAAGTGAAATTCGCTCAGTCACATCCAATCCAGGCCAGAACACTGGAGTGGGTAGCCTTTCCCTTCTCCAGGGGATCTTCCCAACTCAGGGATCAAACCCAGGTCTCCCACATCTGCCGGGGTCCAGCCCCGGTGGATCCAGGGAATTCGAAGCGGGGACGGCTTTGGCGAGGATCAGGAAACAACTGCTTAATAAAACGTTAATTAAGGATATAAAGAGTGGTGAAATAAGGGTAGCTCATCGAAGAAATTCAGTGAAGAAAAGAGGCTGAATAAAATTCCAAAGCAGGGAATTTATATCACCTACGAAGGCCGCAGGCGTCCTCCTGTTCTCCCAAAGGAGAGGAGACACTAAGGCTTCCCCGATCAGATCTTAGAAGCCCAGGCAAAATTAGTAGGCTTGATGAGCTTCCCCACCTCAGAGGAAAAATTCAGCCAAAGGAGAAAGAAAGAACGACATGGGGAGACCAAGTTTCAGTGAACAAGGCCTGCACTTTATTTTCCAAAGTAGTTTTTACACCTTAAGTTATGCATAGAGGATAATGGGGGAAGGGGTAGAGTCATGCAGTAAGCCAAGCTTTCTTCCTGCAAACTTATCATATGCAGAAGTTTAGGTGATTTGCATCATCTTCTGGCCCGGAGGCCTGTTAACATTTTAAGAAACTTATTTTTCTCTAAAGGTGATTATTCTAAAGTCAGGCGCCACCATCCAAAAGCATTAGATAAAGTTGCATTCCTATAGGGCAAAGGTATGGTGGGCTATAACAAGAAAAAGAATTAACTCAAGGGTCCAAGGTTACAAACATTAAAGCTACTACTTACACCAATCATATTAATCAATACACTGCCAGGGACACAGCAGGTAAGGGATATGGAGACTTAGCAGCAAGCATTGGCCCAAGAAGTGAAAAACCCTTCACCAATACAATTTCTAATCAATCTTTTAACTGCTCAAAGGAATCTGTGTTTAGACAGTTTAGAACATCTCATGCCTCTCACAGTTGGGAGGCTCTGAGCAATCACATGTGGCCGGAAAAACCTATTCAGGCAGGCTAGAGGACTTCCAAAGGAGTTTGTAGGTTGAAACACTATCACACCCAGGAACTTTATTAACTGGAGCTGTAAGTTAACTCTTTTTTTCAGAGAGAGGTAGTGGGGGACAGCCCCCCGTAAAGTCAGAGGTGTAGGTGAGAGCACAAAGTAGAAAGTAGGCAGACTCTGGTTTTGGGGGTAGATGCTTGAGAATTTCCAGGGGGACTCCTGAGGCTCGATCCCGCCTTTGCGTATGCCGAGCCTCCTTCCTCATGACCTTTGTCATGGGTGGAGCTCCTGCTCCCGGCACACATCTCAGATGGATTCTTTACCAGCTGAGCCACAAGGGAAGCCCAAGAATACTGGAGTGGGTAGCCTATCCCTTCTCCAGTGGATCTTCCCAATCCAGGAATTGAACTGGGATCTCATGCATTGTAGGCGGATTCTTTACCAACTCAGCTACCAGGAAAGCCCAAGAAGCGTGACAGTAATGAGTCAAATAATTATTATGAACCCATCTATTGCACAGTTGGGGGCAAAGGAAATTATAGACATCACAAAAGCAGCCCAAGTAGGGAGGAAAAGCTAACAATACTTTGGAAATAAATTACTTTTGAATAAGATTTTAGACATTTTAGAGGTTTTATACATTCATATCTCTTAGTTTGCCCTCATTCTTGAACTAGGGGTAAACTTTAATACAGGGGAAAGAATCAGCTTTCTTAGGTTTTTTCAAATATGCACTTTGGATAAACATTCTGATTGCAGATTAACCTCAGGAATGTTGGATATAATTTTTGTTGTGAGATTTTTGTTGTAAGTGAGATTTTTGTGTCAGTAAATCCCCAACCAAATAAATCTTCTTCCTCTAGATCTTTAAAATCTAGGCTAAGTGTTTTTAAGACTCTTAATTATCCAACCAACATTTAGAATCTAAATGGAACTGGAAAGTACCATCTTGTCTAAGTCACTCTTATTTTGCAGAAGGTGGAATGGAAATAACAGAAAACAAAATAACAGAAAGTAAAAATAATAATAATTAACAGAACACAAACAGAAACTTTGGCTCCGTTATCACCAAATCCAGTGATTGAGATCTTTCCAGTTTTCTCATCCATTCAGTGAACTAGGGCTTCTGATGTTCCAGGCACTATATTAGACTCTCAGTGCCCAGATGAGTTAGAAGTTACTTGCAGGAAATCACTCTCTCATGTCCTGGAACTTTGTAGACTGGCAAAAGATGTCTTAGTTAGGCAAGTTATAGTTAAAAGCTCTCAAATACAATAGGCATTCTAGAAAATGTCAAGTTGGCACATTGGAAGAAGCCTCTGTACATACTCATTCTTTATCCTTCTGCATAAAGATTTTTACGCATAGTATTTTAAGGGAGGAAGCTTTGGTATTATAGATTTTGAGTTACAATGCAAACTTGAAGACTTTCTAATTTCTGAACTATGAAAAGTTTCTGAGCTTCAGTTTCTAGAGACAAATTGTGACGAGTCACCAGCCCAGTGCTAGGAATATATAGTAGACACTCAATGAATGTTTGCCTTTTATTTTCTTTTGTAACTTTATGATTCTGACAAGACGAAAATATGCTTGTGGAAGTATTTGTCAGATGGTACTGGCAAATGGAACTGTAAGATCTAATCTATTAATTCATAAAATAATTTTTACTGAATATAAAGCTTAATCTGAAATTTGTTTTTTTTACAAATATTATTACTCAGTTATTTGGGTTAATATAGTGATAATTATCCTTCTGTGATTGAAAACTGATTGGATTTGATTGATTTGTCTGAATCACTAAACTTCTTTTAACTTTGCTATACCAAATACAGACCAGTTTTATTTGTATTTCATCACTATTATGCTTGTTTAATTCATTGCTAAGTCCTTGGCACACAGTAAATGTTCTGTAGCTACTTATGTGATGAGTGAATGATAGTATTCACAGTAGTTGTAAAATATATATGTATGTATTTTAATTAAGATGTTCTGTTTCATTTTAGACTTCTAAAACTTATTTTAATTCTTTAGATAATAAGTGACTTTTAGGTCAGGAAGGGAATGGAAGATATATTAAAACCACTTGCCATCCTCTGAAACAAAAAATTAAGAGAATTATTTTTACAAATGTTAAATACAAGCCATTCTGCTCTGAAGAAGAGAGGAAAATTGTCAGGGGCTAGGAAAGAGCTAACCAATTGGTCAGATTGATTAGATTGGTCACAGAAAACTAACCAATCTAATCACATGGACCACAGCCTTGTCTAACTCAATGAAACTTTGAGCCATGCCGTGTAGGGCCACCCAAGACTGATGGGTCATGGTGGAGAGTTCTGACAAAATGTGGTCCATTGGAGAAGGTAATGGCAAACCACTTCAGTATTCCTGTCTTGAGAACATCATGAACAGTATGAAAGGCAAAAAAATAGGACACCGAAAGATGAAATCCACAGGTTGGTAGGTGCCCAATATACTACTGGAGATCACTAGAGAAATAACTCCAGAAAGAATGAAGGGATGGAGCCAAAGCAAAAACAATACCCAGTTGTGGATGTGACTGGTGATGGAAGCAAGATCCGATGCTATAAACAGCAATATTGCAGAGGATCCTAGATTGTTAGGTCCATGAATCAAGGCAAATTGGAAGTGATCAAACAGGAGATGGCAAGAGTGAACACTGACATTTTATGAATCAGCAAACTAAAATGGACTGGAATGGGTGAATTTAACTCAGATGACCATTATATCTACTACTGTGGGCAAGAATCCCTTAGAAGAAATGGAGTAGCCATCATAGTCTACAAAAGAGTCCAAAGTGCAATACTTGGATGCAGTTTTAGAAATCACAGAATGATCTCTTTGTCTCCAAGGCAAACCATTCAATATCACGGTAATCCAAGTCTATGCCCTCACCGTAACACTGAAGAAGCTGAAGGTGAACGGTTCTATGAAGACCTACAAGACCTTCTAGAACTAACACCCAAAAAAGATGTCCTTTTAATTATAGGGGACTGGAATGCAAAAGTACAAAGCCAAGAAACACCTGGAGTAACAGGCAAATTTGGCCTTGGAGTACAGAATGAAGCAGAGCAAAGGCTAATAAGAGTTTTGCCAAGAGAACACATTGGTCATAGCAAACACCGTCTTCCAACAACACAAGAGAAGACTCTACACATGGACATCACCAGATGGTCAACACCAAAAACAGACTGATTATATTCTTTCCAGCCAAAGATGGAGAAGCTCTATACAGTCAACAAAAACAAGACCAGGAGCTGACTGTGGCTCAGATCATGAACTAGTTATTGCCAAATTCAGACTTAAATTGAAGAAAGTAGGGAAAACCACTAGACCATTCAAGTATGACCTAAATCAAATCCCTAACGATTATACAGTGGAAGTGAGAAATAAATTTAAGGGACTAGATCTGATAGACAGAGTGCCTGAAGAACTATGGATGGAGGTTTGTGACACTGTACAGGAGACAGGGAGCAAGACCATTCCCAAGAAAAAGAAATGCAAAAAAGCAAAATGGCTGTCTGAGGAGGGCTTACAAATAGCTGTGAAAAGAAGAGAAGTAAAAAGCAAAGGAGAAAAGGAATGATATACCCATTTGAATACAGAGTTCCAAAGAAGAGCAAGAAGAGATAAAAAAGCCTTCATCAGTGATCAGTGCAAAGGAATAGAGGAAAATAATAGAATGGGAAAGACTAGAGATCTCTTCAAGAAAATTAGAGATACCAAGGGAACATTTCATGCAAAGATGGGCTCGATAAAGGACAGAAATGGTACGGACCCAACAGAAGCAGAAGATATTAAGAAGAAGTGGCAAGAATACACAGAAGAACTGGACAAAAAAGATCTTCATGACCCAGATAATCACGATGGTGTGATCACTCAACTAGAGCCAGAATGCTGGAATGTGAAGTCAAGTGGGCCTTAGGAAGCATCACTACGAACAAAGCTAGTGGAGGTGGTGGAATTCCTGTTGAGCTATTTTCAAATCCTAAAAGATGGTGCTCTGAAAGTGCTGCACTCAATATGCCAGCAAATTTGGAAAACTCAGCAGTGGCCACAGGACTGGAAAAGGTCAGTTTTCATTCCAATCCCAAAAATGCTTCAACTACTGCACAATTGCACTCATCTCACATACTAGCAGAGTAATGCTCAAAATTCTCCAAGCCAGGGATCAACAATACATGAATTGTGAACTTCCAGATGTTCAAGCTAGTTTTAGAAAAGGCAGAGGAACCAGAGATTAAATTGCCAACATCTGCTGGATCATCGAAATAGCAAGAGTTCCAGAAAAATATCTATTTCTGCTTTATTGACTATGCTAAAGCCTTTGACTATATGGATCACAATAAACCGTGGAAAATTCTGAAACAGATTGGAATAACAGACCACCTGACCGCCTCTAGAGAAATCTGTATGCAGGTCAGGAAGCAACAGTTAGACCTGGACATGGGACAACAGACTGGTTCCAAATAGGAAAAGGAGTACGTCAAGGCTGTATATTGTCACCCTGCTTATTTAACTTCTATGCAGAGTACATCATGAGAAACACTGGGCTGAAAGAAGCACAAGCTGGAATCAAGATTGCCGGGAGAAATATCAATAACCTCAGATATGCAGATGACACCATCCTTATGGCAGAAAGTGAAGAACTAAAGAGCCTCTTGATGAAAGTGAAAGAAGAGAGTGAAAAAGTTGGCCTAAAGCTCAACATTCAGAAAACAAAGATCATGGCATCCAGTCCCATCACTTCATGGCAAATAGATGGGGAAACAGCAGAAACAGTGGCAGACTTTATTTTTTTGGGCTCCAAAATCACTGCAGTTGGTGATTGCAGCCATGAAATTAAAAGATGCTTTCTCCTTGGGAGAAAAGTTATGACCAACCTAGACAACATATTAAAAAGCAGAGACATTACTTTACTAACAAGGGTCAGTCTAGTCAAGGCTATGATTTTTCTAGTAGTCATGTATGGATGTGAGAGTTGGACTATAAAGAAAGCTGAGTGCCAAAGAATTGATGCTTTTGAACTGTGGTGTTGGAGAAGACCCTTGAGAGTCCCTTGGACTGCAAGGAGATCCAAGCAGTCCATCCTAAAGGAGATCAGTCCTGGGTATTCATTGGAAGGACTGATGTTGAAGCTGAAACTCCAATACTTTGGCCACCTAAGCAAAGATGTGACTCATTTGAAAAGCACTGATGCTGGGAAAGATTGAGGGCAGGAGGAAAAGGGGACGATTGAGGATGAGATGGTTGCATGGCATCACCTACTCAATGGACTTGAGTTTGAGTACATGCCAGGACTGGTGATGGACAGGGAGGCCTGGCATGCTGCAGTCCATGGGGTCACAAAGAGTCGGACCAACTGAGTGACTGAAATGAAGGAAAGAGCTGACTTATTGGAAGAGACCCTGATGCTTGTAAGAATTGAGGTCAAGAGGAGAACGGGCCCACAGAAGAGGAGATGGTTGGATGATATCACCGACTCAATGGACTGAATTTGAGTAAACTTCAGGAGATAGTGAAGGTCAGGGAAGCCTGGTGTGCTGCAGTCCATGGAGTCACAAGGAGTTGGACACAACTTAGCAACTGAAAAACAACAGGAAAGAGAAAGTCCATGAGAGTGGGGCTAAAACCTCATGGCTGACATCGTGCCAGGACCAGTTTAGGATAGAAGAGGCTGGGGCTTCAGTGTCCACTCAGGAGGCGGAGCTGTCTGTCTGCTGGCCAAAGTGGGGGAGTGGAGAGGGACCACTGGGGAAAGCTGTGTGTGTGTGTTGTGGGGGTGGAATCTTATAGGGAATGGGGGACTGAATTAATTCGGCTCAGTGAGGAGGAAGAATCACCATCAAGAATTGGCTCCTGGCCCACTTCCTTTACATGGGGTTCAAAATACACAATTTGTGTGGAACAGGATCCCCAAGGCTCTAATTTAAGCCCAAGTTTGGAGCCATGAAACCCAGAAGGCCAGACTGTGGCCCATCAAACTCATGCTAGTGGTTCCTCTGGGAAGAGGGATAGGGAAAGGATGGTGGTCAAAGAAGACTTCAACTTCATGTGCAGTATTTGTTGGGGGATAAAGCAAATATGGAAAATGCTACCAGTTTTCAATTATTGGTGAAAACATGAATGTTTTTCTATTATTTTATGTATTTTTCAATTATTTTAATGTGGTAATTATTTTGACAAGGAAACATATTTTAAAGAAATAGGGTAACTTCCCAACTTTCTATAGTAATTCTAGTGGCTAAAGTCTGTTTCATATAGACTTCATTTGATAGCATCAGAAGTGATTAAAAAAGAACAAATGTTAGTTAATAAATATAAATATATATCTCCTATTTCTTAGAAGTTACAATATCATTTTGATATTTGGCAAAACTAATACAATTATGTAAAGTTTAAAAATAAAATAAAATTTAAAAAATCTATTAAAAAGTACTCTTGGGATAAAAGCTTTAAAAATATCAAATCTAATCATTTCCTTTGACTCCCTTGATCAATTGTGATAGCACTAACTTGGAAGGAATACAAATCCACAGGACTTCCCATTCAATTCACATTATGTGGCGTGAGAATACTGAATGAGAATTGAAGCCAAAAAAAGCACTCAAATATTCTTGGACATTTACATATGATTGTCAAGTAGACCTTATATTGGCTGTGTGGTTTTGTGTCTGTGTGAGTGTGTTGCTTTAAATAAAAACTTTGAACTCTTCGTTCTAAAAGTAATCCACGTTTTTTCTTTACTGAAGTGTAAATTTGGAACATTTATGTGCGGTAGATGGTCCTGAAATTTTTCTATTGGATGCAATAATCAACATGCCGTTCATCTGTATTAATGTTTATGCAAAGAGGAATATGTTTTTAATAGCAAATGACTGCTTATGCTAAGAAAAGGAGTTAAAAACTCTTCTATCTTCTTGAATGTTACTTTGGAATAAGAACAGCTTTGTTATTCTGCCTCATGTATTGTGCTTTCAGATGTGAGTTTTCGCTCTTAAAAATATTACCTTGAAAGAAAATTCTCTGTGAAAAAATACTCCTAAAAGAGTATTCCCCTGTGAGAAATGATCTCCACTCAAAATGTCAATTTAAAAATGTGCTTTGAATTATCCTGTTGCATCCCTGTTCGCTTTTTGTTTTGGCTCACTATATATTTGAAAACAACTAAACAGACCTTACTCAAATTTTCCAGAACAATTCTTTATTGGAAAAAGACCAGGAATCAGAAATATAAATGTTTGGACCCAAAAATGTTCTTCCAAAATTTAAGAATTCGATAAAACTGGGTGTTTAAACTTTTTAAAAATACATTGAAAGGATTTTTTCCATTGTAATTGCTTCACATTTCATGTAAATGTACACAGTCATATTTTATAATTTTTATAAATGTATCTTGCTTGGATGTTGCAGCAATCTTGAAACATGTGATCTGGAATGATAGCCCAGAGTTGCTCCTAAGAGAGTGATTATCTGTTCCTCCATCACTGCTACGTTTAGAATATGAGGATATGTTAATGTTTGCACAGCATTTTGAGATGTTTAGAATAAAAGTTTTTATTAATTTCAGACTTGTGACCTGAGATGGAGATCTTATAAATGGAAATGGCCATTGGGAAAGCCAGAAGATAGAATTAGAAGAAGTATTTTAACCAAGGAGTATTGAGGAAGGTTGTGAGAAGTAGAAACATAGAAAAGATAGACCTGGATTAGACATAATCGCAGCAACAGCATGTCCAAAAGTTCTAATATTGCTGACAATTTTCAAATTCATATTATTAGTCATAATTGTGCTTGAAAAATCATAGAAAGCACTCATACTAAGAGTATTAGTGATGGGCTTGGAGTACATATGCTATTCTAGAAATTTTAAAGGGTGAGTATAACTTTCCTAAAATAAGTGTGAGACATGGACACTTGTCTTCAGGCCATCACAATGAATAAAGATGATTATATTAATAAATAGGAACTTAATGAGAAATGAGCCCTTGGAGATGAATTAAGTCACTTTATAAATACAATTGTCTTTCTTATTGGTTGCATCAAGGTTGCACTCTAATGTGTATCCCCAGATCACTTCCTAGAATTCTTGTCTATCCGCAAACCACATTTTAGAACTTAGTTCTCATATGGATTCATTATCCTGGTATCCCCAAACCCAGCTAATCAGCAGGAACAGCTGTGGAACTTCGTGAAGGGTTCAGATTGGAGAATCTCAGAATCTCTAAGATGGACCTTGGGAATCTGGCTTGCTTTTATACATTCTCCAAGTGTTTGAGAAGCCTTGCATAACAGAGATGTGCATCAAATATTCAACACTGAGTAATCTATTAACATTTGGGGTATGAATAATGGCAGGAAGTGAGGAGGAACTGAAGAGCCTCTTGATGAGGGTGAAAGAGAAGAGTAAAATAGCAGGCTTGAAATCAACATTAAAAAAAAAAAGAAAAAGAAAAAACTAAGATCATGGTGTATGGTCCCATCACTTCATGGCAAACAGAAGGGGAAAAAAGTGGAAACGGTGACAGATTTTATTTTCTTTGGCTCAAGAATCACTGAGGAGTGACTACAGCCATGAAATTTAAAGATGCTTGCTTCTTGAAGGAAAGCTATGACAAACCTAGGCAGCATATTCAAAAGCAGAGACATACTTTTTCCACAAAGGTCCATCTAGTTAAAACTATGGTGTTTCTATTAGTCATGTATGGATATGAGAGCTGGTCCATAAAGAAGGCTGAGCCCCAAAGAATTGATGCTTTCGAATTGTGGTGCTGGAGAAGACTCTTGAGAGTCCCTTGGACTGCAAGGAGATCAAAAGAGTCATTTCTAAACGCAATCACCTCTGAATATTCATTGGAAGGACTGATGCTGATGCTCCAATACTTTGGCCACTTGATGCAAAGAGCCAAGTCATTGGAATAGACCCTGATGGTGGGAAAGATTGAACGCAGGAGGAGAATGGGGTGACAGAGGATGAGATGATTGGATGGCATCACCAACTCAGTGGACATTTGAGCAAACTCCAGGAGATAGTGGAGGACAGAGGATCCTGGCACACTGCCGTCCATGGGATTGCAGAGTCAGACACAATTTAGCAATTGAACAACACATGAATAAAATCTATCACTTATTCTGTGTGTACTGTATACCAGAAATTGACATGTGTTTTCTTTATCTGCACAGCAATGCTTCTTGAAATTATTATTCCTGTTTTAAAAACTATAACTCATTTAGCAGAGCAGGTCTGTAGAGTTAGTAAAAGGCAGAGTGAGGATTCCAATATAGTTTTGCTTAACTCTGGGCTTGTGAGCCTCTCAGAATAGCACAGATATAATGTTCTGATTTCTCACAAATGTCCTGACCATGTGTGTATTGGGTTTGGTTCTGGCACATTTAGTAAGAAGAGTTCTGTATTCTAAAAAGTCCCAATAATGTCTAGCATGCCATTTAAGTATCAATTTCATTACTGTTCTCTTGTGCTATTAAGGACTTTGAATTGTGAGATGATACTAGAATTTTGTGTCTATTTCTCATGATCTTTTAGCTGGTGGATCCTTTGAGATTTGTACTTTAATACTAACAAGGAGAAAAAAATGGAAAAGATGCAGTAAACTTTCTCTCTGCATGTAGAAGAGAGAAGAAATATTGTATGCTTTCAAGAACCTGGCGTTAGACAAAATGTTCCAGTGGTAAGCTCCTCTCTCTTTGCCATTTACTACTCCTTCCCATGGTGACTAGACATGGGTCCATTCCTAACAGGTGACTATAGAAGGTAGTCTTTGGCTATGGGAAAGAAACCTCAAGAATAATCTCTCATCCTTCTGTAGTAACAACCACTCAGTCTTTTCTGGAACTAGGCAGAGCTTTGAAAATTGGCAGGAGGGTTGAGCCCTCCCTCATTTCTGGGTGACACCTTTAGGTTTCCAGCAGTTCATTTCAATTTCTGTTCCATGATCCATTCTTATGTAAGATTATTCATACATTTGATGTAATCTGTGTTGTATTGCAGCAAATGACAAACCAAGAATTTCCTAATGTGCATTCCTTATAGAAAGGCAATGCTGTGAATAAAAATCCTGTGAGAAACAAGTCATCATGATCAGGCTGCATAAAAGCAATACAATGTACTCATCCTTTAACATAAATGTCCTAAAATGTTAAGGCAGAAAGTGTGATAAGAAGATGCAGAAATATTGAAATGAAGAAATTACGCTTGCTTGTAAATGAAGGACATTCTTTTCAGCCTGGACCAGGCTTTTGATCAGGTCTTACATCTGTGTCCAGGGTTGTGTCGTTTAGATTTTTATCTCTCTGCTACATACTGTGCACCAGTAGACATGGACAGTTTTGTGAGTTAGTGGAATGAAGACGCTTTCTGGCAACCTGGCAGTCATGCTGGGAAATTGCATTTCACATTCTCTTGTTCACTCTCCCAAAATTGTTGTCAGGCCAATTTCATACAAGCTGGGTGTTTACAGTTTGGGGCTGTGGAGGAGGGGAAAGTATTTTGGCTAATGTGTACTGACGTCAGTGGCTTAAATCCCAGGCAGTTGAGGTACTCTTGTTGCTTAGCAAATGCATGCTTATTTTCTGGTCCAGCTTTAAAAGTGCTGAAATAGTTGTCTTGTAGGTGGTATTGGAACAAAAGGCTCCATCTTTGAAGCAAAAAATACTTCTGAGCACTAGAGCAGCATTATGTGTGGTTAAATTACATGTATCTTTCATACCAGTGTATAAGGTTTAATGGAATCATGATCAAATTTCTGTATGAGAGAGGAACAGAAATGGCATTTATATTGCAGCCTGGTTGCATGCCATGTATAATAAAATTTCATCTCACCCACCTCTAGGCTGCTGGTAAAAACTTTTCTTGGTCACATTTGTATATCACATAAAAGTTCAATATTTTGAAAGAATAAAGGACTCCCCCTTCTCTGGCCTCCTTCCATGTCCCAATCTAGCCTTTGGTAATATTTCTTCTTTAAGGATCTTTTTACTCTGGCATGGTTTGAATTACAGAGCAGAACAGTTCAGTTTAAAATGCCCCAGAATAGAAAGAATAAAGTAATAAAGTATGAAAATGTCAAATTTTCAGAAATAGATGCAAACATTCACTTCTCCATGGTCACAGTTGAAATGAGCAAAGTAAATGGAAAGCATTGCTCTTTTATTTTGTTCCTTTTCATGAAACTTAACCACCATATAGGGATATAAAGATGTATAAAAATACAGGTATAGTACAAGCCAGAATATGATGGAGAAAAGCTATAAAATGTTCAAGAATAAATTATAGCCGATTACAGAAGATAAATATCCCATCTGATGGGGCCTCCTTTCCAGAATCAGTGTGGATAAGATGCTCTAAACCCTTTCCACACAATATACTAGAAAACAGGATAAAGTATGACAGATATTAAATACATATTTGAGCATGCAAAAAAGTAAGGTAAAATTGCAAATAGCAGGGAATTAAAGGGAAGTTTGAAACCAGAATGGTGAACTTACACTTGATATAAAGCTATCTTGGGAGACTAAATTGTTCTCAGTAACTGAGAGTCTTGGATTTTTATGGGTGCACTTGTTAAAGCTTTGGGTCAGCACAAGGTGAAGAAATGTAACCCTATATAAAGCCAGAATCTTCTAAAGCTACATATTTAGTCAGTGAAATGGTGGATTACAAAAACCTTTTAACTACTAATAAAGGCAGAAGACTCTTAACTCATTGAATCTAAGGGGTGAAAATTCCCTTCTAAAAATTGGTAACTTCAAGCTTGTCCTAATAGCACAATTTGAAAAGCCCCAAGTGGAGATACTGACTTCAGGTGGTGCTGACTTTGTAGTGCCCCATAGTTCCCTTTGAAACAAATCTAACTAGATCCAGGAGGGATGCACCTACTGTGAATACCTTGCAGGATTAACACAGATAAAGCTCAGAAAAACGTGAACTCGCAGCACAAAGCAAGCTTACAACGTTGAACTTGTTTGCTTGAGAACAATTTGACTCCAAGGATTTCAGATATTGAACTCACTATAGCCAAGATAAAAATGTTGAAAGTACTTAAGGGAATTATACAGTAATTTAATAACATTAGCATGGAAAAGGATATTTCAAAAAAGACTGACAAATATAAGAAGCAAATACAATTTCTAGAAATTAACATAAATTATTGAAATGAATTTTCATTGAGTGGGTTACACAATAAATAAAGCTGAATAGAATTAATTAAATATACATACATATATACACAGTTGCTCAGTCGTGTATGACTCTTTGTGACCCCATGGAGTGTAGCCCTCCAGGCTCCTCTGTCTATAGGATTTTTCAGGCAGGAGTACTGGAGTGTGTTGCCATTTCCTCCACAAGGGGATCTTCCTGCCCCAGGGGTCAAACCTGCGACTCCTGCATTACAGGGGTAGATTCTATACCACTGAGCCATCAGGGAGGCCGCAATTAAATTTAAGATACATTCTAAATGTATTTTCCAGTGTGCACCAGAGAGAAATGGAAATAATGGAAACTAGGAAGGACAGGTTAAGGAATGTGAAGAGTCGAATTATTTGGTGCAATAAACATCTCAGTATTTTAGAAAGTGAGAATTTAGGAAATGCAGCAGGACATTACTCCTTAATTCAGAAAGCAGAACAAATCCCAAAGAGAACAAATTAAAGAAATGCACACAAAGAGTAATTATGATAAAAATATGTAGAATATCAGAGGCGAGAATAAAATCTTAAACAGACAAGATAGATTATCTACAAAGGAATGACAACTAGACCAAGAGCTGACTTCTCAGTAACAAAAATGGAACCAGAAGACGGTGTAATAGTGGCTTTCAAATTTTGAGAAGAAAAATTTGTCATCTTATATTAACATATTCAGAAAACTAACTTTCAAGATGCAAGGAAAAACTATGACATTTTTCTGGTAAACCAAAACTGAGAGTTGATCACTAATCATCTTTTATAATTAATATTTTTCTAAAAGAGGAAAAATAAATGCAGAGGAAAAGAATGAGGTACAAGAATAGAGAACAAAGAAATTTGTAAACTTGTAGAAAAGCTAAATAAGCATATTGTAGAATGTATTATTTTTGGAAGTTAAAAAAGACAAGTTACCATGGTAGGTATAATAATGAATTCCCAAGGATGTCCATGTCTCACTCCTCAGAATCTATGAACATTATATTATATGGCAAAGGGAAATTTAGGTTGCAGATGGAACTAAGGTTTCTGACCAGCTGGCCTTAAAATAAGATTATCCTGTATAAAGGCTTCCCAGATGGCACAATGATAAAGAATCTGCCTGCCAATTCAGGAGATGCAAGAGATGAGAGTTCAGTCCCTGGATCAGGAAGATCCCCTGGAGAAAGAAATGGCAACCCACTCCAGTATTCTTGCCTGGAAAATTCCATGAAGAGCCGAGTCTGGCAGACTGCAGCCCATGGGGTCACAGAGAGACAGACACGACTAAGCACACATGTGCACACACACACACACACACATACACATTCTGTATTATCACCAGGATCCGATATAATCAAAAAGGTTCTTGAACATGGAAGAGGAAACCAGAAAAGAGTCCGTGAGAGGGAGATGTGACTAGAGATAAAGTAAGAGTGAATGTACTGTGAGAAAGGCTTGACAGCCTTTGCTGACTTTGAAGATAGAGGAAAAGGCCTTGGGCCAAGGAGTACAAGTGGCCTCCAGAAACATAAAAAAGCGCAGAACAAGATGCTACTCAGATGCTACAGCTACAAGAAGCTGTAGGAGAGGATTAAGGTCTGCTAGCACCTTGATTTTAGCCTGCTGGGATCTGTGCCAGATTTAAGGTCCACAGATGCTAAGATAATAAAATTTTTATTAAGCTGCTAAGTTTGTGGAATTTTGATACAGCAGCAATAGAAAACTACTACCAATACCAACAGTGTAAGGCAAAGGAGGGAGGCATTTGAAATGAAAGCATTTTAAAATGTGCTTTAGTCCAGTTATTGCTGTTTAAAAGTGGCATATCTAAAGTGTAAAACATAGATTGAGAATAAAATTAGAGAAAAATTATACTTAGAAAACACAAATGAATCATGTTCCTAGTGTAGCTGTTTTACAGTCAAATGAAAATTTGAACTAAAAATATTATTAGGTTCAAAGAAGATCACGGCATAATGATAAAATATGATTTTTAAAGCTGATAAAATGGATAGAGCTGTAATGAATTTGGGCAAAGGAGAAATAGGAAATAGACACAAATGATATTTTTTTAAAGTGCAGCATAGCTACAGAAACAACAAAGATTTATCCCTTTTTATGTAATTCTAAAAACAAATTTACAGCAGTATATTTTAAAACTCTGGAGGAAAAAAATCCCTAGAAAGATATAGCTTACAAAATTGACCTAGAAAGAAATAGAAGGCCTAAGTAGAATTGCAAGTAATATGGAAACTGATATCGGTCATATGATAGATTGGCTGGATACTCAGCAAGGCTATTTCCTTTTCCAGGAAATATTGATACATCTGCCTTCCAATTAGGTTGAAACCACAAGTAGAGTGCCAGCTAGTTCAGTTCAGTTCAGTCGCTCAGTTGTGTCGACTCTTTGCGACCCCATGGACTGCAATACGCCAGGCCTGCCTGTCCATCACCAACTCCCGGAGTCCACCCAAACCCATGTCCATTGACTTAGTGATGCCATCCAATTATCTCATCCTCAATCATCCCCTTTTCCTCCTGCCTTCAATCTTTCCCAGCATCAGGGTCTTTTCAAATGAGTCAGCTCTTCGCATCAGGTGGCTAAAGTATTGGAGTTTCAGCTTCAACATCAATCCTTCCAATGAATATTCAGGACTGATTTCCTTTAGGATGGACTGGTTGGATCTCCTTGCAGTCCAAGGGACTCTCAAGAGTCTTCTCCAACACCATAGTTCAAAAGCATCAGTTCTTCAGTGCTCAGCTTTCTTTATAGTCCAACTCTCACATCCATACATGACTGCTGGAAAAACCATAGCCTTTACTAGACAGACCTTTGTTGGCAAAATAATGTCTCTGCTTTTTAATATGCTGTCTAGGTTGGTCATAACTTTTCTCCCGAGGAGTAAGCGTCTTTAATTTCATGTCTGCAGTCACCATCTGCAGTGATTTGGGACCCCCTCCCAAAATAAACCTGCCACTGTTTCCACTGTTTCCCCATCTGTCTGCCATGAAGTGATGGGACCGGATGCCATGATCTTTGTTTTCTGAATGTTGAGCTTTAAGCCAACTTTTCCACTTTTTCACTCTTTCACTTTCATCAAGAGGCTCTTTAGTTCTTCTTTACTTTCTGCCATAAGGGTGGTGTCATCTGCATATCAGAGGTTATTGATATTTCTCCCGGCAATCTTGATTCCAGCTTGTGCTTCATCCAGGCAGCGTTTCTCATGATGTACTCTGCATATAAGTTAAATAAACAGGGTGACAATATTCAGCCTTGACATAGTGCTTTTCCTATTTGGAACCAGTCTATTGTTCTGTGTCCAGTTCTAACTGTTGCTTCCTGACCTGCATACAGATTTCTCAAGCGGCAGGTCAAGTGGTCTGCTATTCCAATCTCTTTCAGAATTTTCCACAGTTTATTGTGATCCACACAGTCAAAGGCTTTGGCATAGTCAATAAAGCAGAAATAGATGTTTTTCTGGAACTCTCTTGCTTTTTCCATGATCCAGCAGTTGTTGGCAATTTGATCTCTGGTTCCTTTGCCTTTTCTAAAACCAGCTTGAACATCTGCAAGTTCATGCTTCACGTATTGTTGAAGCCTGGTTTGGAGAATTTTGAGTATTACTTTACTAGCATGTGAGATGTGTGCAATTGGGCAGAAGTTTGAACATTCTTTGGCATTGCCTTTCTTAGGGATTGGAATGAAAACTGACCTTTTCCAGTTCTGTGGCCACTGCTGAGTTTTCCAAATTTGCTGGCATATTGAGTGCAGCACTTTCACAGCATCATCTTTTAGGAGTTGAAATAGCTCAACCAGAATTCCATCACTTCCACTAGCTTTGTTCATAGTGATGCTTCCTAAGGCCCACTTGACTTCGCATTCCAGGATGTCTGGCTCTAGGTGAGTGATCACAGCATCGTGATTACCTGGGTCATGAAGATCTTTTTTGTACAGTTCTTCTGTGTACTCTTGCCACCTCTTCTTAATATCTTCTGCTTCTGTTAGGTCCATACCATTTCTGTCCTTTATAGAGCCTATCTTTGCATGAAATGTCCCCTTGGTATCTCTAATTTTCTTGAAGAGATCTCTAATCTTTCCCATTCTATTGTTTTCCTCTATTCTTTTGCAGTGATCACTGATGAAGGCTTTGTTATCTCTCCTTGGTATTCTTTGGAACTCTGCATTCAAATGAGCGTATCTTCCTTTTCTCCTTTGCTTTTTGCTTCTCTTCTTTTCACAACTATTTGTAAGGCCTCCTCAGACAGCCATTTTGCTTCTTTTGCATTTCTTTTTCTTGGGAATGGTCTTGCTCCCTGTCTCCTGTACAATGTCACAAACCTCCATCCATAGTTCTTCAGGTACTCTATCAGATCTAGTCCCTTAAATTTATTTCTCACTTCCACTGTATAATCATAAGGGATTTGATTTAGGTCATACTTGAATGGTCTAGTGGTTTTCCCTACTTTCTTCAATTTAAGTCTGAATTTGGCAATAACTAGTTCATGATCTGAGCCACAGTCAGCTCCCAGTCTTGGTTTTGCTGTCTGTATAGAGCTTCTCCATCTTTGGCTGGAAAGAATATAATTAGTCTGTTTTTGGTGTTGACCATCTGGTGATATCCATGTGTAGAGTCTTCTCTTGTGTTGTTGGAAGAGGGTGTCTGCTATGACCAATGTGTTCTCTTGGCAAAACTCTATTAGCCTTTGCCCTGCTTCATTCTGTACTGCAAGGCCAAATTTGCCTGTTACTCCCGGTGTTTCTTGACTTCATACTTTTGCATTCCAGTTCCCTATAATGAAAAGGACATCTTTTTGGGGTGTTAGTTCAGAAGGTCTTGTAGGTATTTATAGAACCATTCAACTTCAGCTTCTTCAGCATTACTGGTCAGTGCATAGACTTGGATTACCGTAATATAAAATGGTTTGCCTTGGAAACAAACAGAGATCATTCTGTCATTTTTGAGATTGCATCCAAGTACTGCATTTGGACTCTTTTGTTGACTGTGATGGCTACTCCTTTTCTTCTAAGGGGTTCTTGCCCACAGTAGTAGATATAATGGTCATCTGAGCTACATTCACCCATTCCAGTCAATTTTAATTCGCTGATTCCTCAAATGTCAGTGTTCACCCTTGCCATGTAGTAGGTGAGTACAAAAAGTAGTATAACACTCACAAGGACTGCCACCCAAAATCTTTCTTAGAGTTCTTGGCTTACTTTCACTTGGAGCTGAAGGTAAAAAAAAGTTTAGATGGTAGAGCCATCCAATAGAAAAAGCTGGAAGAGAGCTACGGAATAGAGAAGCTGAGACCAGCATCCAATTGCTACATACATGAAGACAGACAAAGAAACTTTCTGTGTGGGAAGCAAATGATATTTAAGGACTGTTGACAATAGCTGCTGTTATAATCCTCCCCACTAAAACACACATCCCAGACAATTACACAGACAACTCTAACCAGTGTTCAAGGATCACCTCATTCTAATCTTATATAAATTATTCCAGAGTAAGAGAGTGATAAGGCTAAAACAGGGCTTCCTAGGTGGCACTAATGGTAAAGAGCCTGCCTGCCAATGCGAGAGATATAAGAGACAAAAGATACGGGTTTGATTCCTGAGCTGGGAAGATCCCTTGGAGGACGACATGGCAACCCTCTTCAGTGTTCTTGCCTGGAGAATCCCATAGACAGAGGAGCCTTGTGGGTCATAGTCCAAAGCGTTGCAAAGAATTGGACATGACTGAAGTGACTTAGCACACACACACAAGGCTGAAATAACATTAATACCAACACCCGAAGAAAACTGTATGAGAAAGAAATAATATGATTTATGAAATAGATGGAGAAATTTTAAGCAGCATAATAGCAAATTCAACCCAAACAAAAACATATTTGTATTTATACACATGGACAAACTCGTTCACCATTCAACAAACATTTTTGAGCCAGTATGTGCCTAGCAGCCACATAACAACTTTAGACACATCACACATCAGAGAACACATACACAAAGATCTCTTAGAGTCTAGCAGAAGGAAATAAATGAGAATCTGTAAATAACAGAGTCCCTAGTATCAGCCTTGACTGAGACAGTGGTTTTCTTAGTGCTGCCCAAGACTGCCGTAGTTTTGAAAAACCACATCTTACTGATGACTCATACTGAGCTTACGGTTAAAAGGAATTCCCCAACTTTTGTTTTGTTTCACATGAGCTGTGACCAGGTCTCTTTCCAATCAGGTTATTATGACATATATCAGATATACCAAATATCAAAAAAACAAAGGATAAAATAATGAATACCCAGACATTTGCCTCTAGCTTGAACAATGAAACTTAAAACATTCTGTTGGACCTGCTGTGTAGTGCTCCCTGCTTGTGTTTCTTCTCTCTACACAGAGTTATCTCTAATGTAAATTTGTTTCCAGTTTTGCTACATATTTCTGTGTATTTTCAAGCCATAGGAAGTATTATTTGCATATTTTAAAGCCTTATATAAATGTATTTGAGGAATGTAACAAAAGCTGTTTGCCTAGAGGGTTTGGCCTGTAATAGCCCCTGTGATAAGGCTGTTATAAGGCTGGAAAGATAATCTGCAAATTTAGTAAAACCAAAATGCAAAATGGTAACAATTATTTGCTGCTTACCAGAAATGCACCTAAAACAAAAGGACTTTAAATATTTAATAAAAAATCACAACTATAAAAATATAGCAAACATAATAGTTACAATTTACAGAGTGCACATAAGGTCCTTCATCTTCTCTAAACTATGTGGATTATTTAATTTTCACAAAAACATCATTTTTTTAGGTCTTCTTAAAGACTTACAAAAACGTTTCATAATTATATCTATAAAGACATGGTCATTTTTTTAGATTCCAAAGTACTTTATAAGTCATTATGGTAACTAATTATTACAGCATATTATAATTTCATTTTCTATTGTTGTAGATTTTTATTGATGTAATGGATTTCTGTACTAATATATATCTAGTCACCCTGTTGAACTCTCTAATTCATTGTATTAATTCTAATGATTCTTTGGTAGATCCTCTTGGGCTTTCTATAAATATAAATATATTTTCTGCAGTAACTGACAGTAATGTTTCTTTATAATCTTTATACTTTTTTATTTCTTATTCTATTTATACTGAGATGACTAGTATCTCCACGTAAATGTTTTATTGCAGTTATGAGTGTGTAGAGGGTACTGTGTATGAAAGTGTGGTAGTGCCTCAGTCATGTCTGACTCTTTGCAGCCAATGGACTGTGGCCTGCCACGTTCCTCTGTCCAAGATTACCGGCATGGGTTGCCATTTCCTTCTCCAGGGGATCTTCCTGACCCAGGGATCGAACCTGGGTCTCCCGCATTTTAGGCAGATTCTTTACTGTCTGAGCCACCTGGGAAGCTCATTGACAGTAGGGCTGCCGTTTACAAAGCACCACAAACTGAATGGCTTAAATAACAGGAATTTATTCTCTTACCATTTTGGATGTTGGAAATCAAGGTGTTGAGACTTCCTTGACGGTCCATTGGTTAAGACTCCCTTTCCAATGCAGAGGGTGCAGGGTTCCATCCCTGATGGGGGAATAAGGTCACATGTGCTGTGGAGTAAGGCCAAAAACTGAAAAGAAATGAAGGTGTTGACAGGGTTGAACATGAGGAAAGTTTCTCTTCCAGGCTTGTTTCCTTGACTGTCTTTATAGTAACACTCTTCCCGTAAACATCTGTCTCTAAATTTCCCCTTTTTTAAAAGGATACCAGTCATGTTTGATTAGGGTCCACCCTAATGACTTCATTTTAACTTGATTGCTTCTGTAGAAACCTTATCTCCAAATAAGGTCACATTCTGAAGTCCTGGGAGTTAAGACTTCAGTTAATTTGGGGGCAGGGAGACACAATACAACCCACAACAGAGAGCATCCTTGTCTTATTCCTGACTTTAGAACGAATACTGCTAACATTCACTTTCAATTACATTTTTTATAGATTTTTATCAGATTAGTCTTTTGTTGGTCAAGACTTTTCTTCATACACATTCTTTTCCACTGCAGAATCAGCACGTCAAGTAAGCCATGCAGCTCCAGCATTCTTGCTGTGACTGCTGCCCTTGCAAGGGGCACCCCTTGTAATTATTAAAAGAGTTCATCTATGTGAAGTACTTAGAGCAGCCTGCCAGGTAATGTGGGAAAAGTATTATTGCCAGTGATTACTCTCAAGGTTTATTTCAACTCTGAAACATGTAACTAATCCCAGACCCTAGGAAAGTATGGGGAATGCCCAGTTCATTCTCAGAAGTTGCAAATATTTTTGTTCTATGTAGTTTTTTTTTAATCTCTAAAGGAAGAGAGAATTGATGACATTATGTCACAAAAATGTGCACTTCCTGTTAAGTAAGTTTGCATCAGCCCTGGGACTGGATCTTCGTTCTTGAGCTGCATCGTTTCTCTCTTAATATTGCTGCTCCACTCTGTGAATTTCTCTACCAGTCATATCCTCTCCTCCCTCTGAGTTTCTGCTTTCTCAGAACTTGGCTTATGGATACAGCTTCATTGACCACTGCTCCCCCGGCCACCACTACTCTTATTTCCACAGTGTCCATCGTCTGTTTGAGCCTTGTTTGAATTCAGATTTCCAAGAAGGAAGTCTGATTGGCTCAGATCATCACATTTTGCCCTTCTTTGGCTGCCGTGGAGAGAAGAGTCCCAGCCATCAAGATGATCACCTAAATACCAGGAGCTGTGGCTGGGACAGTTCCATAAGAGTATGCTATGATGAGCAGGTAGTAATCTATCTATGTGAAAATATGTATGTAAAAAAGGAGTTGGAAGTAGAACATAAAACAAAACATTAGATTCATTTTATGTAAGGATATAAGTGCAAAAGTCCCGATTGAATCATGATCTTTGTGAATCTGGTCCCTGCGATTGTATACTGCACAGCAGCGTTAGACAGTAGTCTTACCCACAAGCCAGGACCCAACATCATATTTAGAAAGAAAAATACTACAGGCGTTGCTGCTTAATCAGGATAGCACAACAATGCCTGTGGAGTTTGATTATGTGATATTTTGGAGGAGACTCTTGAGAGTCCCTTGGACTGCAAGGAGATCCAACCAGTCCATCCTAAAGGAAATCAGTCCTGAATGTTCATTGGAAGGACTGATGTTGAAGCTGAAACTCCAATACTTTGGCCACCTGATGTGAAGAACTGACTCATTTGAAAAGACCCTGATGCTGGGAAAGATTGAAGGCAAGAGAAGGGGACGACTGAGGATGAGAGATGGTTGGATGGCATCACTGACACAATGGACATGAGTTTGAAAAAGCTCCGGGAGTTGGTGATGGACAGGGAGGACTGGCGTGCTGCAGTCCATGGGGTCGGAGTAGGACATGACTGAGCAACTGAACTGAACTGAACTGATATTTTTGTGCATGTTTTCTTCAGTGTGACAAGACTTAAAATACAGTAAGTCTATTCATCTTAAAGGGTAATTGTCTCCACGGATCTGTTTTGGTTGCCACTAATGCTCAGTGAATATTTACAGAATGAATTTATGTAGAGATCAAATTAATATTTTTGATAGTCAATAAACCTAATAGAGTCAACTAAAATTCCTCAGAATTTGATAGTTTACATCGGTAGCATGGCCATGTATAGAAAAATTGTGCAAAATTCATAAAAGTTTTTATATTTATCAACAATAATTATAAAATATAGATTGCCTTCACAATGGCAAAAACAGCAGAGAAAAATTTACAGTAAAACTAAACTAGAATATTTTGAAGAAAGCTACAAAATTTTACTTAGGTATATATAGAAAGTTTAGAATAACCTTTCTGGATTTAAAAAAAAAACAAAACTGAATATAAAAACAAAACAAAACTTAATATTAAAAAGAACAAAAGAGCAACATTTCCCAAGTCCACTTATTGATATAACTCAATTATAATCAACATGATATTAAATGGATTGTTGAGAAGAATGAATATATGAAAATAACATGAAAAATTTGGAAAGCAAGATACAGTGCATAAAGAAAAAAGTGAGTGACTAGTACATCAATCTGTAGGTCAGTTGAATACAATACTTCATCCTAAAAATTCTCCCTGAACACTTCATGCTAGTTTATATACCACAGCACATATACATTCATACAGTGGCTGTGAAGGCCACAGCATTAACCAATGACAAGAGGTAAGATTATTCTATAAATAATGCTGAGGAATTGCTTTTCAGAAAAAACTCAAATCGGACTTTCAGCTTATATTACAAACCAAAATTATTTCCAGAATTTTTTTACTTAAATGAAATAAACAAAAATGGGAAGCTCAGGTGGCTCAGTGGTAAAGAATCTGCCTGCTAATTCAGGAGATGTGGAAGATGCGGGTTTGATCCCTGGGTCGGGAAGATCCCCTGGAGGAGGAAATGGCAACCCACTCCAGTATTTTTGCCTGGAAAATCCCATGGACAGAGACCTGGTGGGCTAGGTTCATGGGGTCACAAAGAGTTAGACACAACTGAGTGACTGGACATGAGTACAACAAACAAAAATATGAAAAAAGGCACCAAATATGACTGGCAAAAGAGTTAATACAATTAATATATCAAGAGTTTCAAAAACAGATAAAAAGAAAACACCCTTGTAAAAAGAAAGCACTTTAAATAAATACAAACAGCCAATTAAAATATGTATTATTAAGTAAAATACATATGTAAAAATGCTATTTTCCTCTATCAATATAAGAATTGCTTATAATAATACTTAAGGCAATAGTATAATAACATGATCATTTATTATACTGCTGCTAGAAGGAGAAATTAGTATATCGTTTTTGGAAAGTGAGCTTTAAGAAAATCATACATTTGAACTGTTATAAATCTATTCTTAAAAAAAATGAAGTATACCAATACTTATATTTAAGATTCTATTTTTATTCATAAATTAAATCAGGAATAAATCATTATGTTCAATGATGGAATAATCAAGAAATAAATTATAATACTGTGTGATAGAATTTTTTAAATACTACTTAATGAAAGAGAAGAATGCTTACAAAATAGTATTTAGTGAAAGAAAAAACAGAATATTTTACTTTATATGCTGTATAGAGTAAATTCTTTTAGCATTTAAACATATAATAATTGATTTTTAAAATCTGACTATTTGTGAAGGACTTATATGGTTCATGATATAGAATATGTTTTCATTTAGGAAAACTGCATGTAAAAGATTTCAGGTTCTTTTCTAATGTGTGCTTGTATACATGTTTCTTTAATTGTCCAT
This sequence comes from Bos mutus, assembly GCF_027580195.1. Classification (NCBI taxonomy): domain Eukaryota; kingdom Metazoa; phylum Chordata; class Mammalia; order Artiodactyla; family Bovidae; genus Bos; species Bos mutus. Next base: position 73,704,946 of record NC_091625.1, read on the forward strand.
CAGCTCATTTATTTTTATGTCTCTACATAGACAGCCCTAAAGTCTTTGATATCGAGTACTCAACAAATGTGAATATTGAAAAAAATTTTGCTTTCTTTCTAATACATCATCCTCAAGCACCATCCCCATTGCAGGTTAGAGTTAGATGCACTGCCTTGGATTGAGAGCATTGGGTTGGTAGACTTATGAATTCAAGAGACCACTGATGATATGGTGCCCCAGATAGTCATTGAGGAGGTGACCACTTGGGATTTGGGCAGACAACTGTCCCTGCAGAGGACTCTATTTTAAAGCACAGCAATAACAGAAATAAAAAGGTCTCCAAAACTAAGACCTCTTGACTTATTATTCCAAATCTATTATAGTTAATAAATCTCAGAGCTGTATTATAAAGCAAATCAGTTCAGTTCAGTTCAATCGCTCAGTCGTGCCCAACTCTTTGTGACCCCATGATCCGCAGCACGCCAGGCCTCCCTGTCCATCACCAACTCCCAGAGTCCACCCAAACCCATGTCCATTGAGTCGGTGATGCCATCCAACCAACTCATCCTCTGTCATTGCCTTCTCCTCCTGCCCTAGATCTTTCCCAGCATCAGGGTCTTTTCAGGCAAGTCAGCTGTTCACATCAGATGGCCAAAGTATTGGAGTTTCAGCCTCAGCATCAGTCCTTCCAATGAACACCCAGGACTAATCTCCTTTAGGATGGTCTGGTTGGATCTCCTTGCAGTCCAAGGGACTCTCAAGAGTCTTCTCCAACACCACAGTTCAAAAACATCAATTATTCAGTGCTCAGCTTTATTTATAGTCCAACTCTCACATCCATGCATGACCACTGGAAAAACCATAGCCTTGACTAGATGGACCTTTGTGGACAAAGTAATGTCTCTGCTTTTTAATATTCTGTCTAGGTTGGTCATAACTTTCCTTCCAAGGAGTAAGCATCTTTCAATTTCATGGCTGCAGTGATTTTGGAGCCCAGAAAAATAAAGTCGTCTACTGTTTCCCCCATCTATTTGCCATAAAGTGATGGAACCGGATGCCATGATCTTAGTTTTCTGAATGTTGAGCTTTAAGCCAACTATTTCACTCTCCTCTTTCACTTTCATCAAGAGGCTCTTTAGTTCTTCTTCACTTTCTGCCATAAGGGTTGTGTCATCTGCATATCTGAGGTTATTGATATTTCTCCCAGCAATCTTGATTCCAGCTTGTACTTCATCCAGGCAGCATTTCTCATGATGTACTCTGCATATAAGTTAAATAAGCAGGGTGACAATATACAGCCTTGACGTACCCCTTTTCCTATTTGGAACCAGTCTGTTGTTCCATGTCCAGTTCCGACTGTTGCCTCCTGACCTGCATACAGGTTTCTCAAGAGGCAGGTCAGGTGATCTGGTATTCCCATCTCTTTCAGAGTTTTCCACAGTTTATTGTGATCCACACAATCAAAGGCTTTGGCATAGTCAATAAAGCAGAAATAGATGTTTTTCTTGAACTCTCTTGCTTTTTCCATGATCCAGTGGATGTTGGCAATTTGAGCTCTTGTAAAGCAAATCAGTTACTTACAAATAATTAATTTGGGTGAAATTGAGGTCAGGACACTTTGAAATCTACAGGAATGCTAAATATTCCCTACCAGATAGTGTACTTCCCAGGTATGGTACCTAGAAGTGTTTGAGCAATATAAACCATTTATATCTATAGTGAGAATTTATATGCTCATATACACATTTACTTATTCAATATTTTATCGACATGAAGGCAGGGGCCATGTCAGTTTTGTTTGCTACTTTATATTCTGCACCTTGCATACCACCTGCCACCTAGAAAACTCAAACAAATATTTGGTGAATGAAAGAATGAATGAACCAATATTGGAATGAACCCACCTTAAATTTTAGGACCAGCTGATTGATTGTGTAAGATGATATCTTTCTTCTTGTTCAAGAGCTTTCAGTTTCATCATGTACATTTCTTTTATCTTCATTCGGACCCAACATGTATATAGAATAAAGAAAAGACTGGGCCTAACGCTGTCACTTAATGGTTTCCTGTTTCTGTCATGATGTCTTGGATAGACCTATTCTGGGTCCGTATATAGGTTCATAGATTTTGCTCATTTATTAGAGTACAAAACATTTTTTATGGAAAATTACCCTATTATTTGGGGTATCAAATGGCTAGGAGACATTTGTATGAAACAATTAAACATGAAGTTAGCATTGTTCAAGTAGGATCATTGAATGCAATATTTGATTTGTGTGTGTGTAGTTTTTTTGGTGATCAACCTTATACAAGCTCGTTAGAAAAGTTAGAATATAACATATTAAAAAGAAAATATTGCACATACTCCCCTATTCAGAACCAACCACTGTTCTTTTGATGTATCGATTTCCTTTCAGTCTAGAATAAAAATTTTTAGCACTAACAGAGCCCTTGGAATGCATGTAAATATATTCTGAAAAGAATGAAGGAAAGAACAAGCTGGGGAAGATAAACCAGGCTAGAAATATGAAAAGCATAAAAAGTGATAAGAAAGAAAACACAAACTTTCGTTATTTATTTTTTAGTGTCAAAGGAACTTGAATTTGTATAGATTCAATTTGAACTCCCCTCAACTAGAACCCACTGGTAAATAATTACAGAATTAAAAATCCAGACTATGTCACAGCAATCAAATAAAACCAACCAAACATCCCGCCTATTTCCCCATTGCCACCAAAGTGATCTCTGAGAATTTTCTGCTCAGTTTATACCAGATCTTGATTCTTAGATGAAACCCACTGGGGACAAATTTTATTATTTCCTTTCTTATATTTACATGGTATTTCATGAGCATGTAACAAAGACTGATTCAAACTTTGTGTTCAATAGGTTGGTCATTTTTTATGAGGTGATTTTAGAAGACTGGCTTCCCTGGTGGGTCAGATGGTAAAGCGTCTGCTTGCAATGCGGGATACCAGAGTTTGATCCCTGGGTTGGGAAGATCCCCTGGAGAAGGAAATGGCAACCCACTCCAGTACTCTTGCCTGGAAAATCCCATGGACAGAGGAGCCTGGTAGGTTACATTCCATGGGGTTGCAAAGAGTCGGACATGACTGAGCGACTTCACTTTCACTTTAGAAAATATAAGATAAAATGATTGTGGTAAATAAGCATGGATCATACAAAAGCTATTTTCATAGCAGGAGTGATTGTTGAAGTAAAAAAATTAGAAATAATATAAATGTTTTATAATAAAAACTGAGTTAAATAAATTATTGCATTTTGATAAAATATAGTGGTATCACTGAATGTTAATTGCATGAGAATATTATCATAATATTTGAATTAAAAAGCTATAGTAAATTACTGTATGTGGTATGAATCTATCATAATATTTGAATTAAAAAGCTATAGTAAATTACTGTATGTGGTATAAACTACTGTATGTGGAGAAATGTATTTTTACTTAGAAAATAGACTGGAAGAATATATGTCCAATTGTTCAGTAGAATGCTGGAATCATGATTTTATTACTTATGTGCGATCATATGTGTTTTTAGTATTTCCCACATTTTCTACAATGAGTATATATTTCAGTAGATTGTCCTATTTAGACAGGCTGACAATGTGAACCTAGTTAAGCCATCAGGCATTCTTTACCCAGAGTACTTGAGCTCCAAGAAGGTCCATGGATAGGTGTCAAAGAATTTGTGAACCCCATGAGATGCTGTGCAGGATGCTGTGTTTGTATATATATTGTTCTTAGAAAAATGAAAGTGAAAGTGTTAGTCACTCAGTCGTGTCTGACTCTTTGTGACCCCGTGGACTGTAGCCTGCCAGACTCCTCTGTCCATGGGATTCTCCAGGCAAGAATACTGGAATGGGTTGCCATTCCTTTTTGCAGGGGATCTTCCTGACCCAGGGATTGAAGCTGGAGCTTCCCCCATTGCAGGCCACCAGGGAAGTCAATGTTCTTAGAAGAGGATCCATATTTCACTGAATTCTCAAAGTGGTCTGTGACCCTCTAAGGCCTAAGGAAAACTGCTTTCTGGTAACCTGTTCTAAATCCTGCTCAAGATGACATTTCAAAGTAGGTGTCTCCACACTTCTTATTTCAAAGACTCTATGTATATAAGCTCTTTGGCTAAGTGAGCCTGTCACATTAAATTTTAGCTTTCTATGTATATTTGAAACAAAGCCAGAATACTTAAGAGCACAAATAAAATTAACATTTACTGGAAACTATAGCAGAAAAGGTAAATTATTTATTGTGTGATAAGAACTATATCTTATCATCAAAACTCCAATATATCTTGATTCCTGTAAGAGTAAGAATCAAAATTTCATATTACAACTGAACAGCCTAATCATTTATTACTGTTATTTATCTTTCTTATTAAATGTATTTTGAAGCATTACCTACTGAAGAAGCATTCATCTTTGTTCCCTCTTTATTTAAATAACCATATGACATTGACTTTACAAGAGTTCAAATGGTCTTTGGCTGAAAGTGATAAAATCCTAAACTGATCTTTATGAACTTATTTGTATTTTCCTCCTGTAAATGGAGATAGCAAGGGCCTCAAAGCTGTCCTGTGCTTGCTGCTTGTGGAGCCTAAAATCATATAGGGCCCGTGCCAACACCACCCACATACTTGAAACCCTGAAGGACATTAGTTTGTTTTTCTTTCAAAAATTAAGTTGCTTGAAATATTTTTTACTTTGTTCTTAACTTTTATTTTGGATAATTGTACACACAACTCATAAAACACTTCTTTCATTCATTAACTGATGAACTGCACTCTGGCTACAAAGACCACATCATAAGTACTTGCTAAAGTTATAAGGAGAAAGAAGTGGATTCATTTTTAATTTATTATTCAATAAAATTATTATTTCCCATGTGGGACAGATACAGAATTTGTGGCTTTTTTGAAATACCAACCTGCAGCCTCATTTCTGTCCAGAGAACAGTACAGCCTTTTTGAGTCTGACCCTATAAAGTGTTTTGTTTATTTGCTTTTTAATTCCAGGGTTGATCTTGCAGTCTTTACACACACTGTTTCATGGTGAACATTGGAAACCTGCCTCCATAGTCTTTGGGGGGAAGAAAGTTGTGGTGGTTCTCCTTTTAAAACAAGTTCTTCCCGATGCACAGCAGCCAGTTTGGATTTTGAAGAATTTTGTCTAAAACTGTGACATTTTTGTGGATTTTTGCACGTTGCAATGTCCTTTTTTGATGAGAGAGGACGGTGCTGCCTTGCTGTGACACACTCACTTCCTGGTTGCATTTGGTAACTTCCCAGGACCTACAGTGTATTCCACTGAAGTTTTCAGTATAAATCTCTAGCTCTTAAAGATTAAAAATATTGTTCTAATAGACAGCACTCTAAGAATTAGTCACCCAGGTCTATAATTAGGGTTATGATCAGAAGATTCTGATTAGGCCACCAGGAAAAGCAGGGCAGAAGGGCAGAAACCAAAGATCCGAGAACACAAGGAAGAAGTTTCCTGGAAGAGACTGCTGGTAATTCTGCCGTGTTTGGCAGAATAAGGTTTAAGAGTAGAAATACTTCAACTTTTCAACTTAAAAAAAAACCTTTTCAACTTTTTCCTAAGCCTTAAACTTTTCAAAATCTGAAACACAGAGAATTGGCAGCAATGTATGGAGAAGGCGTACATTTGGTTAACATATTCCATTGTGTGTTAAATGTAGTTTCCAACTACTGATGTTCAATAGATGCAAACTTATTATGGTGTTCCTGGTAGCTCAGACGGTAAAGAGTCTGCCTGCAGTGCGGGAAACCTAGGTTCAATCCCTGGGTCGGGATGATGGCAACCCACTCCAGTATTCTTGCCTAGAAAATCCCATGGAGGGAGGAACTTGACAGGCTACAGACCATAGGGTCGCAAAGAGTTGGACACGATTGAACGATTTAGTTTTCAAAATAAAATGGAATCAATATTATGTTATAATCTTTAAGCTTAACAAATGTTAATAACTAGCTATTATATAAGCTAGTCAATATTAATAATTAAATTATTATAATTTTCACTGTCATTCAGTTCAATTCAGTCGCTCAGTCGTGTCCGACTCTTTGCGACCCCATGAATCGCAGCATGCCAGGCCTCCCTGTCCATCACCATCTCCCGGAGTTCACTCAGACTCACGTCCATCAAGTCAGTGATGCCATCCAACCATCTCATCCTCTGTCGTCCCCTTCTCCTTCTGCCCCCAATCCCTCCCAGCATCAGAGTCTTCCAATAAGTCAACTCTTCGCATGAGGTGGCCAAAGTACTGGAGTTTCAGCTTTAGCATCATTCCTTCCAAAGAAATCCCAGGGCTGATCTCCTTCAGAATGGACTGGTTGGATCTCCTTGCAGTCCAAGGGACTCTCAAGAGTCTTCTCCAACACCACAGTTCAAAAGCATCAATTCTTCGGCACTCAGCTTTCTTCACAGTCCAACTCTCTTACCCATACATGACCACAGGAAAAACCATAGCCTTGACTAGATGAACCTTTGTTGGCAAAGTAATGTCTCTGCTTTTGAATATGCTATTTAGGTTGGTCATAACTTTCCTTCCAAGAAGTAAGCGTCCTTTAATTTCATGGCTGCAATCACCATCTGCAGTGATTTTGGAGCCCAGAAAAATAAAGTCTGACACTGTTTCCACTGTTTCCCCATCTATTTCCCATGAAGTGATGGGACCAGATGCCATGATCTTCATTTTCTGAATGTTGAGCTTTAAGCCAACTTTTTCACTTTCCACTTTCACTTTCATCAAGAGGCTCTTTAGTTCCTCTTCACTTTCTGCCATAAGGGTGGTGTCATCTGCATATCTGAGGTTATTGATATTTCTCCCGGCAATCTTGATTCCAGCTTGTGTTTCTTCCAGTCCAGCATTTCTCATGATGTACTCTGCATATAAGTTAAATAAGCAGGGTGACAATATACAGCCTTGACGTCCTCCTTTTCCTATTTGGAACCAGTCTGTTGTTCCATGTCCAGTTCTAACTGTTGCTTCCTGACCTGCATACAAATTTCTCAAGAGGCAGATCAGGTGGTCTGGTATTCCCATCTCTTGAAGAACTTTCCCCAGTTTATTGTGATCCACAATCCCATCCCATCCCATCCATCCCACCCCATCCCATCCATCCCATCCCATCCCATCCCATCCCATCCATCCCACCCCAGGCCACCACACCCCACCCCACCCCATCCCACCCACCTCACCCCATCCCATCCACCCCATCCCATCCCATCCCATCCACCCCATCCCATCCCATCCCATCCATCATCCCACCCCATCCCATCCCATCCACCCCACCTCATCCCATCCCATCCATCCCACCCCATCCCATCCCACCCATCCCACCCCAGGCCAGGCATAGTCAATAAAGCAGAAATAGATGTTTTTCTGGAACTCTCTTGCTTTTTCCATGATCCAGCGGATGTTGGCAATTTGATCTCTGGTTCCTCTGCCTTTTCTAAAACCAGCTTGAACAACAGGAAGTTCACAGTTCACATATTGCTGAAGCCTGGCTTGGAGAATTTTGAGCATTACTTTGCTAGCCTGTGAGATGAGTGCAATTGTGCGGTAGTTTGAGCATTTTTTGGCATTGCCTTTCTTTAGGATTGGAATGAAAACTGACCTTTTCCAGTCCTGTGGCCACTGAATACTGCAAAAAAATCTTTCCAGTGGAAATCTTTCCCTTTTTATAGACTCATGAACCTTGGGGATGAGGTTCTCATGCTCAACCACATCACTAAACATCCCAGACTTTTCTAAGTGAATTTCATCTAACAAGAGATTTGTTGTTTAGTTGCCAAGTTGTGTCCAACTCCTTTGCGACCCCATGGACTGTAGCCTGCCAGGTTCTTTCTCTCCATGGGATTTCCTAGGCAAGAATACTGGAGTGGGTTGTCCTTTCCTTCTCCAGGGATCTTCCTGACCCCGGGATAGAATCTGCATCTCCTGTATTGGCAGGTGGGTTTTTTACCACTGAGTCACCAGGGAAGCCCAATAGGAGAACACTTGTCTTTTATTGGCACAATCAGCTGATATCCAGGGAATATTTCTCTATAGTTTCAATATGGAAGCACACACCTGGTTTTCACCCTTCTTGGCAATGCAATGACTTCAACACTACTCAGTTTTTCTTCCAACTCTCTGATCTTTACAAAACGCACGATTTCTGTCTCCATTCAATTTAGTCACTCTATGATAATAATTTAAATTTCATCATCATTTAGTACTACTTTATTGCTAGTATCGCAAACTCTTAACATTTTTAAATTCCGCCCCCCCCACCACAAAAGCTTTTTTTTTGGCTCCATTTGTTTTCTTACTTCTACTAGTCAGTTGGATATCCCTGTTTTCTACTTCAGGTCCTAATGATCCTCCAATCTTCTTGTTCAGTGGCCCTCTAACTCTAGTGTATATCGTAATTACTCATTGAACTATATTCTGTGGGCCTTACCTCCAGAGTTTTGGATTCCATAAGTCTGAGACGAGGCCTGAGAATTTACAGTTCTAACAGGTTTCAAGTGATGTTGCTGCTGCTCTGGAAACTGCCCTCTGAGTCACTATTCTTGTTCAGTAACAAAACTTACATTCGCTTAGAGAAAAAAGTGGTTAAAATCAGGATTTTTGGAATCAAAGACACCTAAGCTCAAGTTCTGCCTCATCAATTTTTGATATTTTAAAAATTTAAATAATCTATTCATTAAAAAATTGCATATCACTTTTTCAATTGGTGTGTTACTTTATTCCATCATCACCAGTATGGCCGAACATATTTTTCAGTATTATCAGTTGTTTGCCTTTCATTTTTGTGAGCTATCAATCTCACATCTGTTTGTCTCTTTTTCAGTGATTGATACAAATTTTTATACATTTTAGGTGTGAATTTTTCATTTCTTACTGTACAATTTTTATTTTATTACAGTCTATTAAAATGTTGGAGAAGACTCTTGAAAGTCCCTTGGACAGCAAGGAGATCAAACCAGTCAATCCTAAAGGAAATCAGTCCTGAATATTCATTGGAAGGACTGATGTTGAAGCTGAATCTCCAATACTTTGGCCACCTGATGTAAAGAACTGACTCATTGGAAAAGACCCTGATGCTGGGAAAGAGTGAAGGCAAGAGAAGGGCACGACAGAGGATGAGATGGTTGGATAACGTCACTGACTCAATGGACATGAGTTTTAGCAAGCTCTGGAATGGACAGGGAAGCCTGGAGTGCTGCAATCCATGGGGTCGCAAAGAGTCAGATACGACTGAGCAACTCAACTGAACTGACAGTCTATTTCTTGTGTTTCAACTATATATCTGGTATCTTTTTAACATCTTAATGTAATCAAGGTTATCAATCTTTTACACTATAGTTTTTTGGCTTTTGCATCCTATTTAATACAAAAGGCCTTTCCTACTTGAGGTCATGAACTGATACTCCAGCTCCCCTTTTGGTGCTTTCCTAGGTTTAAAAATTTTTTATTCTATTTTTATGCTTTCTGAAACTAATTTTTTCAGGTATTATACTGTAGGTATCTAATTTTTATTTTATCCATATTAACTATTTCTAATTGCTAAGTCATATCCGACTTTTTTGTGACCCCATGGACTATAGTCCGCCAGGCTCTTATATCCATGGGATTTTCCAGGCAAGAATACTGGAGTGGGTTGCCATTTCTTTCTCCAGGGGATCTTCCCAACCCAGAGATCGAAACCATGTCTCCTGCATTGCAGGCAGATTCTTCACCACTGAGCCACCTGGGAAGCTCATGCTTATTAACAGTTCATCTTTTACCATTTTCTTGAAATGCTACCCCTTTCGTATATCAATACCATCATATGTATGAGTCTATTCTGTTTGGTTGTTTTATCTAATATTGCACCAATGCCACACTGTTGCTTGTGTGTTTTGCTCTCTAGTAGAATCAGTCTGCCTTATCCCTACCCACCCACGTTTGCTTCTTCCAAGAAAAATTTTGTTGGCATTTTTGTTTAGTTTTGTGTTGCTTTGTATATTAGTTTGGGGAAAACTGACATCTTCAATGTGATGGATCCTCTCATCTGTGCACATAGTATCCGCTCCACTTATTCAAGTCTTCTTTTATACCTGTCAGGTAGGTCATATGATTGATTTCCTTGTTGTTGGTATTATTACATTTATCCCTAGGTACTTTGTATTTAATTGAAAACCCTTTCTTCTGCATAGTTCCTTCTCCTGCTCTCATTCTGCTACTCTTAATTCCATAAACTGTCCATTTTATGAATGACCACTTTGGAGATTCTATTAGTATTCCCCCTTTTCCACACTGTTTAATTTGTTCCCATACAATGTGGCCTCCTTTTCCATCACTGTAAAAAGTTACTCTTTAAATTGCTACAGGTGATCCCTAAATTGCCAAGTCCTATCATTTTTCCTCAATTTTTCTCTTCCTCAGTTCTCCACATCAATTCCTATGTCCTTCTCAAATTTTCCTCCTTCTGTGTCCATGGCATTTCAGTCTCTTGGCTGTCATTTTTATTACACTATCTTTGCCTCTTATCTGGCTTGTTATTCTCCCATTTTGCAAACATAATGCTCTTCTTGAATGACCTTCTCTTTCTACATGCTTTCTTCCTATGTGCTCCAGACTGGTAAGGATTTCTATGTGCCTCCATCAATAATACAAGCACTCGGCATATTGTAGGTGATGAATAAAGGCTTCTTAGACAAATGAATGACGCTCATGGTAGCTTCTTCTCTGTCCATGGTATTTTCCAGGCAAGAATGCTGGAGTGGGTTGCCTTTGCCTCTTCCAGGGGATCTTCCCAACCGAGGGATTGAACCCATGTCTCCTGTGTCTCCTGAACTGCAGGCAGATTCTTTACCAACTGAGCATCAGAGAAGCTCATTATCAACACCAGTGTCAGGCGCTTACTGATTATTATTCAAATTTCTACTTACTTGCTATTTTTGTGCTTCATTATAGTCTCATTCTACTTTTGGTCTTATTCCCCTCTTCCATTCTAATCAAAGAAGGTATTCACTATTCCCTAATGTCTTTGTTCCTGATGTTTTCTCTTAGATTCTTTACATTTTTATTTGTTGAAATTCCGTCTATTATTTAAAGTCCTTTTTTTCTTGGCAGTCTTTTCTCATTTTCCTTGATTTCATGTAATCTCTTCCACTTTTGAATCTTCATACTCTTTGATTTCTGCTACTCTCATTGCATCTATATTCATTAATAATGAAAATCTATTTTTAAAGCAGGCAAAGATTTAAAAGAATGATAATTCCCAATCTTGACAAGGGCAAGGGAAAAGAAAGTCTCACACCACACCTTGTTGGTAAGAATTTATAGAGAATAATTTAACAACATGTATCAAAGCCTTAAAAATGTAAATAGTCTTTGACATAACAATGTTCATTTCTGTGAATTTTTCCTAAGGAGGTTTTAATTTGGCAAATTTTGGAGATAGTATAATAGAAAACAGTAAAAACCAAAACAATCCTATAAAATCTTTACATCAGAAAATATTCACAGTATAAAAAAGGACATAAAATAATTTTTTTCCCAGTATAGTGCCATTATTTCAGAGAAGGTAACTGTGCCTAAAATACCAGAAAGACATACAGCAAAAGGCTAGCAATAATGTTATAGGATTGCGGTTGATATAAATTTTTTAAATGTTGCACTTTGCTACATTTTCCAGATTTTCCTGAGCATGTGTTAATGTTGTTGTTCAGTCATTAAGTTGTGTCCGACTCTTTGTGACCCCATGGACTGCAGCATGCCTGGCTTCCCTGTCCTTCGCTATCCCCTAGAGTTTGCTCAAACTCATGTCCATGAGTTGATGATGCCATCCAACCAGTTATGTTTATAACTTTTTTAAAGTGGCAGGAAAGTTGAAGTATGGTTGGTATACCACCCAGATTCCTCCTCTTCTCTCCCAGTACTTCATCTCTTAGGACCAAAGTTCTCATTCCCCTGCTGCTGGAGATCCTGAAGACTAACCCCTTCCCTCAACACCAGCAACTGCCCTTTACCAGGACTAAGCAGCAGCTGAAGAGTTGCCTTTTCCAAGGTCAGGCTCCTGGCCTGTGGGTAATTTTATCTCCCATGGCTGTAGTTGTAGGGCTCCAAAGGCCCAACTCCCTCGACCTAATTTGAGAGCACACTGCAGGGCCGTCTAGCTCCAGAGCTCGCTGTGCCGGTCTGTGTTGAAACTGCTTCATATCCCATCTTCTCCCTCTGTCTAGTCCTGCTTCCTTCCCTCCCAGCAACGTCAATTCTGAGAGCACACCATAAGAAACTTCCTAAATGGAAGTTTCCATTTCAGAGGCTCTTTCCAGGGAAACTAATCTGGAACATCTACTGTCTGCTGGACACTTTACGTCTATTTCTTCCAAAAAGTTTTGCCATAAGATTGTAAGGTAATCACTGACATGTCTGTTTTCCAAAAGATGAAAATTGTATTCAAAATATGTATGTATTTTGTGCAAAGACACTCTATTAGTAAATGTCACAGCCAAATTTGAAAGCAGTGTGTTTGGGTATAAAGACTATGCTTTTTGCATTGAGCCAAACAGCTCTCTGTAGGGAGCCTTGTGTTTTTATTATTTTTGTACTTTTCTTGTTCTCTCTGGTAAATGGTGAATTCTTTGACTGCAGGAATTTTGTCTTATTTATCTTTGAATCCCCTGCAGAGTATTTCATGGTGCCTTGCACATAATAAGTGCTCCATGTTTGTGGAATTGAACTAGTCAAGGTTTAAAATGTAGTAGTTCTACTTCTGTGCCACACGAAATGGATTTCCTAGCAGGAAAGGAAATCATAATGGTAAGATGTAGCAACTGTGAGTCAGTGTATGTTTCATAAAATAATTTCCTATAAAAAAGTGATACTAAATTTCTTCTCCTCCTTCCCAATATTAAGCAATATTAGTTTCCTGAACTTTGCCTTTAATTACTAACATAAGCAAATCAGTGACATGTAATAAAGTTATATTGAACTTTGATGGCAAATATCATAGCGAATACCTTATATGTTTAACTCAGGCTTCTGTGAAATCTAAGTTACTTGAGAAAAGAATCTACTGAATAGAAAATGTAATAAGACGATGAGCTTGTTTCTAACACAAAAATTGAAAGTAAATGTGGCTGAATAATAAAGAATCCACCTATCAATGGAGAAGACGTGGGTTCAATCCCTGGCTCAGGAAGGTGCTCTAGAGGAGGGGATGACAACCCACTCCAGTATTGTTGCCTGGGAAATCCCATAGACAGAGGAGCCTGGTGGCTACCATCCATGGGGTCACAAGAGTTGGAAAGACTTAGTGACTAAACAACAACAGCAACATATTAACAGAATTGAAGATTTTGTGGCAGCAGACAGAAATGCCTGAATGAGGTTTCCAGCATCCTCTAGAGTTTGCAATTGCAAGTTGAACTTTTCTTAAAAAGAAAACCTGCCAGATTTGTCATTTTAAAAATACAAAAAATTAAGCTATCAGTGATGGGTTGTGTTTTTAGGATAAATAGCACTAGATCCAGCTTTTTGTTTAGAGAAGGGAAGTTTAAAAGTAAACTACAAAAGACATGCAGTGGAGAAAATTTTCCTATGTGAACAAGTTTTACTATTCTTATACTCCCAGAGAATCAGTGTGAAAAGTTATTTCTAACACTGATTAAGGGTCAATAAAGTTAAAAATTGTTTATGCTCTAAAGCTTCAGCAAAGGACATAATGGTGCATATGTCCATATAGTGCATTACTGGTAACTCATCCAAAATACATTATAAAAGCGATCAGTACAATAGCCTGGATGTCCTTCAGGTAGGTGAGGGTACAGCGACGAAAAAGGGGTGATTTCAGGTGCCACCACCCCATAAGTGGGTCCAAACACTGTGAATTCTGAAATACCACAGTTAAGAATTCATTCACTTTGATTGATTAATATTTTCTATTAAAATACACATATGCCTAAGAAAACACTCATGAATTCTTTAAAATAAATATGTCTTTAATTGGAGTAAAGCGCAGGAATAGAGACCTGAAAGCATAAAATACAGCTTTGAAAATTGAATAAAATAGACCATAGTTGTAATTGTATATAGTGTTTGTTGCTGTCGTTGGCTGCACCATGTGGCATGCAGGATCTTAGTTCCCTGACCAGGGATCAAACCTGTGCCTCCTGCATTGGGAACATGGAGTCCTAACCACTGGACTGCCAGGAAAGTCCCTTATATATAGTTTTGATCACTGTTGACCTTAAGCCTGAAGCCTAAAATCAATCTGGTGATGGTGCTTTAGTCACTATGTCGGGTCCGACTCTTGCAACCCGGTGGACCATAGCCCATCAGGCTCCTCTGTCCATGGGATTTTCCAGGCAAGAAGACTGGAGTGGGTTGCCATTTGCTTCTCCAGGGGATCTTCCCAACCCAGGGATCGAACCCAGGTCATGTGCACTGCACATGGTCTCCTGTATTGCAGGCAGATTCTTTACTGAAAGAGCCGTCAGTTCAGTTAAGTTCAATTTAGTCAGTCATGTCCGATTCTTTGCAACCCCATGGACCGCAGCACACCGGGCTTCCCTGTCCATCACCAACTCCTGGAGTTTACCCAAACTCATGTCCATTGAGTCGGTGATGCCATCCAACCATCTCATCCTCTGTTGTTGCTTTCTCCTCCCATTTTCAATCTTTCCCAGCATCAGGGTCTTTTCAAACGAGTCGGCTCTTCCCATCAGGTGGCCAAAGTATTGGAGTTTCAGTTTCAACATCAGCCCTTCCAGTGAACAGCCAGGACTGATCTCCTTTAGGATGGACTGGTTGGATCTCCTTGCAGTCTAAGGGACTCTCAAGAGTCTTCTCCAATACCTTCAAAAGCATCTTCAAAAAAGTCTTCTTCAAAAGCATCAATTTTTTAGCGCTCAGCTTTCTTTACAGTCCAACTCTCATATTCGTACATGACTACTGTAAAAACCATAGCCTTGACTAGACGGACCTGTGTTGGTAAAGTAATGTCTCTGCCTTTTAATAATGCTGTCTAGATTGGTCATAACTTTCCTTCCAAGGAGTAAGCGTCTTTTAATTTCATGGCTGCTGTCACCATCTTCAGTGATTTTGGAGCCCAGAAAAATAAAGTCTGACACTGTTTCCACTGTTTCCCCATCTATTTCCCATGAAGTGATGGGACCAAGTGCCATGATCTTTGTTTTCTGAGCTTTATGCCAACTTTTTCATTCATCAAGAGGCTCTTTAGTTCTTCACTTTCTGCCATAAGGGTGGTGTCATCTGCATATCTGAGGTTATTGATACTTCTCCCAGCAATCTTGATCCCAGCTTCTGCTTCATCCACCCAGCATTTCTCAAGATGCACTCTGCATATAAGTTAAATAAGCAGGGTGACAATATACAGCCTTGACGTACTCCTTTTCCTATTTAGAACCAGTCTGTTGTTCCATGTCCAGTTCTAACTGTTGCTCTGTGACCTGCATACAGACTTCTCAAGAGGCAGGTCAGGTGGTCTGGTATTCCCATCTCTTTCAGAATTTTCCACAGTTTATTATGATCCACACAGTCAAAGGCTTTGGCATAGTCAATAAAGCAGAAGTAGATGTTTTTCTGGAACTCTCTTGCTTTTTTGATGATCCAGTGAATATTGGCAATTTGATCTCTGGTTCCTCTGACTTTTCTAAAACCAGCTTGAACATCTGGAAGTTCATGTTTCATGTATTGCTGAAGCCTGGCTTGGAGAATTTTGAGCATTACTTTGCTAGCCTGTGAGATGAGTGCAATTGTGTGGTAGTTTGAGCATTATTTGGCATTGCCTTTCTTTGGGATTGGAATGAAAACTGACCTTTTCCAGTCCAGTGGCCATGGCTGAGTTTTCCAAATTTGCTGGCATATTGAGTGCAGCACTTTCACAGCATCGTCTTTCAGGATTTGAAATAGTGCAACTGGAATTCCAGGGTAGCCTTCAAATAACTTGTACTCATCTATCTCATTATATACATCCTTTTTATATTTAGCCTTATCCTAGATGTTCTCTAAAAGTTTTCCTGCAAAATATAAGCAACCATCTCTAAGTCTGGAAGATCAGTTGTGTGATAATATTTTCCCCTGGACACTAATTCTTCCTTTGGAAGAAGTATTATGATCTTTGAGAAACAAAACAAAACAAAACAAAACACCATACACTCTTCTCTTGTCCTTTATTATAAAAAACCAATAACAGGGACCTCACCTACTTTCAAAGGATCACTATTGGATTGCCTCCATTCTGTTCATAGCCTTACCCTATCTTGTTTCCTTTCAGTTCTAAAATGAGATTGATGTCTTCTAGAAAAAGCTTAGAAATTTTGAAATTTCTATTGTATTGCATCAGTTGAAACATCTCAAATTCATGAACTAACAAGAGACTAACAAGTCTCTTCTTTTAAAATTGGAAATATCATTCAAATACAATTTTATAATCATTTTAAGTTTGTATAAATTATTTTAAGCAATCAATTGCTCTGAATTCCTACCTGAGATCACCCACTGAAAGAATAAGAATAAGATTAAAAAAATTTTAATTTGAGAGAAAGAACAGGGAAGATAGGGTGGTAAAAAGATGTTAGTATGTGAAGTTCTTGTTGTTGTTTTAGTCACTAAGTCATGTTCTACTCTTTTGTGACCCCATGGACTGTAGCCCCGCAGGCTCCTCTGTCCATGGGATTTCCCAGGCAAGAAACTGGAGTGGATTGCCCTTTCCTTCTCCAGGGGATCTTCCCGGCCCAGGGATCAAAACTATGTCTCCTGCATTGGCAGGTGGATTTTTTTTTAACCACTAAGCCACCTGGGGAGCCCGTGAAGTTATGAGGGTAGCACGATACTGGGACTGGAGTATAGAAAAAGGCATGAGGTTAGTGCCAGACCAACTTATTGTTTCAAAATTTTGTCTTAAATGGGTTTTGATTAAGATGAGAGAGATTTCAACTTTTATCTCTTCTTGCTCATTGCTTTCTACTATATCTCCACTCCCTTTTATCTTCACCTGAATCAAGCACGGACCTCCCTGGTGGCTTAGATGGTAAAGAATCTGTCTGCAATGCAAGAGACCCAGGTTCAGTCTCTGGGTGGGGAAGATCCTCTGGAGAAGGGAATGGCTACCCACTCCAGTGTTCTTGCCTGGAGAATTCCGTGGACAGAGAAGCCTGGCGGGCTACCAGTTCATGGGGTCGCAAAGAGTTGGACACTACTGAACGACTAATACTGAGTGAGTTGGAGATACTTTAAGCCTACTTTTGGTAGAAATAAATTTAAATTACTTTATGGGTTCCCTGGTTTTTGCAGGCTTTGTGGCACTTACGATGCCCATTTTTTAAAAAAGATGTCTTTACAGATCTGAATGAAAAATGCATAGGAAGCATTTTATAGCCAATTGATCTCTCAACCAGGCAGACAGTCACAGACACCATTTTAAGGAGGAGAAAACCGGTACAAATAAAGATGATTTAAGCAACTGTACTGAGCAAGTAGAAAAGAAGGGGTGAGCTCATTGACTTGACAGAGCATCCCCATGTGGCAGGGTGGGCCAACTGAAGAGGGAAATGTGGGCTGGTAAATATTTAGTAATTATTTAGTGTGTGAAAACTTTAGCCATGGAAATATTTTCTCAGTTTAAAATTATAAATGTATTTTATTGGCATTCCAATGATGTGTATGCATTTGGGGATAAAAAGTACAAAATGTACATTCAGCAAATAAAGTGAAACAATAAAGACATTGCTCAACACACTCAGAAAAGCTACTTGGCCACATTCTGTGAACTTTCAAATATGTATTTTCACTGAGGCTTTGGTTCCTTCCTATACCTTTTTCCCTTGTCGATTATACACACCCCCTCCTGGATCCCAGAGAACTCCCTTCTCTTTCCCTTTTATTAGAGTGCTGTTTTGCCTAAGATAATTGTGTACTTTATTTATTCATCCCTGCACCTTTCTAGGGAGGATGATGTATGAGAATGGTTTATTTTTCCTGCGCAAGCCACTGGCTTCATTAGAAGGACCCCAGGTAAAAGCAGTGGGAGTCTGCCCTTCCCAGCATGATTGCTGTCAAAGTTATGTTTTTAGGCAAAGTTTATGGTTGGTACAGAGAGGTTCATAATCTTAAGCATGACATTATGGAGCATATGGAAGCTGAAACTTCCGAAGGAAACATTCCATTCCAATTTTTGGCAAAGAAAATAAGACCGAAAGAAGAGAGAGAATTAGATCATGACACATGTTACTTGGCAAAAGAGAAAGTTGAAGAAAATGGGATGAAAAAAGGCCTGGGAGACAAATACCGGCATCTCTTTTGTACCTACAACTCTTTCTTTTAGCTGGCTTTTAAACTAATTTTTTTAAATTATTATTCTTAGTGTCTTTATGTTCTTTAATGTTTCATACTTAATGAAACACATGTTGAAAGCCGTTTAGTTATTTATTTTTCTAGGAAGCTCCTCCTCCAGTTTCAGAGCTCTCTATGATATTCTTGTGGTTATTCAATCTGCTTTGATTTTTCAGAATTTGACTAGATTCCTGAAGGCAATATATTGTCTTATTTCCATTTTTCAGCTGTGTTCAATTTTTGGATTATTTAGAAGGGGCGATATTCTGTTTCCTTTTTGGTGCTTTCAAAGTGTAGATAACAAATACATTTAAAACACAAAAGCTAATATTGTAACACATTGACTAAGTAAGTCTGGCAGCAAGAAGGAAAACATAAAGAACCTGGCACTCCAAGCAGTAATTTTTGAATGAAGTTACATTTTTAAGAGGGTGAAATTATAGCCCATCTATAGGACCAAGAGCAAAAAGAGAGCTGTGTTCCAACATTTCAGGGGAGATGAGGAACAGGAATTGAAGTGAGCGTTTTTGTTTTCTCTTTATTTTAGAATAAAATAATTTGTACATGCATTGAATACTTTCCTTTGGAACACATATTTTACATATTAGTATGTGAAGTATATATGATGTTGATAAAGATTAGTCTATTAACATTTAATGAATAGAGCTTTCATAGAATTACAGAATGAAATACTATTGCCAATAAAAATATAGAATTCACTAAAGTCAGAAAAAGTATATAAATAGTCTCAATATTCAGGAAATTCTATGTAAAATAAATGAAAAATAGAACTGCATGCTATGAAGAAATTTTGTAATTAAAACCTTAAATAAGGAAGATTATCTTGATAATCTTGGGTTAAAAATTGTATTTTGATAAAATATTTGGCTTTTTTGTGTGATGAAAGTGTCTGGTGTCATCTAATGAGGGCATGTGTGCTAGCCTGAAAAATACATTCTTCTCTTGTTAGACTCTCCTGGTACTGTTGTTACTTTGATCTTCATTTATCTTTTTAACATGATTTTTTTAACATTTATGTAGATACAGTGTTAATTTGTTATTATGGTGTAATATTTTAAGGACAAGTATATTTTTATAGGAATAAAATCAGTGTATATGGCAAATGCATAAAACTATGAAAGAGAATATCAGTAGTTCACCAAAATATATCTCCTCTTCTTCATGAGTGTGGAGTTATACTACATTTCCCAGCTTCCTTTGCAGTTGGGTACAGCCATGTGACTGACAAAGATGCCATCTCTATGCCAGTTCAGTTCAGTTGCTCAGTTGTGTCTGACTCTTTGCGACCCCATGAACTGCAGCACGCCAGGCCTCCCTGTCCATCACCAACTCCGGGAGTCCACCCAAACCCATGTCCGTTGAGTCGGTGATGCCATCCAACCATCTCATCCTCTGTCGTCCCCTTCTCCTCCTGCCCTCAATCTTTCTCAGCATCAGGGTCTTTTCAACTGAGTCAGCTCTCCGCATCAGGTGGCCAAAGTACTGGAGTTTCAGCTTCAGCATCAATCCTTCCAATGAACACCCAGGACTGATCTCCTTTAGGATGGATTTGTTGGAACTCCTTGCAGTCCAAGGGACTCTCAAGAGTCTTCTCCAACACCACAGTTCAGAAGCATCTATTCTTCAGTGCTCAGCTTTCTTTATAGTCCAACTCTCACATCCATACATGACTACTGGAAAAACTATAGCCTTGACTAGACGGACCTTTATTGACAAAGTAATGTCTCTGCTTAATATCTATGCCAGTATTGAATGTAAAAAGCATCTCTTTTGGAAAGATAGAGACAGCTAATTGATATACACTGAGTTATGAATATAATTGTCTTTAAAGGATTCTCAGAACTCCTTCTTGATCTATTACATTTTTTTCCCATCTATTCCTTCATAGTATCAACTGAGAACAATAACACTTCCCTTGACTATATGATAATATTAGTTATATGAACCATTTACCTTATAGATGTTCCAATTCTGTGTAACCAGTAATGATTTTCTATACATCAGTAAGCTTGTGTTGGTTGGCTTCCCTGCCTCAGAAGGGGAGGCTGGATTAAGTTGACCTATGTAACAAGGGTCTTCTTGGCCAAAAACAGAGGCAAAATTGCCTCTATCCTGGGGCTGTGGATATTTGGATCAAAGGGAGAAGAGGATTCAAATTGAATCCCAGAAAGGGGGCTGAAGGAAGCCAAGGAAGAATGCTCAAATGTTCCTTACATTTGCAAAGGCTTGGAGTTGGTGAGCCACATGAAAGGAGCACCCGCAGGAGAGGACTGAAAGAAAGGAGAAGGCAGATGTCTACAGAAGTGGCACTTGGCTAGATGAGATCCAAGCAAAGGCCAGTTATTTGAGGAGGATAGTTTCAAACTCAGTAAGCTTTCTGTGATTCCAAGTTTACATGCACCTCAGATATACGCAATATTCACAATTCATTGCTCATCCATATTAAAATATTACAGGGAATGTGAGTGGAGAATACCAGAAAAGGTAATTAAAGAAATGTTTCAGCTACTCTGATGGGCAATTTGAAAGCAGGAGGAAAAAGTATGCACGACTAATCAGCATTTTCAGAAGTGTTTCACTTAGTCTGCCAATGGAAAGATCAGGACTTCAGAGGAAATACAGGATGGTGTTTGATAGGTCAAAGTAGAAATAGTTTCTTAAATGTTACTTTTAAGCAGACAAATTTTTAACCTTATATTGTCATACACATAAATTTGGCCTCGAGAAGCCAGCAACCTTGAAGATTGGAAGAAATCTTGACTAGTGCTATAGATTCTGTCATCACCTGCATGCAGATCTTAGCACGAAATCTTAAGGCAGAGTGCCCAGCAGGGAATTTCTGGGACATGTGTCCATTGGTGCTGCAGTGACATGTTCTATTATGTGACATCACTGGCAGGCACAAGCACAGAGAATGGAGTATTGCAGAGCCACCGTTATATGTTGCGAATATTCTCTTTATTCAGCCGATCAATCCACAGATAGATCCAAACATACAGATGGGGACTAGAATCACACTGGTTTGCCCAGCAAAGCGTTTTAAAGAGGAAAAAAAAAAAAAAAAACTTTAGGTTTTGAGATTGGATCGCAGATGACAAGAAAAAGAAAACTGTGGGAAGAGACAAATAGAAATAATTACCTCAGTCTTTTAACAAAAGAATCATCTTTAGGTGCAACTAATGTATAAAGTAATTTGGAGTGTAGGTAGAAATCCAGCATTGTAGATAAAAATTATCGTACGAGTTCAAGTAAAAAGAGAAATGCTATACTTCATTTTATTATACAACCAAGGGTCATTGTACATTTACAAGACAAAGCAATTTTATACTCTACATGATATTTTTTAAGACCTTGAATTTGGCCTGACTCTGTGTAACATATTCTACAGTTCTATCTTTGAATGGAACTAACTTCCTACATGGGATATTTAACTTGACTATGAGCAGATTTGTTATGTCTCAGGATCTTTTCCACTCAATTTTTCTTTGATTCATGTGTCAAGGGTTCTGTGGACTCAGAAGCCTAAACTCAGTTCAACTGTGTCAAGGGAAATCTTGCCACTAATAACACAGTAAATGCAGGATACTTAGAAGGATTCTGACTGAGAATGTTTCTCCCTCAAGGAAGGACAGAGTCTGTGTCACTTTGATGGCAACTGTTTGTGAAAAGGAAACACTTTTATAATATTAACCTTTTTTAAAAAACACGAAAGTGCGTAACTTCCCACACATTATAGATTTATAGGACCTGGGAATATATAGCAATAAGCCAGCTAATCCCAAAATAGCCCTAATTTTGTGTCAAATAATGCTACCCATTTCCTACCTGCCTTCTGCAGGTTTTTAAGATTTGTCTTTGAATTTTCTGGAAACTCAAAATGAAAAGAAACATGTCTTTATTTTTCAGACATATCCTTATTTTTGTTGCCCTGGAATATTAAAACTCGATAAGGAAAAGGTACCTGCCTGCCATCTTAACTATGCATTTGAATATCACACCAATGAATATATCACACTCAAAGATTATGTATATAACATACATTATGTATTATACATAATGTATTTTATCTGCTTTGTTGTTGTTTAATCACTAAGTCTTGTCCAACTCTTGTTGTGACCCCATGGACTGTAGCCCCGCAGGCTCCTCTGCTCATGGGATTCTCCAGGCAAGAATACTGGAGTGGGTTGCCATGCCTTCCTCCAGGGGATCTTCCCAACCCAGAGATTGAACCCGCATCTCCTGTGTCTCCTGCATTGCAGGCGGATTCTTTACCCACTGAGCAAGCCCTTGCACAAAATAGTTTCACACATATTATTGTGTCAAATCAATATACTGGAATGGGATTTTTTTACACTTATTTTGGATACCAAAGCTTAAGTTAAATTGTTCATGGTCAATGAATAGTAAAGGTTGGAGCCAAACCACAGACAGCTTTTCTGACTCCAAAAGGTAGGAATCCAATTTGCAGTACAAACATACAAACAAAAACTTAATGCTAACCATAAACACGCTATTTAAGATTCTTCTATGGAGTGGTGGACATTTTGGCCAAGTTGGAAAAAAATGACTATGCAGGGGATGAATGGAGAGAGTAGCATGGAAGCATATACACTACCATACATAAAATAGATAGCCAGTGGAAATTTGCTGTATGACTGAGGAAACCCAAACGGGCTCTGTAACAACCTCGAGGGGTGGGAAAAGGTAGGAGGTGGGAAGGAGGTTCAAGAGGGAGGGGACATATGTATACCTGTGGCAAATTAATACTGATGTATGGCAGAAACTAATGCAATAGTATAAAAAAATTATCTCTCATTAAAAATAAATCTTTTATAAGCATTAGTGTTTAAAGTACATTAGTGTACAAAAAGGATTTTCATGACCCAGATAATCACGATGGTGTGATCACTCACCTAGAGCAAGACATCTTGGAATGTGAAGTCAAATGAGCCTTAGGAAGCATCACTATGAACAAAGCTAGTGGAGGTGATGAAATTCCAGTTGAGCTATTTCAAATCCTGAAAGTTGATGCTGTGAAAGTGCTGCACTCAACATGCCAGCAAATTTGGAAGACTCAGCAGTGGCCACAGGACTGGAAAAGGTCAGTTTTCATTCCAATCCCAAAGAAAGGCAATGCCAAAGAATGCTCAAACTACTGCATAATTTCACTCATCTCACACGCTAGTAAAGTAATGCTCAAAATTCTCCAAGCCAGGCTTCAGCAATACGTGAACTGTGAACTTGCAGATGTTCAAGCTGGTTTTAGAAAAGGCAGAGGAACCAAAGATCAATTTGCCAACATCCACTAGATCATCAAAAAAGCAAGAGAGTTCCAAAAAAAAAAACACCACATCTATTTCTGCTTTATTGACTATGCCAAAGTCTTTGATTGTGTGCATCACAATAAACTGTGGAAAATTCAGAAAGAAATGAGAATACCAGACCACCTGACCTGCCTCTTGAGAAACCTTTATGCAGGTCAGGAAGCAACAGTTGGAACTGGACACGGAACAACAGACTGGTTCCAAATAGGAAAAGCACTACATCAAGGCTGTATACTGTCACCCTGCTTATCTAACATATGTGCAGAGTACATCGTGAGAAATGCTGGGCTGGAAGAAGCACAAGCTGGGATCAAGATTGCAGGAGAAACATCAATAACCTCAGATATGCAGATGACACCACCCTTATGGGCTGAAAGTGAAGAAGAACCAAAGAGTCTCTTGATAAAAGTGAAAGTGGAGAGTGAAAAAGTTGGCTTAAAGCTCAACATTCAGAAAACAAAGATAATGGCATCCGGTCCCATCACCTCAAGGCAAATAGATGGGGAAACAGTGGCTGACTTTCTTTTTCTGGGCTCCAAAATCACTGCAGATGGTGACTGTAGCCATGAAATTAAAAGACACTTACTCCTTGGAAGGAAAGTTATGACCAACCTAGACAGTATATTGAAAAACACAAACATTACTTTGCCAACAAAGGTCTGTCTAATCAAGGCTATGGTTTTTCCAGTGGTCATATATGGATGAGAGAGTTGGACTATAAAGAAAGCTGAGCACCGAAGAATTGATGCTTTTAAACTGTGGTGTTGGAGAAGACTCTTGAGAGTCCCTCGGACTGCAAGGAGATCCAACCAGTCCATCCTAAAGGAAATGAGTCCTTGGTGTTCATTGGAAGGACTGATGCTAAAGCTGAAACTCCAATACTTTGGCCACCTGATGCAAAGAGCTGACTCATTTGAAAAGACCCTGATGCTGGGAGGGATTGGGGGCAGGAGGAGAAGGGGACAACAGAGGATGAGATGGTTGGATGGCATAACCAATTCAACGGACATGGGTTTGGGTGGACTCTGGAAGTTGGGGATGGACAGGGAGGCCTGGCGTCCTGAGATTTACGGAGTCACAAAGAGTCGGACATGACTGAGCGACTGAATTGAACTGAATTTTTAAAGAATAAATCTTAAAATTGTTTCCTCTGTAGAAAAGTAAAGGTTAAATAAATATAAAAATTTAAAGATGAGTATGCAGAAATTTTAGTTGGTTATGAGAAAAATGAAAGATATTTTTAAAAGGTGGAATTCTATAGTTAAAAAATCTGAAATGAAAAATTCTCTGAATGGGCTACATACAAGGCATATTTCATCATTTTTGGAAAACCAGTAATATAGAAACTATCTTTTGAAACGAAGGAAAAATAAACATATTACATACAGGAGAACAAAAATAGGACTTATCATTGAACTGAATTATAAGCTAGAAGGCTATGGGATGACAACTTTAATGCAATAAAATAAAAAAGAAAACTGCCAGCCTGGATGTCTATAACCAGTGAAAATGTTCTTATTAAGATAGCAAACACTGGGCTACAAGAAGCACAAGCTGGAATCAAGATTGCAGGGAGAAATATAAATAACCTCAGATATGCAGATGACACCACCCTTATGGCAGAAAGTGAAGAGGAACTAAAAAGCCTCATGATGAAAGTGAAAGAGGAGAGTGAAAAAGTTGGCTTAAAGCTCAACATTCAGAAAACAAAGATCATGGCATCTGGTCCCATCACTTCATGGGAAATAGATGGGGAAACAGTGGAAACTGTGTCAGACTTTATTTTTTGGGGCTCCAAAGTCACTGCAGATGGTGACTGCAGCCATGAAATTAAAAGATGCTTACTCCTTGGAAGGAAAGTTATGACCAACCTAGATAGCATATTCAAAAGCAGAGGCATTACTTTGCCAACGAAGGTCCGTTTAGTCAAGGCTATGGTTTTTCCAGTGGTCATGTATGGATGCAAAAGTTGAACTGTGAAGAAAGCTGAGTGCCGAAGAATTGATGCTTTTGAACTGTGGTGTTGGAGAAGACTCTTGAGAGTCCCTTGGACTGCAAGGAGATCCAACCAGTCCATTCTGAAGGAGATCAGCCCTGGGATTTCTTTGGAAGGAATGATGCTAAAGCTGAAACTTCAATACTTTGGCCACTTCATGTGAAGAGTTGACTCGTTGGAAAAGACTCTGATGCTGGGAGGGATTGGGGGCAGGAGGAGAAGGGGACAACAGAGGATGAGATGGCTGGATGGCATCACCGACTTGATGGACATGAGTTTGAGTGAACTCCGGGAGATGGTGATAGACAGGGAGGCATGGCATGCTGCGATTCATGGGGTCGCAAAGAGTCCGACATGACTGAGTGACTGAACTGAACTGAACTGAAGCTATTATTCTATATCAGTATTACCCACTTATTATTTGAATCAGAAACTGCCAAACATGAAGAATCCCATGTCTATCTGAGGTAGTCCCTTCAATTTCCTCTTGCCCCAGTACTCCTTCACCAAAATACCAATTAATAAATATCTTTCAAACCTTCATATTTGTTATAAATAAGTCACAAATTTCCTCAAATGTCTCATATAATGAAAATTACATATATGTGTGGAATGAAGAAATTGTAGTTACAAGTGCTCAACTTTCAGTGAACTAAGCGTGTTTTTGACTGCCTCAATGCATAGAAGGATGAAAAGGAGATTAACTGAAATTTTACTACTCAAGAAAGTCTGATCACCATGATAGTATATAATAAGTATTACAATTCTTTGGCAGCTGAGTTTGAAATAAGGCAGATGTCAGGAATCAGTCAGATACAAAGAGGCTTCCTGCAGTTGGTGCGAAAGTAAATTTTTTAAAAACACACAAAGATCATTTGACTTGCACGTGATCTAAAATTAAAGTTGGTCATTATTGGCCATGAAGAAATACCAAGAAACCTGTTTGTCTGCAAGTACTGCTTACTTCTGCCCCCTGGTTTTGATTATTTTTTATGAGCCATTCATTCCACTTCATTCCTATCGTCTGTATCAACAGGAAACATAGAAAGTAAAGAAGTAATTGAATTCATGTTTGACAACTGTAAAGTTTAATGGATCATTGAAATTTCTCCCTTCACTGCCACACAAACAAGCTATTTGACTTGTGATCAAAGAAGAAAACTAATAATTAGAATTTTATTTTGTACCCTTTCACAGGTACGAAATAATAGGTACCAAAGAACCAGAGGTCAGTTAACTAAAATGCAATTATTTGTTTCTCAATTAACTATTCAGCTGTCTGTCTGATCTCTAAAATAAGTAGCTGAATTTAATCTTGAAGGACATTTTTACTTTAAAATCCTCTCACTACCTGAAATTATGATGTAGAGTAGAAGAAAACTAATATCAAAAGTAACTGGTCCTTACTGAGCATTTCAAAATATTTTCTAACATGCACATTTGATGAAAATTTACTTAGAGAATATATTAAATTACTTAAATTATATTCATATACTTTATACAGATATACAACATTTTTTAACATTTGACATGTGATCTGTGTATTGAAATCATTTTTATATTGAAGTAGATGTTAAATAAATTGATACTGATTATATTTTAGGAAAAAGCATATAGTTTAGTTATAGTAATTTCCATTAATACCATTGAATTATGTAAGACTGTAAAAAGTATAGGCATGTCACTTTTGTTTTTATTTCAGAACATATTTCTATACCAATGAGTAAATAATAATCTTATATTTCTTTATGGTAATCAGGAAAAATGTAGACTAGTCTTTTATTTATGCTGATTTAATTGTCATATTTACATATTTTCTGCCTTTTGATTGGCCCATACATCTGTTCTTAATGTTTCTGTGAAAATTATATGAAAACCACCAAGTCAAGGTTTTGATCAGTAGTTCAGAAGCAACCCAGATACAATATAAACACTAGAACATAATGCTTCCCATGGCTAGTGATGGGACAGGGCCAGTTTTCATGGATCCTGAAGAGCCAGAGAAGCCAAAAATTAGAAATACGTCAGCCTCCAAGTTTAAGATTATCTTAAATAGCTAAATGCTTCCAAATGTGCAAGTTTCCCCAAAGCTACTTTGATTTTATTCTGTTCCTGTACTAGGAATTGAAGAAGGGAATGGCAGCCCATTCCAGTATTCTTGTTTGAAGAACCCCATGGACAGAGGAGCCTGGTAGGATACAGTCCATGGGGTTGCAAAGAGTCAGACATAACTGAGCATCTATCACTTTTACTTTCATATTAGGAATGAAAGTTTCCAAGTGTAGATGAACAATTTCTTATAAAAATTCTCAATCATTATCAGAAATATTAGGTCAAAAAATCCTCTTTAAAGATAACTCAGGGGTAGTGATGTTTTTGCATGTGAGAAATGTGAGAATATAAAGATAGATCTCATGAATCATTCACTGAACACGTAATGAACAGTGTTGGAAACTGAGAAAAGATACTTCCCCATATTTTGAATCTACACTGATTCAGATGGGGTGTGCGTGTGTGTGTGTGTGTGTGTGTGTGTGTTAGTCGCTCAGCCATGTTCAACTCTTTGCAACCCCATGAATATTAAGACTTAACAAGGAAAAGGTACGTGCCTATCATCTTAACCATGCATTTGAACATCACCCCAATGAATATATCACACTAAAAGATTATGTATATAATATACATTATGTATTATACATAATGTATTTTATATATTTTGTTGTTTTTTAGTCGCTAAGTCTTGTCCAAATCTTTTTGTGACCACCAGGCTCCTCTGTCCATGGGATTCTCCAGACAAGAATACTGGAGTGGGTTGCCATTCCCTTCTCCAGGGCATTTCCCAACCCAGGGATCAAACCCTGCTCTTTCGCATTGCAGGCAGATTCTTTACCATCTGAGCCACCAAGGAAGCCTGATTCAGATGGTAACAAGTAAGTTTAAAAACCATTGAATAAGAGAATTAAGTGAGATATACAACATAAATTATAGATAGTACAGTTTAATGTAGAATCAGGAATAAGCATTTATCATTTGTCTTTCTCAATGGCTCAAGTGCTTGTCCCAAACAGACATCAAAGTGCTGACTTGTAGCCTCTTTGTTCCTTTGTCTTCACATCACTAATATGTGGCAACTCAACTAGTCAGGTACAGTGAATTCAAATATCATTATTCTATGATCCTAAAATATGTAATCTAAAAATATAATAATAAACCAGAAGTCATGTCCATGTCACTTTCAGTTATGAGATTCCTGGTCATTATCATTGTTTGATTTTGTTTTGTTTCAATATTGAGAACAAAACGTAAAGAATGTAAGCACCAATTTGACAGAAAATTTAGTATCCAATAGAAATGATATCACTTTCTAGTCATCTTTCTTCCATTCCTCAACCCCAATAAATTAGATCAAGTAAGGAAAGATAAAAGGGAAAATGGATTCATTATTTTTCAGTTCTGATTCTCTATCCTTTCCTATTTAATATATATAGTACTAAATACCTGGACATTTTTTTTTTTTAAATACACAATGAAGGATGTAGGTATATAAATTGGTTCCACCAATTTGGAGACCAGTTTGGTTCAATAACAATATCTCCAAAACATTACATTGAAAAAACCAGAGTTGCACAGAGATACACTTGATGCATGAGTGCTAAGTCGCTTCGGTCATGTTCAAATCTTTGCGACCCTATGAACCGTAGCCCACCAGGCATCTCTGTCCATGGGATTCTCCAGGCGAGAATACTGGAGTGGTTGCCATGCCCTCCTCTAGGGGATCTTCCAAACCCAGGGATCCAACCCATGTCTCATGTCTCCTGCATTGGCGGGTAGGTTCTTTACCACTAGCACCATCCAAGAAACCCAATACACTTGGTATGATAATGTTTTAATGGCTGGGGGAGAGAAAAGAGAATTGTATTGAGAGAAAGACAGAAATATTCAATTATATTGATAATGTTTAACATTTTTATACCAGGTGGTAGATTTGGGGATGTTTATTACAGTTAGCATTTTATACCTTTTGCATTTCTGAAATAGTTCACAGAAACTTTAAAGAGAGCAAGGTTATTTAGCTTGAAGCTAGAAAAGTGATTTAGCTTTTATGTGATACATGAGAACTAGCTGTTTTATGCCTTCACAAACAGAATTAGAGATTTAGTTAGGCTCACTTTCCCAATTTTATGAGTTCTTAAATATTACCATAGGTTGCAAAGAAAAGTTTCTGTTACTCTTTCTGAACATCTTGAGAATGAAGCTGGCTTGTTATCTTTCTCAAAAAGTTTGGATGGCCCAAGCTAACATGACTACATCACCTCCCTATGTCCTGTAGCTTTTCAGTTCTTAAATGTAAGATGATAATAGTTCAAGGTGAGAAAAGAGAAGAGGGAAGAAGGAACATTTGTGAATACAAATACCAGAGATCAAAGCCCATAAAGAAGGTCAAACAATAAACATCATTGGAAATAGTCTCTTTTTTCACTTTTGTCCTTTATCATTAGAAATGCTTTCTAAGCAAACAGATATATCTTCAGTGTGTTTTCATTTAGTGTTTTAAATTGAAGTTTTTATTTGTATAGGAAGTCTCCTAGGAAAGGACCTTAAAGATATCCCCAAATAATCAGCCAAATGATAGAGTCAATTGGAAAGATCTTGATCTTTTGTTTTTCCATTTCTGTGTCTAGTTGAGATTGTTGCAAACTGCCCATATTCATTGTCTCTTTTACTGAGACAAGATTTAACCTGATCCTCCACCTGGAAATGGGATTTAGATTAGATCTCTACCACTCTAGTATTTCTGAATAAAGGATGGTATTTGCAGGCTCCGTTCTCTAAGTATAGAAAGAACAAACATTTCTTCAGTATTGTTTATCAGTTGTTAGTGTGTACATTTATGTTTTGGTGTAACACTCCTGAAATAGTGCTACTTCTGTTACAGGGATCAGTCTGCATGTTTAGATAGATGGGGTAAAATTTGGTTTCTTTCTTCCTAAATACTTGCTTCCTAGGGCTGCTCAGTTATGTCCAACTCTTTGCGACCCCATGGACACCAGGCTCCTCCGTCCATGGGACTTTCTAGGCAAGAGTACTGGAGTGGGTTGCCATTTCCTTCTCCAGGGAATCTTCCCAAAGCATGGATCGAACCCAGGTCTCCCACATTGTAGACAGACACTTTACCATCTAAGCCACAAGGGAAGGGCTGCTAGAGAACCTGCCAGTTAGAGAAAGTAGGAATGTGATCCTAAGACTTTACATTGATTCTTCCTATGGACACACTTTCCAGAAAATCACCTTTGCCAGTTTTGACCAGGAAACAATTCAAGCTCCATGATTACCAGGAGTTTTGTCTGTTTTTGTTCACCACTCTGGGCCTGGTACCTAGAATATTGACAGCATGCAGTTTGTGTTCAAACATATTTGTTGGCTAAGTGAATGGATTACAATCTTGTTTTCATACATGAATTCTTCCTAAAGATTCCAGAATATTTCCTTACTTCTGTAAATGTTAGAATTTTGGTAGATCTTTTTTAAAATATATATTTCCAGTAGATATAAGCAAAAGTGCCTTTGACCTTTCAATAATAAATGTTTATAGAATGAATTTTTAACCTAAGTGTTAGGTGATAAAATCACTTTTCTAATGTTAATGGAATTTGAAGCTTTTCATATAATTTTGGTAATTTCTACTGTTGCTGCTGCTAGGTCACTTCAGTCGTGTCCAACCTGTGCAACCCCATACATGGCAGCCCACCAGGCTCCTCTGTCCACAGGACTCTCCAGGCAAGAATACTGGAGTGGGTTGCCATTTCCTTCTCCAATGCATGCATGCATGCTAAGTCACCCCTGTTGTGTCCAACTCTGTGCGACCCCATGGACAGCAGCCCACCAGGCTCCTCTCTCCACAGGATTCTCCAGGCAAGAATACTGGAGTGGGTTGCCATTTCTTTCTCCATTGGTAATTTTTACAGTAGAACAAACATTGTCATTTACATTTATATTGTTCATGCACACACAGATACATCTAGGGAAGAAAATAACATATACATCTAGAATAATATACTATCTATAAAATCTGGCAAACAGAATCTATGCTAGTTTACTCTAAAGTATGTGGTAAGAATCAAATGTGATTATATATTTTAAAACCCTTTGAAAAATGTAAAATATCAATCAAATGCTAGGCATGACAATATATGTTCTTTATACAATATCATGGGAAAAGAGTTGAAAATAATGACTATATTTCATAAAGCTATTCACTTTAAAAACTAAGCAGATAAATTTAACCCTATTTTGGGGGAATCATCATATGTTTAAAAAAGTTGACCTATATCAACTATAATTATTGAAATAAGCTTCATTTTATTACCACACCCATTTTGAAGCTAATAAAAAGCAGAGCCTTTTCACATTATTAAGCCATTCCACAGATTGAGATAAATGTTCTCCACTAATGAGAAATGCCAATTTTGAGAGAGTCTGTGTGTTTTGAAGCCAACATAATTCAAGGAGTATTATCTATTTTACTAAAAAATAATGATTTTCCCACAGTGTAGTGCCATCACAGAGAAATTAAATTTATGGTTAGCATATTTCTCAATTGTGAATATTTTGCCTTGCTCATTAGGTTATATGTCATAATATTGGCTTCTATTTCTGGTTAAAAACCACGTACCAAATACTCCATCTAGTGAAGGCTATGGTTTTTCCAGTAGTCATGTATGGATGTGAGAGTTGGACTGTGAAGAAAGCTGAGCACCGAAGAATTGATGCTTTTGAACTGTGGTGTTGGAGAAGACTCTTGAGAGTCCCTTGGACTCCAACCAGTCCATTCTTAAGGAGATCAGTCCTGGGTGTTCTTTGGAAGGAATGATGCTAAAGATGAAACTCCAGTACTTTGGCCACCTCATGCAAAGAGTTGACTCATTGGAAAAGACTCTAATGCTAGGAGGGATTGGGGGCAAGAGGAGAAGGGGACTACAGAGGATGAGATGGCTGGATGGCATCGCCGACTTGATGGACGTGAGTTTGAGTGAACTCTGGGAGTTGGTGATGGACAGGGAGGCCTGGCGTGCTGCAATTCATGGGGTCACAAAGAGTTGGACACGACTGAGTGACTGAACTGAACTGAAAAAGACTAGAATTATCTAACATGATAATTTTTTTCAAAACACACACAAAAAACATATATGGAGAGTTATTTAAATAACATATTTTTTAAATCAGTATTTTATTATTTCAATATCAGATTTATAGCCCCAAAATTGGATTTTGGTTTGCTATGCTTATCTCTATTGGATTATAGAAAATAGAATCATAATAAATATTAGCAAATTTCTATCTACTCCTTTATTTCTTCAAAATAATGTATTTTGAAGAATACCTATCACCCTGCTAGCTAATGCTCAATTATTCATTAATGGAAGACTCTGTATAACCTGAATTTTTGAATTTTCATTTTAAGGCAATAAAATTTTATTGCATAATGACAGACTGTGAAACTCCACTAAATATTCTCATTAATATATCCTCACATTTTGGATGTAATAAGAATAGTGAATCCTAAAATTATCCCAGGAACTCTAAACATTTGTTGAGGATGTAGAACAGAATTAGGAGTTATAAATTTCTGCAAGCACAAAGACAAGAGAAAATGGCGTTAGAAAATTTGATTTCTAGTCTTGATTCAAGCAGAAACAAGAGTACATTAGGAAGACAAAGAGAATTTTTCTGTGTCTGGTGATTTAACTGCATTTTTTAGGTTTCAGAACCATATGGAATATTTTTCTTTAAATTAATATAAATGAGCAAGTGTATGAAAATCTCTCTACATGCTTTGTTTTTTTCTCCTCTATAGCACAGAATTTCACAGCAGTTGAGTTCTTGGAATTGTAAAAAGTATATAGTTCTTTTAAAAACATTTTTTTAAAAGATAGTATTTGCAAAAATGGTTCTACTAAACCCATTAAAAATAACATTACCTTTTTCTCAGAAAACACAAATAAAACTGGCTGAGACTACAATTACTGGACGTAAAAGTTCTGATCTTGGAGAATTTGAAGACAAATATTTTCCCAGACCATTGGGAATAACCATATCCAAATATTTTCTTTTCAGGGAAAAAGAATGAAATAAAGCTACATTCTTCAAACCTAAGTACATAATGTATTGACTAAAGAACTAATGTGTATTGCAGACAATAATATTGAAATAGTTTAAAAAATTATTTAGAAAACTTCACTTCCATAAGTTAAATTTATTTATATTTTTTAATTTGTTTATTAAACACTGAAAGACTTCACATTAACATTACCACAAATATTTAGCCAAGAATACCAGCTGCTGATTATAGGCTTATGACAGAAAATTTGGCATATTTCCAATCAGATGCCTCTACTGTATCCAAAACAAAGCATTAAAAAATACAGTGTTTCTCTGATGAAGAATGTTAAATCCACAAATGAGCATATTTGAGAAAATCAATCTACACATGGATGCTAAACCAATACCAGGATGTTTACATAAAGCTGAAAAGCAAGGACATCACTGCATGTGTCTCCCTTAAAGACCAGTGACACTGACTGTAGCTGCATACACACAAACTCATACACATACAGAAAAATAATAGCTAACATGTTTGAATGCTTACTGTCAAGGCTGAGCAGTTTACACAGACTAGCTCATTTAATCTTCGCAACCCAGAAACTATTCTTCTAACGATTTTAGAAATTAAAAAAAAAAAAAAGGCACACTGGATGTCACACATGTCCAAGGTCTCAAAGGCATTTTGGCTTCTGAGTTACGCGGTTCTGTGTCACATACACTCACTTTCTGATGCAGAGAATACAGATACCAACCAGGCAATCTTACCATAGACTAGGCATACATTACTCAGGAAGTGGGCCCTCCAGCATGACGTCACTCTGGATTGAGTAGACTTGATCACACCAAGTCTTTTGTCTTGTTTAATCATCACTGTTCTAGAGTTGTCATTTATCATATGGCTACCTTTAAGTGCAATAAACAAAAACCCCTCACTTCAAAGTTGACTCGTGCAAGAGAATGCCTAAGCAGGACATAAAGACTGCACATGGGACTATTCTGCCTTCCTGAGGTTGCTTTTGCTTTAAGGTTTCTACCTGTTAGATGCCACTTCCTCCACTGTGGCCTCAGGTTTTTACGCTACTTTTCACATTATGGTCCAAGTGTGCACAGTAGACTCATAACAAGTGTATTAGTAGCCATTGCTTATGGAGCACTATTCAAATTATCTGCATTTATACTGACCATTTGTCATACACTGACTCATTTAATCCCAAATAAGAGTCATTATTTTCACTTTTCCAGATAAGAAAAAAAGAGATCCATGAAGATTGATGAACTTTTCCAAGGTTACTGAACTAAGAAGTGGTAGAAGTAGGTACAAATTCAGCTTTAATTCAATGCCTGCAACCTTAATTTTTACACCTGAACTTCCTCTTCCCAAACATCCCAAAGAATTACACCCTAAAAGAAATTTACTCAAAATTATATTTTTAAATGTTCTATGTGCCAAATACAGTACTAGGATTTTAGGTGCTAAGAATATATCAATATCACTCTTTTTAAATTTAGTGTCTACCAGGGATGAAAAACATAAAACAAGTGGTTAAAATTGTCAAAGAATTTGCTCGGGTTAGAGCCGGTAGGGGAACAGACAGGAAAACTATTCCAGGGAATAAAGAGTTGACAGACGATGCAATCAGCCAGGTACATAGGGAGCTGGGAGGGGTAAGGGAGAAGTAGCTCAGGTAGGCCACAAGTACAAAGGACCTCAGGGAACATGATATTTGGGGTTTTTTTAAACTTATTTAGTTTTGGCGACACTGGATCTTTGCTGCTTTGCGTGGGCTTTCTCTAGTTGTGGGGAGGGGGGCTACTCTGCTGCGGTGCACGGGACTCTCATCCTGGTGGCTTTCTGTGCTGCAGAGCACCGGCTCTACCAGCAGTTGCGGCTCCCAAGCTCTAGAGCTCAGGCTCAGCAGTCGTGGTTCAGGGGCTCAGTTGCTCCATGGCATGTAGGATCTTCCTGGATCGGGGATCGAACCCAGGTGTCCTGCATTGGCAGGCAGATTCTTACCCACTGTACCACCAGGGAAGTGGGCGAACATGGTATTTTCAAGGAGCTTTTTTTTTTTAGCATTTTCCACCACTTATTCATGTTTTCAATAACAGTTCAACTTTCCTTACAAAACAAAGATAAAATAGTACATACTACACACACATACCACATTTTTCCTCCTATGGCTTTAGCCCACTCCCACCCCACCAAAAGAAAACAACAAAAAAATAAATAGCAATAATGCCAGAATATATTACAGACCAGAAGGAGATATCATCTGCTTTGCATCCAAAGGTTTCTTCTCCATTTCTCATGCTAGGCGAGTATCCATCATTGAACATGCTGCGTGCCAAATTAAAACATAACTTTAACATATGTTAGATCTCACTAGAGACAGTAACCATTGTAGAAGCTGGCATTTTTCCAGCAACATTTTTCTTTAAGTAACAGGTATGTCCGGTGCCGGATCATAGAGTGAGAGGAGATAGCACAGTGAGTGAAATCTAACACTGAGCAGAGGCCAGATCATGTGGGACTTTGTAAATCATGATAAAAATGTTCTTTCTAATAACTAAGTGGAGCTGGTCACCATATGGCAACGTCCTGATGTGATGCACCTAGGTTATTTTTGTGATATTCCTGCCAAAAATGGACAGCCGGAATCTATTGAGGAAATGTCAGACAAAGCCAAGTTGGTGGATATCCTTGAAAATAAATGACCTACATTCTACAAAACGACCAAGATCATAAGAGTCAGGAAGATTAAGGAACTGTAATAGATTTAAGAAGATTAAATACATAGATTAAAGATGAAAGACAAAAGAAAATTGTGACTCTGGATTGGATCCTAGATCAGGTACAGTGGTTATATCCAAGAGTATGCTTATTTTTAAGAAAACAGCATGAGAGCATCTGGGTCTGTCAGGTAGTGCTAGTGGTAGAAAATCCACCTATGATGCAGGAGACATGAGTTGGATCCATGGGATGGGAAGATCTCTTGGAGTAGGAAATGACAACCCATTCCAGGATTCTTGCCTGGAGAATTCCATGGACAGGGGAGCCTAGTGAGCTGCAGTCCACGGGGTCATGAAGAGTTGGACATGACTGAGTGACTGGGCATGAAAGCATTTAAGGATAGCATTACTATGTTTGTAATTTATTCTCAAAAACTCAGAAAAATTACACATATACATATATACACAGAAAGCAAATAAGATAAAATATAATTGGGGGAATCTGAGTCAAAGTTAGAATTCTTTGCACTATCAGATTTTTTCTGTAAGTCTATAATTATTTCAAGCTAAACTTCGAAAGCTGCTTGGAAGCTCAAATAATCAAAAAGATTATTGAGAAACAGCAACAGGAAAACAAATACTAAGGACACAAATACATTCACAGTGGCATATAGTGATAAGATCAGACATTTTCGTTCATTTTCCTCCATGTGTAGGTGAATATGTTTAACTCTGCTTTTCTAGAGCATCTTCATATACATATATAATCTTCAATCTAGATTGGAAGAGAAATTAAGGCCTAGATTATATTTTTCTTTCTAAGATCTACTATCTCAGTTCTAGCTTTCCCTCTGTGGATTTTTTTCCCTCTAAGTACTCCACACACAAAATTTCCTATCCACAGAAATGAGTTGTCCTTGATAGTTTTCTCAGGAAAAACAAATCAGAATACAGTCTACCCCAGCATCTACAAAAGACATACAACAAACTCACCTTTTACATTGGGGCTAAAATTGAATACATTATGTTAAAACTATCCTAGAACAACCTTTAACTACCCCGTTAAGCAGGGAGTCACTGATTCGTATAGTCATTTTTATGCACGGTAAAATTTGACAACCACTGAGCAGAACAAAAGGAACAAAATAAAATTTACATGCAAATATCTGAGCATTCAAATGCTTCTGCTTTTAAGATTACCAAATCCTCAGCAGTTTGGGGTGAGGAGGAAGGTGTGACATGAATCTTAAGTGATTCTGCTTGCTGCAGAGTTTATGCCATTTGGTTTAATGTTAAGTCTCTAAAAACATATATATGTAAATAGATTTATTTGTTGTCAGGATTAAAAAAGAGTAGAGCAAATAAATTTTACTTGTGGCCATGATGAAGGAACTGGTATCACAGTAGGCCTCCTGTCATAAGCAACTATAAAACTGGAAAAAATATATGAAATCACTTCTTTTAGATGTTGAACAAAAGGCAGCACAAGACTGATTCCTGAAAGAACAGCAAAATTTTTTTCAAAAATAATATGAACCCTGCAATTGTACGGGTTTTCTGCCTGGCATCACTTTCTGGACTGTGGCCAGGGCACCTGAAAGCACCCAGTCTTCTTAAGCTAAGGAGACAGAGGTCAAAATTCACAGTCAGTGAGGTGAGAGTCCCTTGGACTGCAAGGAGATCCAACCAGTCCATCCTAAAGGAGATCAGTCCTGGGTGTTCGTTGGAGGGACTGATGTTGAAGCTGAAACTCCAATACTTTGGCCACCTGATGCAGAGAGCTGACTCATTGGAAAAGACCCTAATGCTGGGAAAGATTGAGGGCAGGAGGCGAAGGGGATGACAGAGGATGAGATGGTTGGATGGCATCACCGACACAATGGACATGGGTTTGGGTGGACTCCAGGAGTTGGTGATGGACAGGGAGGCATGGCCTGCTGCGGTTCATGGGGTTGCAAAGAGTCGGACACAACTGAACAACTGAACTGAACTGAGGTGGCTGGAATGTATACAGCAGTTATTGAGAGATGTGAGCTATGCAAAGAAGGAGTTCCAGAAATATGCATAGGGGCCCCTGGAATCTTTGACTGCATAGTAAGCAGTGTACATGCAGGTTGAAACTCCCTGAGGTGGGACAAAGTATACTAGAAAAGAACAAATACCAAAGGGCAGAGGATTGATCCAGAACTAGACAGAGCAGGTAGATATTTGTGTTCTTACCTGCCAAGATGAAAGCACTTTATGAACAATGCAGGTTATGTAGAAACTCCAAAAAGGCTAATCTAGTCCTAGAAAAATGTTATTCTTGACCTATTTAACAACAAGTCTTGAAAGAATCAAATTCTACTGCAAGTAAATTAACTGCATATAGGAACAAAACTCAACATTTCATTAAGGAAAATAATAAAATCCAGTCAACAGTAAAGCATCTATAATGTCCAACGTATAATAAAAAATAACTAGACATTCAAAGAAGTTGGAAAATATAGCCCATAAACATTAAGAGAAACTATTGAATAAAAACAGACCCAGAAATTACACAGATGACAAAATTAGTGGCCCATGCCTTTACAAGCTGTATTATAAAGATACTTAAGAATTTAAAGGGGAAAAAAAGGGTTAAAAAGGAAAATATGAAATAATAAGGAAGTGAAAACTATTTAAAAAAAAGGAATACTAGGGATAAAAATACAATATCAACAACTAAAAACTCACTGAATGGGCCTAACCTCAGACTAAATACTGCAGAAGAGGCTAGCAGTAAAGATGAAGATGGAGCAGTGGAAATTATCAAAACTGAAACATGGAAAAAAGGCAGCTGAAAAATAATAATGGAGTTTCCATAACTTATGGTATAATTTCAAGAAAATCCAAAAAACTCAAGAAATTCCAAGCAAAATAAACACAAAGAAGACCATACCAGGGAATAGCAAGATCCAGTTAGGTCAAAGAACTACTGTAAGTGATGCGTGTGTCCTCAGTCACTCAGGTCAGTACAGTTCAGTCACCCAGTCGTGTTCGACTCTTTGCAACCCCATGGACTGCAGCATGCTAGGCTTCCCTGTCCATCATCAACTCCCGGAGCTTACTCAAACTCATGTCCATCGAGTGAGTGATGCCATCCAGCCATCTCATCCTCTGTCGTCCCCTTCTCCTGTCTTCAATCTTTCCCAGCATCAGGGTATTTTCCAATGAGTCAGTTCTTTGCATCAGGTGGCCAAAGTACTGGAGCTTCAGCATCCGTCCTTCTAATGAATATACAGGGTTGATTTCCCCTTAGGATTGACTGCTTTGATCTTCTTGCAGTGCAAGGGACTCTCAAGAGTCCTCTCTAATACCACAGTTCAGAAGCATCAATTCTTCGACTCTCAGTCACTCAGTCTGTCCTATTGTTTGCGGCCCCATGGACTATAGCCTGCCAGACTCCTGCCCGTGAAATTTTCCAGGCAAGAAAACTAGAGTGGGGTGCTGTTTCCTAGGGGTAACAGGTAACACTTACATGCCAGGGGTAAGTGATATACATATGGAATTTATTTTGAGGATTATATTTTATTCAATTATGGGATCTGGTTAGCAGTCCATAAGACCATTGCATCTGTGCTGATATTGTGCCTGAAGTCTGCAAGGAAATATAGATGTGAAGTGGAAGAAAGCAAAGATGAACCTTGAAGAAACCTGTAGCAGGAAATTGAAATCTATGAGGAAAAACTACAACCCACTAGAACAAATATGAATGTATGTTTGTCTCATCCTCTTTAATTTTGATGATGTGAGTGATCTGCACATTAAGTTGCCAACTTTCTTAATGAAAATGTGCATGATGAGGACTGCAGTTCACAGGATCTGAAAGAGGAGCTCGGGTTAGAATTGTAAGCCCTGCTGTTGCCCCTCAACACCAGTAAGGAGGGCCAGCAGATCAGTAACTGCACACACAAGCTGCAACGTGCCTGGCTCTATGTCAACCTTCCATATGTGGAAACTGGCTATTCTCTTTTCTGCCTTCCTAATCTCATGCCTATTTCTGTTGTGGCCAATGATACAGGCAGTGTAACTCTGAGAAAAGGTTCAAGTCTAGATAAACTGACACAAACCAAACCTACCACACTCCATCCCTTCACACCTTGGCTGCCATATATATCTCTTTTAACCATACTTAATTTCCAAATAAAGATAATAGTAAAAACATCTTTCTCTGTAACATGATAAAAGTATTTGATCTACAAATAAAATAATGCTAACTCTCACCTGAAAAGAAGATACAAATCCCTTTACTCAATTTTGGCTAATGTTCATCTCTCTTCTAGCTGAATCGCACTCCCTCTTTGATATTGCTGTCATTGTTCAGTCGCCCAGCTGTGTCTGACTGCAACCCCATGAACTGCAGCACACCAGGCCTCCCTGCCCCTCATAATCTCCCGGAGTTTGCCCAAGTTCATGTCCATTGCATCCATGATGCTCTTTGATATTCTCTGACTTAAATCCTGAGATGCAAGCTTAGCTGCTATTAATACATCTTATATGTTAGGGGGTGAGGGGAGAAAAAATATAGCTGGTGAATGAAAATACAAATTTTGCCATCCATACCCTCTTTGTCTTCAGCAAGCATCTTTCCTGGTCATAATTCTTTGCCTAGTGGGATAAACCAGTCCTTCACTCCTGAAGGATATAAACCATTAGCAGTTTTGCTATAGTTTTTTAATGACTTTTACCACAGGGCATGGAAGTACTAAGATGTGTCCTGAGAGATTTCATGAATTGCAGACATACTCCTCCTTACCGTCCTAAATCCAGTGGAAACTTCATTATCCTCTTGATAGAATCAATCAATTCAGCCAGATTAAAATCCCTCTTCTCTACTCACTGATTCACTACTATGAGTATTTCTAGGTGGCCAGATGACAGCGTCAGATTCCCATTTAATGGAACAATTTCTGTGTCCCCCAGTAGAATCATTCCTTTCTTGAAAACTAAGACCTTTAAACCAGAAGAACCAAAGTTTATGGAGATGAAAAGATATATTTTTGTTGGTGACTCAGCTCAGCTGGTAAAGAATCTGCCTGTAACGTAGGAGACTCCAGTTCAATTCCTGGGTCAGGAAGATCCCCTCGAGAAGGGAACAGCTACTCACTCCAGTATTCTGGTCTGGAGAATTCCATGGACTATCCCCATGGGGTCACAAAGAGTTGGACAGGACACAGTGACTTTGACTTTCACTTTTCACTTCATTAGCAATCAGTAGTGACATGAGCCATTCTATTTATCTTCTGATTCCCAGGCCTATGAGTCCTTGTTATGAGAGAAAAAGCACCAAACTGGTCCAGACTGTATAACCTTTCCTGGATAACATTACTCCAGCCCTTCAAGGTATTGTCTTCCATCTGGCATCATAACCCAGTCTTCAAAAGATCATTCTATCAAGTTAACTGCTTCTGGGTGATGGAGAAGATAATACCAGTGAATTTCATGCACACAGACCTCAGACTGACCTTTCTTAGCTATAGAGTGATTTCCTTGGTCAGAAGCTATGTTGTGTAGAATATCATGGCAAGGAATAAGGCATCCCGTAAGTCTACAGAGAGAGATTTTGGCAGAAGCAGTGTAGACAGGAAAGGCAAATGCATATTCATACTAAGCTTCTATTCCAGTGAGAATAAAGTATCCACCTTCTAGGATGGAAATAATATAATCTTCTTACTACCCTGTAGCTGGA
Source organism: Bos mutus (assembly GCF_027580195.1). Classification (NCBI taxonomy): domain Eukaryota; kingdom Metazoa; phylum Chordata; class Mammalia; order Artiodactyla; family Bovidae; genus Bos; species Bos mutus. Next base: position 73,747,182 of record NC_091625.1, read on the forward strand.
CTGATCTTCCCAGAAATGGTGTCATATTGAGACTCAGTGTTAATCTTTGACCACTGATTGGGCACTCAGCAGTAAGTGTCGTTAAATCCGATTTGATGCAGACAGGGTACATCGCTTAGCCTATGCAAAACCTCTTTCCCTGCTCCCCACAGCCACTTTGTTTATAAGCCCACTGGACAAAGACAAGGATAGCGGAAAAATAGGTTCATTTATACCCACAGAGTGGATCAACGTGTCCTCTCCTGCTCACGCGGCTCTTGTGGGAGGAGCTCATGAGAAGATGTAACTACCAGTTGACAGGCTATGAGCTGGACCCAAACAGTCTGCATCTCCCCACCCCTTCTGAGTCCTTGCAATGTGCATTCTACTTGCCTTCCCTGCTGTAGAAGGTGTCCCAGTGACATAGCCTTTAGAAAGTAATGTGTCATTGAGCCCATCTGAACTGTTTACATTTCTGAACCTGGTTAAGGCCTCTATGTAAACTTTTAAGGTTATGGCAGGTGGATGTGGAGAGAAATGTTCTAAGTAAGTTCCCTTACTTATTAAAACGACCACTTCCCAACCTGAAGTGGTCTGCTTCTTTCTTTGGTCTCTCTTCACTCTCTGTGTCAGGGGCCAGTTTACACATCAACAACTCTTTGGACAGCATTGATGTAGGACTGAACTATCCTCATGATGATCTGTGCCTAGATCTATCCACCTGCTTCTTCCCAGATCTCACTATCATCAATTTTCTAATCACCTTCCCTTTCATTGATGATCATCCAACAAAGCCATTAGCCACAGTCCATGTATCAATATATATCTGGCCATTTCTTTCACACAAAACTTTCCCCAAATATTGGGAAATAGATAAGAATGTGTTTTTTGTTCAGTATATTCAACATCCTACTAAAAGTTTCAGTCAGTTCTAAAAGATGAACAAAAAGAAAAAGTAGAAAAGAAGTATTTTGATTTCTAATAAATATTAGAAAAGAAGAAGTTTCTTTATTCACAGGTAACATGATCATGTGCGTAGAAAACTCTAAATAATCTAAAAAAATTACTACAGATGCTCACAAGTGATTAAAGCAATGTTTCAGGTACAAGGTCAATATAAAAATACCACTTTTATTTCTTTATGCCAGCAAAAAACAAATGGAAAATAAAATAAAAATATACTATTTATAATAGTAGCAAATAATGTAAAATTGTTAAGAATAGTACATTCAAGATCTGTTACACTGGAATTAAAGCACATTGCTGGGAAAAATTAAAGAAGACCTAAATAAATAGAAATCTATAACATGTTCATGAATTGAAAGGCTTGATTTTTTTAAGATGTGAATTCTGTCTAAATTTATCTATAAATTCAAAGCATTCCCAAACTAAATCTCAGCAGGGTCTGTTTTGTTTTTTTTTTTTTTAAGAGAAGTTGATGATATGACTCTAAAATTTATGTGGAAATAAATTTTCCACATACTCAGAATATTCAAAACAATCTTGAAATAAAATAATGTTTTGAAGTATTTATACTATTTGGTTTTAAAACTCACTATAATCAAGATGGTATGATATTGCGTAGAGACTTATAGTAGATTCAAGTAAATATTAAATCCAGAAACATGTCCATATTTACATAGTCACTTGATTATTATTTTCAACCAAAGTACCAACATTATTTAATAGGGTAAAGAAAGTTTTTTTTTTAACAAATGGTCCTACAAAAGATAACAACTTCTATGAAATAAAAAAATGCACCTCTAATTATACCCCACATCATCCATTAAAATTAATTCAAGATATATTGTATTCCTAAATGTAAAGGATAAAATTCTAAAACTTCTTGAAGAAAGCAGAGGATTATTTTTGCAATCCTTGAAGAGACTAAAATTTCTTAGAGCACAAAATGTTTTAATCATAAGAGGAAATTTCGATAAAGTGCACTTGGTGGTGGAGGTGACTTAGTCACAAAGTCGTGTCTGACTCTTGTGACCCCGTGGACTGTAGCCCACCAGGCTCCTCTGTTCACAGGATTCTCCAAGCAAGAGTACTGGAGTGGGTTGCCATTGCCTTCTCCAGGGGATCTTCCCAACCCAGGAATCAAACCCTGGTCTCCTGCACTGCCGGCAGATTCTTTATCGACTGAGCTACAAGGAAAGCCGTAAAGTGGACTTAATCAAAATTTAAAATTTCTTCTTATCCATGCTAACATTAAGAAAATAAGTATGAAAGCCTTAGGTAGGGAAACATATTTGCACCACAATGGACTTTGATTTAAAACCTAAAAACATACCTCCAACTCAAAAATAATAGGACAAACAATCCAATAAAAAGAAGTAAATGACTTGAATGGATACTTGTAAAGACAGATATGCACAAAATTTACAGGCACATTAAAAGTGATCAGTCCTATTAATAATCAGTGAAGTGTAAATTAAAATGACAATGCTGCTGCTGCTGCTAAGTCGCTTCAGTCGTGTCCGACTCTGTGCGACCCCATAGACGGCAATGAGATAGGACTAAATCCACTAAAATGGCGAAATTAAAAAGAACGACAACACTAAATGTTGGAGAAGATATGAAGCAACTAAAATTGTCATACATGGCCAAAAAGGACTTGTATATTGGTATATAACCACTTTGCAAATCAGTCTAGCAGTTTCTTATATACCCTTCCCTATGACCAGCAATCCTACACTTAGGCATTTATCCAAGAGAAATATTTTTCTCATGCACATAAAATGACTCCCATGAAAATGTTCCAAGCAAATTTATTCATAAATAAATAAAAATTAGAAACAACTCAAATATTCAAGTACAGGAGAATGGATAAAGGAGCTATGGTATAATCAATCATATGATATATTGATGCAACTCATCAGTAATAAGAACTAACTCCTGATATTAGCAACAATGTGGATAAACTTCAAAAAATTATGCTGAGTGAAAGTAGCCAGAAGCAAAAGACTATATACTGTGTGATTTTGCTAATTTATGATTGAAGATATGAGAATGGCGGTACCTGTGGGTAAAGGGCGTAAACGCTTGAGAGAACATTTGGGGATTATAGATAGGATTATGTGTGTTGTGAGTGTTAGCTGCTCAGTCATGTTCTACTCTTTTTGAACCCATGGACTGTAGCTGGCCAGATCCCTGTGTCCGTGGAATTCTCCAGGCAAGAATATTACACTGGGTTGCCATTCCCTTCTCCAGGGGATCCTCCCAACCCAGGGACTGAATCCAGGTCTCCCTCATTGCAGGCAGATTCTTTACCATCTGAGCCATGAGGGAAGCCCTGATAGGATTATAGATAGGCTCAATAGGAATTTGAGTTTCATGGGTATATATAATTGTAAAAACTTACCACACTGAATAGGCATTTCATTTCATGTTTGTTATTTTACTGTATGTGATTATATTTCTGTGAGGTTCATCATATAGTAAGTGCTCAAACATTTGCTTGAGACTAAATTATTTTTTATTAATCTCCCATACACAGTTTTTTTTTCTTTTTTAAGTCATGAACTATCTTCAGCAGCTGTTTCCTGCCTTTCTAAGTCAAAACTTCCTGTCCAGGCCCTGCTAAACAGTTACTATTCTCATGCCCTTGAGTGTTTGTTTGTTTCAGGACTTCTTATAGCTATTGCTGAGTTTTTGTGATTGACTAAGTATTCCAGAAGAAGGGAAGTTACTGAGGTCAGAAAAGTCAAAATGGTCCAGAGAATGCATCTGCACAGAACTGTCCACATTGGCCTGTGCAGCAAATTAAACTGTCTCCTACCAGGCTGAAATTCTAACAGTGAAAATGTACATTATTTGCAAAAACCTAAGCAAACCTCGGGTGGATTATCTAGCATGAATTCTTATAAGTAAGGCAGCTTTATGCATACTAGGGCTTCAGAGTGGCTCAGTGGTAAAGAATCTGCCTGAAATTCAGGAGACGCAGGAGATGTGGGTTCGATCCCTGGGTTGGGAAGATCCCTTGGAGAAGGGCATGGCAACCTACTCCAGTATTCTTGTCTGGGAAAATCCCATGGATAAGGAGCCCTGGCAGGCCACAGTCCATGGGATCGCAAAGGGTGGGAAATGACTGGAGCTACTGAGCACGCATGCACCTAGGCATACTAAGATTTCTCTTGCTGTGGTTGTATGTTTGACCCCAAGAGGCAGACTCCGAACCCGTCTTCACGTGCTGCTTCCCTCGGCTACAGTTTCAACGACCTCCAGTTTATGAGAGGCTGTTAATGCTGTCAAACCTTATTATCATTAATACTGCCCACAGTTGCCCGTCGCATCTGCTGGATGATTTTCCTTTTCTTACCCAATTAATGAATGAAATCAATTCCTAGAACAGTAAACAAAAACTGCAATGTTTCCATGAAAGACAGAGAGAGAAATAAAATAAAAGCCAACAGAAAACCCTGATTTTTTTTTTTTTTTAGTTGCGAGAATTCTATTTTTAAATTGGGACATAGTTTCTTTATAATGTGTGTTAGTTTCTGCTGTACAACAGCATAGTGTTGTACTACAACACTACAGCATACTGTACATATAGTACATGTAGTGCTACATCACTACGCATGGTGAATCAGCTGTATGTATACCTATGGGCTTCCCTGGTGGCTCAGATGGTGAAGAGTCTGTCTGCAGTGCAGGAGACCTGGCTTGGGAAAATCCCCTGGAGAAGGGAATGGCAACCCACTCCAGTATTCTTGCCTGGAGAATCCCATGTACAGAGAAGCCTGGTGAGCCCCAGTCCATGGGCTTCCAAAGAGTCTGACACGACTGAGCAGCTAACACACACACATCCCCTCCCTCTTGGATTTCCCTCCCATCCCACCCATTTAGGTCACGACAGAGCATCAGGCTGAGCTCCCTGAGCTATACAGCAGCTTCCCACCGGCTATCTATTTTATGCTCGATAGTGTACATATGTTAATCTCAATCTACCAATTCATCCCATCCCTTTTACGCTACGCTGTGTCCACTTGTCTGTCCTTTATGTCTGTGTCTCTATTGCTGCCCTGCAAATAGGTTTATCTCTACCATTTTCCTATATTCCATGTGAACAAAACAAAAATCAACTTTAAGAAACCAAAAGAGAAGTAGGATGAGAAGGAAAACATAACGTATGCGTTGCATTATGAAGCATATAATGTCCCTTCAATCTCTTTTCTTACAAGATGTCCTTGAATAGTTGCATTGAATTTTTCTTTAAAACTAACTCTGTTTTCCACACTGAGAAATAATTTAAACTTTTAGGATACACTTTCATGATTTGACTGCTTTCATTCAGAAAATTCTCTCAATAATACATCTTTCAAAAAGAATCAGGTTTGTTAATAATCTAGTGAGTAAGAAAATATTTAAATATGACTTTATGTTCTCTCATAAGCTTTACAGTATGCCATGATTTTGTGTGCTACAGTTTTGAGTTTTCAAAAACTCCTGATTCATTCATTTAAATTATTCTGAAATATTTGTAAACCCTGAAGCTACGTCATACAGTCAATCTTATAGATTGCTTTCTGACCAAACAGTATGAACTAGGTATTTGCTATTTTTAAAAATAGATTGAATTTACTAGGTGGTAGATTTCCATTAGGAAATAGAATGAATCATTTTCCGAAGGGCCTCAGGTTTTTGTTTTTTTTTTCACTTTTTGACAGACAAATGACCTTAAAGTATGGTCTTCTTTCTGTTGTGTCTGTCATTTTGACAACCTCATCTGTTTGTATTGCATTCATCCATAGGTCTACTAAGTTATACATGCTCCTGTTACAAATAGTTATTAAGAGTGTACTGTTGCAAGTACAGGCGAAACAATTGTGAACAAGACGGATGTAGCCCCCCCTGGCTTCCCAGATGGCTCAGTGGTAAAGAATCTATCTGTCAATGCAGAAGTTGTAGGTTCAGTCCCTGGAAGATCCCCTGGAGAAGGAAATGGCAGCTCACTCTAGTATTCTTGCCTAGAGAATTCCATAGACAGAGGAGTCTAGCAGGATATAGTCTTCGGGGTTGCAAAAAGTTGGACAGGACTGAGCACACAGACAGACAGACAGCCCTACCCCAATGGAGCTTATAGTCTCTTGTCTTTAGCTATTATGCAAATGACTGCTTAATTTAAAATATCACAAATGTCATGACGAAAAAGTAAAGATATGACTGAGAGTGTATTATTATGAGAATACAGATTAACTTGGTTGGCGGTGGAAATGGCACTTTATGAAGGATTCTTTCAGTCCAGAAATTAGCTTAAATTTGGCAGGTATACTGTTGCCAAGTATAGTTACTTTGTGACAGCACTGTCACTTTTTGGTCACACTGGTTCCAGTCCTCTGCTGTTTGACTCTCCACTAATTAAGTACAAAATTAATTCCTTATTTTCTGACTCAAAAAAATCCGAAGATAAAGCACACAACTAAAACGTGCAAGTGTCAGTCTCTCAGTGGTGTCTGACTCTGTGACACCAGGGACTGTAGCCCACCAGGCTCCTCTGTCCACGGGATTTCCCAGGCAAGAATACTGGAATGTGTAGTCATTCCCTTCTCCAGGGGATCGTCCTGACCCAGGGCTCAAACCCAGGTCTCCTGCATTGCAGGCAGATTCTTTACTGTCTGAGCCACCAGGGAAGCCCAAAGTACACAATTATTAAATGTTAATCAATTCTTGAAAGATAGTATCTTGTGACTTTATGAAAATCATATTTCTTCATTCTTTAGGGGGAAACAGTGGGGTAAAATAGATGCTAAAATTTGATATAGTTCTGAGTTTTGTAACAATCAAATAATTTATATATTTCCTTATCGAAAAAACATTATTCTTGCAAGTTTTGTTTGATGCCTTTTAGGGGCAAATCATGGAGAAGGCAATGGAAACCCACTCCTGTACTCTTGCTTGGAGAACCCCATGGACAGAGGAGCCTGGTAGGCTACAGTCCATGGGGTCGCTAAGAGTCGGACACAACTGAGCGACTTCAATTTCACTTTTCACTTTCATGCATTGGAGAAGGAAATGGCAACCCATTCCATTGTTCTTGCCTGGAGAATCCCAGGGACCGGGGAGCCTGGTGGGCTGCCATCTATAGGGTCGCACGGGGTTGGACATGACTGAAGCAACTTAGCAGCAGCAGCAGCAGGGACAAATCATACTGCAAGTGCAATTGTTACTTAATTTGCTTAATTTTATTGATCTAATTGTATAACTACATTGCTTATCTATGGAACTATATAGTTAACATTGCTTAGCTGCAAATAACGGAGAAGGCAATGGCACCCCACTCTAGTGCTCTTGCCTAGAAAATCACATTGGATAGAGGAGCCTAGTGCGCTTCAGTCCACGGGGTCACTAAGAGTCGGACACAACTGAGCGACTTCACTTTGACTTTTCACTTTCATGCATTGGAGAAGGCATTGGCAACCCACTCCAGTGTTCTTGCCTAGAGAGTCCCAGGGACGGGGGAGCCTGGTGGGCTCTCATCTATGGGGTCGCACAGAGTCAGACACAACTGAAATGACTTAGCAGCAGCAGCAGCAGCTACAAATGATTTAATGAATAAATATGTGAAAGTAAGCTTCTATTTTATAGACAGTATAGAACTCATGAACGTTTTTTTCTTTACTTTCATTACTTAGCAATTTCTATAGATTTATATCTGATAATGCACAGACTTGCTATACCTTCTCTGGAAGTTAAAAACTATGACAAAACTTGAGTGTCATTGCTGAGATGCTCCTAGGTGAGTTTTAAGTTGGTTTTAATGAGATTTCAACCATCATGCTCATTTTATAGTGGCATTTCACTTATAAAAACATGAAACAAAAAGTAATCACAGTTTTGAAAACCCCAATTTAGAAATTTATTTTGGAAGTCTTAAAGTTGCATTATCTTTATTTTGTGCATTGCCTGATTTAAGAATAACTAGCTAAACATTTTTTAAGAAAACAGGTTAGTCATTTATTGGTTTTCTTGGACTGCAATAATCAAATATTATAGACTAAATGTTTTAAGCAAAATTTATTTTTCACTAGTTCCAGAAAGTGGAAGTCCAAGATCAAGATTCCCACAGGATTGGTGTCTTTTAAGAACTCTCCCCTTGGGTTGCCAGACAGCTGCCTTCTTACGGGTGACCTGCCTTTGCTATATGTGTATGGGGAGAGAGAGAGTGAACTTTCTGGTATTTCTTCTTTTATTTTTTTAAAATTTTTTAAATTATATTTTATTAAAAATTTTTTTATTATTATTTTTTTTACTTTACAATATTGTATCAGCTCTGCCATACATCAACATGAATCTCCCACGGGTATACACGTGTTCCCCATCCTGAACCCCCTTCCCACATCCCTCCCCACACCATCCCTCTGGGTCATCCCAGTGCACCAGCCCCAAGCTTCCTGTATCCTGCATCGAACCTGGACTGGCAATTCATTTCTTATATGATATTATACATGTTTTAATGCCATTCTCCCAAATCATCCCCCCGCCCGCCCTCTCCCACAGAGTCCAAAAGACTGTTCTATACATCTGTGTCTCTTTTGCTATCTCACATACAGGGTTGTCATTACCATCTTTCTAAATTCCGTATTATATATGTGTTAGTATACGGTATTGGTGTTTTTCTTTCTGGCTTACTTCACTCTGTATGATAGGCTCCAGTTTCATCCACCTCATTAGAACTGATTCAAATGTATTCTTTTTAATGGCTGAGTAATACTCCATTATGTGTATGTACCACAGTTTTCTTATCCATTCATCTGCTGATGGACATCTAGGTTGCTTCCATGTCCTGGCTATTTTAAAGAGACTAGTCCTATTGGATCAAGGCCTCAGTCTTATAACCTCATTTAACCTTATTTATTCCTTATGAGTCTCCATTTCCAAATATATCCAAACTGAAGGGTTAAGCCTTCAATATATTAATTGAGGTGGGGAAATGCTAGCATTCAGTCAATAACGGTCATGAAAATGTCCATTTGGTTTAACTCCAAAATCAATAATGTATTGCTTTACTTAACAAGAATGAACCAACCTCTGATTCACAAAGTTCAGGCTTTCATCAGGCCATAGGAATAAACAGAAATAATTTCATGTTCAAGGGATTATATAAAAATGATACAAATTCAGTTTCAAAGTCAAATATTGATAATCTCACCTTGTTAACAGGACTCATAAAAAGATATTTTGGTATCTTTGGTGCAATGTTCAGTGCATTAGGGATTGTTTTTAATGCAGGTATAATGAATGATGTGCTACCAATGAGTCCTATTATTTTATTTACATCACTCATTCTATTGCTGTTGTTCAGTCTCTCAGTTGTGTTTGACTCTTTGTGACCCCATGGACTGAAGCACGCCAGGGTTTTCTGTTCTTTACCATCTCCCAGAGCTTGCTCAAACTCATGTCCATTGAGTCGGTAATGCTGTCCAACCATCTCGCCCTCTGTTGTCCCCTTCTCCTCCTGTCTTTAATCTTTCCCAGCACCTGGGTCTTTTCTAATGAGTTGGTTCTTTATATCAGGTGGCCAAAATATTGGAGCTTCAGCATCAGTCAGTCCTTCCAATGAATAGTCAGGGTTGATTTCCTCTAGGATTGACTGTTTGATCTCCTTGCAGTCCAAGAGACTCTCAAAAGTTTTCTCCAACACCACCGTTCAAAAGCATCAATTCTTTGGTGCTCAGCCTTCTTTATGGTCTAACTCTCACATCCATACATGACTATTGGAAAAAAACATAGCTTTGACTAGACAGATCTTTATTGGCAAAGTAATGTCTCTGCTTTTTAATATGCTGTCTAGGTTGGTCATATCTCTTCTTCCAAGGAGAAAGCGTTTTAATTTCATGGCTGCAGTCACCATCTGCAGTGATTTTGGAGATGAAGAAAATAAAGTCTGTCACTGTTTCCATTATTTCCCTATTTATTTGCCAAAATGATGGGACCAGATGCCATGATCTTACTTTTCTGAATGTTGAGTTTTAAGCCAACTTTTTCACTGTCCTCTTTCACTGTCATCAAGAGGCTCTTTATTTCCTCTTCACTTTCTGCCTTAAGTGTGGTGTCATCTGCATATCTGAAGTTATTGATATTTCTCCTGGCAATCTTGATTCCAGCTTGTGCTTCATCCAGTCCAGCATTTTGCATGATGTATTCTGAATATAAGTTAAATAAGCAGGGTGAAAAAATACAGCCCTCACATACTCCTTTCCCAATTTGGAACCAGTCCATTGTTCCATGTCCAGTTCTAACTCTTCTTGACCTGCATACAGGTTTCTCAGGCAGGTCAGGTGGTCTGGTATTCCCATCTCTTGAATAATTTTCCACAGTTTATTGTGATCCACACAGTCAAAGGCTTTAGTGTGCTCAATGAAGCAGAACTAGATGTTTTTCTGGAACTTTCTTGCTTTTTCTATGATCCCACGAATGTTGGCAATTTGATATCTGGTTCCTCTGCCTTTTCTAAATCCAGCTTGAACATCTGGAAGTTCTTGGTTCACATACTGTTGAAGCCTAGCTTGGAGAATTTTGAGCATTACTTTGCTAGCATGTGAAATGAGTGCAACTGGGCAGTAGTTTGAACATTCTTTGGCACTGCCTTTCTTTGAGATTGGAATGAAAACTGACCTTTTCCAATCTTGTGGCTACTGCTGATTTTTTCCAAATTTGTTGGCATATTGAATGCAGAACTTTCACAGCATCATCTTTCAGGATTTGAAAGAGCTCAGCTGGAATTCCATCATCTCCACTAGCTTTGTTATAGTGATGTTTCCTAAGGCCCACTTGACTTCGCACTCCAGGATGTCTGGATCTAGGTGAGCGATCACACCATTGTGGTTATCTGGGTCATTAAGATCTGTTTTCTATAGTTCTTGTGTGTATTCTTGCCACCTCTTCTTAATATCTTCTGCTTCTGTTAGGTCCCTACCATTTCTGTCCTTTATTGAGCCCATCTTTGCTTGAAATGTTCCCTTGGTATCTCTAATTTATCTTGAAAAGATCTCTAGTCTTTCCCATTCTACTGTTTTCCTCTATTTCTTTGCATTGATCACTGAGGAAGGCTTTCTTATCTCTCCTTGCTATTCTTTGAAACTCTGCATTCAAATGGGTATATCTTTCCTTTTCTCCTTTGTCTCTCACTTCTCTTCTTTTCTCAGGTATTTATAAGGCCTCCTCAGACAACCATTTTGCCTTTCTGCTTTTCTTTTTCTTGGGGATGGTTTTGATCACTGCCTCCTGTGCAGTGTTATGAACCTCCATCCATAGTTCTTCAGGCACTCTATCAGATCTAATCCCTTGAATCTATTTGTCACTTTCACTGTATAACTGTAAGGGATTTAATTTTGGTCGTACCTGAATGGCCTAGTAGTTTTCCCTACTTTCTTCAATTAAGTCTCAATTTTGCAATAAGGAGTTCATGATCTGAGCCACAGTCAGCTCCCAGTCTTGTTTTTGCTGACTGTATAGGACTTCTCCATCTTCAGCTGCAAAGAAAAAAATGTCTGATTTTGGTATTGACCATACCGTGAAGTCCATGTGCAGAGTTGGTCTCATGTTGTTGGAAGAGGGTGTTTGCTATGAGTAGTGCATTCTCTTGACAAAACTCTGTTAGCCTTTGTACTGCTTCATTTTGTACTCCAGGGCCAAACTTGCCTGTTACTCCAGGTATCTCTTGACTTCCTACTTTTGCATTCTAGTCTCCTATGATGAAAAGGACATCTTTTTTTTTTTTTTTTTGGCGTTAGTTCTAGTAGTTCTTATAGGTCCTCATAGAAATGTTCAGTTTCAGCTTCTTCTGCATTAGTGGTTGGGGCATAGACTTGGATTACTGTGATACTGAATGGTTTGCCTTGGAAACAGATAGAGATCATTCTGTCATTTTTGAGATTGCACCCAAATACTGCATTACTCTGTAGGAAGTGCAAAAAGAGCAGCACTGTATAAAAAAATTAGCATTTCCTAAATGAAGTAACGACTGAAGCAATTTATAGATACAGCAAAAGAAGACTTGTTATGTGAAGAATATAAGATTTGGGTATGAATTAACTTCCTAATCATTTCAGCTTTTGCTTTCATTAGAGTGCTATCATAGTCCTCATATGATACAGTACTAAGGATAGATACCTCAAAGAGTGAGAACTTGGATGTCCAAACATGAAAGACAAATACAAGTCTGAAAAATAGTGCCCTTGGAGAAACTAGAACTACAAAGAGATGCTTTCCAAAGTTAAAATTTCTGTGGTGAAATAAGCACCTCATTCTCATGAAAATGATAACTTCTTAGAATGGATACCAAAAAAATAGCAACTGGATACAGCTGGATTGCTGCCTGGTTTTTAGTGCAAGAGTTCTAATGTTTTTCAACTGAGAGACCAGTTGTCCTTAAGTTTTACAGAGAAAGACCCTTCAGCTCTGGTGGACCCCTCACCCATTTATCTATTTTTTGCATTCTCTGTAGGCTTCTCAGGTGGCACGTGTGGTAAAGAACCTGCCTTCCAATTCAGGAGATGTAAAAGATGTGAGCTTGATCCCTGAGTTGGGAAGATTCCCTGGAGAATGGCATGGCAACCCACTCCGGTATTCTTACCTGAGAATCCCATGGGCAGAGGAGCCTGGCAGATTACAGTCCATAGTGTCGCAAAGAGTCGAATACGACTGAAGCAACTTGGCGCACACACACGTGCTTCCCAGGTGGTTCTAGTGGTAAAGAACCCGTCTGCCAATGCAGGAGATGTAGGAGATGTGGGTTCAATCTCTGAGTTGGGAAGGTCCCTTTGAGGAGGGCATGGCAACCCACTCCAATATTCTTGCCTAGAGAATCCCATGGACAGAGGAGCCTGGTGGGCTACGGTCCATGGGGTCACAAAGAGTTGGACACCACTGAAGTGTCTTAGCACACATGCATGCACATTCTCTGTGTAGCTCTGTTCTGTAACTGAATATACAGAAGGGAGAGTATGAATATACAATAGGGAGAGTCATATAACTCCCCTAGGAAAGGGGGCGTGAGAAAAGATAAAAGGGAAGCCAAGGAGAAAGCCGCCTGACAAGTAGATCATCAGTCAGGGCCCTGCTCCCTGGGATTTCACAGCGCATGTTAGCACAGGACCAGATTAGCTAAGTGGATAATTTAGGTATCAAAGGGACATAATTCAAGAGGATGAAGTGGTTAAAGTCAAATTTTAAAAATGAGACATTTGTTTGCTATTATTTTCTAATATATTAGAAAATATTCAAAGGTAAAAAATTTTATTTATTTATTTATTTTTTTTGCTGATACCCATTATGAGGTGCTTCCATGACCTGGATTGCTAGTCTGATAAAACTTTAGTGACAGAGACAGTGTCAACATTTTTAGTTTGTTTATTAAACAGTGTCAGTTAAGTAGATCTGGAAAAAGAGAGCTGCAGAGCAGTTACTAGCGATTTGATCCAACATTCAAATATCAGTTCTTACAGTAAGAAATAAAATTCTAAACTGTAATTATTAACCAAAGTATACATTATAAGAATGTTATTACATAATGAAAAAGTGCCTCATCTTTCCTGCAAAAAAAGTCATAAAAACAAATAAACTGAATAAAGCACAGTCTTAAAAAATATTCACTAGTATGCTAGCATGTCATTTAACATAATTTATTTTAAATTTTAGAGTGGTTAGCCTGAATATAGGAATGTTAAAACGTTTGTAAGAAACTCAATAGGAAAGATGAAACTCATGAAGCCATACAAACATATTGCAGCCTCCTTCACCATGCCTGTCACATAATGGTTTCCTTGTAAAGATTTGTTGACACATTGCTTGGCTTGAAGATGTAATAGTACAGCATAAAATTTTTATAAGGTGCTTTCTAAATACCTTTCATTTATCTTCCAAATGTAACTTTCACTATATCCTGGGACTGATTTTGCCCTTTATTGTGTTATGACTAATAGACACAAACTTGAGTTATTAGCTTTGCTTTGCTTTCTATATTTCCTTTTAAATCTTTATGAGGAATAGCACAGGAAGTGTAATGTTTACATTTCCCATCCTCTCAGTTCATCTTATGTTAAAAGAGGATTGAAGAAGTTTCATGAAGTGTGCCTTAGCTCAGAGCCAGAACTGGTATTCAGAATTTTGCTGGGGATGAGAGACAGGTCAAAGCTAGGGGAGACAAATGAGAAAGGAGGAAATCAGGAGATCCATATGAAGAAAGCTCTGGCTCTGGAGACAGAAAGTGTGGGTTGGGGTCCTCATTCTACCGCTTAAGCTAAATGAGTCTCAGGTTCTTCATTCCTGAAGAGGGGCTGCTAGTGAGTGTGATGGTTAGAGACAATATGTTTCGGTTCTGGACTACAGTAGGAGCACAAAAATGTTATTCTTCCTAAAGATCTTTGATGTAAAAATATAATAATAGATATCATCCAGGAAAAACTTTCTTTGGGCTTCCCTGGTAGCTCATTTGGTAAAGAATCCACCTGCAATACAGGAGACCTGGGTTTGATCCCTGGGTTGGGATGATCTCCTGGAGAAGGGAAAGGCTACCCACTCCAATATTCTGGCCTGGAGAATTCAATGGACAGAGGAGCCTGGTGGGCTATACAGTCTATGGGGCTGCAAAGAATCGGACACAACTGAGCGTCTTTCACTTTTCACTTTCAGGAAATATTGAAATGCTGGGTAGGTCGAAGTCTAAACACCTCTTCCGAAGCCCCTGCATGGGTGCTAAGTTGCTTCCGTTGTATCCCACTCTGTGTGACCCTCTGGACTGCAGTCTGCCAGGCTCCTTTGCCCATAGGATTCTCCAGGCAAGAATACTGGAGTGGGTTGCCATTTCCTCCTCCAGGAGATCTTCCCGACCCAGGGATCAAACCCTCATCTCCTGTGTCTCCTGTATTGGCAGGTGGGTTCTTTACCACTAGTGCCACCTGGGAAGCCCCTCCGCAAGTCCATCCATGAGCAAATTGCAGTGGTTCTGAGGAAAGCTGAGAACTGTTGAAATCTTGGGCTTCAAGGCTATCATGGAGAGCTATTCTCCCACAGGTTCTAGGAAACTGGCCAGGGAACTGTTGCCCTCTGAGTCCCCTGACTGAGGCCCAGATTCAAACGGAATGGTTCTCTGTGACCTGTGACACTAACACCTACCCGATGATTCTTATCAAGTTTAGCAAGTCACTGTCTCCTTCTGGCTCCTGAGTTGGGAGCAGTTCAAACCCCCTGGACACTGTAATCTTCATTTCTGTGTGGGGGTGGGGAGCTCTGAGTACAAAAGGGAAAGGCAGACTCCTATCCCTCTAGCACGCTTACTCTTCCGGCCCCACCATTGCTAGCTTCCTCCAGCTCGGCACACCCCTCCTCCTCTGCTGATTCTTCAGACCTTCTGAGTCTGGCAAAGGGACTCATGAAAGATTCTCATTGCTGATACCCTAAATCCCACCTCTGACTATCCTCTTCCTCTCTACAACTGGAACTTTTACTTGAAACATGGAAAATAGGTTAGGACCCTTACTAATGGGGGAGAAGCCCACATTCCACTTTCAGCAGGTATATGTGATGCTTCTTCCACATCAGTTCAGTTCAGAATATCTGGCAAAATTGTTTGGTGGTGAAGCTGGAGCTCACTCATAGGCAGCGTGCTCTGGAGTCTCTGTTCTCATTTTCATACCACACCACTTTCCTCCAGCTAGGGTGGGTTAGAGGGGATGGGGGGTGAGGAGTGGGGGATAAAAAGTGGGCTAAAGTTGAATAGAGTCCTTAACAGCCTAACCAAGGAATTCTAATCTTACCATGTAGCAGTCTGAAGTCAGAGAGATGAAACAAAGTAATATTTGAGGAAAATTAATCTGATGGCAGAACCCAGGATTTAATAGAAAAGGAAGATATTAAAAGCCTGAGAGAAAGTCTAGGAGGTATTACATTAATCTCAGTGTGACAGGATGCAAATGCAACCTGGGAGGTAATATTGGAAATTAAAAGGAACCAATGGATATGAGCTGGGAAGCTTTGACTGATTAGAGTGGAAAGTAAAAATAATAATTCTAAGACTCGATAATAAAGGGAACTACTTAAAGAAAAATAAATAAACAATAGCAAAAAAAAATTGGTAACTAAGAAGTTCTGGTTAAGAAATTATTTAATCTGAACCTAAATTTTATATTCCTCAATTTAAACTTCTTGTGTTATCTTCAGCATAAACATTGCTGTTCAAATCCCCATTAATGGTTTCCACTTTAAGCTAAATGATCCTGATATTACTGTTTTTCTCATTCCCTCATTTCCCCATTAAGTATCCATGTAGGCTTATTATTGGACAGAATTAACATGCTGTACTCTCTGCCACCTCTCTGTCAGGAGAAGCACAAGAAAGGATTCTGGAGATAAAAATGATTGTTCTCCTTAACTGAACTCTTATTATGTACCTACTTCTATGCTGAACCTCTTATATATATAATCCATTTAATGCCCACAACAATATTATGAGATAGCCACTATATTTTACAAGAGAGAAGGCTTAGGCTTAGAGGAGTATAGCAATGTTCTCAAGGTCAAAGAGCCAAAAATGACAAATCAGTAGTATATCCCCTCGCTTCTCCAGAGCCCATACTGTCCTATTAGCCACTATTGATACTGAAATATGATAACTGATTCTAAATTCATTTGGAAAAGATTCTTCTCACTGAAAGGAAAAAATCAGGAAACATCTGACAGTCTTTTTTAATATAATGATCTATTTATTGCATTCAAAAGATTAAGATCATGGCATCTAGTCCCATCACTTCACGGCAAATAGATGGGGAAAAAGTGGAAACAGTGACAGACTTTATTTTCTTGGGCTCAAAAATCACTGTAGATGTGACTACAGCCACAAAATTAAAAGACACTTGATCCTTGAAAGGAAAGCTATGATAAACCTAGACAGCGAATTAAGAAGCAGAGACATCACTTTGCTGACAAAGGTCCACCTAGTCAAACCTACGGTTTTTCCAGTAGTCATGTACAGATGTGAGCGTTGGACCATAAAAAGGCTGAGTGCTGACGAACTGACGCTTTTGAACTGTGGTGTTGGTGAAGACTCCTGGAGAGTCCCTTGGACAGCAAGGAGATCCGACCAGTCAATCCTAAGGGAAATCAGTCCTGAATATTCATCGGAAGGACTGATGCTGAAGCTGAAACACCAATACTTTGGCCACCTAATGCAAAGACCTGACTCATTAGAAGAGACCGTGATGCTGGGAAAAATTGAGACCAGGAGGAGAAGGGGGCGACAGGATGAGATGGTTGGATGGTATCACCGACTCAATGGATGTGGGTTTGAGCAAACTCAGGAGATAGTTAAGGACAGGGGAACCTGGCATGCAGCAGTCCACGAGGTTGCAAAGAGTTGGGCATGACTAGCAACTGAATAACAATTGATTGCTATAGTTTACCTGTCAAATAAGGATGTTGGTGTGATTTTGTTGCAGACGTGAGAAGGACTATTAACACACATTAATGCTCTAGAATGCAGATATATTTCCTATGAAAGAAAATTTGATATAATTTGGAAAATCTTGAATCTCTCCAATAATTCACATTTTTAGTCCAGATGTAAAGATAGTTTCAAGGTATAAGCTCATGAACAGAATGTCAGGGTATGACCTACCCCATGAAGAGGTCTGACTATAGAAAGCAATTCCTATATGCTCAAAAGGAAGTTTAAAAAGGGCCATGAAAATCAGAAATCAGAGTGTATAGAGGTCCGTAATTTAAGGACATTATCTCCAAAGTATGGAGATTGCTTATGTTGATGATTTTCCTATTATCATTAATCAACTCTTCATTTGAAAAACCTACACAAGAGAATTGTTGGAAGAGTAGGTATTCACATTTAATTTCTTCTAAAACATCTTCTGTAGTTTCAAACACATTTTTCAAAGCTGACATTCAAAGTCCCTACTACTTTGCAATAACCGTAACAACAGGCTTATGAAGATCCTAAGTGGCACTTATTCAGTGGAGTAATTGGAAGCTGCAATGGTTATGCAAATAAATGTCCCTCTGAGGGAAGAATGAGAGATTTGCCTTGAAATTGCAGCTGTGAAAAGCTGCTGCTAAATGGAGAAGAGACCAGAAGACAGAGAATGGGAATTAAGGTAGAAATAACTAACAGAGATATCTGTAATAAGTGAGCTGTAATGCAATGGTGCTCACGGTGGATAGTCAAGTCTTTATGTATGTAGTAAGTACCAATCTCAAGCTGTAAAATAAAGTGAAGATGAAGTGTATTTTTGTTTTTCCATATAGTGCCTTTTAGTTTCCTTTATTATGAACTCTTTAATTTCATTTGTTCTGACCAAGACAGACCATGGTCCTGCTGCTGCTGCTAAGTCGCTCCTATGCCTTGGCAAAAAAAGCATTTCAGATGCCATGTCTTGAAATCCTCACATTCACTGAGCCATCAGTTTTTCACTTCCTACCTCATTAATGATTATGAACATTTTTTTTATGTTTATGCTTTGATATTTGTTAACACTCTCTTACAAGTGATTTTCAAATAAGCAAAAACACCTTCAAGGAAAAGTTTGGTTCATTTGCAAGGCAGAGTCTGTGGATTTCCTTTTGCTGGTCCTCTTTGCACTTTCAGTGGAACAAACAGTGCAATTTTTATCCTTTCCGTTTTTAGAGCTGCAGCTGTAAAAGTAATTAATGGCTAAAGAAACTCTAACACATCCTGCAGAAGGCCATTCTGCATTCAGCATAAGCTGTGGAACCAGGGCCTCTGCATGCTAGTAGCCCTCGAGAGCATATCCTGGTGAATGCTGAAGGACTCCTATCTTAACCTTGGAATCTGCAAAGCACCCCAATTTATTTTGGCCACTGATACCCAAGGAAAAACTTGTATTAACAGGTGTTTTCATTGCAGTTTCAGTTGATGATTTTGCTGCATGTAAAAATATTTTTTAATCTCTGAAAGTAGATAGTGATGACCTCAGACTTTCTTTGCATTATTAGCTAAGAAATGAGGATAGTCACACATTTTATAAAAGGATATGCATTTCCTTCCCCGTGATTATTTTTCTTCTCCTTTTTTGTCTCCACTTTTTTCTTTTTGTCTACCTTCCTTCCAAATGCACTTGTGCCAAACATGCCTGCGGTTAAGTAATTTCAGACATAATGAGGAAACGGATCATGTGTGCCACCTGCATAGTCAATGGACCTGAGGTGGGATTGCAACCAGATGAGCTGGCTTCCTGGCCTGGCAAGGCTCTTATACCTGTGACTTTGAGTAAATTGCTTCACCCTCTAGATTCTCAATTTTCTGATTCCTAAAAAAAGATTAACAATACCTGCCTGGTTTTCTTCTCAGTGTCCTTGACAAATAATGAATGTGAAAGTGCTTTATAAACTGTGTCTTTACAAACACAGGGAATAATGGTGTTGTTTTGGGGGGCTGTGTCATGAGGCATGTGCATGTGGGATCTTAGTTCCCTGAAATGAAAGTGAAAGTTGCTCATTTGTGTCTGACTCTTTGCCACCCCATGGACTATACGGTCCATGGAATTCTCTAGGCCAGAATACTGGAGTGGGTAGCCTTTCCCTTCTCCAGAGGACTTACCCAACCCAGGGATCAAACCCAGGTCTCCCGCATTGCAGGCAAATTCTTCACCAGCTGACCCACCAGGGAAGCCCTTAGTTCCCTGACTAGGAATCAAAACACGTGTCCCTTGCAGTAGAAACGGGGAGTCTTAACAACTGTATTTTGACAGAACAAGACTCTCCACAAACTGGTGAGAGAGAGGTGTCAGTCTGGGATTCCTTTCTTCCATCTTATTGACTCATCTAATAACACTGAGGCAAGAATCGCCTGCTAAGCAGGAGACACAGGTTTGATCCCTGTGTCGAGAAGAACCCCTGGAGAAGGAAATGGCAACCCACTCCAGTATTCTTGCCAGGAAATTCCCATGGATAGAAGAGCCTGATCAGCTATAGTCCATGGGGTCGCAAAGAGTCAGTCAGGACTTAGCAACTAACAAAAGATTTTATGCCCCATTTTCCCTGGTGATGGGAGAGCTCACATTTACCAAGTACAGAGGAGGAAGATGAGCTTCTGAACTCCTTATTTCTACCCCTGAGCTAAGACAAGCTGCATCTCCAGAAGAGGGGGTTACTGATCTAAGAACCTTCTGCCTCAGCTTTGCTGCTACTCCTCTGAATTGCTCAGTGAAGCGATGTGAATTTGTTAGGACTGTCGCTCCACCCTTGGGAGAACGCCCAGGGGATGTGGACTGCCCCCAGGCAGCCCACAGGAAGCTGGACCAGAAACTGCAGAGTCACTGTGCACCCAAACGCCAGCACGCAGACCTCTTCTCCACTAGGCACATCTGCAGTGGGCTCTCTTGCAAATGTCCAACTGCTCGACATTTGAGAAAGATGGGGATATGTTTTGTTCGTCTTTAATTCACCATTGTAAGAAGATAAGCTAACATTTACCCAATGAGAATTAGATAAAATTGGAAGAATTATGACTAAACTATAGACCCAGGGCCTAAAATTATTCTGACCGTGGCCAAATAAAAACATTAAAAACTGAAAATAGCATTGAAGCTATTTGCAAAGATCCATTTGAAAGGCTTATTTTCCCCCTCTCTTACTCAGATTTGACTGTGAAGTATTGAAGAACCCTTTTAAAATGCATCTGCTAAACTGTAAGTAACAATATTCTCTTCACAGAAGTGTCTTTATCGATATCTACTATATTGATAGTAGCTCAGCTGGTAAAGAATACACCTACAATGCAGGAGACCCTGATTCAATTCCTGGGTCAGGAAGTTCCTCTGGAGAAGGGATAGGTTACCCATTCCAGTATTCATGGGCTTCCCTGGTGGCTCAGTCAGTAAAGAATCTGCCTGCAATGCAGGGGACCTGGGTTCAGTCCTTGGATTGGGAAGATTCCCTGGAGGAGGGCAAGGCAACTCACTCCAATATTCTTGCCTGGAGAATCCCCAGGGACAGAAGAGCCTGGCAGGCTACAGTCCATGAGGTCACAAAGAGTCAGACACGACTGAGCAACTGAGCACATATTAAAAGTTAAACTTGAGAAGTTTCAAAAATATTTATTTACTCAAAATTAACAAAAATAAGTGCACTACTCATTACCATCAGAGCACTGATACTATCATATGTCACATAGCTACTGAAAATCTCAATTGTACATTCATGAGGAAATGAAAGTGAGAAAGGAAAATGATTTCTTTGTATTTGCTTTCTGATAACTGCTTTGAGTACTTACATGTTGGTTTTCCTAAAAAAAAATCAAAAACAAATAAGGAACTACAATGTATTCTTTTGTTTTTAAAGAAACAAAATAATTTTTACAAATTCTATTGAAGTATAGTTGATTTGTAATATTATATTAGTTTTAAGTGTACAACATAGTGATACAATGTTTTTATAGATTACACTCCACTTAAAGTTACTACAAAATAATGGCTATATTTCCCTGTGGTATACAATATATCCTTGTTATTCATATATTTTATAAATTGTTACTGTTGTTCAGTAACTCTTTGAGACTCTATGAACTGCAACATGCCAAACTTCCCTATGCTTCATTGTCTCCCAGAGTTTGCTCAGACTCATGTCCATTGTGTGATGATGCCATCCAACCATCTCATCCTCTGTCACCAGTACTGTGTATTTCTTAATCTCATACCCCTTTCTTGTCCCTCCTTCCCTCTCTCCACTGGTAACCACTAGTTTGTTCTCAATATCTGTCTGTTTCTGTTTTGATACATAGATTCGTTCTACTTTTATATTCCACACATAGGGTATTTTTTTATCTAACTTATTTTACTAAGTGTAGTATACTCTAGGTTCATCCACATTGTTGCAAATGGCAGAAGTTCACTCTTTTTTATGACTGAGTAATCATTATATATATATTGTATATCACATCTTCTTTATCCATTTATCTGTCAATGAACATCTAGGTTGCTTCCAACTCTCGGCTATTGTAAATATTACTGCAGTGAACACTGGGGTGCGTGTATCTCTTTGAACTGTTTTCATTTTCTTTGGAAATATACTCAGTGGTGGAATTGCTGGTATGGTAGTTTGATTCTTAGTGTTTTGAGGGACCTCCACACTGTTTTCCATAGTGGCTGCACAAATTTACATTTGTGCCAGTAGAGTACCGAGTTTCCCTTTTATCCATCCTCACCAGCATTTCTTATTTGTAGACTTTTTGATGATAGACAGCCATTTTAACAGGTGTGAGGTGATATCTCATTGTGGTTTTGATTTGCATTACTCTGATGATTAGCAACATTGAACATCTTTTCATGTGTTTGTTGGCCTTCTGTTTGTCTTCTCTAGAATAATGTCTATCCAGATATTCTGCCCATTTCTAAACTGGATTGTTTGGAGTGTTTTTATATTGACTATGTGAGATGTTTAAGGGCTTCCCAGGTGGCACTAGTGGTAAAGAACCCACTTGCCAATATAGGTAGATGTAAGATACGTGGGTTCAATCCCTAGGTTGGGAATATCCCCTGGAGTAGGAAATGGCAACCCACTCCAGTATTCTTGCCTGGAGAATCCCATGGATGGAGGAGCCTGGTGGGCTGCTGTCCCTAGGGTCACAAAGAGTCAGACATGACTGAAGTGCCTTAGCGTGCATGAGATGTTTATGTATTTTGTTCTTTCTTTTCTGTTTTTAAAATTATGTAAATATGATAACACATTTACAGGAGACTTGGACAATACAAAACAAAGTTGCATATAGTTCCACTATATATTGCAATCTTTTTTTTAAGTAGATAAATTAAGATTTTTATTTGAAGTTTCAAAAATTAATGGAATGAATGGACAGAAAAGTAGAAGGATGTGATAAACCTGAAAAGCACCATGAACCAATTCAGCATAACTAAGATTTATAAAATTTTCATACAACAGCAGGACGCAACTTCTTCTATTCAAGTTCCCATAGACTATAAACTAGGAGACACTGGAGCATATCCAGTGACATAAAATAAGGTGTAAAATTTTCATGGTCTACATATATTGAAAATCATACAGAGTCTATTCTCTTATCACTGTGGAATTATGTTAGAAATCAATATCAAAAGATATTTGAAAATAACCTACATATTTTCAAGTACAATGTGACATTTACTAAGAAAATCTTTGCCTTAGTCATTGAAAGCCTCAATAAAGTGAAAAGACTGAAAAAAACACAGAGGGTGATTGCAGAGAAGAAAGCATTTAAGTGAGAAATTAATATCAAAATGAGAAATTAATATGAAAGATACTTTCAAAATCCCATGTATTTGGAAATTAAATGTTCACTTTTAAATGATGGGTGTATCTAAGGAGCCATAGCAAGGAAATTTAGAAAATATTTGTAACAGAATAAAAATGAAAAGAGAATTTTTCAGAATTTGTTGCATGCAGCTGAAGCTGATCAGTGCAACTAAATACAGTATGGAATCTTGAATAAGGTATGAAAAGAGATGTTTATGTATTTTGAATACTGACCCCCTATTAGTCAATATCATTTGCAAATATTTTCTCCCATTCAGTATGTTGTCTTCTCATTTTGTTAATGATTTTTTTTTGCTGTGCAAAAGCTTTTAACTTTACTAGATCCTATTTATTTACTTTTGCTTTTTTTTGCCTTAGTAGACATATCCCCCAAAATAATGCTATGATGTATGTCAAAGAATGTTCCACTTTTGAAACAACTTTGGTTTCTTCTGGAAGATTTATGGTATCTGGTCTTACATTTAGGTTTTTAGTCCATTTTGAGTTTATTTTTGTATATGCTGTGAGAAAATGTTCTAATTTCATTCATTCACATGTTGCTGTCCAGTTTTCCCAGGAGAACCTACTGAAGAAAGTGTCTTTTCTCCATTGTATATATTTTTTCTTTTTTTGTCATAGATTAATTGACCGTAGGTTCATGGGTTTGTTTCTGGGCTTTCTCCTGTTCCATTGATCTATAGTTTGTTTTTGTGCCAATGTAATACTGTTTTGATTACTGTAGCTTTGTAGTATAGTCTGAGTCAGGAAGCATGATACCTCTACCTTTGTTCTTTTTTCTCAAGAAAGAAATAGAATAATTTTTAAACTTAGTTTCATTGACCTTAAAAAGTATTTTGCATTGTTAAGACTGTTGTCAATGAGTTTGAAGCTCTATTCTGCCACAAACTGACTGAGTGATGTTGGACAGGCTATTTAAGCTTCCCAGACACAGTGTTCTTATTTGTCAAATGAAAATGGTAAAAATATATCTACCTGTTGGGGTTTGTGGTAATGAAAAAATGACTTTTTCTTTCTCTTTCTCTCTCTCTCTCTCTCTCTATATATATATATATATATGTATGTATGTATATTCATTACAATTCTCCAGACAGACAGAAAGAGAGAGAGGGATAATATATATTTTACTTTAAAGAACTGGCTCCTGTGATTATAGAGGCTGTCAAGTCCCTGCAGGGTGGACCATACGGTTAGATATTCAGGGAAAAATCAATGTCACAAAACTGTCCAAAAATGATCAGACTGCATGCAGACCCAAGAAAGAATCAGTGTTACAGTTCAGGTCCAAAGGCCACCTGCTGACTGATTTCCCTTTTGCTCAGGGAGGTCAGTCTTTTGTTATAATTAGGACTTCAACTGGTTGGATGAGACCCACTCACACTGATGGAGGGAAATCTGCTCAAAGTCCACAAATTTAAGCACTAACCTCATTCTAACAACCCCTAGCAGAAATATCCAGAATGTCTGATGACATATGTAGGCACTGTGGCCCAGTCAAGTTGACACATAAAATTAACCATTAAAATATATAAGGAACTCAAACCATTTCTAGTATATGCAAGCTTTCAAGAAATGTTAATTATTATATATTGTTAGTATTGGATTGAATACTATATTGGATTGAACAAGGGTTGGGAAGAGTCCCTGGAGGAGTCCCTGGGTTGGGAAGAGTCCCTGGAGGAGGGCATGGCAATCCACTCCAGTATTCTTGCCTAGAGAATCCCATGGACAGAGGAGCCTGATGGGCTACAGTCCATAGGGTCACAAAGAGCCAGACACAACTGAAGTGACTTAGCACGCATGCAGTATAGGTCAACTTGGTTTTTCATACATAAAATAGTTCTTATTTTTGTGTCAGCTTACAAGAGCATTCAGACAAATCAATGTAAAAAAATAAATGTAGCTCGAAAGTAGATCTTAATATATATAGTGATATGATGTGGTTAAAAATCACAAATGATTGTGGAAGTTGAGTCAATTATTCAGTAGATGGCATTAATAAAAGTTGCTTAATTATTCGTCTAAAAATCACTTTATATCACCCAAATTCAAAATTAATTCCAATAGGATTTAAGAATGAAATGCTAAAAAAGTTACACAAAAATTCAAGAGATAATCTATAGATTTATTTATGAAGTGAAGTGAAAGTTGCTCAGTTTTGTCAGACTCTTTGCGACCCCATGGACTGTATAGTCCATGGAATTCTCCAGGCCAGAATACTGGAGTGGGTAGCCTTTCCCTTCTCCAGGGGATCTTCCCAACCCAGGGATAAAACCCGGTCTCCTGCATTGCAGGTGGATTCTTTAGCAACTGAGCCACAAGGGAAGCTCAGATTTATTTATAAAAGTCTTGGGCTGCCATCTGTGGGGTCGCACAGAGTCAGACACAACTGAAGCAACTTAGCAGCAGCAGCAGCATGGTTTTTCCTGTGGTCATGTATGGATGTGAGAGTTGGACTGTGAAGAAGGCTGAGTGCCGAAGAATTGATGCTTTTGAACTGTGGTGTTGGAGAAGACTCTTGAGAGTCCCTTGGACTGCAAGGAGATCCAACCAGTCCATTCTGAAGGAGATCAGCCCTGGGATTTCTTTGGAGGGAATGATGCTAAAGCTGAAACTCCAGTACTTTGGCCACCTCATGCGAAGGGTGACTCATTGGAAAAGACTCTGATGCTGGGAGGGATTGGGGGCAGGAGGAGAAGGGGACGACAGAGGATGAGATGGCTGGATGGCATCACTGACTCGATGGACGTGAGTCTAAGTGAACTCCGGGAGTTGGTGATGGACAGGGAGGCCTGGCGTGCTGTGATTCACGGGGTCGCAAAGAGTTGGACACGACTGAGCGACTGATCTGATCCGATCTGATCTGATAAATAAATGGGCTTCCCTAGTGGCTCAGTTGGTAAAGAATCTGTCTGCAACATAGGAGAACCAGGTTCGATTCCTGGGTTGGGAAGATCCTCTGGAGAAGGAAATAGCAACCCACTCCAGTACTCTTGACTGGAGAATTCCACGGACAGAGGAATCATGGAATCCCAAAAAGTAGGAAATAAATAAAAACTAAATAAATAAATATTTAGTTTATCTCTGGGTAGGAAGGAATTTCTTAGCTTAGAAATTATTAGAAAAGTTACAAAACATCAATATATTGATTACATTAAAATTACTATTGTTAAAATAGCGAATCCTCACAAATATGAATATAACAAACAACATATGTACAACACAGTGAGCTTTTACAAATTGCTAAGAGTGCTCTAAGACCCCAGTAGAAAACATGCCAAAAGTATCATACAGATCTCTCAGCTTCCTTTCATTCCAGAAGGATGAAAGCACTACATGTTATTTATTATACTGAAAATGTATGTAGTATTCACACGAATGTGAAGTTAAAGAAAAAAATTACAGTCAGCTTGGATCTCCCAATCACCTGAACTTCAATAGAGGGTTGATTTCACAGACAGTTATGAAAATTGTTCAGTTGGAGAAGAAAACCTCTTTGTTTACCCTGCATTTGTACCTTATAAAAATCAAACTTGATTAGATGGTTCAGTAACACTGGCTGGATGAAAGAAATTGATTTATAGGTGTGCATTTTGGAGAATATTTGTAACATTGATAAATAAAAAGGAGATGTTTTCCTAGACTTTGTATTGTTCTAACTCACAGGAAATAAGTGGTTTAATTTAATTCTCTTTCCCCCTGCTTTTGGTGAGATTTTATAGTCCCATCAGCTGTGGTTCTTTTGAGGACAGTGATCCCATGACTGATGATGACTTACTGTCTATGCCGTGCCTCTCACAAGTTCAACACACACCCCTATGTCTCAACACCACATATAAGAACAATTGTCTTGGAGGGATTCATTGGTAGTTTTTCAAAGGTATTTGAAGAGAAAGCCAAATTCTTGTTGCTCCCTTCCCCTACCATTTCCAGAAGTGTCATCACACAGGTTGACTCTTACCTCTGGTTGCCCCAGACCAGGATAAAAGGTCTGGCTTGACTCATGGAGACTGGCTTTGGCTACACGGCGAAAGAGCCAAGCTCTAATCCTGATGATTTCATAAGAGCCTTCTGGGTGGTCTCATGGAAGGAATACTCAGCCAGGAGTCGGGAAATCGGAGATCTGCTCCTGGTTCAGTTTTGAGGGCAAGTAGCTGGGCCAGCTTTGCTGGACTCTAGTGGGGCTTGTGGGCCTCCTGCCTTCCCATTTCAGTGCTCCTTAAAAAAGCAAAGCCTTTGAATTCACACATCACTTGGCTTCAATCTCTATCACTCATGAAATGCAATCATTAGATTTACCTCTCTGTATCTCACTCTTCTCATTTATAAAGTGGAGAAGCTAACTACATCATGTGACTTAAGTGAAAACCAAATGAATTAATATACATAGGATTGTACCATATAGATAGAGCATTATGCTTGGCATACAACAATCTCAATAAGTGAACTCCACTGCTTTTCCTCTTAGAGCTGATCTCACCATCTTGTTTCCTAACAAACCCACTTTTGATTAATTTTCAGAGAAGAAAAGATCATATGAGCTTCTATATTATCGACTAATATGGAAAGAAGTAACTGTTCCTTCTCAAATATATTGGCATTTTAACAAGAAAACATTAGAAATTATAGCTATAGGATCATATTGAAGCAGCAAGGAGAAGCCAATAGGGACTGTGTCTGAAGATATAGGAGAAATTACCTAGAAATTCTTTGCATTAGAGCATTTTTGATTCAGTCGTTTGAGTTAAACATTCTAAACATTAAGTGGTCAATATTTTGAAATAGGTAGGACATCAAGATCATTATCAGATACACCTCAGTGTGGCATAGCTTTTCAGATCCCTTTTCAGAAGGGAAATTTTAATCTATGTGTGTTGAGTAAGTAGGATGCAGTTCATACAACCTAGATATTTGATAGGTTAGGGACAACAGGAAGATGGAAAATATGAAAAATAACTTGCACATAACTACACTTGAACCCAGAATTGTAAGAACATAATAAAATTACTGGCATAAATGATTTTGCATGAAATGATTTAAAATATTAATGC
Source organism: Bos mutus (assembly GCF_027580195.1). Classification (NCBI taxonomy): domain Eukaryota; kingdom Metazoa; phylum Chordata; class Mammalia; order Artiodactyla; family Bovidae; genus Bos; species Bos mutus. The sequence goes on from NC_091625.1 coordinate 73,775,486, forward strand.
ATAGTATTTTTATTTATCTTTATAAATTATTAAAAATAATTATGAAATTTTCTTCTCAAAAACACATTTCAAAGAATCATAATAATCATTACACTTCCCCACTTAACCACAGATGCCCAAAGAAAGTCACACATTTCCTTCCTGTTGAACTATGGCTCTACAAATCATTGTATTTTCCTAGGGTTTTACTGTTTAAAGTTTCATTGCAGTATTTGTGGTAAACTCTATTGTGTATGGTATTACAGGACAACAACGATGCATAATGCCTAAAAGCTATAATGACCGGCTATTCTGTGGTCAGTAAAAGGAAATTATGTAACATTAGTTGCCAATGTGCTCTTAGGGGAAAAGTCTTCACATTGCTCCAGCCCACCCCCTGCCCCTGTCACTTGCCACTAATAGCAGGTTTTACAAATAGGTTGAGGGTAAGTGGACCCTGGAGTACTATTCTCTGTGCCCCAGAACCATGCCCAACCCTTCCGCTTGGTTATTTCAAATCAGTGGTGGGAAAGTTTTGGTGTATTTAACTCCCACACAACGTTACTCTGTCTTTTCTATCACTGTGTGAGTCTAGTTTCAATCTAGGCACTATCATTATTATTGTATTCACATAAGACATTTTTAAAAAGAATAATTTGACCCAAGATACAGGTCATCTTGAACTTTCCCATCATGTTCGTTCTGCTGGTGATGATTTTTGTTTGTTTTTCACTTTTTGAAGCATTTACTATTTAAATTTATAGCTTCCCAGGTGGCTCCAGTGGTAAAAAAAAAAAAAAAAAAAAAAAAATCTGCTTGCCAATGCAGGAAACGCAAGAGACATGGGTTTGATCTCTGGTTCGGAAAGATCCCCTGGAGTAGGAAATGGTAACCTGCTCTGGTATTCTTGCCTGGAAAATTCCACGGGCAGAGCCTGACGGGCTACAGTCCATGGGGCTCACAAACAGTCAGACTGAGTTTGAGCATGCACATACACACTAATTTAAATTAAGAGGAATGAGAGCAATGGTTACTATTTCCATGTCCCTTTGAGATTTGCCCTTCACATACACTTCTCTTTCATAAGGAATTGGCTTTTCAATAAAATCTCTGCCACTCTCCATTGTAGAAGGAACCACTTCTCCAGGAAGACAAGGCCCAGCCCTCATCAGCCAGCACTGGCCACGTGCTCACCCTGACCCCATGTCTGGCTTGTGATGCCCATGATTATGGTTCTTGCTGGCAGTTCAGTGGCTCAAGTCTCAGAAAGCAGAAAAGGAATTTTGAATTACAGGGAAAAATGATGCTTAAAAAGGCAACAGTTTACTGATGTCTATTTTTTTTCTCTCTCTAAGGTATTTTCATACAGTTTATCCTTCAATTCAATCAAGTATGATTGGTCACACTTCTTAAGGAAATTTATTTCATTCCATAGTAAGTCTTGGTGAAATAATCCAAGAAGACTATATGAAAAAAAATATTATATATCCACAACTCTCTTTAAAGAACATGTGACAGAATAGATACTGAGGATGTTAATTTTAAAACCTTTTTTTAAACATAGGGAAGAATATTTTTTGCTCAGTTAAAATGTACTGAGTATATTATGCTATACCTTTAGTTCATATTAATCAGTCATTTATGTCCATTTTTATGTCCTCCTCTATGCAGTGAATCTCTTTACACATTTGACTCAGTGCTTGAAAGGATATAGATATCTTTAAAAGAAAGTTAATATGATTAAATGATTACCTCCATTATTTTTATCATGACTTGATTTTTTGAAAACTGCTAATAATTTCTTGGATTATAGAATGCTAACTGTAATTATTGGACCAATATTTCCAGTGATAAAAACTTTAACACAGAAATTCATTTACATTCCTCAAAATTAATGCTTTATTATCTTCCTTCTCCTCAGATGTTGTTTTATCAGTAGTGATGCATTTCCTTGTATGTTTTTTACCCTACCAGGTTTGAACCAATCAGATTCACGTGCCTGAGATGAACCCCTGCTCCCTGGCAGCACAGAAATCATTCAGCAATGCAGACTTATAAGTAAAAAATTAAAGCAGGCTCTGAGCTCTGTAAGGCATGTAGCATTCATACCAGGCAACAGGTGATTTATTTTCCATCACTTCTTCCCTTTGTCCCAACTATCCTCTCTCAAAATAGATAATGTTTTATTCTATCATATATATATATATATATATATATATATATATATATATATACCTTATCCTTCCTAGACAGTTTAATGGAAATAGGCAGAGAATAAACACTAACTAAAAAAGAAGTCATGATTACTCATTATATTAATAATTCATCACTAATTGTGTGATTTTGTCATATAATTCCTATTGGGGCTCCTGATGACTTCGGATCTTGTGTTTTTCATGTCCTTTTTCCTTTTAGATTTCAAGTGGACTATTTTCTCTATTGTCTTTTTTCTGAGATTGTTGAACTATTTCTCAAAGGCACATCAAAGCTACTTGTGTGCTTGCCCAAAATGTTTCTAGTCCCTGCTTCTCACCAACTGCCAGCAGAAACAGATTCTCTGGAAGAGGAACCTGAGAATACACATTTCCAACAAATACCTATCTCCTCCCCAGGTGGTTCTTATGTAGGTGCAAGATACAAAACCACTGAGGAAAATAGACCTGCTAATATCACCTGCACCACAGTTATCCTTCCAGTTATATCCTTTTTCTGCATTTTCTCATTTGTGTATCAATTTCTCCATTTTCAAGGGGATTTGTGAGCCACTGCAAAACAGTGTTGCTTGGTCCTGCCCACCAAGTCTACATCCAAGCTTATAATTATCAATATCAGCAATCATCTAACAGAAGGATCCAGACCCAATCTTAGTCATTTAACACAATCCTAGAGACAGCCTCTGCTTTCAATACAGAAGATCTGGGTTTGATCCCTGGGTCAGGAAATCCCCTGGAGAAGGGAATGGAAACCCACTCCAGTATTCTTACCTGGAGAATTCCAAGGACAGAGGAGCCTGGTGGGCTACATTCCATACGGTCGCAAAGGTTGGACATGACTAAGTGACTAACACTTTCACTTTCACTTTAGAGACAGCCTCAGGATTCCATGGCTAGCATCACACCATTGAGTAGATCACCACTTAGTATCACAACAGTGAAATTGTGCTGTGAGACTGAGTTGAACACACCTGAACTAAGAAAAACAAATGAACAACGAAATTTCATACTTGCTGAGTCTTTTCATATCTATTTCCAAAACTCCAGATCCTGCAGGTTCTGTCCTATGCCACCTTCCCACTGAAGCTCTCTCACACCAGCTTTCTTCTCATATTATTTATATGTGGGAATCACTTAGAACTGGATTTCTCACATGTGACTGTCATCTATAAATTTTAGTTGTTACAATTATTAATATTTTTCAAAACTACACTGAAGTAACATGCTGGTTTGACTGATTTCTCAACAGGCTGGTCCCACTTCCTGAAGCATTCTGGATTAACAACAGCTATTCGCAGTCATCACAGTTTTAGGAGGATTCATTCCCCTGACCTTGGTCCAACCTCTTTACCCAAACCCAAAGAGCCCCTTAAGAGTGGACCAAACATCATTTGTCCTTGTGAGTGTTTTCAGTCTAGTGTTCTAACCTTCTTGAGATCATGAAAACACATTTTTCCCTTTGATTTATTTTATCTAAGTGTCTTGGGTAGCTCCATAAATGGGTTTGTTGATAATAACTATGAACATGTTTTCATTCAAACTATCTCTCTGATGAGTATTTGGTGGCTGTAGAAAGAGAAGCTTTTGCCTATTAGCATAGGGTATTAAAACCTGAAGGTTAAATGTATGAGAATGACTTTGAACGACCTCGCTGAAGCAACACTGTGTAGAAAAAGAGTCTTAAAGTTTAAATGTCTTATATTTGATAGGGCTACAGAAAGGCTTTTCCACCCAAGGCAAGCTTTTGGGATGATGCAAGCGTATGTTTTCATATTGTCAATCCGAAGTCAGTAAAGTCTCCAGATTTCCAAAGGGATAGATCTGTAGTTTAGGCTTGTTGGGTAGGGGAAGTAGAAGGGTCAGGTTTATCATTTGACTGGGTGATAAATCTGTTTTGCATCTGGCTGGACTAAAAATATTTTTTGAAGGGGCCTTCTCTTTGCCTTGTTGTTTCTCAAATTGTCTGTAAAGACTGTACTTTGTTGGCATCAAGGTGGGCTCCCAGTGAGGAGACCCTAGGCTTTAAGCATACTTTTTGACAGAAGACCCCACCAGAAGATCACAATGAGCCCTTGATCTGAAAGAATTGATGGAAGAATCTAAGGTGACAAGAAGAGCTACTTCCGTCCAGGAGGGCTGGCCAGAGTGCAGTAAGTAGGCCCTCCCAGAACTCATCCGTGAGCACAGGGTGAAGAACTTGGTATACATTCAGTGCTTTTTTTTTTTTTTTAATTAATTTTATTTTTAAACTTTACATAATTGTATTAGTTTTGCCAAATATCAAAATGAATCTACCACACGTTCAGTGCTTTTAAAAGACTAACTCAAAGACTGAACGAGCAATTTCGTTTATATTCTTCTCTGATCAGGATATAGGGCTCCATTCCTGGCCAGACCTGGATATGAAATTCTGAATCTAACAGTCAGCAATCTCACACTGTTCAGAGTCTTCAAATATCTCCTAGCTATGTGTGCTAAGAAACTTCAGTCTTGTCTGACTTTGTGCAACCCTATGGACTGTAGCCCACAAGGTTCCTCTGTCCATGGGATTCTCCAGGCAAGAACACTGGAGTGGGTTGCCATTTCCTTCTCCAGGGGAACTTACCGATTCAGGGATCAAACCCATGTCTGTTATGTCTCCTGCATTGGCAGGTGGGTTCTTTACCACTAGTGCCACCTGGGAAGCTCAAATGCCTCCTTGAGTTAGCCCAATAATTCCAGGAAGTGACAACAAAGTTCCCTTTACCTGGCACATTAACCACACCAAGGCCAGTTTTGTGAGTTCAAAAAGTTCAAAGTGAACTCTCTCAGTCATGTCTGACTATTTGTGACTCCATGGACTGTAGCCCACCAAGATCCTCTGTACATGGGATTTTCTAGGCAAGAATACTGGAGTGGGTATAACCCTTAATTGCAGGTAGGCAGTGAAGATGTCTTTCCTGCGTAGTTGCTATAGATTTGCAAGATTTGTTTGTGCTAATGAGGAACGACCTGCCTCAGCTGTGTGTAAACAGAGGCCTTGCATGATCTCAAAGCTTCTAAGACTCAATTTTACTGAAGATAGGCAAAGGAAATTAGGGAGCAAGACCTATAGGCCCCAACTCCATCCTTAAAGTGAATTTATTCCTCTTAGGCCAGGGACTAAAACATTTACATTGTGTAGTCCAGCGACTAAAACATTTACATTGTGTAGTCCAGCAGCTCAGAGTCAACCTTCTAAATAGTTTGGGACATTCAGCAGACTTTCGTTTTAATGTTCCTCTCCTTCTAGTCTATTCTTCCAGGCTTACATATCAATGAATGGATTTACTGTTTAAGATTTTAGTTGGAGGCAGGAAGGTAGGAATGTAAACTTGTGAGGGTGAGGGAAGAGCAGTTGGCAACTCTAAGATGTCCTGGGGGTTGGTGGGAGCTGGACCACAGAGTGGAATAAGAAACTGAATGAAGCTCTGTCCATATCAGTTACTCTGAAGAGGGAGCCAAGAAGTAGGCAGCTGACACATGGGTGTCAAGAGTATCTAGGCTGCTGGGAGACATGTTTAAGGAAGAGCTATTGCTTTACCAGAAGCACTGACCAGAAATGGCTCCTGAAATAGAACGAACCCAGGGAAGCATTTGTTTGTATGTGAAATCACTAGGGAACCTGTGGAGAGGTCAGAATGAAAGAGTTGATGTTGGGAAGTTCCTTTGAGAGCTGGGAGTGGGAAAGGTCGATTGCTATGGGGAGTCCACAAGACTGACAGTTTTTAAAACAGCTACAATCCTTTTTAAGAGTGACCAACAACTATTGTAGAGAGGCGATGTTTGTGAACCAGGCTATTTGGTGTTGTTTAGTCACTAAGTCATGTCTGACTCTTTGCAACCCCATGGACTATAGCCCGCCAAGTTCCTTTGTCATTGAGACTTCCCAGGCAAGAATACTGGATTGGTTTGCCATTTCCTCTTCCAGGAGATTTTCCTGACCCAGGGATCAAACCTTTGTCTCCTTCTCAGTAGACAGATTCTTCACCAGTGAGCCACCTGGGAATCAGGCCATAGCAAGAGCTGAAGAAAGGGCCTGCCCAAAAGTCAAATGTTTGAAATAAATATAATTTTATAAAGAAAGTGCATAGTATATGTGTATTTTTAAAGAAAGTATAAAGAATGTGGTGTGTGTTTCTTTGAAAACTTTTATTTTGCAGCTAACATTCATAGACTTTTCACCTTCAACTGACTCATTGTATTTGACTAGTTAAAAATAAAAAATAAATAGGTATATTGATATAACAGGCCAATACTTTGGCCACCTATGCGAAGAACTGACTCATTGGAAAAGACCCTGATGCTGGGAAAGATTGAAGGCAGAAAGAGAAGGGGATGACAGGTGGTTGGATGGCATTAGCAACTCGATGGATGTGAGTTTGAGCAAGCTCTGGGAGTTGGTGATGGACAGGGAAGTCTGGTGTGCTGCAGTCCATGGGATCGCAAAGAGTTGGACATGACTGAGTGAACTGAACTGACTGATATTGGTGTGTGTTCAACTTCCTAATGTTGCATATCTAAGTATTTCTGTATACCCTGACCCCAGTCCATACACACACACTCAACTGATAGCGGAATTGTTGTCTTGTATGAGTCTGATGGTTTTTACTTCTTGGAAGTTGCTCTTCTGGGAAATGCAGTCTACCTGTCATAAATGAAAAAACTGCCAAAGTGTTTCCTACCTTGCTAAAAAGTCAAAGAGGAGGAATTGTGTTTTATAATTGACAAAAGATTAGAACCAGTTCTTATATCCTTGCTTGGAGGTTCAAATCCAGACTTACAACATGTCCACTGACCATGCTATTCTAAATAGAATATATTAACATTAGTGCCAACTGTGACTATGGTAATCCATACAAATGAGGTTCATCAAAAGAAAGTGTGGATTCCACATAAATTTTTTTCTGTCTACACAGCATACGGGACCTTAGTTCCCTGACTAGGGATTGAACTCTTGCCCTTTGCATTGGAAATGTGGAAGCTTAACCACTGGACCACCAGGGAAAGCCACACATAAATGTTTGTCACTATTTGTTTTCTGTCACTATTTTGATTTTAAATGAGATATGAAGAATATGCATGAAAATAAAATCTATCCTACTTTCAATATTAATACTTATCAATATCAGTACTTTTTCTAAAGACCCTTTAAAGGGCTCTTGCGTTTATCTCTCCATCAGTCTCCCCACTAGTCCCAGCCCGCTCCTCCAGGGTTCCCTCTTTTTTCAAGCTGACCATTCATTTCTCTATGGCCACCTTGTAGTAACGGCAGGAGCTGCCATGTTACAGGATCCTGCCCCTCCTTTGGTTCTACCTAGGTTCTTCTTTGGTGTAAAGAACTTGGAATCAAATAGGGTATGAGGAAGACCCTCTCCCATGGCAGAAGCTATGGAATGTAAAATTTAAAAGGTGTAGATAGCCATTGTTCCTGCCATGTGTGGAAAACTGCTCTAAAGTGAGAAAGATTGACACTCCAAGAAGAATAAAGACAGGATCTAGAGGAGTAATCCTGTTGATATTCAAGCTCCTGGTTCCACTTATTTCCCTGGATCACTGCCTATCCTGGTATTTGGTTAGTTCAACACTTCCTTGGGTTGCCCGAGCCAATAAATGCCCACTTGTCCTAAGTGGGCATTGCTTGGGTTATTAGTCATTTAAATAAAGAGTTCCATTCAGAGGATTTGGCAAAGTCCTAGGTGTGAAAATGGAAAGAAATCCTGGGACAGATTATTTCAAGGAACCATAATCAGAAATATTAATCCATAGCCAGACCTATCCATGGCATGAAGTATAAATAGGATATGCGTCATTGGCCCCAACCCACATAGGATAATTTTAAAATATGTTGCAAATTCTTTAGTGTTCTATACCCCTTCAGATGGGATATAATTTTCCCTTCACTTGACTAGGGACCTAATTTAGTGACTAGCTTTTAACAATAACAAAAAATATGGCAGAAATGACTATGTGACTTCTGACATTAGGTCTTAAAATAGATACCTTCTACCTAGTTTTCTCTCTCACAAGCCACTTTATCTAGGAGAATCTAGCCTCTGTGTCTTGCAAGCACTTAAGCGGTCCTGGGAGAGGCCCCATGGAGAGCAACTGAGTTCTGACAACAGCCAGCACCAATTTAGCAGCCCTGTTAAGTGAGCTATCTTGAAAGCAGACTCTCCGGTTCCATAACTGAGCTCTGGTCAATATCTTGACTGCAACCTCATGAGACACCCAGAGCCAGAACCATTTAACCAAACCATTCCTGAATTTCTGACCAACAGAAAAAAAATAAAATGTTTGTATTATTTTAACTCACTACAATTACATTTATTATACAAAAGAGCTGATTCATTGGAAAAGACCCTGATGCTGACAAAGATTGAAGGCAAAAGGAGAAGAGGATGAGATGGTTAGATGGCATCACTGACTCAATGGACACAAATCTAAGCAAACGTGGGAGATAGTGAAGGACAGAGGAGAACTGGTGTGCTGCCATCCATGGGGTCACAAAGAGTCGGACAGGACTTAGCAACTAAATAACAACAATAACAACAAAGAAATAATACTATATCCAAGACTGAATGGGGGTCATTTTGAAGAGGTTAGTAAGTCAATTTCAGTAGTAAGTGATGGCAGGAATTCCTCCAAATAGGCCACCCAGTCATAGAAAGGACTGAAGCTCATGATTTAGAAGTTTGATCCTCCCTAGCTAAGGTTGAGGAGAATGCAATGGCACCCTACTCCAGTACTCTTGCCTGGAAAATCCCATGGACAGAGGAGCCTGGTGGGCTGCAGTCCATGAGGTCGCTAAGAGTTGGATATGACTGAGCGACTTCACTTTCACTTTTCACTTTCAGGCATTGGAGAAGGAAATGGCAACCCACTCCAGTGTTTTTGCCTGGAGAATCCCAGGGACAAGGGAGCCTTGTGGGAGGCCGTCTATGGGGTCGAATAAAGTCAGACACGACTGAAGCGACTTAGCAGCAGGAGCAGCAGCAGCTAAGGTTAAAGGTCCTAAACACAGTTACTGCAGAACATGTAAGAATAGAATCATCTAGTATAACAAAAGGAAAATAGAATAACAAGTGGTCAATATGCAGTGTTTTGTGGTCAAATATATTTAGATTCAAAGCTTTGCTGTGCTAATTTCTGTTTGAACTTGTTACTTATTCATATTTTTTAAAGTTTCATTTTAGGGTAATCATACATTAGGACTTCCCTGGTGGCTCAGATGGTAAAGTATCTGCCTACAATGTGGGAGGCCCAGGTTTGATCCCTGGATCAGGAAGATCCTCTGGAGAAGGAAATGGCAACCCACTCCAGTACTCTTGCTTGGAAAATCTCATGGACGGAGGAGTGTGGTAGGCTACAATCCATGGGGTCGCAAAGAGTCGGACACAAATGAGCGACTTCACTTCACTCACTAATCATACATTTATAAAAATGTTGTAAAAATTCAAATTGAAAGATTTTTGGAGCATCTTTAATACAGCTTCCTCAAATGTTAACATTTTAGCAGTAGAAAATACAGCATAATAAAACAAGGAAAAACAAACAAAAAGTGAGTTCTAATAGCATTTCTTTGAATAATTTTTCTCATGAATGACTGTAATCTCAATTTATATTCATAAAAAGTATATTATGTTAACTAACCCTGTCCCCTCTTTCTCTTTTCCTTGATCCTGTTTTTCCCAAGGCACTTGGGTTGTTATTTTCTCCCTGCTGTTTCAAATTGTTCTTTTCCAGTGAAAATTTATGGGTCCAAGCTTATTTCTCTCTTCAAAAGATGCAGCCATGAGCTAAGAAGCCATCCTAAAGTTTCTCAATCTTAGTTTCTCAATATGTTAGCAAACACAATTTCCATAATGAATGATCCTTCCCTACCATGCCCCACACAAAGAAAATTTGAGAAATTGATCATAAACTTCTCAGCAAAATAGTTCTAGAAATGTGCAAAATATAATAAATTTTCAATATGTGTATCTTTCAAAGAACATTCTTTTTTATCTCATGACATGAAGGAATTTGTTTTCAAAACTTGAACTTAAGAACTATGCAAGCAGAGAAATGAACAAATCAGAGTTAAATCATAGATGACACCAGGTACGTATATGTGTCATCTGTTCATCTGTCACCCCACCCTGAAAATCAGCTCCTTGAAGGCAAGAACCACACATTATTTTGGGTCCTTTGTATCTAACACAATACCTGGCACATAAAGTATGTTCTGACTGACCTCAATATGATAGAGAAGTTTTCTCTTAAATATTCCATTTTTCAACAATTGATTCAAAACTTGAATATGCATCCTCTAAAACATCTAGATCAAAAGGAGAAAAATTCCTTATAAAGGGTCATTTCAGATATTTATAAATAAAGCTCAGCTGTCAGATACAGGAATGGACCTTTCCACCAATGTGCCTGCAGGACCAATTCATGGTCCACACGAGCCCTGCAGAAGCTCCACTCATGGGTGTTCCAGGCCTCTTCTCAGAGCCCCCTCTACAGAGTCTATGCCTTGCTAGCTTGTCATCACATCTGGCTATAGAGTAGAACTTAGTCCAGAGGGCATGTCAATGGCTCTCTTTTTACTTTTTTTTTTTAAACTTTATTATTGAGGACAAATAAAAAACAACTGAAATACAAACATAGTGAAATGATAGTTTCAGTCCACAGGCAGTTTTCGTAATTTGTGGCCAAGAAGGAGCTCCCTGTGCTTGACCAGGCCTCTCTTCCTACGTGCACCATGCTCTGCCCATTTCTTAAGTCTATGAGACATCAAAGTGCCTTCCTGCAGGGCAGGGCCTTATTTTCAGTGGACATAGCATGAGGCAGTAGCCACAAGCAGTAATGGCCCAATAAATAGCTGTTACATGAGCAAAGGAATGAACCATGTGGCTAATTTTTCATCTATCTGACTGCATTAAAGGGATGGAAGTGCTGGGAGAAGAAATGTTGGGAGAAGGAGAGACACAAGGCCAATCACTGACATTATAAATGCAAAATATTCACTGCGGGAGCTTGACTTCCCCACATAGCAATTATGTGTCATATTGTGTACATACTCTATAGCTTACTTCTCAAAACATATTTGTGGGTACATTTTTGCCAATGCTACTTTCGTAACACATGTTCCACGCAAATAACACAGAGCAGCCAGAAGCAAAACCCACCGTGTCCTGTTTTGTTTTATTTCTCTCTGTTAATGTAGATAAGACTCAGGATAACTGAGCTAATATTTTTCCCACCTCAAATAGAATTCTTGTATAAATTAAATTGTAAGTTACCTTCATGTCTACGGAGTAAAAGTCCAGTAGAACAGTTCTATTTTGTACGTGTGTGGTTACCACTTTCTTGGCACCCAGTAAGGATATTTTTGACTCTCTGCTGACATGAGCTATCGAGCCCAGTTGAGAAAACCCTCTGAGTGAAAACAAAAACTCACCAGAACAAATTAGGGATAGGGTACTTGGACGCAGTGTAAGCGTTGTGAAACCATCAGAACATGAGGATTTAGGATGTTCCTTTAAAGCCCCTTAGAATTTCTGAGAACACTCCTTGGGAAGTGTTTTGTTTTCATGGAAAAAGTTGTTCCATGCCTGACAGCATGAAGAAGCACATGAAGACTGGAGGCTGTGAGAACATTTTTGGCAAAAGCCAAGCTGGTAGCAAAAGTCTAAAAATTGTGCTTTCACGGGTCTGTCATAGTGTGCAAACATTTCTAGTCTTTATTTTATGAAATTAAGAATGATATAAAGCAATTGACACCTCTGTTGCCTCCAAGGGAAAGCTAGATTTTGCAGAGTTCTGGCATGTATCAGTGTGTGATTTGTTCAGATCAGCTACTCAGCTGTAATACACTGCCACTGCAGAGTTCACCTGATATGCTTTGGTTCATCCATTTAGCATTCTTCGTTAAACTCTTATGAGAGAGGATAGCCATGGCCAATTTAATAAAGAGGTAGATTTTAATTTTTTTAATTGATTGATTTTAAATTGATTGACATTTATATATCAGAAAAACCAGCATTCCAAATCCTGAAAGATGATGCTGTAAAAGTGCTACACTCAATATGCCAGCAAATTTGGAAAACTCAGCAGTGGCCACAGGACTGGAAAAGGTCAGTTTTCATTCCAATCCCAAAGAAAGGCAATGCCAAAGAATGCTCAAACTACTGCACAATTGCACTCATCTCACACGCTAGTAAAGTAATGCTCAAAATTCTCCAAGCCAGGCTTCAGCAATACGTGAACCGTGAACTTCCTGACGTTCAAGCTGGTTTTAGAAAAGGCAGAGGAACCAGGGATCAAATTGCCAACATCCGCTGGATCATGGAAAAAGCAAGAGAGTTCCAGAAAAATATCTATTTCTGCTTTATTGACTATGCCAAATCCTTTGACTGTGTGGATCACAATAAACTATGGAAAATTCTGAAAGAGATGGGAATACCAGACCACCTGAGCTGCCTCTTGAGAAATTTGTATGCAGGTCTGGAAGCAACAGATAGAACTGTACATGGAACAACAGACTGGTTCCAAATAGGAAAAGAATATGTCAAGGCTGTATATTGTCACCCTGTTTATTTAACTTCATGCAGAGTACATCATGAGAAACGCTGGGCTGGAAGAAACACAAGCTGGAATCAAGATTGCTGGGAGAAATATCAATAACCTCAGATATGCAGATGACACCACCCTTATGGCAGAAAGTGAAGAGGAACTCAAAAGCCTCTTGATGAAGGTGAAAGTGGAGAGTGAAAAAGTTGGCTTAAAGCTCAACATTCAGAAAACGAAGATCATGGCATCTGGTCCCATCACTTCATGGCAAATAGATGGGGAAACAGTGGAAACAGTGTCAGACTTTATTTTTGGGGGCTCCAAAATCACTGCAGATGGTGACTGCAGCCATAAAATTAAAAGACGCTTGCTCCTTGGAAGGAAAGTTATGACCAACCTAGATAGCATATTCAAAAGCAGAGACATTACTTTGCCAGCAAAGGTTCGTCTAGTCAAGGCTATGGTTTTTCCTGTGGTCATGTATGGATGTGAGAGTTGGACTGTGAAGAAGGCTGAGCGCTGAAGAATTAATGCTTTTGAACTGTGGTGTTGGAGAAGACTCTTGAGAATCCCTTGGACTGCAAGGAGATCCAACCAGTCCATTCTGAAGGAGATCAGCCCTGGGATTTCTTTGGAAGGAATGATGCTAAAGCTGAAACTCCAGTACTTTGGCCACCTCATGCAAAGAGTTGACTCATTGGAAGAGACTCTGATGCTGGGAGGGATTGGGGGCAGGAGGAGAAGGGGACGACAGAGGATGAGATGGCTGGATGGCATCACTGACTCGATGGACGTGAGTCTAAGTGAACTCTAGGAGTTGGTGATGGACAGGGAGGCCTGGCGTGCTGTGATTCATGGGGTTGCAAAGAGTCGGACATGACTGAGCGACTGATCTGATCTAATCTGAAAACCAGCACATTGGCTTTATTGATACAACATAATAGGTTTCAGGTGTACAACATCATAATTGGATGTGTGTGTCTCCTTGGAAGTGGTTATAAGTGTAGTGAACATCCATCACCACACAGTTACAGTTTTTTTGTGTGTGATGAAAACTTTTTAAGATCTACTTTCTTAGCAACTTTCAAATACACAATACATACCATTAATTGTAGTCACCATATGAACATTACTTGCCCGGATTTAAATTGTTAGCAAGTCACCATAGTGTAGAAGCATAATGAAACCTGTGTGTGTTAGTTGCTCAGTCATGTCTGACTCTTAGCTACCCCACGGACTGTAGCTCGCCAAGCTGCTCTGTCTATGGAATAGACACATAGTGCAAGAATATTGGAGTGGGTAGCCATTCCCTTCTCCAGGGGATCTTCCCAACCCAAGAATTGAACCTGGGTCTCCTGCATTGCAGGCAGATCTTTGTTGTCTGAGCCACCAGAAAAGCCCACAATGAAGCCTATTCAATTCTAACTCTATCTTTAATTTGTATCTGAAAGAACAGGCAGGGCAGGGTACATTTTAGTATGTCAACTAGATAAGCTGGATATTAGCATTCAGGATATGAAACAGAACAGAGAAGATTACAAAGATTTTGAAATTTTGTAGTCGTTTAGTCGCTAAGTTGTGTCCAACTCTTTTGCAACCCCATGGACTTGTAGCCCTCCAGGCTCCTCTGCTCATGGAATTTTCCAAGCAAGAATACTAGAGTGGGTTGCCATTTCCTTATCCAGGGGATCTTTCTGACCCAGGGATTGAACGTGCGTTTCCTATATTGGCAGGCAGATTCTTTACCACTGAGCCACCAAGGAAGCCTTGAAATTACAGATGGAAATAATCAGATATGGGATTAGCAGCATTTTGATGCAGGTGAAGGGAAACTAACTTAGAGAAGAGGAAAAAATGAGAATTTCAGCAATCAGGTTACATGAAGAGCAGGTTACAGCAGAACTGAGCAGAGCCAGGGTGGGCCAAAATGTCCTTAGATAATCAAGTGTGGCCTTACTGGCACAGATATTATCCCAGAGGGGATCTGCTTGAAAAAGCCCATTTCTGCTGTTGTACAGTGTGACCTTTGGTCCTTTCATTTTCCCTTCCCTCCTTGAAGAGGCAAGAGCCACAGCATAATGGGAAAGGGCACCTGCTTTGCAGCCAGCCCTCCCTGGATTTGAGTCCTGCTCTGACACTTAACCAGCCAGCTGTGTGATTTGTGTGAGTTTCCTAGCCTTTATGCCTCCAACTTTGCTTCATAAAATGAGCCTGGTGATGCTCACTTCACAGACTGGAATATACTTGACTCCTACTAGGTAATATTTCTTACAGAGACATCAAGGCCATTTCTTATTAGCCAAAGTGAATCAACTGGCATCATAAGTCAGAAATCCCTCAGTAACTGTTTAGTACTAATTATAAGCAATCTTAAAATTAAGAATACCAACATTGTAAATCAACTATACCTTCATAAAAAATAAATTTAAAAAAGATAGTACTATCAGCATATAGTTAGGCAGTTACTAGCCACTAATTCTTTCACATTTAAACATTTTATAGTGGTGGTTTGCTTAGAGTTTGAAAAGCAAAAAGAACTTTAGATTTTGAAAAGAAATGATAGGTTGCTTTATTTCAGAAAACACAGCTATCTGAGTAGTGTTCTAAGAAAAACAGACAGTTTTTGAAAGTACTTTACATGGACTGAATAGTGAAAGGGCTAAAGCACAGGGGGAAAGTGGATTACTATTTTAAAGTATGTTCAAATAATATTAAAAACCTTACTGTAAGTATTGTGTTGGTTTTGCCACTGAGTGCCAGGGCTTGTCTTCCTTTTTAACCCGCAAAGATCCCAGCACCTGCAGTTTGGATAGTAACAGATCAAATCTTTTGTAATCTGAAGCAACTCAATGGAAGTTTGGGATGAACGTAAAACTCGAGGTCCCCATCTTCCCTGTTTCCCTCAGGCTATAAACAGACCAAACTGAGCCGAACCTAAAGTAACTTGATTACGACCTGGCAGCCCCCCTCAAGCTGTGGCTGCCCTCACTCTCTTTGGCAGCCAAGAGAATTTAGTCTTCCCTGACTGTATCCGTCTCCTCTGCTCCCATTCACAGCTCAGCCTTCCATGTTTTCTGCCAGCCTCTTGAAATTGCTTTCGGCATGGAGCTCACTGTAGACTTAAGAGGAAGCAGCTCCCCCGTGGTTCCTGTAGGGCTCCACATAGTCCTGGGCTGATATTCCAGCAACAGCCCTCTGCGAGCCCTGCCGGTGGACACAGCCTCATCCTGTCACTGACCTCTGCCCTCTGAGGTTGAAAGCAGTGTGCACTGGGCTGAGGGATGGGGCAGGAGCAGGCATCCTTGGAAAGACAAAGGACACACGCTTGGGAGTCACACACATAGGCGTGGAAGGAAACGGGGATCTTTTGTCATCAAAGCCTGTGTTCATTCTCTGAGAATTCATTTGTATTTTGAATAATCAGAATTTCAAATTATGTGAGTGCCTTAAAGTCACCACGATCCTATTCGTTTAATTTCAGTGAATAGATTAATGTGTTTGTTTTACAGTGGTGCCTGGGTTTTCATTTGAAAAAATTTACAGGAAGAGCCTCTCTGTCTTTAGTCGACTTCCTAATTACACTAATTTTATGGGATTGATATATTAGGCTCTGGGGAAAGGGAAAACAGGGGCAGGGAGGCCACAATACAATCCCTTATTCTCAGCTCCAGACAGCACAGGAAATCCTCAATTAAACTGTACCACTTCCCTCAGCACTCAATAAAACTCACGCATTATATTTAATATCTTTAAACTCATTTGTAATAATGATTTTATGTGAAGTGAGTGAAGTAAATTCATTCCTTCTAGACCTTCTTTTTTTTTTGGTCTTGTTACAAAGGAATGTGTGTTTCCGGTGAAACATCAAAATTCGAGAAGAATAAATCATGAAAAATTCAAGTTTCCTTCTGTTTCCCTTAGGTTTTCATTTAGAAAACTTTCTGAAATGTTTTCTCTCAGTTCAGGAAGGTAGACAAGAGGGCATCTCCCCACTCACAGCCAAAAAACTGTGCACTTAATATTGTGCTGGGACTTTTTTCTTGACAGGACCAAGAGGGATATGAGGGTCCCCAGACCCAGAGAGGACGCAAATGCCGCAGGGCAGCATCTCAGAGAGCGAGAGACTCTGGGCCTGGTTATGCTGTCGCCTTTTTTCCTGTGGTGCGAGGTCTGACTGAGAACAATGTTTGCCTTGTGCCTGCTCTGTCAGGAAGGATGGCTGGACCCTGACAATGAGCAACTTGGCATGCAACCTTCTGAGTCAGTGGCCCAGTTAGGGTCTGGAATGATTTTCCTCACACCTCTGCTCCCCAGCCTGACCTGTGCCACCACCCAGGTGAACGGTAGCTGAAGAAGAGCTGTTCGTTCCCGGAAGTGATCCTTTCACCTGTCATCCATGGCTGAGCAGCACAGGACCTGGGGGCCTGGGTGGATCACAGGTGTGAGAGCACATTCACTTTATGGTGAGCATCTGAGAAGGGCCAGCCCCACCCATAGGATCAGCTCATCCTACTGAGGAGGATGGACTAATCCCGTCCAGTTCCACTGTTCTCTACCCTGACCTGTCCCTGGGTGTTCCTTCCTCCAGAACTGTGTGTGTGTGACCCTCTGTGTGCTCCTTACCTCACTGAGGTGAGTATTCAGGACTCTGTCCTGACATCAACTGGCTTGCAGGCTTAGCATTAAGTGCTGTTCCCATCCTGGTAAAGAAAGGAGAACTTTAGGTTAGACTAAAGACAAGAAAAATAAAAGATTCAGAGCAAAGTTCTTTCCAAAAGTACTATTTATTTAGATGAGTATTTTTTATAATTTTTTAAATTAGAGGATAAATACTTTACAATAGTGTGATGGTTTTTGCTATACATCAACATGATGAGTATTTTCTGTCTCAGAGGAGCACTGAGTTTATTTAGGAAGGCTAGAACCCCTGACAAACATATCCCTTTCCTACGTCGTCAAAATGTTCTCGGAGACTCTAAGAAATCATCCTGATTCTGTAAGTCTCCAAATGTCCAGAGCTTCTCTGTGGTAGAAGAGGAACAAATGGCTAAGAGGATATGATTTCTCAAAATCCTGTAATCCTGACTGTCTCCTATGTGATTCTGAGGAAGGAGGAAGGAAAGGGCTTAACCATTCGGATCCGGGTACCTCTAGGGGTCCAGCAAGACTTCTGGACGTCCAGAATACTCATTAAAAATCTTCTCCAAAAAGCTCATCAATTTTAACAGCATTTTTAGCCTCAAAAGATTATTTGGTTACAAAATTAGCCTAATGATTATTGCACATATGAAGATAATATTTTAGTACTAAATTTAATTTATACTAATGAGAGAAAATTGCTGTTAGTCTCAAGATAGATTATTTTTGACTAAAACATGTTTTGAAGTTCCTTAATCATCTTGATAGCATCTCGTATACTCAGAATGTTGTATTACCCAAACCATTGACATCAGGCCTTAGCTGCCCATAGGACAAAAGGGGTAGATTTTTATCTTCTGGCACCCTTTGCATTGAAAACGCACTCTGCACAAAATGAGTGCTTAATAAATAATGAATTCATTGGCAGGGACCATTTAAGGTGCCAAGAGCTTTAACCTAATATATTAGTGATTTAATATTTAAGTTTTGCTTTTGTGTTTAGAAGGGAAATAGAGGGAAATGTGGGCTATTTGAAAGGAGCACTCAAGTTTTAAATCCTATCTCCCAGCCATAGATTTGGACAGGTTAGCAATCTCTCTAGGATCCTATCTGAAACTTAGCTATAAAAGGCAGATAATGATACTTTCTCACAGGGTCACTACAGGGATTGGCTATGATCACCTGTGAAATCACCAGTACAGGACACGTTCTGAGTATAGCAAATGACTTTCCTTTTCTTCCATCTCTACATGGTCCAGTTGATCCATCCTCTACAAGGTTAACAGAAGAGTTGTAATAAACATTCAGGCAACATGCTTTTTCCTTTAAGTTATAGTAGAAGGATAAAATAAATATATTTACCCACTCATGCATTGCTCAGCCCATTCATTCAACCTTTAACCAACACTCTGTGAGTACCTAAATCTGTCAGGCATGGTACGAAGCAATGGAGTTTACAAAGAAATTTAAGACACAGTCCCTCCTTTGAAGAACGTATCCATTTTTCTCTTCACTGTAGTTCATCTACCTTCCAACTGTGGAGATAAAGGAGAAATAGACCAAAGAGTTGAGGGAGGGGAAATGTAAAAACAAAAAAAATTTTAACAGAAGTTCTTAAAATTTTATTGATATAAAAATGAAGAAATTATTAAAAAAATAATAGAGCAAGTTATGCTGTATATAATACACCAGAGAAAATTGTGGCATATCTCATTTAGTTACGGCAAAATTAGCTTTTGGTTTCTGGCATGTACTCTGAAGTTTCCAATGAAGTAAATAATATTTTGTTGTTTACCCCACTCTATTTTCCTAATGTTTCTTTGAATTGATCTTGTCTGAGTTAACAGACATTTTCTGGAATATAATTAGTTGATATCATCCAATTCATCACTCTTTCTTTTCAAAAACTGTTCCCATCATTGTGATGAATAGCATTATGTTCCTTTAAACTCACCAGGTGTGTTGATATTGAAGTTAGGATGTGCCCAGAGTGACAGCTTCTGAAGTTCCCTTCACACATTTTTGCTGTCTTTTGAGACTATCTTTTCCCAGCTTTAAGTTTTAGATCAGGAACGAAGCCTGACTCTCTCCCAGGCATATCTGTTAGTGATCTGCTGCTGCTGCTGCTGAAAAAGAAATACCTGGACTTCAGTATTTGCCTGATTTAGGAAAAGAAGAGAAGAGATACTCATTAGATTTGCTTCAAAATGTTGAAAGAATGGCATAGGCGAAAGTGTTTTCGCAAACTCCTTTTTGCTGTCTTTGCCATCCCCGCAGTGTGGGAGGGACCTTGACTCTGACAGCTGTATGCAGTGAGGAATTTTTACCATTCTCACCTGTAGTTATCTGTCAGTGTTGGTAGCATGATTTTTTAATATGGAGATGGATTCTTTTTAATGGGGAAAAACTCTTTATACCTCAAACTTAGCATATATTTTTGTGTGGGGAAAATAAAACAATCTGATAATTAAAGCTATTGCTGGTATGGACCCTGTTCTTGACCCCTGCATAATCCAAACTGATCCCTAAAGAACATTTGTTCCCTGGCAGGTTGCCTTTCCTTCCTCCCATTAGCGTCTTGCCAGGAAGTCCCAACTGGCTGTACTTGAGAGCCATGAAGACTGAGGAATAGATGGCTCCATGCTCCAAGTCACAGCTGCCAGCAGTTCCAGTGGCCTCTGTGGGGCATTCATCTCCTTCTCTCTTCTGCTTTAGTCTCTTAGGTGCCTATGCTCAAGCCCTGCAGTGTCTTGCCACAGGGCCTTTGAGTGAGGCCCATCATATCTGATTCCTCACCTAACAGTCTGAGATTTTTGTCCTCTTCTTCCATTCAAAATAAACAAATAGCCCAGATAATAATATGTCAGACATTACCTTTAGTGTCTCTGCTGCTCTTAAGCAAGTTAGGCATTAAAATAGAACATACAGACCAACAAACAATAAGCAAGTAATTAGGTAAAAACAGTTACTTTAAAAAAATATTCTGATCACCACAGGCCATTTTCTTTTTTGTTAACAGGCACTGCAATTTTGAAAGATTGCATCGATAAAGAAAACTGCACACTATCTTAACTAAAATTGACATCCTCCTTAGTTTTCTCTTTATATCACACAAATATATCCACTTTCACTACAGTAATAGACATGTTTTCTATTTTTATTATTTAAGGACAGAAGTAATCATCAATCACAACTTTAAGAAATACAAGATTGTAAATGGGGATTTGCTAACTAAGTTAATACTGTTCCTACCAAATATGAAGAACTTTTGACAATTTGGGGGGGCTGTGAAGACTTATCATTTCAATTTAGCTTTTTAAAGATATAAAAACTGCAAGATTCCTCTCCCTCTCTGCAATTACTGTTTTTACTAAACTCCAGGTTTCCAAGCTCCTCAGATTGGGGATCCCTGGTTAGAGTTTGTCAAAAATAAACTTAGATTTTTTTACTGCCTCATTTCTTGCAGCAGCTTGTTTCCATGGGTTGATGCTCACAGAGCAGCCAAAAAGATACAAACATGATTTCCTGTGATCCTAGTACACGGGTTGTCTATTACATGAAGTGTGCCAGGAGATCCTTGCCCTACATAGCCTGGGATGGAAAATGTAGGAGGAAAAAAAGGGTCAGGATAACAAGGACCTGAATTGAAAGAATGAGCAAAATTCAGCTTCTCCTCTATAGATTTTTTTCACTCTAAGTGCCATTCACAGAAATTTGGTATCCATGGAGACGAATGCAGTACATGCTAAGGTTACGTATTCGCTGCAGATACAGCAGGCTGGCTATCCAATCTGACGCTACATTTAGGAATAGCAGAGGGAAAATGTTTGAGAGAAGTGTTGAATAATTAATTGAGTACCTATCACATGCAGGGAACCAGGATTTGCACAATGAAGGATACAAAATACACAACAAACGATCATAAATATGGAGCATTTGTGTCCAGGTAGGAGTCTCAACTACCTTTAGCATTCTAGCTTTTCTTAAAGCTGTAATACTATCTACGGAAATATGAGAAAATGTTCCTATCATAAATTTGCATTTTAACCCCTGCTTTGGGAGAAAACAAAATGTTGTCAAACATAAGATGGAATTTTCCTGAGACATATTTATAATTGAATGATAAACAAGAAAGCAAGAATTCCCAGAAATTGAATATCATAACAGCCTTGCAGGCTGGTAACCAGAAATGAGGCAAAACTGGGGAGAAATGGAAATAACTGAGAGAAGTAAGTGTTCTATAGCCTGATGCTTTAATCAGGGTGAGAGAGCTGTCATGGCAAGAAGAAAGGAGTGCGTTCAGAGGAAGAGAGGGGAAGGAAACAAGTAGTCTGGAAACAAGAACCCTGATGTAGGTTATGACCAGGAATGGGAAATCCACGGTGATTTTGGTGGGAGTCAGGGGAGAAGACCCCTTGGGGGTTAAGGAATTCCCTGGGCTGCAATTCAGTCTGAACTCAATGTTAAATGTAGAGATGCCAGCTAGAAAAATTCCATGAATTCTCAGTGGAACTGGGTGAGAGTTCTGGCATAGTCTCAGGGAATAATCCTGGGAAAGAATTAAAAGCTTTCCATTGTTCTAATTGTTTGCTCAGGTCCTGGCTCAGTAGGTAAAGAATCTGCCTGCCAATGTAGGAGATGTAAGAGACTTGGTGTTCGATCCCTGGGTGGGGATGATCCCCTGAAGTAGGAAATGCAACCCACTCTAGTATTCTTGCCTGGAAATTCCATGGACAGAGGAGCCTGGTGGGCTCCAGGCCACTGGGTTGTAAACAGTTGGACACGACTGAGCACACACTACTACTATTGTTCTATTAGACTCAGGGAATGATATATTTGGATCAATTTTATAGCTTCTTAAGAAAAAGTTAAAAGTTAAAATCACCCTGCTGCTGATTCATTGGTCAGCCAGGTGTATGATTTGGAGAAGGTGGGAAAGTCTGTATTGATTTAAGATCATGTCACATAGAATATGTGGTAATGAAATTGTGTCATGGCATAGGAGATAACAGGGGAAAACAATTGACCACTCTAGAGAAAAATGCATCCTTATTTTCAATCTCTTGTTAAAACATGTCCCAGGCTACTCTTTAACCTCAGAATCAAGAATATTTTCCTGTTGACAGATGTCTACCTCAATAAGTAAGCTGAGTCATCCTAGTCATATAAAATGTTGTATGTATGTGTCTTTATGTTCACATACTAAACACTGGAAATAGTTTTCATGCCGCTAATTAATTTTGAATGTGATTTATTTTACTTAAACATTTTTTTAAAATTTCACGTAACACATGAATTATGGCCAACATGGCAGATCCACACTGTACCTAAGCATCTCCACTTGCCCCTCTCTTCAGATAAATGTTCAAAGTCACCATAGTGTGATTGTAAATCTGAAGAAGAAAGTCATCATATGCCCCTGGGTTTTTTTTTTTAACAGAGAGATTCTGAAGTTTATGTGGTATGGACTTAGCCATAACTAGGTAGATCTGATAATATTAAAAGTTCCTCATCTCCTTGAGCATGAAGCTGCAAGATGCACACCCTTGTTCTATTTCTTAAGTGACTGGTTAAAGCCAGTTAGTGACACTGAGATAAGAGACCTGAGATGAATAAATTGGCCCCTCCCTTAATACAAGGATCTGTTTCTCAGGAAATATCTGGTTTGCTATCATTAGAAGTATCTACTTCTCCTTTTACTGCATACACCCACATTATGCCAGTTCTGCATGTATTCTCATTGTTCTTCTGAGGTCCCCCAAATAAATGTAAAGGTGGAGTTTCCGGCTGCTAGCAAGCCTCCCTGAGACGTAATTTCTTACAGCTTTATTTTAATGCTAGGTGGAATATTTGTTCCACTGCCCCTGCCCATCAAAACCTTTGTCTTCTTGCAAAATAAGAGACCCATGCATTGGTCACTCATTAAAGTATCCAATTTCTGTCCCCTGGGTTCACATAATCTGGATTCCCAGCACAATTTAACTGCTCCTGGGTTAGTGGCTATGCAGCTGTAAGGACCTCCTTTCAGTCTTTTTGAATTATATCCTTTGACTTACACGTAAATTCTCTACCCACTCTCGCTTGTTTGCAAATTCAGTCATTAAAGAGAGCCATGTATTGATGGCATCAGGTTCTGTATTAGGTGCTGGGAACATATATCTAGTTAGACTTGGTCCAACGACATCATAAAGCTTACTGCCTAATGGAGGTATATTGTTGTTTTTCAGTTGCTAAGTCGTGTCTGACTCTGCAACTCCATGGACTGCAGCACACTAGGCTCCTCTGTCCTTCACTATCTCCTGGGGTTTGCTCAAATTCATGTCCATTGAGTCGGTGATGCTATCTAACCATCTCATTCTCTGCCACCTCCTGCTCCTTTTGCCTTCAGTCTTTCCCAGCATCAAAAAGTCTTTTTCTAGTGAGTTGGTTCTTCACATCAGGTGGCCAAAGTATTAGAGTTTCAGCTTCAGCATCAGTCCTTCCGGTGAGTATTCAGGGTTGACTTTCCCTTAGGTTTGATCTCCTTGCAGTCTAAGGGACTCTCAAGAGTGTTCTCCAGGACCACAATTTAAAAGCATTAATTCCTTGGTGCTCAGCCATCTTTATGGTCAACTCTCACATCTGTTCATGACTACTAGAAAATCCATAATTTTGATTATATGGACCTTTGTAGTGGTTTCTGCTTTACTGAAAAGTCTCTGCAAAGTGTTCTCTGCTTTACTGAATACTTAAGAAAGCTGTGTATGTGCTTTCCTAAAATAAAATGCTTTCCTACTTACTAGAAGACTACCAAAAAATAATATGTGAGTTGAACTTTCCTTAAATGGAATTCAGGTTTTAAATGCCCTTATACAGCTTGCTATTTTAGGGATTCCTGTAAGGTTAATCAAATTTTAGTTTTAAAATTTTTATTATGAATCTGAACTTTTGCAATGAGAAATTTTGTTTAATGTTGGAAACTTTCATAAATAGCTCAAAAAAGTCCAGGATTTCAAAAAATGCATAAAAGTAAACCTTTATTAATATAAATGGAATCTCTATTTTAAATGCTGTCAGGGAAATTGTGATTCAAAGCAATCCTGATATAACAACACAAAGAACATAATTAACCATTAACTTATTTTTAATAAGTTAGGACTTTCAAGTTATAATTTCTGTGTTACAAATGCAAAAAATTTATCAATATAAAAATTTAAACAATAGGAAAAGCAAAATGAAAATTATGGGAAAATATATGTTGATTCAATGAAAAGAAACACACTAGCAGTTCATTACACAAGACCTTTTTACCTCTTGTGTTTGAGGAAGCAAATTCCCTCGAAGTCTTTGCCTTGGAATCTCTGTTTGTCCATGTATTATTTTGTTAGGGTTACCATAACAAAATACCATGAACTGATGGCTTGAACAACAGAAACACTCACAGTTCTACAGGCCAGAAATTCAAAACCAAGATGTCAGCAGGGCTGGTTTTATTCTGAGGCATCTCTTTTGGATGTTAAACAGATGTCTTCCCCTCTGCTAACTATAAGTGTTCTAATCTCTTCTAATAAAGACACCTGATTTGGGATTAAGATCCCATTCTTACAAGTTCATTTTAACTTATTGCCTCTTTAAAGGCTCTAGCTCCAAATGTAGTCACATTCTGAGGTTCTGGGGTTAGGGCTTCAGTCTATGGACTTGGGGGCACAACACAGCCCATAACACATCTCTAGATTAGAAAATTCCATTTTACAAATAAATAGCAATGCAAGCTTTTTTTCCTCCTATAAAAACTTCAGTGTAGAGTAGGTTATCAGATAACTGCTATATTCACAGTAGACTTTCTGAAAATCAGTTGAGATGGTAACAGTGCCTACGTTGGATAGCAGAGAGCAGAAGAATGAAAAATGGGCCCCCAAAATGAATGGAAAATGAGTGGAGAACTGGGTTAGAAAATGCTGCCAAGGAGCTACCTACAGGAAGGTATGCTCACAGATAGCTGGATGAAGGTGGGGAGGGCAGAGCTGCAGAAAGATCTCCTGATGCCTGCAGGCTGAGAAGGAGTCCAATTACACAGGAGGAAGTGTGTAACTGAAGCTAAATTGTGATTTACAAATTCGCCCTGGTGGGGAATGGTTAATGTTAAACATTAAATGCAAGAGTTTAGAAGTTCTTTACTTCTTGCTTTCCAGTTATTCTTTCTGTTTGATGTTTTTGCCATGGTTTCAAGCTGAATTAGCACTTTGGAGGAACGATCTCGAAAAGCTGATTTAGGAAATAGTTTTGCTGAAAGAACAGCAGTGGTACGAGGAAAAGAGAAAATGATCTTAAATGCATAGGAGGAAATCTGGTAGTGGGGCAATACTTCTCTTCTGCCAAATTTAAGTAATTCATTCTTAATGTATTTTTTGCTGATGATATAAGCCCTGGCTCATGGTAGGCACTCAGCAAATATTTGTAAATATTATTAATATTTACTTTATACTTACCAACAGCTTTCCTGCAAAGAAGTAAAAATTCCATTTTCAAAGGTATTAAGATGTGCTTTCATTGCCCTCACTATTCTCTCGCCCACAAGGAGAAGGATTCAGATGGGCAGAGAGGGTTACAATGAAGCAGAAAGGAGAAGCTGGTATAGAAAAGAGCATCAGTTGTCAGGAAGAGGGAGCTGTAATTTGGAAGAGTGGCGTGTGCCAGAAGGCTCAGATCAGATTGAGCATGAGGATTAGAACCCTAGGGGCTTTGAACCAGGACAGATAGGCTCAGAGGCTGATGAGCTGGTCAGCGCCCCCTGAGGATGTTAGAGGTTATACCTCTTTTTCTAAAGTCTTAAAACTTCTGAATTTTGAAACCGTGGGTGTTTTCCCTTTCTCAAAACACAATTTTGAGGGGTCCTATGATACAGGTTATTTTTTAGGTTCTTTTCTATCTAAATTGCTACTTTTTCCCCATATTTTTGCAGGCTTCTCTTCCTTTGCCTACCTCTTAAATATTGGTGCTCCTTTTTCCCCCCAGATCTTCTTTTTAAAAATATATCATATCATATATGTTTAATGCATATCATGTATGTTTTATATAGGTTGAAAATATCTTTAAAACTATCCCTTGGCCTTAAACTTTATTTCAGTGGCTTGTATCGTGCAGAGGACTTTAATTTTGGTGTAAGATACCTTATCAACTTTCTTTGTGGCCTTTGCTGTTTTGTCTTTTTGAAGAAGTTCTTCGCTACTTTGAGATCACATGTATCCATCCAATCATATATTTTCCAACAATTTTAACATTTTGATTGGTCACGTTTTAGTGATTAACTATAGTTTCTATTTGTAAATGTTTTTTAGAATGAGTCTAAGTTTAAATTGTTTGGATGTTGTATG
The DNA here is from genome assembly GCF_027580195.1 of Bos mutus. Taxonomy (NCBI): domain Eukaryota; kingdom Metazoa; phylum Chordata; class Mammalia; order Artiodactyla; family Bovidae; genus Bos; species Bos mutus. The sequence continues at coordinate 73,802,244 of NC_091625.1, forward strand.
TTGCAAATGAGTGGCCTTGTCTCAACATCATTTATTAAGTAAATTCTTTCTTCACTCATTTAAAATACCATCTTTATCATGTACTAAGTTCTTGTACAAGTCGATTCTCTTTTAGACTTCATTATGTTCCATTGGTTTATTTTTCTATTTATTTAGGCTTCCCTGGTGGCTCAGCGGTAAGGAATCCTCCTGCAATGCAGAAGATGCAAGTTTGATCCCTAGGTCAGGAAGATCCCCTGGAGAAGGAAATGACAACCACTCCAGTATTCTTGCCTGGGAAATCCCATGCTCCAAGAGGAGCATGGTGGGCTACAATCCTTGAGGTCCTGAAAGAGTCGGACACAACTGAGCAACTAAACAACAACAACAACATATCAATTCCACAATGTTATAATGTTTATAGCTAATTGTGCTTAGTTGCTCAGTCATGTCCAACTCTTTGGGACCCCTTGGACTATAGCTTGCCAGGGTCTTCTGTCCATGGGGATTCCCCAGGCAAGAATACTGGAGTGGGTTGCCATGCCCTCCTCCAGGGCATCTTCCCAACCCAGGTCCCTGGCATTACAGGTAGATTCTCTACTGTTTGGGCCACGAGGGAAGCTCCTTATAGCTAATTGTTAGGTATGAAAGGTGTTCTGTTTCCCTCTCAGCAGATTAACATGTTCCATCCCGAGACATATTTTTCCTTAGATTCCATAACACCAATAGTTCAGTTCAGTTCAATTGCTCAGTAGTGTCCGACTCTTTGCAACTCTGTGGACTGTAGCACACCAGGCTCCCTGTCCATCATCAACTCCTGAAGCTTGGTGAAACTCAAGTCCATTGAGTCGGTGATGCCATCCAACCATCTCATCCTCTGTCATCCCCTTCTCCTCCTGCCTTCAATCTTTCCCAGCATCAGGGTCTTTTCAAATGAGTCAGTTCTTCACATCAGGTGGCCAAAGTATTGGAGCTTCAGCTTCAGCATCAGTCCTTCAGTGAATATTCAGAACTGATTTCCTTTAGGATGGACTGGTTGTATCTCCTTGCAGTCCAAGGGACTCTCAAGAGTCTTCTCCAACACCACAGTTCAAAAGCATCAATTCTTCAGCACTCAGCTTTCTTTATAGTCCAACTCTCATATCCGTACGTGACTACTGGAAAAACCATAGCTAAAAACCGAAACACCATATTCTCTTTTTTTCTCATGTTGCCACTTTGCCCATATTTTTATAGGCTTCTCTTTGTCTACCCCTTAAATATTAGGGTTCCTTTTGGTTTTTCCCCAGATTCTCTCCTATCATCATGCAAGACACACTTTCTGGATGATCCCATTGGCTTATATGACTTTTTCACCAATATCATGGTATCAAAACCTCTAAACCTAGGTTTTCTGCCGAGTTTTATAAAAAGGTATCCATCTTCACTTTAATGTTGAGTTCGAAACTGAATGTACATCTTCCCTGCCAGACCTAACTCAACAAGTGGCACCATTTGTCATGCCTGAAACTTGAGTGCCTTCTTTGACAGTCTCATTCCTTAGCCTCATCCCACAGTAAATCTCTCATCTCTTACCTTCAATCCATCACCAAATTATATTGATGACATTTCCTAACCAACTGTTAAATCTGCTCATATCCCCTTTCCACATCACCACCACCCTATTCCAAACCACCATACTTTCTTTTCTGGTCAAGCCACCAGACTTCCTTTTTCTGGTCTCCATACAACTGTCAAACTAATATTTCAATAAACTAACATTTCAGTACAGATCTGGTCATGTTGTTTATTGTACGAAACGTTTCACTATGTCCCCATTTTTCTTGGATGAAAGTCCAAATTTCTGAATATGATTAAAAATCCGCATACTGTCTTCACTTTTTTCACCATAGCCACACTGAGCTCACTTTGGTCCCAAGAATGAACCATGCTCATCTTCACTTATCTTTGTGTTATCATCTCAGCATGCAGTATACATGCATCCCTGGTACCCCCTATTTCTATTGGCATTTCTCCTTACTCATCTCAAGTATTCTTCTTTTTACCAGAATATCTTTTACTTATCTTTAGACTTCAGATGTGGCTTTGTTCAGGGAGAAGCCTTTTGGGTTTGAAAATCTGGTGTTCATTTCTTCCCTAAATACTCTGAAACTATCCTGAACTTCCTCTCTCATATTATATATTTCACCATAGTATAATCACCAGTTTAGTTGTCTGTATCCAGCATGAGACCCTTCAGCTAATAGTAATTCAGTAGTGTTATTTTAATTCCCTAGTCACAAGCCTTTAATAATCCCTCATTCCTTAATCAGTAAAGGTCAGATTCCAGATTTAACTTTCTACAGTTTTTCACTAATCTACTATGTTGGGGTTGCAACATATTATTCCTGTCCCATATCTCATATTCCCATTATACTTAAACTAACAGGTCAATCCTTCACCCTAACATGTGTTTTCCTGGTCCAGGATAAATGAACGCTCCATCATTATGCATTCTTCCCAAATTCCCCCATGTAGAAGTAATCTCCCCTTTCTCTGAATTTCCATTGTGTCTTTTTACTTTCAGAGCCTTTGTTGCATCTTTCCTCTCATTACTATTATAAAACATAGTCTTATTTTTGAAGCCAAGTATATAACTTTTAAAGTTAGAGACCACATCCTCTTGATCTCTGTCATTCCCCAGTAGTATGTTGAACATTAACCACTGGTTTCTGCCTATGATATATACTCAGTATTTCTTGAACAAATTTAACATCTGTAAGGGCACTGAGAAATTTATCTTTCTAGAGATGCAGTAGGAGAAAAATCATATTTTCTATCTATTAGTAGAGAAAATAGAGAGTTGAATTATAAAGGAGAGAAAATGACAAAGAGTGGTCATTTTTATGAGTCATGGGCTATTTAAGAGGATTTGGGAAGAAAATGAAAGGACTAGAATAAGGTGACTCCTTTAAGATTATTTTTATAACTAATAAATTTCAGAAAATGTGGTCACTTCAAATATCATGTTTCAAAGAACATTCCAAAATATGTATTAAATAATTATGCCTCAGAATACCAGCTAGTATTTTAAACACGTAGTCTCAGATGGATATTACCATGCTTGGTAGAGATGATTAGACAGGTATATATATAATCCTTAAAGTTTTCTCAAGCTGCAAGTGGTGAAGTATTTATAGCAGGGAGAAAAGTGTCCCCTCTAGGAAACACTAACACTATAGTGAATTTGTTAGGACTCCCTGTTAAAAGTAACAAAAATCCAACCTAAATGGCTGCAGGCAAAAACAAGATTTCATTGGCTCACATAATTGACAGGATTACTCCACTCATGATATAACAAAATATCTGTAGTCTGGGTATTTAACAATAGAAATTTGTTCCCTCATACTTCTGAAAACTGGAAGTCCAAGATCACAGTGCCAGCAGAGTTGATATCTGATGAAGGCTCTCTTCCTGGCTTGTAGATGGTTGCCTTTTGATTATATCCTCACATGGTGGAACGAGAGGATGGTCTGGTGTCTCCTCCTTTTCTTACAAGGTACCACACCTACTGGCTTGAGGGTCTACCCTTAAGACCTCATATAACCTTAAGTACCTCCTTATGGGGAGAAGGCAATGGCACCCCACTTCAGTACTCTTGCCTGGCAAATCCCATGGACGGAGGAGCCTGGTAGGCTGCAGTCCATGGAGTTGCTAGGAGTTGGACACAACTGAGCGACTTCACTTTCACTTTTCACTTTCATGCATTGGAGAAGGAAATGGCAACCCACTCCAGTGTTCTTGCCTGGAGAATCCCAGGGACGGGGGAGCCTGGTGGACTGCCGTCTATCGGGTCGCACAGAGTCGGAGATGACTGAAGCGACTTAGCAGGAGCAGCAACCTCTTTATGGACCCCTAACTCCAAATACGGTCACATTGGAGATTAGGGCATACATATGTTTGGGGGGGAGTGGGTGCAGGGGAGATGCAATTCAATCCATAACACTCACTGTTGAAACTTGACTTCTGAGAGACCACAATATCTTTCTTATGCATCTACCTCTGTGGATACTCCTTTCTGGTCTCTTTTGCTGGATCATTTTCAATTTCCCAATATCTAAACATTGGGAGCTCCCAGTGTTTAGATCTTGAGTCTATTCTCATTCCCTAAGTGATTTTGTGCACACCCATGACATTCAATACCAATTCGCCTTTGGTTCTGGACATCTCATAGATATTGTAAAGGTAACATGCTGTGTGGTATCATTTTAAGTCATGACAACTAAACCCAAATATGCCCTCAGTGCTCCTGACCAAAGAACACTGCTCTTTACTCTCCAGATGACTAGTTCACATATTCTCTTTTCAAACCTCCACCTCTCTTAGTCAATACTCCTAATGCCTATTCCACTGAGAAATTAGAAGTTACAAAGAATTTTCATTCACAATCGTGCAACATGACCACAACCCACCTAGCCCTACTTCTATTATTCACTCTGCCTTCTCTCCTGCTTCTATGGATGAATCATCCATGCTACTTTCTAAAGCCAATCACCCTTATTTAGTGTTCCATCACTGCTATAATAAGTTAACCCAGACTTTCATGGATCTGGAGGTGGATCTTGCTAGGTACTCTGCTTAGAGTCTCACAAGACTAGAAACAAGGGGTCAGCTGGTCTGTGTTCCTTTCTCAAGGTTCTGCAGGAAAATCCATTTCCAAGTTCATTCAGGTTTTCAGAAGAATCCAATTCCTTGCAGCTGTAGGATTAAGGTGATTTTCCTTGCTGGCTGTCACCTGGGGGTAGCCCTTGGCTTCTAGAGGCCTCTCTCTGGTCCCTGCACATAGGTCCTACATCTCAGAAACAGTTGTGGTGTGCTGAATACTTGTGACATTTGGGATTTATCTAACTTCTTATTCTGCTTCATCTCTCCTCTCTTTCCAGTCAGAGAAAGTTCTCTGCTTTTAAGGATCCATGTGATTAGATTGAGCACACCCAGATAATCCAGGACAATCTCTCTCTTTTAAAATCCATAACCTTCATTGTATCTTCAAAGTCCCTTTCACCATGTCATAGAATATATTCAACTGATTCCAGGGACTAGAGTGTGGACATCTTTGGCAGGTTATTCCGCTTATCACATACTCCATTTTTACTCCAATAATTTCTCCCTCTGTCCTTGCAACACTAATTATTTCTTCCAACTGGATCTTTTTTGACAGCATACAAAATACTGATATTTCTCCCATGTTAAAAACGCTTCCTTGATTTCACTTTCTTTCCAATTACTGTCCCATTTCTCTGTTCTCTTTGGATGAAACCACCTTCAAAGGATTGCTGTCTACCCCCAATTGTCCTTCCATTCTCTCTTGATCTTTCACCCTTTCTACCATACTAAACCTGATTTTGTCAAGGGCACAAAGGATTACACATTTTAAATTCAAGGGTCAATTTTCAACCTTCATCTAAATTTCGTTTTACAAAGCTTACCATTGAAAATTTCATTTGGCTTCCAGGATATCCCAGTCTTAGCTTATTTCTTACCTCTCGGGAGCTCCTTCTGAGTCTCCTTTGCTGGGTCTTCCTCATTTCCTGACTACTTAATCTCGGGCTACCTGAGGCTTTTCCATCTGCACTCATTTCCCTGGTAATTATATCCAGCTTCATGGCTTCAAATACCATGAATGGTGTTTGAATACCATGTGGTGACTTCCGAAGTTATATCTATAGCCTGAGACTGTCCCCTGAACTCTAAGCTTATATATTCAGCTACCCTTTCCATATTTCCATGTAGACATCCTATAGGCAAAGGTAACACATTCACTGTCAAACTCCTTATCTTCCCTCCAAAGGCCGTTCCCACTCTTGGTCAATGCCAGAGCAATTCTTCCATTTAATGGAACCCAACATATTGGAAATGTTAGTGGCTCCTCTCACTAATCTACCTCCTTTATCCCTAGTGTCCAATCCATTTAAAAATCCTATTATTTCCAAAACCAAAATATAATCAGAAGCCAACCACTTCTAGCCATCAAAGCCATCCATTGACACCACTGTGATGTCGGGCTTGTTTTATTTCAATATTTAATACCCTCTATCAGTTCCCTTTCATCCAGTCTGACCTCCACACAACTACCACAGTGAGCCTGTTAAAAAAGGCTAGTCTGCTTAGAACCCTACTTCTTTCAGAGTAAAAGCCAAAGTCTTTCCAATGATCAAGAATGCCCTACCTGATCTGCATCCTGTAGGCCCACTGCCATCTCCTGCTGCTCACCATGCCTCTACCTCAGAGTCCTTGCACTTGCTCTGTGCCTCTTCTTTCCTCATCTTGTTCAAGTATCACCTTTGAAATGAGACCCTCCCTAGATATTCAGTTTAAAATTGCTAGCCTCCATCTGACCAATAATGCTTCCTGGTCATATTTTTTCCTCCATAGTATTATCACTATTCGGAGAAGGCAATGGCACCCCACTCCAGTACTCTTGCCTGGAAAATCCCATGGATGGAGGAGCCTGGTAGGCTGCAATCCATGGGGTCGCTAAGAGTCAGACACGACTGAGCGACTTCCCTTTCGCTTTTCACTTTCATGCATTGGAGAAGGAAATGCCAACCCATTCCAGTGTTCTTGCCTGGAGAATCCCAGGGATGGGGGAACCTGGTGGGCTTCTGTCTATGGGGTCGCACAGAGTCGGACATGACTGAAGTGACTTAGCAGCAGGAGCAGCAGCATTATCACTATTAAGTACCCTATTATAAACTGTCTCCCTTCAGAAGAATCTAAATTTTATGAGGGTAAGGGCTTCTGGGTTAATCTGTTTGTGCTTTTCACTGCTGCATCTCCAGCACTTACAACAGTGCCTGGTACAGAGTAGGCAATCGGTCACTATTTGTTGCTATTGAATGAAGGTCCGGAACCACTCTTCCGTTTATCTCAAAACCAGGTTCTTCTCTTGGTCTTCCCCAAGTCAGTGTGTGGCAACTCTATTTGTTTGCTCAAGCCAGGATCCTGGAAAGTATCCTTGGTTCCTCTCTCTTATACCCCTTATCTTGAAATCCTGCCAATTCCACACACACACACACACACACACCCTCCAAAATTTGGCCGTCTCATTCTGTCCACTGCTTACACACAAATTCAAGCTGTTATTGCAATGCCCTCATTATTGGTCTCCCTGCCTCAACTCTGGCTCCCCTAGAGCCTATTTTCTGCACAGAAGATAAAGGAAATCATAGGCTTTCTTTAGTTCAAAACAGTCTGTTAGGTTTTCTACCTGGGGATGAATTCTAATCTTCTACAGGGCCTGTGAGATGCTTCCAGATCTTGTCCCAGACATATCTCCCTGAACCCATTTCTTCCTGTTATCTGTTGTCTTCCAGCCACTCTATTTCCCTTTCTGTGTCAACATGCCAAGTATTCACCTGCCTCAGGCCTTCACACTGTTCCTCTGCCTGGCAGCAGAGCCACAGGTGACCGCTTTTTACTTCATTCAGAACTTTGCTCCCATTTGCTTTAAAAGCATGCATCCCTAATCATTTCTTAAACAACACACACCTGTGCATATGTGCACACACACAGATACACCTCTGTGCCCTTATTTTCCTTTATTTCAAAGCCCTTATTATCAACTGACATTATATATTAACCTATTTTTATTGCCTATCTTCCCTCTTCTCCAAAAGCTAAACTACATTAAAGCAGATACCACCTGTTTTGTTCCCACTTCTGTATCTTGAACATCAAACACGAACCCCAACAACTACAGTCTCACTTAACTCTAGTATGTAGAATCTCAGACAGCTATCAATATCTTCTTTCTCAAAGAATCTGTATTCATATTTGAAAAAGGACTCACCTTTCTTGAAAGTTGCGCTTACCCCTAAAACATTGTCTAAGGCAATGGAGAAATCAGATTGGTCAGTCTGGGTCACGTGCCCCTTATAGTTCTTTTGGAGGGGAGGGTCTTAAGGGAAAGGCTATGCAGTCTCTAGATAGAGGAAGGAAAGTCTCCAAAGGGGGAAAAAAAGAGAGGTTCTGTTAGAAGAATGGGGCGGGGGGGGGGAAGAAGGGAGAGGATATGGGGGAGGCAGGAACAACAGATGGCCACCACCGAGATTTTCCAGAGTGGGAAGAGAAATACAGGGATGAGCTGGGGGCCCTGGTAGAGGAAGTCTCCCTAAATAACTGTACCTTCACACAGTTTGGGCGAGAACGTGCTGAAGCCCCCGGCATGCTTGTGTGGCATCCCTGTGCCCTGCTTCTTGAATGAGTCCCCGTAGGGAGTTGCAGGAGGGATCTCCATGGCATGAATAATCCTGACGCTTCACCACAGAAGCTGGAGGAAAGAGAGAAAAGCAGGGACCAGCAGCATAAACATAATTTCTGTTCTTCACTACACAGAATATCATTCACCAGCACATACATTGGCGCAAGTCTGCCTCCACGGCGATCAAGATTAACAACTCTTTGAGGGAAGGGTAAAAACGAATGAGTTCAAAAACAAGCAACAGCTGGCTAGCGGGCAAAGGTACATACACACGCATTGGGGGAAAATAGAAATCTTTGCCGCTCTCATCAAGCTCAGTGTTTCTCGTCTTGTTTTGTTTTCAGATACACCTCGCTGCAAGGTATTTTAAATTGTTAAAATTTATTCCTGAAAATAGAAAATGTGTCTTGGGTGCTCCTGAGAGTGGGGTGCCCGGGCTCACCACAGGCACACACACACACACACACACACACACACGCATTCTTCCCATAGCACAGCACTTTAAAATTAATAGCACATGCAGAGGAAAAACTAAACCCTTTGACGTCACTCTTGAAATGAGGAAACATAAACAGAAAAGGCTCCACTCCAGTAAGCTGCCAGAGTTGAAGCCGATTGGTCTCTGCTTTTCCTTGCCTGTGGCAACTGACAGCACCTCCCAGCCCAGCAGGCCGGCTGCCTGCTCCCCCAGCCAGTCGGTGGGTCTGGGCGCTGCAGCAGCCTCAGCTCCATCCCAGCGCTTGCTGGGAGAAACGTGGTGTTCTCACCCACAGAGAATCTCTTTCTACCTTCCTTCCTTCCTTCCCGATCTCTCTGTGTGCTTTTGTTTTTCTTTCTTTCTTTCTTTCTTTTTTCCTTATTTTTTCTTAATTATATTTGTAATCCTGGATGAAGTTGCTGGATTCCGCAGCACAAGTCTTCATGAACAAGCGGCAGCGCTCAGAGATTTCACGGCATTCAGAGGTCACAGAACTGCCACTATGGTTAAATGTCTTGTTTAATGGTTGAGGTAGGTACGACAGATTTCAGCAGCAACTCATTTTTCTTGAGAGAATCCCAGGAGAGAGATGGCAGGAGTTTTATTTTAAATGAACCTGTATGTATATATTTTTTGGTCTGTGATTGTTACTACAGCAACCAGCTTTTGAATTTCCTTCCTTTTTCTAGGCGAACTGACTAAACATTATCACTTACCCTGAATTAACTGTTTCATTCCAAGCAGCCTAATGAGACACTCTGGCCTTTTCACTGCTCTTTGAGCCCCTCCTGAGAGGGTTGTTTTTTCCCCTTTGGTTTTTTTTTTTTTTTTTGAATGCAATATTTCTTCTCCAATGTAAATCTTAGAGTTGAGTCAGTTTTTCTTTTTGGTGGGACAGGACAGGAAAATACTGGTAAAGAGATTGGTGAGAGTTGTGGAACAGGGAAAAAGAAATTCCGTTTTTCTTTTGAGTTTGTTATGTTGGTTGATAGAAGATGAAGAAATTAGTAGGAAGGGAGAAAGAAGCTAATAATGAGACCGAAGGTAAAAAAAAAAACCTATGGAAGATGTGTCCGAAATATGAACTCTTGGGGAAAATGCAATTTATCAATTTGTTGCATTTTTAAAAATGTTCTGGATTTGGAAGTCAACAGAGGAGATCCAGGCACTGAGTTATATGATCAAATGACTTAGATCTCCTTATTTTTAAAGGAGAATAAAACTTCTTTCTTAGCACTGCAAATTTGCTAATTGTCTTCTCCTACAATAGTTGAAAGCAGAGTGAGATATTTAATTATGGACTTGAGTGAGTGATCCTGGGAACTAATTAACCATCTATAGGTTCTGTTCTTCATGTGTTTGGCTAGAATAACTATTAAAATGTTAGACTAAACCTCTTTGCCCCTGAAAGCAGGCATATGTATTTATATACATAAACCACTAAATGTTGCAGGAAGCAGGGCAATTAAACCCAGGGTAATGTTGTTTTCAATGGCAGAATATTATTGTAGGTTGAAGAGAACCTCTGCTAAAAATCATTCCTATCTAGAGTCAATTATTGTAAGAGCAATTCAAATAATATACGGTTAATATGGATTTCCTTATTACCCTTCTCAAAGTTATGCAATAACAAGTAAGACAGGATTGTTTGAAACCATTACTCTGTTTCCAAAATTTCTTGATATTTTTCAAAGGTTTCTATTCTCAACATTAAGAGAAATTTCTAAAACTGGGTCATGTTAGCAGTAAGATTAAGCAAGGTGTGAAACATTGTGCATTTCAAAGAATTATGAAATTAACTAAGAGTGTAATGTACCAAGTTAAGAACTGCAAAAATATTAGCCCTGAAATGCAGAGGATGTGATGTGAATGGACAATTGCTTTTCTGCAGTGCCTAGTGGGAAAACAAGGACTTTGTGTGTTGCAAATGCCTAACTGCCGCTCCTCCATTTCCTCTGCTTTATCTTTTATTACTGGCTGGTGAAACAAAGACGAGTGTCAGTAGTTACGTTTTGATTGACATTTTCTCTAATACAGTGAAGTCGCTTTATGTATGAAGTAGAAGCCCAAAGTTAACAAGTTGCAACTCCAGAGTCTGTATCCTCTTTATAAGGTTTTTCACCTGACACTGTAAGCTGTCTGGTTTCAGAGTGTACTCTGTTGAACATGAGACAAAATCAGTGGTGACTATATATATGTCAGCCAGTTAACTGGGAGAAACTCTTATGAATCAAGTGACTTAGGGCAAAGATGGAAAACTCCAAGATGTGTCAGGAGCAGACATCAACTTAGAAAAAATAACTGCCCCAGTACATTTTGTAATGCCTTACATGATGTTCAGCATAAAGTTCCCCATTGTCAGTTCTCAATTAATACCTATTTAAAATGTTTGCTGAGAATTTACTACCCTTCATATATTATAATTTAAATAAATTTCAAATATGGTATTTTCAACTGTTTTTGAAAAAAGTTTTTGATGTTAAAGTCCAACCTGACATATAATCTAGTTAGGAGGGCATTTTGAACATTGACTGCTGTTCTTTTCAGTCAAAGGAACCTGTTACCCCAAAACAGATGCAAAAGTAAGTTTCCTCAAAGTGAGATGGTACCGCCTGGGAAATGCCTCTGACTAGGAATTAATCTTCCAAAGTTGACTTTGTTAACAAGGTTCCAATCATAGGGGAAGCTGCATGTTGACTCACAGAACATGGTATTGGAAGGAATACTTTAAGCAGTAAACTAATCCCAAGCAAGACCAAAAGATCTTCATTATATTAAATAGAAGTATCAAAAGTGAGAATCAGAATAGACTTCAGAACATCTAAATGTAAAACCTATTAGGTGTTCTAAGTGGTCTAACTCGCATTGACTGGTAGCAGGTAATTTATCGAAGGAGGTAGGTAACTTACTGAAGAATCCTCAGTGTTCAAAAATTTTTACCCAAAGACTCCACCATCCCATGGATTCAAGTTATCTGTCCCAGAGAAGTTCACAGACAAGCAGGGAGCTCTCTTCTAGGAGGTGCATCTAGCTGGGGAGAAAGAGGTTTGGCATTTGGAAATGCAGTGAGAACCTCTGTATCAGTGCCTTCCCATGGTGGCATCTCCATTTCTCCTCAGAGCTTCCCCAGGGGCATCCTCTCGTTTCCTAAGAATGAGCCTTGGGGAGCATATCTATTGCTCATGTCAGAGCCATGGGTGTCAGGACCATTGACTTTACAGTCCCCAGGTGTCAGGACCATTGACTTTACAAGCATCCTAGATGACTTTGTGAACATGCTAACTTTGATTCCTGAGGTGATGCACACTTGGTGTATTGTGTGTGTGTTATGCCTGACTATTTGCAACTCCATGGACTGTAGCCCGCCAGGTTCTTCTGTCCATGCCAGTTTCCAGACAAGAATACTGGAATGTGTTGCCGTTTACTACTCCAGGGGATCTTCCCAACCCAGAGATCAAACCTGTGTCTTTTGCATCTCCTGCATTGGCAGGCAGATTCTTTACTATCGTGCCACCTGGTAAATAAACAATGAGTCACTTGGTATATTAACAATCTTTAAAGTGATGATACAGAAGTTTGGGGGAGAAATGGGGAAAAAAGGATGTAGAATGGACTTCTCCAGGTCAGAATACTAGAGTGGGTAGCCTTTCCCTTCTCC